>NC_092525.1:4280255-4880255 GCF_037038585.1 Patagioenas fasciata | reverse complement strand
CAATGCGTATGTAACATTTTGTATTGTGTAATATGCATTATATAATAGACAATATATGATTTAAAACATATATCTTACTATATATTACATGTAGTGCATTGCTATACTACACATCTCAAGGTATACCCACCCAGACCTGTGCAGCATATTAATATTCTTTACAGTGGCCACCATTAATTACAATATTCAATCAGATTCCCCCTGGTAGCTTTCCCCAGGGAGTCAAACGATCCTTTTCCAATGTCACAAAATACAGCCGGGGGGGACTTCTTTCGAATCCCTCCTGTCCCTTGTCCACTACCTATTTCACAATCACAATAACAAACAATTGGTTAACCGTAAGTATTGGACTATAAAATCACCCAAGACACAAGTAACAACAAATCACTAAAGACACAAACAATTATACAATTGCTAAGGCACAAACAGCAAAATCACTAAAGGTACCTTTATCAAATTACTGTTCCCTTGTTTTTCTCTTTTATTTATTGTTTTCTCATTTTCCTCTTTAGTTTTTTATTTCTTTTTAATTTACCCAATTTACCAAAATGCGCAGACCCAATGCGCTGGTGTCGCCCACGTCTCGCGCAGGCAGCCTGCAAAAAACCAGACTATGAAAGTGCCTTACCTCATTGATGGGGTTTTAACCACGTCTCGAGCTGGCCCGAGGATCCGTGATCCCTTCCGGGAATTCCCCGGTGCCGGCACAAGGTCCCAGAGATCCTGGGGTCCACGGGAGGTCAGGCAGATTATCCCATCCTCGTCGCCAGAAAACGATACCGAAAAGTCGGCAAACAGACTCTCTAACACTGTTTTGAAAGTGTTAAAAAGCAGGCACTTTTATTACGGCGCGCTGGGCACTCGGGGGGTCGCTCCTCTAATCCAGCGTGCGTTCCGCTTTCCTCTGGTTTTACATATCCTGGAACTCCTGAAACAGCAAAACACGCCAACCACTGTTTACAGACGTCCCGTGCTCTTTCACCAGTGCGTGCAGCCGCAACGAGAAATCTGGAATGAGCGTCTACAGAAACACTTACGTATTTACCCACTTCAGAACAACGCGTTACATCAGCTGGCCGTACTTGTCAGTAATCCCTCCTGGATTAACACCCTCTTTGGATGGCACGGGTGCCGACTGTTGGCAATCAGGGCAGGACATAAGAACGCTCCTGGCCTGATCCGTTGTAATTTGAAATTGTCGTTTTAACGACTTTGCATTCTGGTGAAAGAGTTTACGTGATAATTTAGCTTGCTCCAAGGCTTTAGGCACAGTAAGCGGCACAGCTCGTGCATCGGCCCTCCTATTGCCTTCCGCAAGAGGTCCTGGAAGGGCAGCGCGAGAGCGGATGTGCGCTGCATAAAAACCATGACGTCTATGATTTATTAGGAACCATAGCATTCTCAATTCAGCCATCAAAAGAGGATTATCCTCTTCCTTCAGAAAAGAAGCTTCCAGGCGGTTAAGTATGCCAGCTGCATAATATGAGTCAGTTACAACATTCAAAGGCTCATTACAGAACACTCAAAAGCGATCCTAACAGCTGTCAGCTCAAGAACTTGTTTGACCCTTGGTCTCCTTTTTCTACCTTGTGTTTGGAACACTGGGTATCTGAGTTTAGCCACATAATTACAACTTTACGTGAGCGACCAAAGGCATCAGTAAATACAGTCTTGTCACTTACTGGTCGTTGCTGACAGCAGCATTTGCCCTACAACGGTAAATTACCAATTTCAGCCCACAGTTTATGTTGGGGGTAATAAACTGATATGTTCCCTGCATATGTTGCCAATGCAATCTGGAAATTCACATCTTCAGTTAATTACCATTGCAAATTCTCCTTTGTTGTAGGAATAAATATACATTCAAAGTCTGTCCCATACATAGCACATAAACATTCTCTGCCTTTAATTATTGGGTTTGCATACATTTCTTTTATTATCCAAACTGTTTTCATTGGTGTGTGAGCTAGAAAAACCCATTCCAACTCTTAAAGAATCACTTAATGACTTGTCCCATTGAAACGGTACTGCAAACGGTTGGACGGTATTGGCTATGAGTGCCAGCCAAACTGGCAGCTGCAAATTGCGTCCCCATCCCTATTTTTGTTCAACAGCATCGAATACTTTCTATATGGCCTGCTGAGCTTTGTCATCCAATACCTGAGTAGACAATAAATTCAGGTCTCCTTTCAAAAGTGTAAAAAGTAGACACAGTTCCTCTGTGGCAATGCCCAAAATAGGTCGGAGCCAATTTATGGCTCCTAGCAATTTTGTAAGTCATTTAAGGTCATGATATTATGGAATTTAAGAGTTACTGGCTAAGGAATGATTTCTTGTTCTGTTATTTGCCACCCCAAATATTTCCATGGAGCAGTTTTCTGAATTTTTTCTTGTGCAATTTGTAATCTAGCCTTTTGTATAGCGTTACATAGGACTTGCATTACTTGTTGTAGTTCCTGCTCTTATAACATGACAAGCAAGATATCATCCATATAACGACAGATACAAGCTGCGGGGTACAGCTTCCTCACAGGTTGTACAGCTGCTGCAACTACTGTCTTGCAAATGGTTGGACTATTTCTCATCCCTTGTGGTGATACCACCCAATGCTATCTCTTCATAGGCTCCTCTTGATTAAGTGAAGGAACACAAAATGCAAATCTGGGGGCATCCTCAGGATGTAGCAAGGTGGCACAGGTGTCCATGCCATAATTTTGATTTCACCTTGATAATCAGAGTCAATTACTCCAGGTAAAACAAACAAACCCAATTTGGTAGTAGATGATCAACCTATTAACAAAGCATGCACACTAGGCACTAAAGGCCCCCACACTCCTCTGGGAATAAGCAATACCACAGCAGTAATTAATTATCATCACTGACGGGCTGGCAGCCAAGTCCAGCCCTGCACTTCCAGCTGTTCCAGGGAAGAGATCTCGGGTCATGAGTTTAGACTTGAATTTATTTGATGGGGGCGGGGGAAGTCCTGTCCCCCACCTCCTGGGAAGGGTTAATTGGCTCCCCCTTTACATTAATCCTTGAATGATGTTCACTCACACAGTGCTTGCCCTTTCCCCATTTTGGACGACCTCTAGGAGGTACAGCCTTCGAAGTCTGGCGTGCATACTTTGTGTAATCTTTCTTTACACGACCCAGTGTCCCACAACAAAAACAATTCGATTTCAGTTCTGTTCCCAATACTTGTAACTGTGCTGCTAAAGCAGCAGCTAGAGAGCTGGTATAATGTTCAGTTGACTTATGTTTTGACACACTCTCATATCTGCTATAGTACACCTTTCCCTATTCCCCAAATCCTGCAACACACGCTGACAATCAGCATTAGCATTCTCAAAAGCCAATTATTTTAGTAACAACTCATGCGCTGTGTCATTATCAATTTGTCTCTCCAAAGCAGTTTGCAAGCGGTCTAAAAACAGCGCATAAGGTTCCTGTGATCCTTGCAAGATTTTTGAAAAGGACGTATTGGCATCTCTCCCAACCTCCAGTAACTTCCGAACCACTTTCATTGCTAGTTTTGCTATTACACCACATATATATCTCTCTGGGTTACGCAACTTGATTATCTGGCAAAGCGTGGGCACATTCCCCAGCTAAAGGACTGCAATCAATCCATCTCATCCGATATGCATTATCAACGGTCTCTGTAGTACAGTTCTCCCAAAAATCAGATAACTACTAGTCAATATACTGTACGGTTAAGATCATTTTCAACAAAGAACGCCAGTCATGTGGAGTAAGTTCGTAAGAGGAGCTTAATGCTTCAAAAATGTATAACAAATGATAAAGTAACCCCATTTTCTTTAGCTAATGTTGGTAATTCCTTTACAACATCATACGGTAGCTGCTGAAAGCCTGGAGATTGCTGTTCACAACAGATCACTGGCCATGCCGTAACCACTTTCGAGTCTCCTGTTTTCAAAGCCTCTTCTCTACCTTTATCCCACATGGTTTAATTAGTGTGCACTTTCGGTTGCAAAGTAACATCCGGGGGGAATAAATCAGGCTCTTACTCTGGGTCCGTCGGGCCAGGATCAAGGGGCTTGTCAGGCGACTCCCACAAACCATCATTTGCCAAAAGTGTTCACTGTAGTGTACATGCAGGGGCTTTGTTATCAGCCAATCCTTTATCCACTACTACATCTGTGGTCAGTGCATTTTTGCCTAATCTATCTACAGGATCCCCCTCCTTCCCTGGCAAGGGAGGAGCAGAAGGTTCACAATTAGTTGCAACCCGCGCAACTACTTCCTTCTGAGTCGCTATTAAAGCAGACATAATTTTTGCCCAAGTAGATAAATATTCACAAGCAGCTTTATCTCCAGTTGCTGCCTGTTCATATAATTCTCGTTCAACTTTCTGCCATGCCTCCAACTAAAATGTACCAGTTGTAGGAAAGTCCAGCACATGATCAGCAAGCCTTTCTTATAAAGTCATTAATCGGACTACTGGTACATTGTGATTTTGCTTTCTTAATAAAAGTTGAAGGACATCTAGGGTTTGTTTGGTTCAAGGGATAACTTCCCTCCTATGGTTCCAAATTGCTCATCTTTTCTTGCTGATGGGCGCACGCTGTGGTTTCTGTTTCCTGGCTCTGTTTCCCTGTCCTTGTTCAATTGGGCTTTGCCACCAGAACGGCTGCTGCCTTTACAGCCGCACTCAAAGTCCCTGTTCGGGTGCCATTTGTAGCGAATGTGGCACCGACTCTCTTTTAAGGTGAGACAAGAGACATTTGTTACAAACTCAGGTTTGCATTTATACTCGCTATGATGCTTGCTCAAGCATTTGCTGATTTGGTAAGTTCGTCATAACATAAGTGATATATTGTTACTGCCATAAAAGCACCGTTGTCTATACCACAAGCTACCCCCGTCATCCCCCTTGATGTATCATTCCTGTACCAATCCCTCTGTCCTCGATGTATCACGTAGCATACAGTACTTGCTTCTTGTGTTATTCCACTAATGATTGTTCTCACGCTGTCAACTCCCACAGTTTCTCATAGGCCCAATGTCAGAATACTGCCACAATCACCTTTCTCCTTCCTTGAGCTCTCCTGACCTGCGGTTCCACCACCGTTGTCTTCTTTCTTGATCCCTCTTGACTCACAGGTGCCCTCCAATCCTCTTTCTCGATCACTCTTCCTCACAGGTTCGCCTCCTTCCTTGCTTTTCCTTTGCACGCTGCTCCACCTGAAGAGAAACACACAGAGGACTGAGCTACATCAGCCCCAAGGCACTACAGTCAGACGGGGGCTGAATCTGGGGGCTGACACCTCCCCACACCCCACAGCGTGCCCGCCTTGCCTTGGCCCCGGCCCCTCACACAGCCCTTCCCCTCAGCTCTGCCCCTCCGCTGCAGCACAGCTTCCGCAAATGCCCTGCTCAGGCTGGACCCCAGTTTCATGGGTTAGAGATATCATAGCTCAGTACAAATCCCCACGGTCCTCACCTGCTGTTTGGTGCTTGCGGAGGGTCACACTCACTGTGCCCCAGGACACTGGCCCTGCCCGGCCCTGCGGGAGTGTCTGGAGCTGCCAGCTGGTTCTCCAGCTTTAGCGTCACCAGCAGAAGCCCGCTCTCCTCAGCTCTGCACACCCATCCAGTTGCGCCGCCCAGGCAAAGTCAGCTTCACCCTCTGCTCTACACCTCACCTGCTTCAGTCACTCAGCAGATCAAAAATGCGGATCATTTCTCACCTGCCCACCTCCCAAACCCCAGCCTATGTCCCCTGCTTCCAGCTTACCAGAGCCCAGATTAAAGGAGGATTTCAGAGGCCATGCCAAGTTCTGCTGCTCCTCGTTCGGGTTGCCAGTCTTCCTCCTCGCTCTGGAATTGCAGGTCAACCGCCTTCCTGTTCTTCTTTGATTGACGCTGAGCTGCCGCGTTACCCGCTGCCGTCTGAGCGGATCTCGGGGAGCCTCTGGAACCGCCAGAGCGCTCCCCCCACCAACATTCTCTTGCCTCGTTTTCGGGGTTCCTCTTCACCAGCTGAGGCGCCCTCCCACCCCCCGCCGCCCTCTTACCTTTTTCTAGAGGTCTCTTGAGCCACCAGCAAGCTCCCCCGCACCTTCCCTCAGCGATCTTGGCCCGCCAGAGGCCTGCCCCTTGTCAGCCTCCTCCCCTTTTCCTGGGTGCTGCTTGAACCACTGGTGGGCTCCCCTCCACCATCCTCTCGTCCTTTGTAGGGGAGTCTTGTGACTCACCAGAGCGCTCTCCGCCGTTGCCTTGCTGGGGTTATTGACACCGCTTGACTTGCCAGAGCGCTCCCCCTCGCAGTTCTCTTGTTGGATTTCTTGGGACCTTTTGAACCATTGGAACAACGGGAATGCTCCCCCCCACTGTGACCTTGCCTTTCTTCAGTGCCATCTTGACGTGCTGGAGCACTTCCCCGCGCCGTCCTCTTGCCTTTTACTGGGGAGTCTCTTGAATATCCACAGCACTCCCCCCTGCCATCCTTTACCAGATTTTTTGACACTTCTTGACATCTCGGAGTGCTCTCACTCACCCTTGTCTTGCCTATTTTCAGGGCGCTCCTGTCCCGCTGGATGCTCCTCCCTGCTGTCCTATTGCCAGATTGAGAATTCTCGACCTGTCCCAGCGCTACCCCACCGTCCTTCTGCCTTCTACCTGGGAAGTCACTTGAAGAACTGGAGCACTCCCCCCTGCTGTCCTCTTGCCTTTCTTCACTGAGATTTTGGCCTGCCAGTGCACTCCTCCCTGTTGTCCTCTTACTGGATTTCTTGGGACCTCTTGACCCACTGGGTTTCTCCTCCTGCTGTCCTTTTGCCTTTCTTTAGTACAATCTCAGCCTGCTGGAGCGCTCCACCTCGCCGTCCTCCTGCTGGATTTCTTGGAACCTCTTGACCCCTTAGGGCGTTCCCCCTGCCACCCTCTTGTGGTTTTTGGGGGATTCTTGTGATCAACCAGGCCGTTTCCCCCCACCATCCTCTTCCCCTTTTTTTCCTGGGTGCTTCTTGATCCACCAGAGTGCTCTCAAAGCTGCCTGTTACCATCCTCTAACCATTCTCTTGCCTTTTTTGGTGGAGTCTTGTGACTCACCGGAGCGTTCTCCACCATTGTCTTGCTGGATTTGTTGACATCGCTTGACCTGCCGGAGCGCTCCCCCTCACAGTTCTCTTCCTGGATATCTTGGGACATTTTGAACCACTGGGGGGCTCCCACCCGCCATCCTCTTACCGCATTTATTGAGACGTCCTGATCTGCCAGAGCGTTCCCCCTCGCCGTCCTTTTGCTGGATTTCTTGGGATGCCTTAAACAACTGTGGGGCTCCCACCCACCATCCTCTAACCGCATTTATCGAGATTTCCTGATCTGCTGGAGCGCTCCCCCTTGCCGTCCTCTTGCTGGATTTCTTGGGATCTCTTGGACCACTGGGGGGGCTCCCACCCGCCATCCTCTTACCGCATTTATTGAGACTTCCTGATCTGCTGGATTGCTCTCCCCCTGGCCTTCCTCTTGGGCTTTTTTGGGGGAGTCTTCTTCACACATCCGAGCGCTCTCCCTCACCCTTGTCTTGCCTCTAGTCAGGGCGCTCTTCTCCCGCTGGAACGCTCCTCCCCGCCATCCTATTGCCAGACCGAGAATTCTTGACCTGCCGCAGTCCTGCCCCGCCATGCTCCTGCCTTCTGCCTGGGAAGTCACTTGAAGAACTGGAGCGCTCTCCCCCGCTGTCCTCTTGCCTTTCCTCAGTGGGATTTTGGCCTGCTAAAGAGCTCCTCCCTGTCGTCCTCTTGCTGGATTTCTTGGGACTTCTTGACCCATTAGGGCGTTCCCCCTGCCACCCTCTTGTGGTTTTTGGGGGAGTCTTGTGACCAACCAGGCCGTTTCCCCCCACCATCCTCTTCCCCTTTTCCTGGGTGCTTCTTGATCCACCAGAGTGCTCCCCTGCACCATTCTTTTGCCTTTTTTGGGAGAGTCTTGTGACTCGCCGGAGAGTTCTCCACCATTGTCTTGCTGGATTTCTTGACATCGCTTGACCTGCCGGAGCGCTCCCCCTCGCAGTTCTCTTGCTGGATTTCTTGGGACGTCTTAAACAACTGAGGGGCTCACACCCACCATCCTCTAACTGCATTTATCGAGATTTCCTGATCTGCCGGACCGCTCGCCCCTGCTGTCCTCTTGCTGGGTTTCTTGGGACCTCTTGACCCACACGAGCTCTCCTCCCCACCGTCTTCTTGCCGGACTTATTGAGACTTCTTGACCCGCCAGAGTGTTCCCCCTCATCATCCTCCTGCCTTTTTCTGGGGATTCTCTTCAACAACTGAAGAGCTCCCCCGCACTGTCCTCTTCCCTTTTTTCTGGGTGATTCGTGAATCACCGGTGAGCTTCTCCTTACCACCCTCTTGGGCTTTTTTCAGAGCAACCTTGACCCATCAGAGCACCCCCTCACCGTCCTCTTGCCAGATGTACTGAGGGTTCTTCATCTGCCACAGCGCTCCCCCACGCCGTCCTCTTGCTGGATTTCCTGGAACCTTGTGAACCACTGGGGGGCTCCCACCCACCATGCTTTTACCGCATTTATTGAGACGTCCTGATCTGCCAGAGCGCTCCCCCTCGCCGTCCTCTTGCTGGATTTCTTGGGATCTCTTGGACCACTGGGGGGGCTCCCACCAGCCATCCTCTTACCGCATTTATCGAGACTTCCTGATCTGCTGGAGCGCTCCCCCTCGCCGTCCTCTTGCTGGATTTCTTGGGTCCTCTTGACCCATTAGGGCGTTCCCCCTGCCACCCTCTTGTGTTTTCTGGGGGAGTCTTGTGACCAACCAGAGTGCTCCCCCCCACCATCTTCTTCCCCTTTTCCTGGGTGCTTCTTGATCCACCAGAGTGCTCCCCTGCACCATTCTCTTGCCTTTTTTTGGGGGAATCTTGTGACTCACCGGAGCGTTTTCCACCATTGTCTTGCTGGATTTCTTGACACCGCTTGACCTGTTGGAGCGCTCTCCCTCACAGTTCTCTTGCTGGATATCTTGGGACCTCTTGAACCACTGGGGAGCTCCCACCTGCCACCTTCTTACCGCATTTATTGAGACTTCCTGATCTGCTGGATTGCTCTCCCCACCGGCCTTCCTCTTGCACTTTTTGGGGGAGTCTTCTTGACACGTCCGAGTGCTCTCCCTCACCCTCGTCTTGCCTCTAGTCAGGGCGCTCTTCTCCCGCTGGAACGCTCCTCCCCGCCATCCTATTGCCAGACTGAGAATTCTTGACCTGCCACAGTCCTGCCCCGCCATGCTCCTGCCTTCTGCCTGGGAAGTCACTTGAAGAACTGGAGCGCTCTCCCCCGCTGTCCTCTTGCCTTTCCTCAGTGGGATTTTGGCCTGCTAAAGAGCTCCTCCCTGTCGTCCTCTTGCTGGATTTCTCGGTACCTCTTGACCCACTGGGTCTCTCCTCCTGCCGTCCTTTTGCCTTTCCTTAGTACATTCTTGGTCTGCTGGAGTGCTCCCCCCCACCATCCTCTTGCTGGATTTCTCGGGACCCCTTGTCCCATATAGGACATTCCCCCCCACCACCATCCTGTTGTGTTTTTTAGGAGAGTCTTGTGATCGACCAGAGCGCTCCCCCCTTGACATCCTCTTCCCCTTTTTCTGGGTGACTTTTGAACCACTGGTGAACTCTCCCCCATCATCCTCTTGCCACATATATTGAGACTTGTTGATCCGCCAGAGCGCTTCCCCCACTGTCCTCTTGCCAGATTTACTGATACCTCTTGTCCTGTCAGAGCGCTCCCTCTCGCAGTCCTCTTTGTTCAGTTTGTAGGGTAGGAGGGGGGATCTCTGATTACAGAAAGGTCCCTTTGTTCTAGGAGACATTCCCTTGCTCCATGCTTCAGGTTGCCCATCTTCCCTCTCATTTTCAATATGCACGTCCATCACCTTCCTCCTCTTCTTTCTTGATCCCTCGACTCCCGCATGAACTCAAATCCTCTTTCTTGATCACTCTTTCTCGTAAGTTCACAACCTTACTTTCCTTTCTTGCTTTCGCCTTTGTGAGCTGCTCCACCCAAACCGAAATGCCCTGAAGACAGAAATACACCCACCCCAAGCCCGTACAGTCACATAGGGGGTGAGTCCGCTCGCTGACGCATCCCCACATCCCACAGCAAGCCCACCTTGCCTTGGCCCCGGCCCCCCGCACAGGCCTTCCCACCAACCCAGCCCCTCCGTAGCAGCACAGTTTCCCAGCATGCACCCCACAAAGACTTTCTTTGCCAGTCACCCCTGGCACTTACAGCAACACACCACATCAGCATCAAGAGCCCTGGGAGTGGAGAGCTGGCCAGGCCCTCACCCCGGCAGGATCCTCTTCCCCCTCCTTTAGCTGATGGCAGACAGACAAGACACCTCCCAAGAGGTGTCCAGCCCTCTCTCTCAACCACTCATGAGTACAAAAGCCCAGCCTCTACTCACCCACCCCGCCTCCCAAAACCCCACCAGCAGCCCCTGGTCCCAGCTGAACAGCAGCCAGTGCTGAAGATCTGGCTCGTGTTGTCGGACACAACCTTCCCATGGATGTCTGGGCCCCTGAGCAGTTTCCAGGGGTGGGAGGGCGCAGTCCTGATTACAGGGAGGTCCCTGTCCCAAGGGGGACATTTTCTTCCTCCTCACTCCTGACTCGCAGCTCCATCACCTTCCTCCTCTTCTTTCTTGATCCCTCCTGACTCGCAGGTCTACCACCGTCATCTTCTTTCTTGATCCCTGTTGACTTGCAGATGCACTCCAATCCTCTTTCTTGATCGCTCTTCCTCGTAGGTTCACCACCTTCCTCTTCTTTCTTGCTTTCGCCTTTGCGAGCTGCTCCACCCGAACAGAGATGCACAGAAAACAAAAATATACCCACCCCAGGCCCGTACAGTCACACGAGGGGGCGAGTCCGGTCGCTGACGCATCCCCACACCCCACCACAAGGCCACCTTGCCTTGGCCCCGGCCCCCCGCACAGGCCTTCCCACCAACCCAGCCCCTCCGTAGCAGCACAGTTTCCCAGCATGCACCCCACAAAGACTTTCTTTGCCAGTCACCCCTGGCACTTACAGCAACACACCACACCAGCATCAAGAGCCCTGGGAGTGGAGAGCTGGCCAGGCCCTCACCCCGGCAGGATCCTCTTCCCCCTCCTTTACCTGCTGGCAGACAGACACCTCCCAAGGGATGACCACCCTGCTCACTTAACTGCTCCCAAGTCCAAGAGCCCAGCCCCTGCTCACCACCCCCACCTCCCAAAACACAGCCAACAGCCCCTGCTCCCATTTTACCACTTTACCCCCGAGCACGGTTTCTAGGGGTGGGAGGGGGACGCACTAATCACAGATCGTTCCCTGTGCTTAAGGATACATTCTCCTTCTCGCTGGCTCAGCCTGCCCATCTTCCTCCTCACTCTTGACTCGTAGCTCCATCACCTTTCTCCTCTTTTGTCCCCTCCTGACTCACAGGTCCACCACTGTCATCTTCTTTCTTGACTCTGCTTGACTCACAGGTGCGCTCCAATCCTCTTCCGTGATCGCTCTTCTGTGTCAGTACACGGAAGACCGGGCACATGAGAAACTGCAAGAGTCAACAGCATGAGAACAAGCATTAGTGGAAAAATACAAGAACAAAGGACTGTATGCTATGTGATACATCAAGGACAGAGGAGTTGATACAGGATTGATGCATCAAGGACAGAGGGACAGCTTGTGATAGACAAAAAAGGTGTTGATGGCAGTGACTTTGGTGGGAACACAAAACACATCACTTATGTAATGACTAACTTAGCTAATCAACAAATGCTTGAGCAAGCATCATAGCGAGTATAAACGCAAGCCTGAATTTGTAATAAACATCTCTCATTGCACCTTAAAAGAGAGTCCGTACCGCATTCGCTACAAATGGCGCCCTGGAACAGGGACTTTCAGCGTGCCTATAAAGGCAGTAGCCGCTCTGGTAGCGAAGCCCAATCGAACCAGGAAACAGGACCGGGAACCAGGACAGTGCGCGCCCACCACCAACGAAAGGTGAGCGATTGGGAACCATGGGAGGGAAGTTATCCCTTAAGCAAAGACAAACCCTGGATGTCCTTCAACATGCGCTACAAACGCAAAATCAGGATGTATCAGGGGTCTGATTGGTGAGTTTATTAGAATGGATGGCTAATCATGTGCTAGACTTTCCTACAACTGGTACATTTCAGTTGGAGACATGGCACAAAGATGAATGAGAATTATATGAACAGGTAACGACTGGAGATAAAGCTGCTTGCAAATATTCATCTACTTGGGGAAAAATTATGACTACTAAGATACAGGATACAGGACTGATACATCAGGGACAGAGGGACAGCTTACTATAGAAAAAAATGCGTATATGGCAGTTACATCGCTCATGTCATGTCTAACTTAGCTAAAGAGCAAATGCTTGAGCAAGCATCATAGCGAGTATAAATGCAAACCTGAGTTTGTAATAAATGTCTCTCATGGCACCTTACCGTGAGTCCACGCCAGATTCGCTACACTCTTCCTCATAGGTTCACCACCTTCCTCTCCTTCCTTGCTTTTCCTTTGCACGCTGCTCCACCTGAAGAGAAACACACAGAGGACTGAGCTACACCAGCCCAAGGGCACTACAATCAGACAGGGGCTGAGTCCGGGGGCTGACACCTCCCCACACCCCACAACGAGCCCACCTTGCCTTGGCCCCGGCCCCTCGCACATGCCTTAGAGATATCATAGCTCAGTACAAATCCCCACAGTCCTCACCTGCTGTTTGGTGCTTGCGGAGGGTCACACTCCCTGTGCCCCAGGGCACTGGCCCTACACGGCCAAGCTCGGCAGCGGGACTGTCTGGAGCTGCCGCTGGCTGGTTCTCCAGCTTTAGGGTCACCCGCAGAAGCCCGCTCTCCTCAGCTCTGCACACCCATCCAGTTGCGCCGCCCAGGCAAAGTCAGCTTCACCCTCTGCTCTACACCTCACCTGCAAACAACCAACTCTTCAACTGACAACTGTCCAAAACCCACCGACAAACTCTCCACACCTCAGCCTTTCGTTTGCAACTGCTGCCTCTAGTGCATCTCACAGACAAGCCTTCAAAATCCCCTCATCCTGCAATAACACTCCAGCACTGATCACCTGTGGGAACAACTACCACAATACCATGCAAACACCAACCAGTTCTGGCACGGAAATATCACTTTCTCCTCAAGATTCCACCCTACACCAACTGCTGACAAACACACGCTGTCCTCACCAAAGCCAAACGCTGCAACAACCAGCGACAACTCAAATTTGCGTGGGCGGTGCAAAATTGCAGGGGTGAGCTAACGCAGAGCTGGGCTTGAAAGCTGCAGAGTGTGCACCCTGTGGTATAACGTGGCGAGCTACTGCCATTCTGCCTTCTCCCTGGGAGAAGCGCGTGAGCAGAGGCTGCTTCAAGGCACGATGGGAACGGTTTGGTTCTCCGGGTCTCTCAGGGCGAGAGCGATAAATGTGATCTGTGGCGTGGCGCAGGAACTTCCCGTACACTTGCTCCTCCATTCGGTCTCGGGTGCTGCAAGAGAGGGAGCGAGAGATTCAGGGCAAGATTGACAACCTCGGCGTCCCCGTCCCAGCCACGGGTCACCCAAACCTGCAGACATCCCGGGAGGCCCCCTAAGATTTACACTCCCCTATGCCCCACCCTTGAAGCCTGGACATCGCCAGAACCATAGAGCAAGTATTTCTTGAGGAGGCACCCAAAGGCTCCGTGTTCTCTTTCAGGCAGATGCTAGCGCAAGATTGCAAATCATCTCACAGCTACCAGGAAGGTAAAAAATAACGTCTTGAAATGGGAAAGGAACAGGTATTGTTTCTCTTCATCACCTCCCTCATTGCCACGTTATCAAGGTCTCCCGCAATGTTCCACAGGAAACTTGAAGCTTGGAATTCCTGGTATTCTGAACCTGGGCAAGAAAGGAAGAAAAGCATGAGACTGATCATAAAGAGGGTGGCTGCTCGTAACATGGAAAGAGCAGTAACAAGGTAAAAAGATATCACTTTTCCTTAGAGAGCTCTCAAAGCTGCCTGTTAAGGACAAGAAAAACAAACTTGTGACGGACCATTACTTAAAATCCAAGGCCCAGGAAGCGATCTAATGTACATTGAAACGCGGGCCACGAGACAGTGGAAGTGCCACAAGCTGAGACTGAAGGGACAGAGGATGAATTTCCAAAGAAGTTTAGGTTTCGATGTCAAAACGGAAAATTCTACGTCATTAAAATATAATGCAAAAGTCAGTGTAAAATCAAGTAAGGCAACGACTCCAAATGAACTCCCAGGCGCTTCAGTCACTCAGCAGATCAAAAATGCGGATCATTTCTCACCTGCCCACCTCCCAAACCCCAGCCTATGTCCCCTGCTTCCAGCTTACCTGAGCCCAGATTAAAGGAGGATTTCAGAGGCCATGCCAAGTTCTGCTGCTCCTCGTTCGGGTTGCCAGTCTTCCTCCTCGCTCTGGAATTGCAGGTCAACCGCCTTCCTGTTCTTCTTTGATGGACGCTGAGCTGCCGCGTTACCCGCTGCCGTCTGAGCGGATCTCGGGGAGCCTCTGGAACCGCCAGAGCGCTCCCCCCACCAACATTCTCTTGCCTTGTTTTCGGGGTTCCTCTTCACCAGCTGAGGCGCCCTCCCACCCCCCGCCGCCCTCTTACCTTTTTCTAGAGGTCTCTTGAGCCACCAGCAAGCTCCCCCGCACCTTCCCTCAGCGATCTTGGCCCGCCAGAGGCCTGCCCCTCGTCAGCCTCCTCCCCTTTTCCTGGGTGCTGCTTGAACCACTGGTGGGCTCCCCTCCACCATCCTCTCGTCCTTTGTAGGGGAGTCTCGTGACTCACCAGAGCGCTCTCCGCCGTTGCCTTGCTGGGGTTATTGACACCGCTTGACTTGCCAGAGCGCTCCCCCTCGCAGTTCTCTTGTTGGATTTCTTGGGACCTTTTGAACCATTGGAACAACGGGAATGCTCCCCCCCACTGTGACCTTGCCTTTCTTCAGTGCCATCTTGACGTGCTGGAGCACTTCCCCGCGCCGTCCTCTTGCCTTTTACTGGGGAGTCTCTTGAATATCCACAGCACTCCCCCCTGCCATCCTTTACCAGATTTTTTGACACTTCTTGACATCTCGGAGTGCTCTCACTCACCCTTGTCTTGCCTATTTTCAGGGCGCTCCTGTCCCGCTGGATGCTCCTCCCTGCTGTCCTATTGCCAGATTGAGAATTCTCGACCTGTCCCAGCGCTACCCCACCGTCCTTCTGCCTTCTACCTGGGAAGTCACTTGAAGAACTGGAGCACTCCCCCCTGCTGTCCTCTTGCCTTTCTTCACTGAGATTTTGGCCTGCCAGAGCACTCCTCCCTGTTGTCCTCTCACTGGATTTCTTGGGACCTCTTGACCCACTGGGTTTCTCCTCCTGCTGTCCTTTTGCCTTTCTTTAGTACAATCTCAGCCTGCTGGAGCGCTCCCCCTCGCCGTCCTCCTGCTGGATTTCTTGGAACCTCTTGACCCCTTAGGGCGTTCCCCCTGCCACCCTCTTGTGGTTTTTGGGGGAGTCTTGTGATCAACCAGGCCGTTTCCCCCCACCATCCTCTTCCCCTTTTCCTGGGTGCTTCTTGATCCACCAGAGTGCTCTCAAAGCTGCCTGTTACCATCCTCTAACCATTCTCTTGCCTTTTTTGGTGGAGTCTTGTGACTCACCGGAGCGTTCTCCACCATTGTCTTGCTGGATTTGTTGACATCGCTTGACCTGCCGGAGCGCTCCCCCTCACAGTTCTCTTCCTGGATATCTTGGGACATTTTGAACCACTGCGGGGGCTCCCACCCGCCATCCTCTTACCGCATTTATTGAGACGTCCTGATCTGCCAGAGCGTTCCCCCTCGCCGTCCTTTTGCTGGATTTCTTGGGATGCCTTAAACAACTGTGGGGCTCCCACCCACCATCCTCTAACCGCATTTATCGAGATTTCCTGATCTGCTGGTGCGCTCCCCCTTGCCGTCCTCTTGCTGGATTTCTTGGGATCTCTTGGACCACTGGGGGGGCTCCCACCCGCCATCCTCTTACCGCATTTATTGAGACTTCCTGATCTGCTGGATTGCTCTCCCCCTGGCCTTCCTCTTGCACTTTTTTGGGGGAGTCTTCTTCACACATCCGAGCGCTCTCCCTCACCCTTGTCTTGCCTCTAGTCAGGGCGCTCTTCTCCCGCTGGAACGCTCCTCCCCGCCATCCTATTGCCAGACTGAGAATTCTTGACCTGCCGCAGTCCTGCCCCGCCATGCTCCTGCCTTCTGCCTGGGAAGTCACTTGAAGAACTGGAGCGCTCTCCCCCGCTGTCCTCTCGCCTTTCCTCAGTGGGATTTTGGCCTGCTAAAGAGCTCCTCCCTGTCGTCCTCTTGCTGGATTTCTTGGGACTTCTTGACCCATTAGGGCGTTCCCCCTGCCACCCTCTTGTGGTTTTTGGGGGAGTCTTGTGACCAACCAGGCCGTTTCCCCCCACCATCCTCTTCCCCTTTTCCTGGGTGCTTCTTGATCCACCAGAGTGCTCCCCTGCACCATTCTTTTGCCTTTTTTGGGAGAGTCTTGTGACTCGCCGGAGAGTTCTCCACCATTGTCTTGCTGGATTTCTTGACATCGCTTGACCTGCCGGAGCGCTCCCCCTCGCAGTTCTCTTGCTGGATTTCTTGGGACGTCTTAAACAACTGAGGGGCTCACACCCACCATCCTCTAACTGCATTTATCGAGATTTCCTGATCTGCCGGAGCGCTCGCCCCTGCTGTCCTCTTGCTGGGTTTCTTGGGACCTCTTGACCCACACGAGCTCTCCTCCCCACCGTCTTCTTGCCGGACTTATTGAGACTTCTTGACCCGCCAGAGTGTTCCCCCTCATCATCCTCCTGCCTTTTTCTGGGGATTCTCGTCAACAACTGAAGAGCTCCCCCGCACTGTCCTCTTCCCTTTTTTCTGGGTGATTCGTGAATCACCGGTGAGCTTCTCCTTACCACCCTCTTGGGCTTTTTTCAGAGCAACCTTGACCCATCAGAGCACCCCTTCACCGTCCTCTTGCCAGATGTACTGAGGGTTCTTCATCTGCCACAGCGCTCCCCCACGCCGTCCTCTTGCTGGATTTCCTGGAACCTTGTGAACCACTGGGGGGGTCCCACCCACCATCCTTTTACCGCATTTATTGAGACGTCCTGATCTGCCAGAGCGCTCCCCCTCGCCGCCCTCTTGCTGGATTTCTTGGGACCTCTTGGACCACTGGGGGGGCTCCCACCCGCCATGCTCTTACCGCATTTATCGAGATTTCCTGATCTGCTGGAGCGCTCCCCCTCGCCGTCCTCTTGCTGGATTTCTTGGGTCCTCTTGACCCATTAGGGCGTTCCCCCTGCCACCCTCTTGTGTTTTCTGGGGGAGTCTTGTGACCAACCAGAGTGCTCCCCCCCACCATCTTCTTCCCCTTTTCCTGGGTGCTTCTTGATCCACCAGAGTGCTCCCCTGCACCATTCTCTTGCCTTTTTTTGGGGGAATCTTGTGACTCACCGGAGCGTTTTCCACCATTGTCTTGCTGGATTTCTTGACACCGCTTGACCTGTTGGAGCGCTCTCCCTCACAGTTCTCTTGCTGGATATCTTGGGACCTCTTGAACCACTGGGGAGCTCCCACCTGCCACCTTCTTACCGCATTTATTGAGACTTCCTGATCTGCTGGATTGCTCTCCCCACCGGCCTTCCTCTTGCACTTTTTGGGGGAGTCTTCTTGACACGTCCGAGTGCTCTCCCTCACCCTTGTCTTGCCTCTAGTCAGGGCGCTCTTCTCCCGCTGGAACGCTCCTCCCCGCCATCCTATTGCCAGACTGAGAATTCTTGACCTGCCGCAGTCCTGCCCCGCCATGCTCCTGCCTTCTGCCTGGGAAGTCACTTGAAGAACTGGAGCGCTCTCCCCCGCTGTCCTCTTGCCTTTCCTCAGTGGGATTTTGGCCTGCTAAAGAGCTCCTCCCTGTCGTCCTCTTGCTGGATTTCTCGGTACCTCTTGACCCACTGGGTCTCTCCTCCTGCCGTCCTTTTGCCTTTCCTTAGTACATTCTTGGTCTGCTGGAGTGCTCCCCCCCACCATCCTCTTGCTGGATTTCTCGGGACCCCTTGTCCCATATAGGACATTCCCCCCCACCACCATCCTGTTGTGTTTTTTAGGAGAGTCTTGTGATCGACCAGAGCGCTCCCCCCTTGACATCCTCTTCCCCTTTTTCTGGGTGACTTTTGAACCACTGGTGAACTCTCCCCCATCATCCTCTTGCCACATATATTGAGACTTGTTGATCCGCCAGAGCGCTTCCCCCACTGTCCTCTTGCCAGATTTACTGATACCTCTTGTCCTGTCAGAGCGCTCCCTCTCGCAGTCCTCTTTGTTCAGTTTGTAGGGTAGGAGGGGGGATCTCTGATTACAGAAAGGTCCCTTTGTTCTAGGAGACATTCCCTTGCTCCATGCTTCAGGTTGCCCATCTTCCCTCTCATTTTCAATATGCACGTCCATCACCTTCCTCCTCTTCTTTCTTGATCCCTCGACTCCCGCATGAACTCAAATCCTCTTTCTTGATCACTCTTTCTCGTAAGTTCACAACCTTACTTTCCTTTCTTGCTTTCGCCTTTGTGAGCTGCTCCACCCAAACCGAAATGCCCTGAAGACAGAAATACACCCACCCCAAGCCCGTACAGTCACATAGGGGGTGAGTCCGGTCGCTGACGCATCCCCACATCCCACAGCAAGCCCACCTTGCCTTGGCCCCGGCCCCCCACACAGGCCTTCCCACCAACCCAGCCCCTCCGTAGCAGCACAGTTTCCCAGCATGCACCCCACAAAGACTTTCTTTGCCAGTCACCCCTGGCACTTACAGCAACACACCACATCAGCATCAAGAGCCCTGGGAGTGGAGAGCTGGCCAGGCCCTCACCCCGGCAGGATCCTCTTCCCCCTCCTTTAGCTGATGGCAGACAGACAAGACACCTCCCAAGAGGTGTCCAGCCCTCTCTCTCAACCACTCATGAGTACAAAAGCCCAGCCTCTACTCACCCACCCCGCCTCCCAAAACCCCACCAGCAGCCCCTGCTCCCAGCTGAACAGCAGCCAGTGCTGAAGATCTGGCTCGTGTTGTCGGACACAACCTTCCCATGGATGTCTGGGCCCCTGAGCAGTTTCCAGGGGTGGGAGGGCGCAGTCCTGATTACAGGGAGGTCCCTGTCCCAAGGGGGACATTTTCTTCCTCCTCACTCCTGACTCGCAGCTCCATCACCTTCCTCCTCTTCTTTCTTGATCCCTCCTGACTCACAGGTCTACCACCGTCATCTTCTTTCTTGATCCCTGTTGACTTGCAGATGCACTCCAATCCTCTTTCTTGATCGCTCTTCCTCGTAGGTTCACCACCTTCCTCTTCTTTCTTGCTTTCGCCTTTGCGAGCTGCTCCACCCGAACAGAGATGCACAGAAAACAAAAATATACCCACCCCAGGCCCGTACAGTCACACGACGGGGCGAGTCCGGTCGCTGACGCATCCCCACACCCCACCACAAGGCCACCTTGCCTTGGCCCCGGCCCCCCGCACAGGCCTTCCCACCAACCCAGCCCCTCCGTAGCAGCACAGTTTCCCAGCATGCACCCCACAAAGACTTTCTTTGCCAGTCACCCCTGGCACTTACAGCAACACACCACACCAGCATCAAGAGCCCTGGGAGTGGAGAGCTGGCCAGGCCCTCACCCCGGCAGGATCCTCTTCCCCCTCCTTTACCTGCTGGCAGACAGACACCTCCCAAGGGATGACCACCCTGCTCCCTTAACTGCTCCCAAGTCCAAGAGCCCAGCCCCTGCTCACCACCCCCACCTCCCAAAACACAGCCAACAGCCCCTGCTCCCATTTTACCACTTTACCCCCGAGCACGGTTTCTAGGGGTGGGAGGGGGACGCACTAATCACAGATCGTTCCCTGTGCTTAAGGATACATTCTCCTCCTCGCTGGCTCAGCCTGCCCATCTTCCTCCTCACTCTTGACTCGTAGCTCCATCACCTTTCTCCTCTTTTGTCCCCTCCTCACTCACAGGTCCACCACTGTCATCTTCTTTCTTGACTCTGCTTGACTCACAGGTGCGCTCCAATCCTCTTTCGTGATCGCTCTTCTGTGTCAGTACACGGAAGACCGGGCACATGAGAAACTGCAAGAGTCAACAGCATGAGAACAAGCATTAGTGGAAAAATACAAGAACAAAGGACTGTATGCTATGTGATACATCAAGGAAAGAGGAGTTGATACAGGATTGATGCATCAAGGACAGAGGGACAGCTTGTGATAGACAAAAAAGGTGTTTATGGCAGTGACTTTGGTGGGAACACAAAACACATCACTTATGTAATGACTAACTTAGCTAATCAACAAATGCTTGAGCAAGTATCATAGCGAGTATAAACGCAAGCCTGAATTTGTAATAAACATCTCTCATTGCATCTTAAAAGAGAGTCCGTACCGCATTCGCTACAAATGGCGCCCTGGAACAGGGACTTTCAGCGTGCCTATAAAGGCAGTAGCCGCTCTGGTAGCGAAGCCCAATCGAACCAGGAAACAGGACCGGGAACCAGGACAGTGCGCGCCCACCACCAATGAAAGGTGAGCGATTGGGAACCATGGGAGGGAAGTTATCCCTTAAGCAAAGACAAACCCTGGATGTCCTTCAACATGCGCTACAAACGCAAAATCAGGATGTATCAGGGGTCTGATTGGTGAGTTTATTAGAATGGATGGCTAATCATGTGCTAGACTTTCCTACAACTGGTACATTTCAGTTGGAGACATGGCACAAAGATGAATGAGAATTATATGAACAGGTAACGACTGGAGATAAAGCTGCTTGCAAATATTCATCTACTTGGGGAAAAATTATGACTACTAAGATACAGGATACAGGACTGATACATCAGGGACAGAGGGACAGCTTACTATAGAAAAAAATGCGTATATGGCAGTTACATCGCTCATGTAATGTCTAACTTAGCTAAAGAGCAAATGCTTGAGCAAGCATCGTAGCGAGTATAAATGCAAACCTGAGTTTGTAATAAATGTCTCTCATGGCACCTTACCGTGAGTCCACGCCAGATTCGCTACACTCTTCCTCATAGGTTCACCACCTTCCTCTCCTTCCTTGCTTTTCCTTTGCACGCTGCTCCACCTGAAGAGAAACACACAGAGGACTGAGCTACACCAGCCCAAGGGCACTACAATCAGACAGGGGCTGAGTCCGGGGGCTGACACCTCCCCACACCCCACAACGAGCCCACCTTGCCTTGGCCCCGGCCCCTCGCACATGCCTTAGAGATATCATAGCTCAGTACAAATCCCCACAGTCCTCACCTGCTGTTTGGTGCTTGCGGAGGGTCACACTCCCTGTGCCCCAGGGCACTGGCCCTACACAGCCAAGCTCGGCAGCGGGACTGTCTGGAGCTGCCGCTGGCTGGTTCTCCAGCTTTAGGGTCACCCGCAGAAGCCCGCTCTCCTCAGCTCTGCACACCCATCCAGTTGCGCCGCCCAGGCAAAGTCAGCTTCACCCTCTGCTCTACACCTCACCTGCAAACAACCAACTCTTCAACTGACAACTGTCCAAAACCCACCGACAAACTCTCCACACCTCAGCCTTTCGTTTGCAACTGCTGCCTCTAGTGCATCTCACAGACAAGCCTTCAAAATCCCCTCATCCTGCAATAACACTCCAGCACTGATCACCTGTGGGAACAACTAGCACAATACCATGCAAACACCAACCAGTTCTGGCACGGAAATATCACTTTCTCCTCAAGATTCCACCCTACACCAACTGCTGACAAACACACGCTGTCCTCACCAAAGCCAAACGCTGCAACAACCAGCGACAACTCAAATTTGCGTGGGCGGTGCAAAATTGCAGGGGTGAGCTAACGCAGAGCTGGGCTTGAAAGCTGCAGAGTGTGTACCCTGTGGTATAACGTGGCGAGCTACTGCCATTCTGCCTTCTCCCTGGGAGAAGCGCGTGAGCAGAGGCTGCTTCAAGGCACGATGGGAACGGTTTGGTTCTCCGGGTCTCTCAGGGCGAGAGCGATAAATGTGATCTGTGGCGTGGCGCAGGAACTTCCCGTACACTTGCTCCTCCATTCGGTCTCGGGTGCTGCAAGAGAGGGAGCGAGAGATTCAGGGCAAGATTGACAACCTCGGCGTCCCCGTCCCAGCCACGGGTCACCCAAACCTGCAGACATCCCGGGAGGCCCCCTAAGATTTACACTCCCCTATGCCCCACCCTTGAAGCCTGGACATCGCCAGAACCATAGAGCAAGTATTTCTTGAGGAGGCACCCAAAGGCTCCGTGTTCTCTTTCAGGCAGATGCTAGCGCAAGATTGCAAATCATCTCACAGCTACCAGGAAGGTAAAAAATAACGTCTTGAAATGGGAAAGGAACAGGTATTGTTTCTCTTCATCACCTCCCTCATTGCCACGTTATCAAGGTCTCCCGCAATGTTCCACAGGAAACTTGAAGCTTGGAATTCCTGGTATTCTGAACCTGGGCAAGAAAGGAAGAAAAGCATGAGACTGATCATAAAGAGGGTGGCTGCTCGTAACATGGAAAGAGCAGTAACAACGTAAAAAGATATCACTTTTCCTTAGAGAGCTCTCAAAGCTGCCTGTTAAGGACAAGAAAAACAAACTTGTGACGGACCATTACTTAAAATCCAAGGCCCAGGAAGCGATCTAATGTACATTGAAACGCGGGCCACGAGACAGTGGAAGTGCCACGAGCTGAGACTGAAGGGACAGAGGATGAATTTCCAAAGAAGTTTAGGTTTCGATGTCAAAACGGAAAATTCTACGTCATTAAAATATTATGCAAAAGTCAGTGTAAAATCAAGTAAGGCAACGACTCCAAATGAACTCCCAGGCGCTTCAGTCACTCAGCAGATCAAAAATGCGGATCATTTCTCACCTGCCCACCTCCCAAACCCCAGCCTATGTCCCCTGCTTCCAGCTTACCTGAGCCCAGATTAAAGGAGGATTTCAGAGGCCATGCCAAGTTCTGCTGCTCCTCGTTCGGGTTGCCAGTCTTCCTCCTCGCTCTGGAATTGCAGGTCAACCGCCTTCCTGTTCTTCTTTGATTGACGCTGAGCTGCCGCGTTACCCGCTGCCATCTGAGCGGATCTCGGGGAGCCTCTGGAACCGCCAGAGCGCTCCCCCCACCAACATTCTCTTGCCTTGTTTTCGGGGTTCCTCTTCACCAGCTGAGGCGCCCTCCCACCCCCCGCCGCCCTCTTACCTTTTTCTAGAGGTCTCTTGAGCCACCAGCAAGCTCCCCCGCACCTTCCCTCAGCGATCTTGGCCCGCCAGAGGCCTGCCCCTCGTCAGCCTCCTCCCCTTTTCCTGGGTGCTGCTTGAACCACTGGTGGGCTCCCCTCCACCATCCTCTCGTCCTTTGTAGGGGAGTCTCGTGACTCACCAGAGCGCTCTCCGCCATTGCCTTGCTGGGGTTATTGACACCGCTTGACTTGCCAGAGCGCTCCCCCTCGCAGTTCTCTTGTTGGATTTCTTGGGACCTTTTGAACCATTGGAACAACGGGAATGCTCCCCCCCACTGTGACCTTGCCTTTCTTCAGTGCCATCTTGACGTGCTGGAGCACTTCCCCGCGCCGTCCTCTTGCCTTTTACTGGGGAGTCTCTTGAATATCCACAGCACTCCCCCCTGCCATCCTTTACCAGATTTTTTGACACTTCTTGACATCCAGGAGTGCTCTCACTCACCCTTGTCTTGCCTATTTTCAGGGCGCTCCTGTCCCGCTGGATGCTCCTCCCTGCTGTCCTATTGCCAGATTGAGAATTCTCGACCTGTCCCAGCGCTACCCCACCGTCCTTCTGCCTTCTACCTGGGAAGTCACTTGAAGAACTGGAGCACTCCCCCCTGCTGTCCTCTTGCCTTTCTTCACTGAGATTTTGGCCTGCCAGAGCACTCCTCCCTGTTGTCCTCTCACTGGATTTCTTGGGACCTCTTGACCCCTTAGGGCGTTCCCCCTGCCACCCTCTTGTGGTTTTTGGGGGAGTCTTGTGATCAACCAGGCCGTTTCCCCCCACCATCCTCTTCCCCTTTTCCTGGGTGCTTCTTGATCCACCAGAGTGCTCTCAAAGCTGCCTGTTACCATCCTCTAACCATTCTCTTGCCTTTTTTGGTGGAGTCTTGTGACTCACCGGAGCGTTCTCCACCATTGTCTTGCTGGATTTGTTGACATCGCTTGACCTGCCGGAGCACTCCCCCTCACAGTTCTCTTCCTGGATATCTTGGGACATTTTGAACCACTGCGGGGGCTCCCACCAGCCATCCTCTTACCGCATTTATTGAGACGTCCTGATCTGCCAGAGCGTTCCCCCTCGCCGTCCTTTTGCTGGATTTCTTGGGATGCCTTAAACAACTGTGGGGCTCCCACCCACCATCCTCTAACCGCATTTATCGAGATTTCCTGATCGGCTGGAGCGCTCCCCCTTGCCGTCCTCTTGCTGGATTTCTTGGGATCTCTTGGACCACTGGGGGGGCTCCCACCCGCCATCCTCTTACCGCATTTATTGAGACTTCCTGATCTGCTGGATTGCTCTCCCCCTGGCCTTCCTCTTGCACTTTTTTGGGGGAGTCTTCTTCACACATCCGAGCGCTCTCCCTCACCCTTGTCTTGCCTCTAGTCACGGCGCTCTTCTCCCGCTGGAACGCTCCTCCCCGCCATCCTATTGCCAGACTGAGAATTCTTGACCTGCCGCAGTCCTGCCCCACCATGCTCCTGCCTTCTGCCTGGGAAGTCACTTGAAGAACTGGAGCGCTCTCCCCCGCTGTCCTCTTGCCTTTCCTCAGTGGGATTTTGGCCTGCTAAAGAGCTCCTCCCTGTCGTCCTCTTGCTGGATTTCTTGGGTCCTCTTGACCCATTAGGGCGTTCCCCCTGCCACCCTCTTGTGTTTTCTGGGGGAGTCTTGTGACCAACCAGAGTGCTCCCCCCCACCATCTTCTTCCCCTTTTCCTGGGTGCTTCTTGATCCACCAGAGTGCTCCCCTGCACCATTCTCTTGCCTTTTTTTGGGGGAATCTTGTGACTCACCGGAGCGTTTCCCACCATTGTCTTGCTGGATTTCTTGACACCGCTTGACCTGTTGGAGCGCTCCCCCTCACAGTTCTCTTGCTGGATATCTTGGGACCTCTTGAACCACTGGGGAGCTCCCACCTGCCACCTTCTTACCGCATTTATTGAGACTTCCTGATCTGCTGGATTGCTCTCCCCACCGGCCTTCCTCTTGCACTTTTTGGGGGAGTCTTCTTGACACGTCCGAGTGCTCTCCCTCACCCTTGTCTTGCCTCTAGTCAGGGCGCTCTTCTCCCGCTGGAACACTCCTCCCCGCCATCCTATTGCCAGACTGAGAATTCTTGACCTGCCGCAGTCCTGCCCCGCCATGCTCCTGCCTTCTGCCTGGGAAGTCACTTGAAGAACTGGAGCGCTCTCCCCCGCTGTCCTCTTGCCTTTCCTCAGTGGGATTTTGGCCTGCTAAAGAGCTCCTCCCTGTCGTCCTCTTGCTGGATTTCTCGGTACCTCTTGACCCACTGGGTCTCTCCTCCTGCCGTCCTTTTGCCTTTCCTTAGTACATTCTTGGTCTGCTGGAGTGCTCCCCCCCACCATCCTCTTGCTGGATTTCTCGGGACCCCTTGTCCCATATAGGACATGGCCCCCCACCACCATCCTGTTGTGTTTTTTAGGAGAGTCTTGTGATCGACCAGAGCGCTCCCCCCTTGACATCCTCTTCCCCTTTTTCTGGGTGACTTTTGAACCACTGGTGAACTCTCCCCCATCATCCTCTTGCCACATATATTGAGACTTGTTGATCCGCCAGAGCGCTTCCCCCACTGTCCTCTTGCCAGATTTACTGATACCTCTTGTCCTGTCAGAGCGCTCCCTCTCGCAGTCCTCTTTGTTCAGTTTGTAGGGTAGGAGGGGGGATCTCTGATTACAGAAAGGTCCCTTTGTTCTAGGAGACATTCCCTTGCTCCATGCTTCAGGTTGCCCATCTTCCCTCTCATTTTCAATATGCACGTCCATCACCTTCCTCCTCTTCTTTCTTGATCCCTCGACTCCCGCATGAACTCAAATCCTCTTTCTTGATCACTCTTTCTCGTAAGTTCACAACCTTACTTTCCTTTCTTGCTTTCGCCTTTGTGAGCTGCTCCACCCAAACCGAAATGCCCTGAAGACAGAAATACACCCACCCCAAGCCCGTACAGTCACATAGGGGGTGAGTCCGGTCGCTGACGCATCCCCACATCCCACAGCAAGCCCACCTTGCCTTGGCCCCGGCCCCCCGCACAGGCCTTCCCACCAACCCAGCCCCTCCGTAGCAGCACAGTTTCCCAGCATGCACCCCACAAAGACTTTCTTTGCCAGTCACCCCTGGCACTTACAGCAACACACCACATCAGCATCAAGAGCCCTGGGAGTGGAGAGCTGGCCAGGCCCTCACCCCGGCAGGATCCTCTTCCCCCTCCTTTAGCTGATGGCAGACAGACAAGACACCTCCCAAGAGGTGTCCAGCCCTCTCTCTCAACCACTCATGAGTACAAAAGCCCAGCCTCTACTCACCCACCCCGCCTCCCAAAACCCCACCAGCAGCCCCTGCTCCCAGCTGAACAGCAGCCAGTGCTGAAGATCTGGCTCGTGTTGTCGGACACAACCTTCCCATGGATGTCTGGGCCCCTGAGCAGTTTCCAGGGGTGGGAGGGCGCAGTCCTGATTACAGGGAGGTCCCTGTCCCAAGGGGGACATTTTCTTCCTCCTCACTCCTGACTCGCAGCTCCATCACCTTCCTCCTCTTCTTTCTTGATCCCTCCTGACTCGCAGGTCTACCACCGTCATCTTCTTTCTTGATCCCTGTTGACTTGCAGATGCACTCCAATCCTCTTTCTTGATCGCTCTTCCTCGTAGGTTCACCACCTTCCTCTTCTTTCTTGCTTTCGCCTTTGCGAGCTGCTCCACCCGAACAGAGATGCACAGAAAACAAAAATATACCCACCCCAGGCCCGTACAGTCACACGAGGGGGCGAGTCCGGTCGCTGACGCATCCCCACACCCCACCACAAGGCCACCTTGCCTTGGCCCCGGCCCCCCGCACAGGCCTTCCCACCAACCCAGCCCCTCCGTAGCAGCACAGTTTCCCAGCATGCACCCCACAAAGACTTTCTTTGCCAGTCACCCCTGGCACTTACAGCAACACACCACACCAGCATCAAGAGCCCTGGGAGTGGAGAGCTGGCCAGGCCCTCACCCCGGCAGGATCCTCTTCCCCCTCCTTTACCTGCTGGCAGACAGACACCTCCCAAGGGATGACCACCCTGCTCCCTTAACTGCTCCCAAGTCCAAGAGCCCAGCCCCTGCTCACCACCCCCACCTCCCAAAACACAGCCAACAGCCCCTGCTCCCATTTTACCACTTTACCCCCGAGCACGGTTTCTAGGGGTGGGAGGGGGACGCACTAATCACAGATCGTTCCCTGTGCTTAAGGATACATTCTCCTTCTCGCTGGCTCAGCCTGCCCATCTTCCTCCTCACTCTTGACTCGTAGCTCCATCACCTTTCTCCTCTTTTGTCCCCTCCTGACTCACAGGTCCACCACTGTCATCTTCTTTCTTGACTCTGCTTGACTCACAGGTGCGCTCCAATCCTCTTCCGTGATCGCTCTTCTGTGTCAGTACACGGAAGACCGGGCACATGAGAAACTGCAAGAGTCAACAGCATGAGAACAAGCATTAGTGGAAAAATACAAGAACAAAGGACTGTATGCTATGTGATACATCAAGGACAGAGGAGTTGATACAGGATTGATGCATCAAGGACAGAGGGACAGCTTGTGATAGACAAAAAAGGTGTTGATGGCAGTGACTTTGGTGGGAACACAAAACACATCACTTATGTAATGACTAACTTAGCTAATCAACAAATGCTTGAGCAAGCATCATAGCGAGTATAAACGCAAGCCTGAATTTGTAATAAACATCTCTCATTGCACCTTAAAAGAGAGTCCGTACCGCATTCGCTACAAATGGCGCCCTGGAACAGGGACTTTCAGCGTGCCTATAAAGGCAGTAGCCGCTCTGGTAGCGAAGCCCAATCGAACCAGGAAACAGGACCGGGAACCAGGACAGTGCGCGCCCACCACCAACGAAAGGTGAGCGATTGGGAACCATGGGAGGGAAGTTATCCCTTAAGCAAAGACAAACCCTGGATGTCCTTCAACATGCGCTACAAACGCAAAATCAGGATGTATCAGGGGTCTGATTGGTGAGTTTATTAGAATGGATGGCTAATCATGTGCTAGACTTTCCTACAACTGGTACATTTCAGTTGGAGACATGGCACAAAGATGAATGAGAATTATATGAACAGGTAACGACTGGAGATAAAGCTGCTTGCAAATATTCATCTACTTGGGGAAAAATTATGACTACTAAGATACAGGATACAGGACTGATACATCAGGGACAGAGGGACAGCTTACTATAGAAAAAAATGCGTATATGGCAGTTACATCGCTCATGTAATGTCTAACTTAGCTAAAGAGCAAATGCTTGAGCAAGCATCATAGCGAGTATAAATGCAAACCTGAGTTTGTAATAAATGTCTCTCATGGCACCTTACCGTGAGTCCACGCCAGATTCGCTACACTCTTCCTCATAGGTTCACCACCTTCCTCTCCTTCCTTGCTTTTCCTTTGCACGCTGCTCCACCTGAAGAGAAACACACAGAGGACTGAGCTACACCAGCCCAAGGGCACTACAATCAGACAGGGGCTGAGTCCGGGGGCTGACACCTCCCCACACCCCACAACGAGCCCACCTTGCCTTGGCCCCGGCCCCTCGCACATGCCTTAGAGATATCATAGCTCAGTACAAATCCCCACAGTCCTCACCTGCTGTTTGGTGCTTGCGGAGGGTCACACTCCCTGTGCCCCAGGGCACTGGCCCTACACAGCCAAGCTCGGCAGCGGGACTGTCTGGAGCTGCCGCTGGCTGGTTCTCCAGCTTTAGGGTCACCCGCAGAAGCCCGCTCTCCTCAGCTCTGCACACCCATCCAGTTGCGCCGCCCAGGCAAAGTCAGCTTCACCCTCTGCTCTACACCTCACCTGCAAACAACCAACTCTTCAACTGACAACTGTCCAAAACCCACCGACAAACTCTCCACACCTCAGCCTTTCGTTTGCAACTGCTGCCTCTAGTGCATCTCACAGACAAGCCTTCAAAATCCCCTCATCCTGCAATAACACTCCAGCACTGATCACCTGTGGGAACAACTACCACAATACCATGCAAACACCAACCAGTTCTGGCACGGAAATATCACTTTCTCCTCAAGATTCCACCCTACACCAACTGCTGACAAACACACGCTGTCCTCACCAAAGCCAAACGCTGCAACAACCAGCGACAACTCAAATTTGCGTGGGCGGTGCAAAATTGCAGGGGTGAGCTAACGCAGAGCTGGGCTTGAAAGCTGCAGAGTGTGTACCCTGTGGTATAACGTGGCGAGCTACTGCCATTCTGCCTTCTCCCTGGGAGAAGCGCGTGAGCAGAGGCTGCTTCAAGGCACGATGGGAACGGTTTGGTTCTCCGGGTCTCTCAGGGCGAGAGCGATAAATGTGATCTGTGGCGTGGCGCAGGAACTTCCCGTACACTTGCTCCTCCATTCGGTCTCGGGTGCTGCAAGAGAGGGAGCGAGAGATTCAGGGCAAGATTGACAACCTCGGCGTCCCCGTCCCAGCCACGGGTCACCCAAACCTGCAGACATCCCGGGAGGCCCCCTAAGATTTACACTCCCCTATGCCCCACCCTTGAAGCCTGGACATCGCCAGAACCATAGAGCAAGTATTTCTTGAGGAGGCACCCAAAGGCTCCGTGTTCTCTTTCAGGCAGATGCTAGCGCAAGATTGCAAATCATCTCACAGCTACCAGGAAGGTAAAAAATAACGTCTTGAAACGGGAAAGGAACAGGTATTGTTTCTCTTCATCACCTCCCTCATTGCCACGTTATCAAGGTCTCCCGCAATGTTCCACAGGAAACTTGAAGCTTGGAATTCCTGGTATTCTGAACCTGGGCAAGAAAGGAAGAAAAGCATGAGACTGATCATAAAGAGGGTGGCTGCTCGTAACATGGAAAGAGCAGTAACAAGGTAAAAAGATATCACTTTTCCTTAGAGAGCTCTCAAAGCTGCCTGTTAAGGACAAGAAAAACAAACTTGTGACGGACCATTACTTAAAATCCAAGGCCCAGGAAGCGATCTAATGTACATTGAAACGCGGGCCACGAGACAGTGGAAGTGGCACGAGCTGAGACTGAAGGGACAGAGGATGAATTTCCAAAGAAGTTTAGGTTTCGATGTCAAAACGGAAAATTCTACGTCATTAAAATATAATGCAAAAGTCAGTGTAAAATCAAGTAAGGCAACGACTCCAAATGAACTCCCAGGCGCTTCAGTCACTCAGCAGATCAAAAATGCGGATCATTTCTCACCTGCCCACCTCCCAAACCCCAGCCTATGTCCCCTGCTTCCAGCTTACCTGAGCCCAGATTAAAGGAGGATTTCAGAGGCCATGCCAAGTTCTGCTGCTCCTCGTTCGGGTTGCCAGTCTTCCTCCTCGCTCTGGAATTGCAGGTCAACCGCCTTCCTGTTCTTCTTTGATTGACACTGAGCTGCCGCGTTACCCGCTGCCATCTGAGCGGATCTCGGGGAGCCTCTGGAACCGCCAGAGCGCTCCCCCCACCAACATTCTCTTGCCTTGTTTTCGGGGTTCCTCTTCACCAGCTGAGGCGCCCTCCCACCCCCCGCCGCCCTCTTACCTTTTTCTAGAGGTCTCTTGAGCCACCAGCAAGCTCCCCCGCACCTTCCCTCAGCGATCTTGGCCCGCCAGAGGCCTGCCCCTCGTCAGCCTCCTCCCCTTTTCCTGGGTGCTGCTTGAACCACTGGTGGGCTCCCCTCCACCATCCTCTCGTCCTTTGTAGGGGAGTCTCGTGACTCACCAGAGCGCTCTCCGCCGTTGCCTTGCTGGGGTTATTGACACCGCTTGACTTGCCAGAGCGCTCCCCCTCGCAGTTCTCTTGTTGGATTTCTTGGGACCTTTTGAACCATTGGAACAACGGGAATGCTCCCCCCCACTGTGACCTTGCCTTTCTTCAGTGCCATCTTGACGTGCTGGAGCACTTCCCCGCGCCGTCCTCTTGCCTTTTACTGGGGAGTCTCTTGAATATCCACAGCACTCCCCCCTGCCATCCTTTACCAGATTTTTTGACACTTCTTGACATCCCGGAGTGCTCTCACTCACCCTTGTCTTGCCTATTTTCAGGGCGCTCCTGTCCCGCTGGATGCTCCTCCCTGCTGTCCTCTTGCCTTTCTTCACTGAGATTTTGGCCTGCCAGAGCACTCCTCCCTGTTGTCCTCTCACTGGATTTCTTGGGACCTCTTGACCCACTGGGTTTCTCCTCCTGCTGTCCTTTTGCCTTTCTTTAGTACAATCTCAGCCTGCTGGAGCGCTCCCCCTCGCCGTCCTCCTGCTGGATTTCTTGGAACCTCTTGACCCCTTAGGGCGTTCCCCCTGCCACCCTCTTGTGGTTTTTGGGGGAGTCTTGTGATCAACCAGGCCGTTTCCCCCCACCATCCTCTTCCCCTTTTCCTGGGTGCTTCTTGATCCACCAGAGTGCTCTCAAAGCTGCCTGTTACCATCCTCTAACCATTCTCTTGCCTTTTTTGGTGGAGTCTTGTGACTCACCGGAGCGTTCTCCACCATTGTCTTGCTGGATTTGTTGACATCGCTTGACCTGCCGGAGCACTCCCCCTCACAGTTCTCTTCCTGGATATCTTGGGACATTTTGAACCACTGCGGGGGCTCCCACCCGCCATCCTCTTACCGCATTTATTGAGACGTCCTGATCTGCCAGAGCGTTCCCCCTCGCCGTCCTTTTGCTGGATTTCTTGGGATGCCTTAAACAACTGTGGGGCTCCCACCCACCATCCTCTAACCGCATTTATCGAGATTTCCTGATCTGCTGGAGCGCTCCCCCTTGCCGTCCTCTTGCTGGATTTCTTGGGATCTCTTGGACCACTGGGGGGGCTCCCACCCGCCATCCTCTTACCGCATTTATTGACACTTCCTGATCTGCTGGATTGCTCTCCCCCTGGCCTTCCTCTTGCACTTTTTTGGGGGAGTCTTCTTCACACATCCGAGCGCTCTCCCTCACCCTTGTCTTGCCTCTAGTCACGGCGCTCTTCTCCCGCTGGAACGCTCCTCCCCGCCATCCTATTGCCAGACTGAGAATTCTTGACCTGCCGCAGTCCTGCCCCACCATGCTCCTGCCTTCTGCCTGGGAAGTCACTTGAAGAACTGGAGCGCTCTCCCCCGCTGTCCTCTTGCCTTTCCTCAGTGGGATTTTGGCCTGCTAAAGAGCTCCTCCCTGTCGTCCTCTTGCTGGATTTCTTGGGTCCTCTTGACCCATTAGGGCGTTCCCCCTGCCACCCTCTTGTGTTTTCTGGGGGAGTCTTGTGACCAACCAGAGTGCTCCCCCCCACCATCTTCTTCCCCTTTTCCTGGGTGCTTCTTGATCCACCAGAGTGCTCCCCTGCACCATTCTCTTGCCTTTTTTTGGGGGAATCTTGTGACTCACCGGAGCGTTTTCCACCATTGTCTTGCTGGATTTCTTGACACCGCTTGACCTGTTGGAGCGCTCTCCCTCACAGTTCTCTTGCTGGATATCTTGGGACCTCTTGAACCACTGGGGAGCTCCCACCTGCCACCTTCTTACCGCATTTATTGAGACTTCCTGATCTGCTGGATTGCTCTCCCCACCGGCCTTCCTCTTGCACTTTTTGGGGGAGTCTTCTTGACACGTCCGAGTGCTCTCCCTCACCCTCGTCTTGCCTCTAGTCAGGGCGCTCTTCTCCCGCTGGAACGCTCCTCCCCGCCATCCTATTGCCAGACTGAGAATTCTTGACCTGCCGCAGTCCTGCCCCGCCATGCTCCTGCCTTCTGCCTGGGAAGTCACTTGAAGAACTGGAGCGCTCTCCCCCGCTGTCCTCTTGCCTTTCCTCAGTGGGATTTTGGCCTGCTAAAGAGCTCCTCCCTGTCGTCCTCTTGCTGGATTTCTCGGTACCTCTTGACCCACTGGGTCTCTCCTCCTGCCGTCCTTTTGCCTTTCCTTAGTACATTCTTGGTCTGCTGGAGTGCTCCCCCCCACCATCCTCTTGCTGGATTTCTCGGGACCCCTTGTCCCATATAGGACATGGCCCCCCACCACCATCCTGTTGTGTTTTTTAGGAGAGTCTTGTGATCGACCAGAGCGCTCCCCCCTTGACATCCTCTTCCCCTTTTTCTGGGTGACTTTTGAACCACTGGTGAACTCTCCCCCATCATCCTCTTGCCACATATATTGAGACTTGTTGATCCGCCAGAGCGCTTCCCCCACTGTCCTCTTGCCAGATTTACTGATACCTCTTGTCCTGTCAGAGCGCTCCCTCTCGCAGTCCTCTTTGTTCAGTTTGTAGGGTAGGAGGGGGGATCTCTGATTACAGAAAGGTCCCTTTGTTCTAGGAGACATTCCCTTGCTCCATGCTTCAGGTTGCCCATCTTCCCTCTCATTTTCAATATGCACGTCCATCACCTTCCTCCTCTTCTTTCTTGATCCCTCGACTCCCGCATGAACTCAAATCCTCTTTCTTGATCACTCTTTCTCGTAAGTTCACAACCTTACTTTCCTTTCTTGCTTTCGCCTTTGTGAGCTGCTCCACCCAAACCGAAATGCCCTGAAGACAGAAATACACCCACCCCAAGCCCGTACAGTCACATAGGGGGTGAGTCCGCTCGCTGACGCATCCCCACACCCCACCACAAGGCCACCTTGCCTTGGCCCCGGCCCCCCGCACAGGCCTTCCCACCAACCCAGCCCCTCCGTAGCAGCACAGTTTCCCAGCATGCACCCCACAAAGACTTTCTTTGCCAGTCACCCCTGGCACTTACAGCAACACACCACATCAGCATCAAGAGCCCTGGGAGTGGAGAGCTGGCCAGGCCCTCACCCCGGCAGGATCCTCTTCCCCCTCCTTTAGCTGATGGCAGACAGACAAGACACCTCCCAAGAGGTGTCCAGCCCTCTCTCTCAACCACTCATGAGTACAAAAGCCCAGCCTCTACTCACCCACCCCGCCTCCCAAAACCCCACCAGCAGCCCCTGCTCCCAGCTGAACAGCAGCCAGTGCTGAAGATCTGGCTCGTGTTGTCGGACACAACCTTCCCATGGATGTCTGGGCCCCTGAGCAGTTTCCAGGGGTGGGAGGGCGCAGTCCTGATTACAGGGAGGTCCCTGTCCCAAGGGGGACATTTTCTTCCTCCTCACTCCTGACTCGCAGCTCCATCACCTTCCTCCTCTTCTTTCTTGATCCCTCCTGACTCGCAGGTCTACCACCGTCATCTTCTTTCTTGATCCCTGTTGAATTGCAGATGCACTCCAATCCTCTTTCTTGATCGCTCTTCCTCGTAGGTTCACCACCTTCCTCTTCTTTCTTGCTTTCGCCTTTGCGAGCTGCTCCACCCGAACAGAGATGCACAGAAAACAAAAATATACCCACCCCAGGCCCGTACAGTCACACGAGGGGGCGAGTCCGGTCGCTGACGCATCCCCACACCCCACCACAAGGCCACCTTGCCTTGGCCCCGGCCCCCCGCACAGGCCTTCCCACCAACCCAGCCCCTCCGTAGCAGCACAGTTTCCCAGCATGCACCCCACAAAGACTTTCTTTGCCAGTCACCCCTGGCACTTACAGCAACACACCACACCAGCATCAAGAGCCCTGGGAGTGGAGAGCTGGCCAGGCCCTCACCCCGGCAGGATCCTCTTCCCCCTCCTTTACCTGCTGGCAGACAGACACCTCCCAAGGGATGACCACCCTGCTCCCTTAACTGCTCCCAAGTCCAAGAGCCCAGCCCCTGCTCACCACCCCCACCTCCCAAAACACAGCCAACAGCCCCTGCTCCCATTTTACCACTTTACCCCCGAGCACGGTTTCTAGGGGTGGGAGGGGGACGCACTAATCACAGATCGTTCCCTGTGCTTAAGGATACATTCTCCTTCTCGCTGGCTCAGCCTGCCCATCTTCCTCCTCACTCTTGACTCGTAGCTCCATCACCTTTCTCCTCTTTTGTCCCCTCCTCACTCACAGGTCCACCACTGTCATCTTCTTTCTTGACTCTGCTTGACTCACAGGTGCGCTCCAATCCTCTTTCGTGATCGCTCTTCTGTGTCAGTACACGGAAGACCGGGCACATGAGAAACTGCAAGAGTCAACAGCATGAGAACAAGCATTAGTGGAAAAATACAAGAACAAAGGACTGTATGCTATGTGATACATCAAGGACAGAGGAGTTGATACAGGATTGATGCATCAAGGACAGAGGGACAGCTTGTGATAGACAAAAAAGGTGTTGATGGCAGTGACTTTGGTGGGAACACAAAACACATCACTTATGTAATGACTAACTTAGCTAATCAACAAATGCTTGAGCAAGCATCATAGCGAGTATAAACGCAAGCCTGAATTTGTAATAAACATCTCTCATTGCACCTTAAAAGAGAGTCCGTACCGCATTCGCTACAAATGGCGCCCTGGAACAGGGACTTTCAGCGTGCCTATAAAGGCAGTAGCCGCTCCGGTAGCGAAGCCCAATCGAACCAGGAAACAGGACCGGGAACCAGGACAGTGCGCGCCCACCACCAACGAAAGGTGAGCGATTGGGAACCATGGGAGGGAAGTTATCCCTTAAGCAAAGACAAACCCTGGATGTCTTTCAACATGCGCTACAAACGCAAAATCAGGATGTATCAGGGGTCTGATTGGTGAGTTTATTAGAATGGATTGCTAATCAGGTGCTAGACTTTCCTACAACTGGTACATTTCAGTTGGAGACATGGCACAAAGATGAATGAGAATTATATGAACAGGTAACGACTGGAGATAAAGCTGCTTGCAAATATTCATCTACTTGGGGAAAAATTATGACTACTAAGATACAGGATACAGGACTGATACATCAGGGACAGAGGGACAGCTTACTATAGAAAAAAATGCGTATATGGCAGTTACATCGCTCATGTAATGTCTAACTTAGCTAAAGAGCAAATGCTTGAGCAAGCATCATAGTGAGTATAAATGCAAACCTGAGTTTGTAATAAATGTCTCTCATGGCACCTTACCGTGAGTCCACGCCAGATTCGCTACACTCTTCCTCATAGGTTCACCACCTTCCTCTCCTTCCTTGCTTTTCCTTTGCACGCTGCTCCACCTGAAGAGAAACACACAGAGGACTGAGCTACACCAGCCCAAGGGCACTACAATCAGACAGGGGCTGAGTCTGGGGGCTGACACCTCCCCACACCCCACAACGAGCCCACCTTGCCTTGGCCCCGGCCCCTCGCACATGCCTTAGAGATATCATAGCTCAGTACAAATCCCCACAGTCCTCACCTGCTGTTTGGTGCTTGCGGAGGGTCACACTCCCTGTGCCCCAGGGCACTGGCCCTACACGGCCAAGCTCGGCAGCGGGACTGTCTGGAGCTGCCGCTGGCTGGTTCTCCAGCTTTAGGGTCACCCGCAGAAGCCCGCTCTCCTCAGCTCTGCACACCCATCCAGTTGCGCCGCCCAGGCAAAGTCAGCTTCACCCTCTGCTCTACACCTCACCTGCAAACAACCAACTCTTCAACTGACAACTGTCCAAAACCCACCGACAAACTCTCCACACCTCAGCCTTTCGTTTGCAACTGCTGCCTCTAGTGCATCTCACAGACAAGCCTTCAAAATCCCCTCATCCTGCAATAACACTCCAGCACTGATCACCTGTGGGAACAACTACCACAATACCATGCAAACACCAACCAGTTCTGGCACGGAAATATCACTTTCTCCTCAAGATTCCACCCTACACCAACTGCTGACAAACACACGCTGTCCTCACCAAAGCCAAACGCTGCAACAACCAGCGACAACTCAAATTTGCGTGGGCGGTGCAAAATTGCAGGGGTGAGCTAACGCAGAGCTGGGCTTGAAAGCTGCAGAGTGTGCACCCTGTGGTATAACGTGGCGAGCTACTGCCATTCTGCCTTCTCCCTGGGAGAAGCGCGTGAGCAGAGGCTGCTTCAAGGCACGATGGGAACGGTTTGGTTCTCCGGGTCTCTCAGGGCGAGAGCGATAAATGTGATCTGTGGCGTGGCGCAGGAACTTCCCGTACACTTGCTCCTCCATTCGGTCTCGGGTGCTGCAAGAGAGGGAGCGAGAGATTCAGGGCAAGATTGACAACCTCGGCGTCCCCGTCCCAGCCACGGGTCACCCAAACCTGCAGACATCCCGGGAGGCCCCCTAAGATTTACACTCCCCTATGCCCCACCCTTGAAGCCTGTACATCGTCAGAACCATAGAGCAAGTATTTCTTGAGGAGGCACCCAAAGGGTCCGTGTTCTCTTTCAGGCAGATGCTAGCGCAAGATTGCAAATCATCTCACAGCTACCAGGAATGTAAAAAATAACGTCTTGAAACGGGAAAGGAACAGGTATTGTTTCTCTTCATCACCTCCCTCATTGCCACGTTATCACGGTCTCCCGCAATGTTCCACAGGAAACTTGAAGCTTGGAATTCCTGGTATTCTGAACCTGGGCAAGAAAGGAAGAAAAGCTTGAGACTGATCATAAAGAGGGTGGCTGCTCGTAACATGGAAAGAGCAGTAACAAGGTAAAAAGATATCACTTTTCCTTAGAGAGCTCTCAAAGCTGCCTGTTAAGGACAAGAAAAACAAACTTGTGACGGACCATTACTTAAAATCCAAGGCCCAGGAAGCGATCTAATGTACATTGAAACGCGGGCCACGAGACAGTGGAAGTGCCACGAGCTGAGACTGAAGGGACAGAGGATGAATTTCCAAAGAAGTTTAGGTTTCGATGTCAAAACGGAAAATTCTACGTCATTAAAATATAATGCAAAAGTCAGTGTAAAATCAAGTAAGGCAACGACTCCAAATGAACTCCCAGGCGCTTCAGTCACTCAGGAGATCAAAAATGCGGATCATTTCTCACCTGCCCACCTCCCAAACCCCAGCCTATGTCCCCTGCTTCCAGCTTACCTGAGCCCAGATTAAAGGAGGATTTCAGAGGCCATGCCAAGTTCTGCTGCTCCTCGTTCGGGTTGCCAGTCTTCCTCCTCGCTCTGGAATTGCAGGTCAACCGTCTTCCTGTTCTTCTTTGATGGACGCTGAGCTGCCGCGTTACCCGCTGCCGTCTGAGCGGATCTCGGGGAGCCTCTGGAACCGCCAGAGCGCTCCCCCCACCAACATTCTCTTGCCTTGTTTTCGGGGTTCCTCTTCACCAGCTGAGGCGCCCTCCCACCCCCCGCCGCCCTCTTACCTTTTTCTAGAGGTCTCTTGAGCCACCAGCAAGCTCCCCCGCACCTTTCCTCAGTGATCTTGGCCCGCCAGAGGCCTGCCCCTCGCCAGCCTCCTCCCCTTTTCCTGGGTGCTGCTTAAACCACTGGTGGGCTCCCCTCCACCATCCTCTCGTCCTTTGCAGGGGAGTCTCGTGACTCACCAGAGCGCTCTCCGCCGTTGCCTTGCTGGGGTTATTGACACCGCTTGACTTGCCAGAGCGCTCCCCCTCGCAGTTCTCTTGTTGGATTTCTTGGGACCTTTTGAACCATTGGAACAACGGGAATGCTCCCCCCCACTGTGACCTTGCCTTTCTTCAGTGCCATCTTGACGTGCTGGAGCACTTCCCCGCGCCGTCCTCTTGCCTTTTACTGGGGAGTCTCTTGAATATCCACAGCACTCCCCCCTGCCATCCTTTACCAGATTTTTTGACACTTCTTGACATCTCGGAGTGCTCTCACTCACCCTTGTCTTGCCTATTTTCAGGGCGCTCCTGTCCCGCTGGATGCTCCTCCCTGCTGTCCTATTGCCAGATTGAGAATTCTCGACCTGTCCCAGCGCTACCCACCGTCCTTCTGCCTTCTACCTGGGAAGTCACTTGAAGAACTGGAGCACTCCCCCCTGCTGTCCTCTTGCCTTTCTTCACTGAGATTTTGGCCTGCCAGAGCACTCCTCCCTGTTGTCCTCTCACTGGATTTCTTGGGACCTCTTGACCCACTGGGTCTCTCCTCCTGCTGTCCTTTTGCCTTTCTTTAGTACAATCTCAGCCTGCTGGAGCGCTCCCCCTCGCCGTCCTCCTGCTGGATTTCTTGGAACCTCTTGACCCCTTAGGGCGTTCCCCCTGCCACCCTCTTGTGGTTTTTGGGGGAGTCTTGTGATCAACCAGGCCGTTTCCCCCCACCATCCTCTTCCCCTTTTCCTGGGTGCTTCTTGATCCACCAGAGTGCTCTCAAAGCTGCCTGTTACCATCCTCTAACCATTCTCTTGCCTTTTTTGGTGGAGTCTTGTGACTCACCGGAGCGTTCTCCACCATTGTCTTGCTGGATTTGTTGACATCGCTTGACCTGCCGGAGCGCTCCCCCTCACAGTTCTCTTCCTGGATATCTTGGGACATTTTGAACCACTGGGGGGCTCCCACCCGCCATCCTCTTACCGCATTTATTGAGACGTCCTGATCTGCCAGAGCGTTCCCCCTCGCCGTCCTTTTGCTGGATTTCTTGGGATGCCTTAAACAACTGAGGGGCTCACACCCACCATCCTCTAACTGCATTTATCGAGATTTCCTGATCTGCCGGAGCGCTCGCCCCTGCTGTCCTCTTGCTGGGTTTCTTGGGACCTCTTGACCCACACGAGCTCTCCTCCCCACCGTCTTCTTGCCGGACTTATTGAGACTTCTTGACCCGCCAGAGTGTTCCCCCTCATCATCCTCCTGCCTTTTTCTGGGGATTCTCTTCAACAACTGAAGAGCTCCCCCGCACTGTCCTCTTCCCTTTTTTCTGGGTGATTCGTGAATCACCGGTGAGCTTCTCCTTACCACCCTCTTGGGCTTTTTTCAGAGCAACCTTGACCCATCAGAGCACCCCCTCACCGTCCTCTTGCCAGATGTACTGAGGGTTCGTCATCTGCCACAGCGCTCCCCCACGCCGTCCTCTTGCTGGATTTCCTGGAACCTTGTGAATCACTGGGGGGCTCCCACCCACCATCCTTTTACCGCATTTATTGAGACGTCCTGATCTGCCAGAGCGCTCCCCCTTGCCGTCCTCTTGCTGGATTTCTTGGGATCTCTTGGACCACTGGGGGGGCTCCCACCCGCCATCCTCTTACCGCATTTATCGAGACTTCCTGATCTGCTGGAGCGCTCCCCCTCGCCGTCCTCTTGCTGGATTTCTTGGGTCCTCTTGACCCATTAGGGTGTTCCCCCTGCCACCCTCTTGTGTTTTCTGGGGGAGTCTTGTGACCAACCAGAGTGCTCCCCCCCACCATCTTCTTCCCCTTTTCCTGAGTGCTTCTTGATCCACCAGAGTGCTCCCCTGCACCATTCTCTTGCCTTTTTTTGGGGGAATCTTGTGACTCACCGGAGCGTTTTCCACCATTGTCTTGCTGGATTTCTTGACACCGCTTGACCTGTTGGAGCGCTCTCCCTCACAGTTCTCTTGCTGGATATCTTGGGACCTCTTGAACCACTGGGGAGCTCCCACCTGCCACCTTCTTACCGCATTTATTGAGACTTCCTGATCTGCTGGATTGCTCTCCCCACCGGCCTTCCTCTTGCACTTTTTGGGGGAGTCTTCTTGACACGTCCGAGTGCTCTCCCTCACCCTCGTCTTGCCTCTAGTCAGGGCGCTCTTCTCCCGCTGGAACGCTCCTCCCCGCCATCCTATTGCCAGACTGAGAATTCTTGACCTGCCGCAGTCCTGCCCCGCCATGCTCCTGCCTTCTGCCTGGGAAGTCACTTGAAGAACTGGAGCGCTCTCCCCCGCTGTCCTCTTGCCTTTCCTCAGTGGGATTTTGGCCTGCTAAAGAGCTCCTCCCTGTCGTCCTCTTGCTGGATTTCTCGGTACCTCTTGACCCACTGGGTCTCTCCTCCTGCCGTCCTTTTGCCTTTCCTTAGTACATTCTTGGTCTGCTGGAGTGCTCCCCCCCACCATCCTCTTGCTGGATTTCTCGGGACCCCTTGTCCCATATAGGACATTCCCCCCCACCACCATCCTGGTGTGTTTTTTAGGAGAGTCTTGTGATCGACCAGAGCGCTCCCCCCTTGACATCCTCTTCCCCTTTTTCTGGGTGACTTTTGAACCACTGGTGAACTCTCCCCCATCATCCTCTTGCCACATATATTGAGACTTGTTGATCCGCCAGAGCGCTTCCCCCACTGTCCTCTTGCCAGATTTACTGATACCTCTTGTCCTGTCAGAGCGCTCCCTCTCGCAGTCCTCTTTGTTCAGTTTGTAGGGTAGGAGGAGGGATCTCTGATTACAGAAAGGTCCCTTTGTTCTAGGAGACATTCCCTTGCTCCATGCTTCAGGTTGCCCATCTTCCCTCTCATTTTCAATATGCACGTCCATCACCTTCCTCCTCTTCTTTCTTGATCCCTCGACTCCCGGATGAACTCAAATCCTCTTTCTTGATCACTCTTTCTCGTAAGTTCACAACCTTACTTTCCTTTCTTGCTTTCGCCTTTGTGAGCTGCTCCACCCAAACCGAAATGCCCTGAAGACAGAAATACACCCACCCCAAGCCCGTACAGTCACATAGGGGGTGAGTCCGCTCGCTGACGCATCCCCACATCCCACAGCAAGCCCACCTTGCCTTGGCCCCGGCCCCCCGCACAGGCCTTCCCACCAACCCAGCCCCTCCGTAGCAGCACAGTTTCCCAGCATGCACCCCACAAAGACTTTCTTTGCCAGTCACCCCTGGCACTTACAGCAACACACCACATCAGCATCAAGAGCCCTGGGAGTGGAGAGCTGGCCAGGCCCTCACCCCGGCAGGATCCTCTTCCCCCTCCTTTAGCTGATGGCAGACAGACAAGACACCTCCCAAGAGGTGTCCAGCCCTCTCTCTCAACCACTCATGAGTACAAAAGCCCAGCCTCTACTCACCCACCCCGCCTCCCAAAACCCCACCAGCAGCCCCTGCTCCCAGCTGAACAGCAGCCAGTGCTGAAGATCTGGCTCGTGTTGTCGGACACAACCTTCCCATGGATGTCTGGGCCCCTGAGCAGTTTCCAGGGGTGGGAGGGTGCAGTCCTGATTACAGGGAGGTCCCTGTCCCAAGGGGGACATTTTCTTCCTCCTCACTCCTGACTCGCAGCTCCATCACCTTCCTCCTCTTCTTTCTTGATCCCTCCTGACTCGCAGGTCTACCACCGTCATCTTCTTTCTTGATCCCTGTTGACTTGCAGATGCACTCCAATCCTCTTTCTTGATCGCTCTTCCTCGTAGGTTCACCACCTTCCTCTTCTTTCTTGCTTTCGCCTTTGCGAGCTGCTCCACCCGAACAGAGATGCACAGAAAACAAAAATATACCCACCCCAGGCCCGTACAGTCACACGAGGGGGCGAGTCCGGTCGCTGACGCATCCCCACACCCCACCACAAGGCCACCTTGCCTTGGCCCCGGCCCCCCGCACAGGCCTTCCCACCAACCCAGCCCCTCCGTAGCAGCACAGTTTCCCAGCATGCACCCCACAAAGACTTTCTTTGCCAGTCACCCCTGGCACTTACAGCAACACACCACACCAGCATCAAGAGCCCTGGGAGTGGAGAGCTGGCCAGGCCCTCACCCCGGCAGGATCCTCTTCCCCCTCCTTTACCTGCTGGCAGACAGACACCTCCCAAGGGATGACCACCCTGCTCACTTAACTGCTCCCAAGTCCAAGAGCCCAGCCCCTGCTCACCACCCCCACCTCCCAAAACACAGCCAACAGCCCCTGCTCCCATTTTACCACTTTACCCCCGAGCACGGTTTCTAGGGGTGGGAGGGGGACGCACTAATCACAGATCGTTCCCTGTGCTTAAGGATACATTCTCCTTCTCGCTGGCTCAGCCTGCCCATCTTCCTCCTCACTCTTGACTCGTAGCTCCATCACCTTTCTCCTCTTTTGTCCCCTCCTGACTCACAGGTCCACCACTGTCATCTTCTTTCTTGACTCTGCTTGACTCACAGGTGCGCTCCAATCCTCTTTCGTGATCGCTCTTCTGTGTCAGTACACGGAAGACCGGGCACATGAGAAACTGCAAGAGTCAACAGCATGAGAACAAGCATTAGTGGAAAAATACAAGAACAAAGGACTGTATGCTATGTGATACATCAAGGAAAGAGGAGTTGATACAGGATTGATGCATCAAGGACAGAGGGACAGCTTGTGATAGACAAAAAAGGTGTTTATGGCAGTGACTTTGGTGGGAACACAAAACACATCACTTATGTAATGACTAACTTAGCTAATCAACAAATGCTTGAGCAAGCATCATAGCGAGTATAAACGCAAGCCTGAATTTGTAATAAACATCTCTCATTGCACCTTAAAAGAGAGTCCGTACCGCATTCGCTACAAATGGCGCCCTGGAACAGGGACTTTCAGCGTGCCTATAAAGGCAGTAGCCGCTCTGGTAGCGAAGCCCAATCGAACCAGGAAACAGGACCGGGAACCAGGACAGTGCGCGCCCACCACCAACGAAAGGTGAGCGATTGGGAACCATGGGAGGGAAGTTATCCCTTAAGCAAAGACAAACCCTGGATGTCCTTCAACATGCGCTACAAACGCAAAATCAGGATGTATCAGGGGTCTGATTGGTGAGTTTATTAGAATGGATTGCTAATCAGGTGCTAGACTTTCCTACAACTGGTACATTTCAGTTGGAGACATGGCACAAAGATGAATGAGAATTATATGAACAGGTAACGACTGGAGATAAAGCTGCTTGCAAATATTCATCTACTTGGGGAAAAATTATGACTACTAAGATACAGGATACAGGACTGATACATCAGGGACAGAGGGACAGCTTACTATAGAAAAAAATGCGTATATGGCAGTTACATCGCTCATGTAATGTCTAACTTAGCTAAAGAGCAAATGCTTGAGCAAGCATCATAGTGAGTATAAATGCAAACCTGAGTTTGTAATAAATGTCTCTCATTGCACCTTACCGTGAGTCCACGCCAGATTCGCTACACTCTTCCTCATAGGTTCACCACCTTCCTCTCCTTCCTTGCTTTTCCTTTGCACGCTGCTCCACCTGAAGAGAAACACACAGAGGACTGAGCTACACCAGCCCAAGGGCACTACAATCAGACAGGGGCTGAGTCCGGGGGCTGACACCTCCCCACACCCCACAACGAGCCCACCTTGCCTTGGCCCCGGCCCCTCGCACATGCCTTAGAGATATCATAGCTCAGTACAAATCCCCACAGTCCTCACCTGCTGTTTGGTGCTTGCGGAGGGTCACACTCCCTGTGCCCCAGGGCACTGGCCCTACACGGCCAAGCTCGGCAGCGGGACTGTCTGGAGCTGCCGCTGGCTGGTTCTCCAGCTTTAGGGTCACCCGCAGAAGCCCGCTCTCCTCAGCTCTGCACACCCATCCAGTTGCGCCGCCCAGGCAAAGTCAGCTTCACCCTCTGCTCTACACCTCACCTGCAAACAACCAACTCTTCAACTGACAACTGTCCAAAACCCACCGACAAACTCTCCACACCTCAGCCTTTCGTTTGCAACTGCTGCCTCTAGTGCATCTCACAGACAAGCCTTCAAAATCCCCTCATCCTGCAATAACACTCCAGCACTGATCACCTGTGGGAACAACTACCACAATACCATGCAAACACCAACCAGTTCTGGCACGGAAATATCACTTTCTCCTCAAGATTCCACCCTACACCAACTGCTGACAAACACACGCTGTCCTCACCAAAGCCAAACGCTGCAACAACCAGCGACAACTCAAATTTGCGTGGGCGGTGCAAAATTGCAGGGGTGAGCTAACGCAGAGCTGGGCTTGAAAGCTGCAGAGTGTGCACCCTGTGGTATAACGTGGCGAGCTACTGCCATTCTGCCTTCTCCCTGGGAGAAGCGCGTGAGCAGAGGCTGCTTCAAGGCACGATGGGAACGGTTTGGTTCTCCGGGTCTCTCAGGGCGAGAGCGATAAATGTGATCTGTGTCGTGGCGCAGGAACTTCCCGTACACTTGCTCCTCCATTCGGTCTCGGGTGCTGCAAGAGAGGGAGCGAGAGATTCAGGGCAAGATTGACAACCTCGGCGTCCCCGTCCCAGCCACGGGTCACCCAAACCTGCAGACATCCCGGGAGGCCCCCTAAGATTTACACTCCCCTATGCCCCACCCTTGAAGCCTGGACATCGTCAGAACCATAGAGCAAGTATTTCTTGAGGAGGCACCCAAAGGGTCCGTGTTCTCTTTCAGGCAGATGCTAGCGCAAGATTGCAAATCATCTCACAGCTACCAGGAAGGTAAAAAATAACGTCTTGAAATGGGAAAGGAACAGGTATTGTTTCTCTTCATCACCTCCCTCATTGCCACGTTATCAAGGTCTCCCGCAATGTTCCACAGGAAACTTGAAGCTTGGAATTCCTGGTATTCTGAACCTGGGCAAGAAAGGAAGAAAAGCATGAGACTGATCATAAAGAGGGTGGCTGCTCGTAACATGGAAAGAGCAGTAACAAGGTAAAAAGATATCACTTTTCCTTAGAGAGCTCTCAAAGCTGCCTGTTAAGGACAAGAAAAACAAACTTGTGACGGACCATTACTTAAAATCCAAGGCCCAGGAAGCGATCTAATGTACATTGAAACGCGGGCCACGAGACAGTGGAAGTGCCACGAGCTGAGACTGAAGGGACAGAGGATGAATTTCCAAAGAAGTTTAGGTTTCGATGTCAAAACGGAAAATTCTACGTCATTAAAATATAATGCAAAAGTCAGTGTAAAATCAAGTAAGGCAACGACTCCAAATGAACTCCCAGGCGCTTCAGTCACTCAGGAGATCAAAAATGCGGATCATTTCTCACCTGCCCACCTCCCAAACCCCAGCCTATGCCCCCTGCTTCCAGCTTACCTGAGCCCAGATTAAAGGAGGATTTCAGAGGCCATGCCAAGTTCTGCTGCTCCTCGTTCGGGTTGCCAGTCTTCCTCCTCGCTCTGGAATTGCAGGTCAACCGCCTTCCTGTTCTTCTTTGATGGACGCTGAGCTGCCGCGTTACCCGCTGCCGTCTGAGCGGATCTCGGGGAGCCTCTGGAACCGCCAGAGCGCTCCCCCCACCAACATTCTCTTGCCTTGTTTTCGGGGTTCCTCTTCACCAGCTGAGGCGCCCTCCCACCCCCCGCCGCCCTCTTACCTTTTTCTAGAGGTCTCTTGAGCCACCAGCAAGCTCCCCCGCACCTTCCCTCAGCGATCTTGGCCCGCCAGAGGCCTGCCCCTCGTCAGCCTCCTCCCCTTTTCCTGGGTGCTGCTTAAACCACTGGTGGGCTCCCCTCCACCATCCTCTCGTCCTTTGTAGGGGAGTCTCGTGACTCACCAGAGCGCTCTCCGCCGTTGCCTTGCTGGGGTTATTGACACCGCTTGACTTGCCAGAGCGCTCCCCCTCGCAGTTCTCTTGTTGGATTTCTTGGGACCTTTTGAACCATTGGAACAACGGGAATGCTCCCCCCCACTGTGACCTTGCCTTTCTTCAGTGCGATCTTGACGTACTGGAGCACTTCCCCGCGCCGTCCTCTTGCCTTTTACTGGGGAGTCTCTTGAATATCCACAGCACTCCCCCCTGCCATCCTTTACCAGATTTTTTGACACTTCTTGACATCTCGGAGTGCTCTCACTCACCCTTGTCTTGCCTATTTTCAGGGCGCTCCTGTCCCGCTGGATGCTCCTCCCTGCTGTCCTATTGCCAGATTGAGAATTCTCGACCTGTCCCAGCGCTACCCCACCGTCCTTCTGCCTTCTAACTGGGAAGTCACTTGAAGAACTAGAGCACTCCCCCCTGCTGTCCTCTTGCCTTTCTTCACTGAGATTTTGGCCTGCCAGAGCACTCCTCCCTGTTGTCCTCTCACTGGATTTCTTGGGACCTCTTGACCCACTGGGTCTCTCCTCCTGCTGTCCTTTTGCCTTTCTTTAGTACAATCTCAGCCTGCTGGAGCGCTCCCCCTCGCCGTCCTCCTGCTGGATTTCTTGGAACCTCTTGACCCCTTAGGGCGTTCCCCCTGCCACCCTCTTGTGGTTTTTGGGGGAGTCTTGTGATCAACCAGGCCGTTTCCCCCCACCATCCTCTTCCCCTTTTCCTGGGTGCTTCTTGATCCACCAGAGTGCTCTCAAAGCTGCCTGTTACCATCCTCTAACCATTCTCTTGCCTTTTTTGGTGGAGTCTTGTGACTCACCGGAGCGTTCTCCACCATTGTCTTGCTGGATTTGTTGACATCGCTTGACCTGCCGGAGCGCTCCCCCTCACAGTTCTCTTCCTGGATATCTTGGGACATTTTGAACCACTGGGGGGCTCCCACCCGCCATCCTCTTACCGCATTTATTGAGACGTCCTGATCTGCCAGAGCGTTCCCCCTCGCCGTCCTTTTGCTGGATTTCTTGGGATGCCTTAAACAACTGTGGGGCTCCCACCCACCATCCTCTAACCGCATTTATAGAGATTTCCTGATCTGCTGGAGCGCTCCCCCTTGCCGTCCTCTTGCTGGATTTCTTGGGATCTCTTGGACCACTGGGGGGGCTCCCACCCGCCATCCTCTTACCGCATTTATTGAGACTTCCTGATCTGCTGGATTGCTCTCCCCCTGGCCTTCCTCTTGCACTTTTTTGGGGGAGTCTTCTTCACACATCCGAGCGCTCTCCCTCACCCTTGTCTTGCCTCTAGTCAGGGCGCTCTTCTCCCGCTGGAACGCTCCTCCCCGCCATCCTATTGCCAGACTGAGAATTCTTGACCTGCCGCAGTCCTGCCCCACCATGCTCCTGCCTTCTGCCTGGGAAGTCACTTGAAGAACTGGAGCGCTCTCCCCCGCTGTCCTCTTGCATTTCCTCAGTGGGATTTTGGCCTGCTAAAGAGCTCCTCCCTGTCGTCCTCTTGCTGGATTTCTTGGGACTTCTTGACCCATTAGGCCGTTCCCCCTGCCACCCTCTTGTGGTTTTTGGGGGAGTCTTGTGACCAACCAGGCCGTTTCCCCCCACCATCCTCTTCCCCTTTTCCTGGGTGCTTCTTGATCCACCAGAGTGCTCCCCTGCACCATTCTTTTGCCTTTTTTAGGAGAGTCTTGTGACTCGCCGGAGAGTTCTCCACCATTGTCTTGCTGGATTTCTTGACATCGCTTGACTTGCCGGAGCGCTCCCCCTCGCAGTTCTCTTGCTGGATTTCTTGGGACGTCTTAAACAACTGAGGGGCTCACACCCACCATCCTCTAACTGCATTTATCGAGATTTCCTGATCTGCCGGAGCGCTCGCCCCTGCTGTCCTCTTGCTGGGTTTCTTGGGACCTCTTGACCCACACGAGCTCTCCTCCCCACCGTCTTCTTGCCGGACTTATTGAGACTTCTTGACCCGCCAGAGTGTTCCCCCTCATCATCCTCCTGCCTTTTTCTGGGGATTCTCTTCAACAACTGAAGAGCTCCCCCGCACTGTCCTCTTCCCTTTTTTCTGGGTGATTCGTGAATCACCGGTGAGCTTCTCCTTACCACCCTCTTGGGCTTTTTTCAGAGCAACCTTGACCCATCAGAGCACCCCCTCACCGTCCTCTTGCCAGATGTACTGAGGGTTCGTCATCTGCCACAGCGCTCCCCCACGCCGTCCTCTTGCTGGATTTCCTGGAACCTTGTGAACCACTGGGGGGCTCCCACCCACCATCCTTTTACCGCATTTATTGAGACGTCCTGATCTGCCAGAGCGCTCCCCCTTGCCGTCCTCTTGCTGGATTTCTTGGGATCTCTTGGACCACTGGGGGGGCTCCCACCCGCCATCCTCTTACCGCATTTATCGAGACTTCCTGATCTGCTGGAGCGCTCCCCCTCGCCGTCCTCTTGCTGGATTTCTTGGGTCCTCTTGACCCATTAGGGCGTTCCCCCTGCCACCCTCTTGTGTTTTCTGGGGGAGTCTTGTGACCAACCAGAGTGCTCCCCCCCACCATCTTCTTCCCCTTTTCCTGAGTGCTTCTTGATCCACCAGAGTGCTCCCCTGCACCATTCTCTTGCCTTTTTTTGGGGGAATCTTGTGACTCACCGGAGCGTTTTCCACCATTGTCTTGCTGGATTTCTTGACACCGCTTGACCTGTTGGAGCGCTCTCCCTCACAGTTCTCTTGCTGGATATCTTGGGACCTCTTGAACCACTGGGGAGCTCCCACCTGCCACCTTCTTACCGCATTTATTGAGACTTCCTGATCTGCTGGATTGCTCTCCCCACCGGCCTTCCTCTTGCACTTTTTGGGGGAGTCTTCTTGACACGTCCGAGTGCTCTCCCTCACCCTTGTCTTGCCTCTAGTCAGGGCGCTCTTCTCCCGCTGGAACGCTCCTCCCCGCCATCCTATTGCCAGACTGAGAATTCTTGACCTGCCGCAGTCCTGCCCCGCCAGGCTCCTGCCTTCTGCCTGGGAAGTCACTTGAAGAACTGGAGCGCTCTCCCCCGCTCTCCTCTTGCCTTTCCTCAGTGGGATTTTGGCCTGCTAAAGAGCTCCTCCCTGTCGTCCTCTTGCTGGATTTCTCGGTACCTCTTGACCCACTGGGTCTCTCCTCCTGCCGTCCTTTTGCCTTTCCTTAGTACATTCTTGGTCTGCTGGAGTGCTCCCCCCCACCATCCTCTTGCTGGATTTCTCGGGACCCCTTGTCCCATATAGGACATGGCCCCCCACCACCATCCTGTTGTGTTTTTTAGGAGAGTCTTGTGATCGACCAGAGCGCTCCCCCCTTGACATCCTCTTCCCCTTTTTCTGGGTGACTTTTGAACCACTGGTGAACTCTCCCCCATCATCCTCTTGCCACATATATTGAGACTTGTTGATCCGCCAGAGCGCTTCCCCCACTGTCCTCTTGCCAGATTTACTGATACCTCTTGTCCTGTCAGAGCGCTCCCTCTCGCAGTCCTCTTTGTTCAGTTTGTAGGGTAGGAGGGGGGATCTCTGATTACAGAAAGGTCCCTTTGTTCTAGGAGACATTCCCTTGCTCCATGCTTCAGGTTGCCCATCTTCCCTCTCATTTTCAATATGCACGTCCATCACCTTCCTCCTCTTCTTTCTTGATCCCTCGACTCCCGCATGAACTCAAATCCTCTTTCTTGATCACTCTTTCTCGTAAGTTCACAACCTTACTTTCCTTTCTTGCTTTCGCCTTTGTGAGCTGCTCCACCCAAACCGAAATGCCCTGAAGACAGAAATACACCCACCCCAAGCCCGTACAGTCACATAGGGGGTGAGTCCGCTCGCTGACGCATCCCCACACCCCACCACAAGGCCACCTTGCCTTGGCCCCGGCCCCCCGCACAGGCCTTCCCACCAACCCAGCCCCTCCGTAGCAGCACAGTTTCCCAGCATGCACCCCACAAAGACTTTCTTTGCCAGTCACCCCTGGCACTTACAGCAACACACCACACCAGCATCAAGAGCCCTGGGAGTGGAGAGCTGGCCAGGCCCTCACCCCGGCAGGATCCTCTTCCCCCTCCTTTACCTGCTGGCAGACAGACACCTCCCAAGGGATGACCACCCTGCTCCCTTAACTGCTCCCAAGTCCAAGAGCCCAGCCCCTGCTCACCACCCCCACCTCCCAAAACACAGCCAACAGCCCCTGCTCCCATTTTACCACTTTACCCCCGAGCACGGTTTCTAGGGGTGGGAGGGGGACGCACTAATCACAGATCGTTCCCTGTGCTTAAGGATACATTCTCCTTCTCGCTGGCTCAGCCTGCCCATCTTCCTCCTCACTCTTGACTCGTAGCTCCATCACCTTTCTCCTCTTTTGTCCCCTCCTCACTCACAGGTCCACCACTGTCATCTTCTTTCTTGACTCTGCTTGACTCACAGGTGCGCTCCAATCCTCTTTCGTGATCGCTCTTCTGTGTCAGTACACGGAAGACCGGGCACATGAGAAACTGCAAGAGTCAACAGCATGAGAACAAGCATTAGTGGAAAAATACAAGAACAAAGGACTGTATGCTATGTGATACATCAAGGAAAGAGGAGTTGATACAGGATTGATGCATCAAGGACAGAGGGACAGCTTGTGATAGACAAAAAAGGTGTTTATGGCAGTGACTTTGGTGGGAACACAAAACACATCATTTATTTAATGACTAACTTAGCTAATCAACAAATGCTTGAGCAAGCATCATAGCGAGTATAAACGCAAGCCTGAATTTGTAATAAACATCTCTCATTGCACCTTAAAAGAGAATCCGTACCGCATTCGCTACAAATGGCACCCTGGAACAGGGACTTTCAGCGTGCCTATAAAGGCAGTAGCCGCTCTGGTAGCGAAGCCCAATCGAACCAGGAAACAGGACCGGGAACCAGGACAGTGCGCGCCCACCACCAACGAAAGGTGAGCGATTGGGAACCATGGGAGGGAAGTTATCCCTTAAGCAAAGACAAACCCTGGATGTCCTTCAACATGCGCTACAAACGCAAAATCAGGATGTATCAGGGGTCTGATTGGTGAGTTTATTAGAATGGATTGCTAATCAGGTGCTAGACTTTCCTACAACTGGTACATTTCAGTTGGAGACATGGCACAAAGATGAATGAGAATTATATGAACAGGTAACGACTGGAGATAAAGCTGCTTGCAAATATTCATCTACTTGGGGAAAAATTATGACTACTAAGATACAGGATACAGGACTGATACATCAGGGACAGAGGGACAGCTTACTATAGAAAAAAATGCGTATATGGCAGTTACATCGCTCATGTAATGTCTAACTTAGCTAAAGAGCAAATGCTTGAGCAAGCATCATAGCGAGTATAAATGCAAACCTGAGTTTGTAATAAATGTCTCTCATGGCACCTTACCGTGAGTCCACGCCAGATTCGCTACACTCTTCCTCATAGGTTCACCACCTTCCTCTCCTTCCTTGCTTTTCCTTTGCACGCTGCTCCACCTGAAGAGAAACACACAGAGGACTGAGCTACACCAGCCCAAGGGCACTACAATCAGACAGGGGCTGAGTCTGGGGGCTGACACCTCTCCACACCCCACAACGAGCCCACCTTGCCTTGGCCCCGGCCCCTCGCACATGCCTTAGAGATATCATAGCTCAGTACAAATCCCCACAGTCCTCACCTGCTGTTTGGTGCTTGCGGAGGGTCACACTCCCTGTGCCCCAGGGCACTGGCCCTACACGGCCAAGCTTGGCAGCGGGACTGTCTGGAGCTGCCGCTGGCTGGTTCTCCAGCTTTAGGGTCACCCGCAGAAGCCCGCTCTCCTCAGCTCTGCACACCCATCCAGTTGCGCCGCCCAGGCAAAGTCAGCTTCACCCTCTGCTCTACACCTCACCTGCAAACAACCAACTCTTCAACTGACAACTGTCCAAAACCCACCGACAAACTCTCCACACCTCAGCCTTTCGTTTGCAACTGCTGCCTCTAGTGCATCTCACAGACAAGCCTTCAAAATCCCCTCATCCTGCAATAACACTCCAGCACTGATCACCTGCGGGAACAACTACCACAATACCATGCAAACACCAACCAGTTCTGGCACGGAAATATCACTTTCTCCTCAAGATTCCACCCTACACCAACTGCTGACAAACACACGCTGTCCTCACCAAAGCCAAACGCTGCAACAACCAGCGACAACTCAAATTTGCGTGGGCGGTGCAAAATTGCAGGGGTGAGCTAACGCAGAGCTGGGCTTGAAAGCTGCAGAGTGTGCACCCTGTGGTATAACGTGGCGAGCTACTGCCATTCTGCCTTCTCCCTGGGAGAAGCGCGTGAGCAGAGGCTGCTTCAAGGCACGATGGGAATGGTTTGGTTCTCCGGGTCTCTCAGGGCGAGAGCGATAAATGTGATCTGTGGCGTGGCGCAGGAACTTCCCGTACACTTGCTCCTCCATTCGGTCTCGGGTGCTGCAAGAGAGGGAGCGAGAGATTCAGGGCAAGATTGACAACCTCGGCGTCCCCGTCCCAGCCACGGGTCACCCAAACCTGCAGACATCCCGGGAGGCCCCCTAAGATTTACACTCCCCTATGCCCCACCCTTGAAGCCTGGACATCGTCAGAACCATAGAGCAAGTATTTCTTGAGGAGGCACCCAAAGGGTCCGTGTTCTCTTTCAGGCAGATGCTAGCGCAAGATTGCAAATCATCTCACAGCTACCAGGACTGTAAAAAATAACGTCTTGAAATGCGAAAGGAACAGGTATTGTTTCTCTTCATCACCTCCCTCATTGCCACGTTATCAAGGTCTCCCGCAATGTTCCACAGGAAACTTGAAGCTTGGAATTCCTGGTATTCTGAACCTGGGCAAGAAAGGAAGAAAAGCTTGAGACTGATCATAAAGAGGGTGGCTGCTCGTAACATGGAAAGAGCAGTAACAAGGTAAAAAGATATCACTTTTCCTTAGAGAGCTCTCAAAGCTGCCTGTTAAGGACAAGAAAAACAAACTTGTGACGGACCATTACTTAAAATCCAAGGCCCAGGAAGCGATCTAATGTACATTGAAACGCGGGCCACGAGACAGTGGAAGTGCCACGAGCTGAGACTGAAGGGACAGAGGATGAATTTCCAAAGAAGTTTAGGTTTCGATGTCAAAACGGAAAATTCTACGTCATTAAAATATAATGCAAAAGTCAGTGTAAAATCAAGTAAGGCAACGACTCCAAATGAACTCCCAGGCGCTTCAGTCACTCAGGAGATCAAAAATGCGGATCATTTCTCACCTGCCCACCTCCCAAACCCCAGCCTATGTCCCCTGCTTCCAGCTTACCTGAGCCCAGATTAAAGGAGGATTTCAGAGGCCATGCCAAGTTCTGCTGCTCCTCGTTCGGGTTGCCAGTCTTCCTCCTCGCTCTGGAATTGCAGGTCAACCGCCTTCCTGTTCTTCTTTGATGGACGCTGAGCTGCCGCGTTACCCGCTGCCGTCTGAGCGGATCTCGGGGAGCCTCTGGAACCGCCAGAGCGCTCCCCCCACCAACATTCTCTTGCCTTGTTTTCGGGGTTCCTCTTCACCAGCTGAGGCGCCCTCCCACCCCCCGCCGCCCTCTTACCTTTTTCTAGAGGTCTCTTGAGCCACCAGCAAGCTCCCCCGCACCTTTCCTCAGTGATCTTGGCCCGCCAGAGGCCTGCCCCTCGCCAGCCTCCTCCCCTTTTCCTGGGTGCTGCTTAAACCACTGGTGGGCTCCCCTCCACCATCCTCTCGTCCTTTGCAGGGGAGTCTCGTGACTCACCAGAGCGCTCTCCGCCGTTGCCTTGCTGGGGTTATTGACACCGCTTGACTTGCCAGAGCGCTCCCCCTCGCAGTTCTCTTGTTGGATTTCTTGGGACCTTTTGAACCATTGGAACAACGGGAATGCTCCCCCCCACTGTGACCTTGCCTTTCTTCAGTGCCATCTTGACGTGCTGGAGCACTTCCCCGCGCCGTCCTCTTGCCTTTTACTGGGGAGTCTCTTGAATATCCACAGCACTCCCCCCTGCCATCCTTTACCAGATTTTTTGACACTTCTTGACATCTCGGAGTGCTCTCACTCACCCTTGTCTTGCCTATTTTCAGGGCGCTCCTGTCCCGCTGGATGCTCCTCCCTGCTGTCTTATTGCCAGATTGAGAATTCTCGACCTGTCCCAGCGCTACCCCACCGTCCTTCTGCCTTCTACCTGGGAAGTCACTTGAAGAACTGGAGCACTCCCCCCTGCTGTCCTCTTGCCTTTCTTCACTGAGATTTTGGCCTGCCAGAGCACTCCTCCCTGTTGTCCTCTCACTGGATTTCTTGGGACCTCTTGACCCACTGGGTCTCTCCTCCTGCTGTCCTTTTGCCTTTCTTTAGTACAATCTCAGCCTGCTGGAGCGCTCCCCCTCGCCGTCCTCCTGCTGGATTTCTTGGAACCTCTTGACCCCTTAGGGCGTTCCCCCTGCCACCCTCTTGTGGTTTTTGGGGGAGTCTTGTGATCAACCAGGCCGTTTCCCCCCACCATCCTCTTCCCCTTTTCCTGGGTGCTTCTTGATCCACCAGAGTGCTCTCAAAGCTGCCTGTTACCATCCTCTAACCATTCTCTTGCCTTTTTTGGTGGAGTCTTGTGACTCACCGGAGCGTTCTCCACCATTGTCTTGCTGGATTTGTTGACATCGCTTGACCTGCCGGAGCGCTCCCCCTCACAGTTCTCTTCCTGGATATCTTGGGACATTTTGAACCACTGGGGGGCTCCCACCCGCCATCCTCTTACCGCATTTATTGAGACGTCCTGATCTGCCAGAGCGTTCCCCCTCGCCGTCCTTTTGCTGGATTTCTTGGGATGCCTTAAACAACTGAGGGGCTCACACCCACCATCCTCTAACTGCATTTATCGAGATTTCCTGATCTGCCGGAGCGCTCGCCCCTGCTGTCCTCTTGCTGGGTTTCTTGGGACCTCTTGACCCACACGAGCTCTCCTCCCCACCGTCTTCTTGCCGGACTTATTGAGACTTCTTGACCCGCCAGAGTGTTCCCCCTCATCATCCTCCGGCCTTTTTCTGGGGATTCTCTTCAACAACTGAAGAGCTCCCCCGCACTGTCCTCTTCCCTTTTTTCTGGGTGATTCGTGAATCACCGGTGAGCTTCTCCTTACCACCCTCTTGGGCTTTTTTCAGAGCAACCTTGACCCATCAGAGCACCCCCTCACCGTCCTCTTGCCAGATGTACTGAGGGTTCGTCATCTGCCACAGCGCTCCCCCACGCCGTCCTCTTGCTGGATTTCCTGGAACCTTGTGAATCACTGGGGGGCTCCCACCCACCATCCTTTTACCGCATTTATTGAGACGTCCTGATCTGCCAGAGCGCTCCCCCTTGCCGTCCTCTTGCTGGATTTCTTGGGATCTCTTGGACCACTGGGGGGGCTCCCACCCGCCATCCTCTTACCGCATTTATCGAGACTTCCTGATCTGCTGGAGCGCTCCCCCTCGCCGTCCTCTTGCTGGATTTCTTGGGTCCTCTTGACCCATTAGGGCGTTCCCCCTGCCACCCTCTTGTGTTTTCTGGGGGAGTCTTGTGACCAACCAGAGTGCTCCCCCCCACCATCTTCTTCCCCTTTTCCTGAGTGCTTCTTGATCCACCAGAGTGCTCCCCTGCACCATTCTCTTGCCTTTTTTTGGGGGAATCTTGTGACTCACCGGAGCGTTTTCCACCATTGTCTTGCTGGATTTCTTGACACCGCTTGACCTGTTGGAGCGCTCTCCCTCACAGTTCTCTTGCTGGATATCTTGGGACCTCTTGAACCACTGGGGAGCTCCCACCTGCCACCTTCTTACCGCATTTATTGAGACTTCCTGATCTGCTGGATTGCTCTCCCCACCGGCCTTCCTCTTGCACTTTTTGGGGGAGTCTTCTTGACACGTCCGAGTGCTCTCCCTCACCCTCGTCTTGCCTCTAGTCAGGGCGCTCTTCTCCCGCTGGAACGCTCCTCCCCGCCATCCTATTGCCAGACTGAGAATTCTTGACCTGCCGCAGTCCTGCCCCGCCATGCTCCTGCCTTCTGCCTGGGAAGTCACTTGAAGAACTGGAGCGCTCTCCCCCGCTGTCCTCTTGCCTTTCCTCAGTGGGATTTTGGCCTGCTAAAGAGCTCCTCCCTGTCGTCCTCTTGCTGGATTTCTCGGTACCTCTTGACCCACTGGGTCTCTCCTCCTGCCGTCCTTTTGCCTTTCCTTAGTACATTCTTGGTCTGCTGGAGTGCTCCCCCCCACCATCCTCTTGCTGGATTTCTCGGGACCCCTTGTCCCATATAGGACATTCCCCCCCACCACCATCCTGGTGTGTTTTTTAGGAGAGTCTTGTGATCGACCAGAGCGCTCCCCCCTTGACATCCTCTTCCCCTTTTTCTGGGTGACTTTTGAACCACTGGTGAACTCTCCCCCATCATCCTCTTGCCACATATATTGAGACTTGTTGATCCGCCAGAGCGCTTCCCCCACTGTCCTCTTGCCAGATTTACTGATACCTCTTGTCCTGTCAGAGCGCTCCCTCTCGCAGTCCTCTTTGTTCAGTTTGTAGGGTAGGAGGGGGGATCTCTGATTACAGAAAGGTCCCTTTGTTCTAGGAGACATTCCCTTGCTCCATGCTTCAGGTTGCCCATCTTCCCTCTCATTTTCAATATGCACGTCCATCACCTTCCTCCTCTTCTTTCTTGATCCCTCGACTCCCGCATGAACTCAAATCCTCTTTCTTGATCACTCTTTCTCGTAAGTTCACAACCTTACTTTCCTTTCTTGCTTTCGCCTTTGTGAGCTGCTCCACCCAAACCGAAATGCCCTGAAGACAGAAATACACCCACCCCAAGCCCGTACAGTCACATAGGGGGTGAGTCCGCTCGCTGACGCATCCCCACATCCCACAGCAAGCCCACCTTGCCTTGGCCCCGGCCCCCCGCACAGGCCTTCCCACCAACCCAGCCCCTCCGTAGCAGCACAGTTTCCCAGCATGCACCCCACAAAGACTTTCTTTGCCAGTCACCCCTGGCACTTACAGCAACACACCACATCAGCATCAAGAGCCCTGGGAGTGGAGAGCTGGCCAGGCCCTCACCCCGGCAGGATCCTCTTCCCCCTCCTTTAGCTGATGGCAGACAGACAAGACACCTCCCAAGAGGTGTCCAGCCCTCTCTCTCAACCACTCATGAGTACAAAAGCCCAGCCTCTACTCACCCACCCCGCCTCCCAAAACCCCACCAGCAGCCCCTGCTCCCAGCTGAACAGCAGCCAGTGCTGAAGATCTGGCTCGTGTTGTCGGACACAACCTTCCCATGGATGTCTGGGCCCCTGAGCAGTTTCCAGGGGTGGGAGGGTGCAGTCCTGATTACAGGGAGGTCCCTGTCCCAAGGGGGACATTTTCTTCCTCCTCACTCCTGACTCGCAGCTCCATCACCTTCCTCCTCTTCTTTCTTGATCCCTCCTGACTCGCAGGTCTACCACCGTCATCTTCTTTCTTGATCCCTGTTGACTTGCAGATGCACTCCAATCCTCTTTCTTGATCGCTCTTCCTCGTAGGTTCACCACCTTCCTCTTCTTTCTTGCTTTCGCCTTTGCGAGCTGCTCCACCCGAACAGAGATGCACAGAAAACAAAAATATACCCACCCCAGGCCCGTACAGTCACACGAGGGGGCGAGTCCGGTCGCTGACGTATCCCCACACCCCACCACAAGGCCACCTTGCCTTGGCCCCGGCCCCCCGCACAGGCCTTCCCACCAACCCAGCCCCTCCGTAGCAGCACAGTTTCCCAGCATGCACCCCACAAAGACTTTCTTTGCCAGTCACCCCTGGCACTTACAGCAACACACCACATCAGCATCAAGAGCCCTGGGAGTGGAGAGCTGGCCAGGCCCTCACCCCGGCAGGATCCTCTTCCCCCTCCTTTACCTGCTGGCAGACAGACACCTCCCAAGGGATGACCACCCTGCTCCCTTAACTGCTCCCAAGTCCAAGAGCCCAGCCCCTGCTCACCACCCCCACCTCCCAAAACACAGCCAACAGCCCCTGCTCCCATTTTACCACTTTACCCCCGAGCACGGTTTCTAGGGGTGGGAGGGGGACGCACTAATCACAGATCGTTCCCTGTGCTTAAGGATACATTCTCCTTCTCGCTGGCTCAGCCTGCCCATCTTCCTCCTCACTCTTGACTCGTAGCTCCATCACCTTTCTCCTCTTTTGTCCCCTCCTGACTCACAGGTCCACCACTGTCATCTTCTTTCTTGACTCTGCTTGACTCACAGGTGCGCTCCAATCCTCTTTCGTGATCGCTCTTCTGTGTCAGTACACGGAAGACCGGGCACATGAGAAACTGCAAGAGTCAACAGCATGAGAACAAGCATTAGTGGAAAAATACAAGAACAAAGGACTGTATGCTATGTGATACATCAAGGAAAGAGGAGTTGATACAGGATTGATGCATCAAGGACAGAGGGACAGCTTGTGATAGACAAAAAAGGTGTTTATGGCAGTGACTTTGGTGGGAACACAAAACACATCATTTATGTAATGACTAACTTAGCTAATCAACAAATGCTTGAGCAAGCATCATAGCGAGTATAAACGCAAGCCTGAATTTGTAATAAACATCTCTCATTGCACCTTAAAAGAGAATCCGTACCGCATTCGCTACAAATGGCACCCTGGAACAGGGACTTTCAGCGTGCCTATAAAGGCAGTAGCCGCTCTGGTAGCGAAGCCCAATCGAACCAGGAAACAGGACCGGGAACCAGGACAGTGCGCGCCCACCACCAACGAAAGGTGAGCGATTGGGAACCATGGGAGGGAAGTTATCCCTTAAGCAAAGACAAACCCTGGATGTCCTTCAACATGCGCTACAAACGCAAAATCAGGATGTATCAGGGGTCTGATTGGTGAGTTTATTAGAATGGATTGCTAATCAGGTGCTAGACTTTCCTACAACTGGTACATTTCAGTTGGAGACATGGCACAAAGATGAATGAGAATTATATGAACAGGTAACGACTGGAGATAAAGCTGCTTGCAAATATTCATCTACTTGGGGAAAAATTATGACTACTAAGATACAGGATACAGGACTGATACATCAGGGACAGAGGGACAGCTTACTATAGAAAAAAATGCGTATATGGCAGTTACATCGCTCATGTAATGTCTAACTTAGCTAAAGAGCAAATGCTTGAGCAAGCATCATAGCGAGTATAAATGCAAACCTGAGTTTGTAATAAATGTCTCTCATGGCACCTTACCGTGAGTCCACGCCAGATTCGCTACACTCTTCCTCATAGGTTCACCACCTTCCTCTCCTTCCTTGCTTTTCCTTTGCACGCTGCTCCACCTGAAGAGAAACACACAGAGGACTGAGCTACACCAGCCCAAGGGCACTACAATCAGACAGGGGCTGAGTCTGGGGGCTGACACCTCTCCACACCCCACAACGAGCCCACCTTGCCTTGGCCCCGGCCCCTCGCACATGCCTTAGAGATATCATAGCTCAGTACAAATCCCCACAGTCCTCACCTGCTGTTTGGTGCTTGCGGAGGGTCACACTCCCTGTGCCCCAGGGCACTGGCCCTACACGGCCAAGCTTGGCAGCGGGACTGTCTGGAGCTGCCGCTGGCTGGTTCTCCAGCTTTAGGGTCACCCGCAGAAGCCCGCTCTCCTCAGCTCTGCACACCCATCCAGTTGCGCCGCCCAGGCAAAGTCAGCTTCACCCTCTGCTCTACACCTCACCTGCAAACAACCAACTCTTCAACTGACAACTGTCCAAAACCCACCGACAAACTCTCCACACCTCAGCCTTTCGTTTGCAACTGCTGCCTCTAGTGCATCTCACAGACAAGCCTTCAAAATCCCCTCATCCTGCAATAACACTCCAGCACTGATCACCTGCGGGAACAACTACCACAATACCATGCAAACACCAACCAGTTCTGGCACGGAAATATCACTTTCTCCTCAAGATTCCACCCTACACCAACTGCTGACAAACACACGCTGTCCTCACCAAAGCCAAACGCTGCAACAACCAGCGACAACTCAAATTTGCGTGGGCGGTGCAAAATTGCAGGGGTGAGCTAACGCAGAGCTGGGCTTGAAAGCTGCAGAGTGTGCACCCTGTGGTATAACGTGGCGAGCTACTGCCATTCTGCCTTCTCCCTGGGAGAAGCGCGTGAGCAGAGGCTGCTTCAAGGCACGATGGGAATGGTTTGGTTTTCCGGGTCTCTCAGGGCGAGAGCGATAAATGTGATCTGTGTCGTGGCGCAGGAACTTCCCGTACACTTGCTCCTCCATTCGGTCTCGGGTGCTGCAAGAGAGGGAGCGAGAGATTCAGGGCAAGATTGACAACCTCGGCGTCCCCGTCCCAGCCACGGGTCACCCAAACCTGCAGACATCCCGGGAGGCCCCCTAAGATTTACACTCCCCTATGCCCCACCCTTGAAGCCTGGACATCGTCAGAACCATAGAGCAAGTATTTCTTGAGGAGGCACCCAAAGGGTCCGTGTTCTCTTTCAGGCAGATGCTAGCGCAAGATTGCAAATCATCTCACAGCTACCAGGACTGTAAAAAATAACGTCTTGAAATGCGAAAGGAACAGGTATTGTTTCTCTTCATCACCTCCCTCATTGCCACGTTATCAAGGTCTCCCGCAATGTTCCACAGGAAACTTGAAGCTTGGAATTCCTGGTATTCTGAACCTGGGCAAGAAAGGAAGAAAAGCTTGAGACTGATCATAAAGAGGGTGGCTGCTCGTAACATGGAAAGAGCAGTAACAAGGTAAAAAGATATCACTTTTCCTTAGAGAGCTCTCAAAGCTGCCTGTTAAGGACAAGAAAAACAAACTTGTGACGGACCATTACTTAAAATCCAAGGCCCAGGAAGCGATCTAATGTACATTGAAACGCGGGCCACGAGACAGTGGAAGTGCCACGAGCTGAGACTGAAGGGACAGAGGATGAATTTCCAAAGAAGTTTAGGTTTCGATGTCAAAACGGAAAATTCTACGTCATTAAAATATAATGCAAAAGTCAGTGTAAAATCAAGTAAGGCAACGACTCCAAATGAACTCCCAGGCGCTTCAGTCACTCAGGAGATCAAAAATGCGGATCATTTCTCACCTGCCCACCTCCCAAACCCCAGCCTATGTCCCCTGCTTCCAGCTTACCTGAGCCCAGATTAAAGGAGGATTTCAGAGGCCATGCCAAGTTCTGCTGCTCCTCGTTCGGGTTGCCAGTCTTCCTCCTCGCTCTGGAATTGCAGGTCAACCGCCTTCCTGTTCTTCTTTGATGGACGCTGAGCTGCCGCGTTACCCGCTGCCGTCTGAGCGGATCTCGGGGAGCCTCTGGAACCGCCAGAGCGCTCCCCCCACCAACATTCTCTTGCCTTGTTTTCGGGGTTCCTCTTCACCAGCTGAGGCGCCCTCCCACCCCCCGCCGCCCTCTTACCTTTTTCTAGAGGTCTCTTGAGCCACCAGCAAGCTCCCCCGCACCTTTCCTCAGTGATCTTGGCCCGCCAGAGGCCTGCCCCTCGCCAGCCTCCTCCCCTTTTCCTGGGTGCTGCTTAAACCACTGGTGGGCTCCCCTCCACCATCCTCTCGTCCTTTGCAGGGGAGTCTCGTGACTCACCAGAGCGCTCTCCGCCGTTGCCTTGCTGGGGTTATTGACACCGCTTGACTTGCCAGAGCGCTCCCCCTCGCAGTTCTCTTGTTGGATTTCTTGGGACCTTTTGAACCATTGGAACAACGGGAATGCTCCCCCCCACTGTGACCTTGCCTTTCTTCAGTGCCATCTTGACGTGCTGGAGCACTTCCCCGCGCCGTCCTCTTGCCTTTTACTGGGGAGTCTCTTGAATATCCACAGCACTCCCCCCTGCCATCCTTTACCAGATTTTTTGACACTTCTTGACATCTCGGAGTGCTCTCACTCACCCTTGTCTTGCCTATTTTCAGGGCGCTCCTGTCCCGCTGGATGCTCCTCCCTGCTGTCTTATTGCCAGATTGAGAATTCTCGACCTGTCCCAGCGCTACCCCACCGTCCTTCTGCCTTCTACCTGGGAAGTCACTTGAAGAACTGGAGCACTCCCCCCTGCTGTCCTCTTGCCTTTCTTCACTGAGATTTTGGCCTGCCAGAGCACTCCTCCCTGTTGTCCTCTCACTGGATTTCTTGGGACCTCTTGACCCACTGGGTCTCTCCTCCTGCTGTCCTTTTGCCTTTCTTTAGTACAATCTCAGCCTGCTGGAGCGCTCCCCCTCGCCGTCCTCCTGCTGGATTTCTTGGAACCTCTTGACCCCTTAGGGCGTTCCCCCTGCCACCCTCTTGTGGTTTTTGGGGGAGTCTTGTGATCAACCAGGCCGTTTCCCCCCACCATCCTCTTCCCCTTTTCCTGGGTGCTTCTTGATCCACCAGAGTGCTCTCAAAGCTGCCTGTTACCATCCTCTAACCATTCTCTTGCCTTTTTTGGTGGAGTCTTGTGACTCACCGGAGCGTTCTCCACCATTGTCTTGCTGGATTTGTTGACATCGCTTGACCTGCCGGAGCGCTCCCCCTCACAGTTCTCTTCCTGGATATCTTGGGACATTTTGAACCACTGGGGGGCTCCCACCCGCCATCCTCTTACCGCATTTATTGAGACGTCCTGATCTGCCAGAGCGTTCCCCCTCGCCGTCCTTTTGCTGGATTTCTTGGGATGCCTTAAACAACTGAGGGGCTCACACCCACCATCCTCTAACTGCATTTATCGAGATTTCCTGATCTGCCGGAGCGCTCGCCCCTGCTGTCCTCTTGCTGGGTTTCTTGGGACCTCTTGACCCACACGAGCTCTCCTCCCCACCGTCTTCTTGCCGGACTTATTGAGACTTCTTGACCCGCCAGAGTGTTCCCCCTCATCATCCTCCGGCCTTTTTCTGGGGATTCTCTTCAACAACTGAAGAGCTCCCCCGCACTGTCCTCTTCCCTTTTTTCTGGGTGATTCGTGAATCACCGGTGAGCTTCTCCTTACCACCCTCTTGGGCTTTTTTCAGAGCAACCTTGACCCATCAGAGCACCCCCTCACCGTCCTCTTGCCAGATGTACTGAGGGTTCGTCATCTGCCACAGCGCTCCCCCACGCCGTCCTCTTGCTGGATTTCCTGGAACCTTGTGAATCACTGGGGGGCTCCCACCCACCATCCTTTTACCGCATTTATTGAGACGTCCTGATCTGCCAGAGCGCTCCCCCTTGCCGTCCTCTTGCTGGATTTCTTGGGATCTCTTGGACCACTGGGGGGGCTCCCACCCGCCATCCTCTTACCGCATTTATCGAGACTTCCTGATCTGCTGGAGCACTCCCCCTCGCCGTCCTCTTGCTGGATTTCTTGGGTCCTCTTGACCCATTAGGGCGTTCCCCCTGCCACCCTCTTGTGTTTTCTGGGGGAGTCTTGTGACCAACCAGAGTGCTCCCCCCCACCATCTTCTTCCCCTTTTCCTGAGTGCTTCTTGATCCACCAGAGTGCTCCCCTGCACCATTCTCTTGCCTTTTTTTGGGGGAATCTTGTGACTCACCGGAGCGTTTTCCACCATTGTCTTGCTGGATTTCTTGACACCGCTTGACCTGTTGGAGCGCTCTCCCTCACAGTTCTCTTGCTGGATATCTTGGGACCTCTTGAACCACTGGGGAGCTCCCACCTGCCACCTTCTTACCGCATTTATTGAGACTTCCTGATCTGCTGGATTGCTCTCCCCACCGGCCTTCCTCTTGCACTTTTTGGGGGAGTCTTCTTGACACGTCCGAGTGCTCTCCCTCACCCTCGTCTTGCCTCTAGTCAGGGCGCTCTTCTCCCGCTGGAACGCTCCTCCCCGCCATCCTATTGCCAGACTGAGAATTCTTGACCTGCCGCAGTCCTGCCCCGCCATGCTCCTGCCTTCTGCCTGGGAAGTCACTTGAAGAACTGGAGCGCTCTCCCCCGCTGTCCTCTTGCCTTTCCTCAGTGGGATTTTGGCCTGCTAAAGAGCTCCTCCCTGTCGTCCTCTTGCTGGATTTCTCGGTACCTCTTGACCCACTGGGTCTCTCCTCCTGCCGTCCTTTTGCCTTTCCTTAGTACATTCTTGGTCTGCTGGAGTGCTCCCCCCCACCATCCTCTTGCTGGATTTCTCGGGACCCCTTGTCTCATATAGGACATTCCCCCCCACCACCATCCTGGTGTGTTTTTTAGGAGAGTCTTGTGATCGACCAGAGCGCTCCCCCCTTGACATCCTCTTCCCCTTTTTCTGGGTGACTTTTGAACCACTGGTGAACTCTCCCCCATCATCCTCTTGCCACATATATTGAGACTTGTTGATCCGCCAGAGCGCTTCCCCCACTGTCCTCTTGCCAGATTTACTGATACCTCTTGTCCTGTCAGAGCGCTCCCTCTCGCAGTCCTCTTTGTTCAGTTTGTAGGGTAGGAGGGGGGATCTCTGATTACAGAAAGGTCCCTTTGTTCTAGGAGACATTCCCTTGCTCCATGCTTCAGGTTGCCCATCTTCCCTCTCATTTTCAATATGCACGTCCATCACCTTCCTCCTCTTCTTTCTTGATCCCTCGACTCCCGCATGAACTCAAATCCTCTTTCTTGATCACTCTTTCTCGTAAGTTCACAACCTTACTTTCCTTTCTTGCTTTCGCCTTTGTGAGCTGCTCCACCCAAACCGAAATGCCCTGAAGACAGAAATACACCCACCCCAAGCCCGTACAGTCACATAGGGGGTGAGTCCGCTCGCTGACGCATCCCCACATCCCACAGCAAGCCCACCTTGCCTTGGCCCCGGCCCCCCGCACAGGCCTTCCCACCAACCCAGCCCCTCCGTAGCAGCACAGTTTCCCAGCATGCACCCCACAAAGACTTTCTTTGCCAGTCACCCCTGGCACTTACAGCAACACACCACATCAGCATCAAGAGCCCTGGGAGTGGAGAGCTGGCCAGGCCCTCACCCCGGCAGGATCCTCTTCCCCCTCCTTTAGCTGATGGCAGACAGACAAGACACCTCCCAAGAGGTGTCCAGCCCTCTCTCTCAACCACTCATGAGTACAAAAGCCCAGCCTCTACTCACCCACCCCGCCTCCCAAAACCCCACCAGCAGCCCCTGCTCCCAGCTGAACAGCAGCCAGTGCTGAAGATCTGGCTCGTGTTGTCGGACACAACCTTCCCATGGATGTCTGGGCCCCTGAGCAGTTTCCAGGGGTGGGAGGGTGCAGTCCTGATTACAGGGAGGTCCCTGTCCCAAGGGGGACATTTTCTTCCTCCTCACTCCTGACTCGCAGCTCCATCACCTTCCTCCTCTTCTTTCTTGATCCCTCCTGACTCGCAGGTCTACCACCGTCATCTTCTTTCTTGATCCCTGTTGACTTGCAGATGCACTCCAATCCTCTTTCTTGATCGCTCTTCCTCGTAGGTTCACCACCTTCCTCTTCTTTCTTGCTTTCGCCTTTGCGAGCTGCTCCACCCGAACAGAGATGCACAGAAAACAAAAATATACCCACCCCAGGCCCGTACAGTCACACGAGGGGGCGAGTCCGGTCGCTGACGCATCCCCACACCCCACCACAAGGCCACCTTGCCTTGGCCCCGGCCCCCCGCACAGGCCTTCCCACCAACCCAGCCCCTCCGTAGCAGCACAGTTTCCCAGCATGCACCCCACAAAGACTTTCTTTGCCAGTCACCCCTGGCACTTACAGCAACACACCACACCAGCATCAAGAGCCCTGGGAGTGGAGAGCTGGCCAGGCCCTCACCCCGGCAGGATCCTCTTCCCCCTCCTTTACCTGCTGGCAGACAGACACCTCCCAAGGGATGACCACCCTGCTCACTTAACTGCTCCCAAGTCCAAGAGCCCAGCCCCTGCTCACCACCCCCACCTCCCAAAACACAGCCAACAGCCCCTGCTCCCATTTTACCACTTTACCCCCGAGCACGGTTTCTAGGGGTGGGAGGGGGACGCACTAATCACAGATCGTTCCCTGTGCTTAAGGATACATTCTCCTTCTCGCTGGCTCAGCCTGCCCATCTTCCTCCTCACTCTTGACTCGTAGCTCCATCACCTTTCTCCTCTTTTGTCCCCTCCTGACTCACAGGTCCACCACTGTCATCTTCTTTCTTGACTCTGCTTGACTCACAGGTGCGCTCCAATCCTCTTTCGTGATCGCTCTTCTGTGTCAGTACACGGAAGACCGGGCACATGAGAAACTGCAAGAGTCAACAGCATGAGAACAAGCATTAGTGGAAAAATACAAGAACAAAGGACTGTATGCTATGTGATACATCAAGGAAAGAGGAGTTGATACAGGATTGATGCATCAAGGACAGAGGGACAGCTTGTGATAGACAAAAAAGGTGTTTATGGCAGTGACTTTGGTGGGAACACAAAACACATCACTTATGTAATGACTAACTTAGCTAATCAACAAATGCTTGAGCAAGCATCATAGCGAGTATAAACGCAAGCCTGAATTTGTAATAAACATCTCTCATTGCACCTTAAAAGAGAGTCCGTACCGCATTCGCTACAAATGGCGCCCTGGAACAGGGACTTTCAGCGTGCCTATAAAGGCAGTAGCCGCTCCGGTAGCGAAGCCCAATCGAACCAGGAAACAGGACCGGGAACCAGGACAGTGCGCGCCCACCACCAACGAAAGGTGAGCGATTGGGAACCATGGGAGGGAAGTTATCCCTTAAGCAAAGACAAACCCTGGATGTCTTTCAACATGCGCTACAAACGCAAAATCAGGATGTATCAGGGGTCTGATTGGTGAGTTTATTAGAATGGATTGCTAATCAGGTGCTAGACTTTCCTACAACTGGTACATTTCAGTTGGAGACATGGCACAAAGATGAATGAGAATTATATGAACAGGTAACGACTGGAGATAAAGCTGCTTGCAAAATATTCATCTACTTGGGGAAAAATTATGACTACTAAGATACAGGATACAGGACTGATACATCAGGGACAGAGGGACAGCTTACTATAGAAAAAAATGCGTATATGGCAGTTACATCGCTCATGTAATGTCTAACTTAGCTAAAGAGCAAATGCTTGAGCAAGCATCATAGTGAGTATAAATGCAAACCTGAGTTTGTAATAAATGTCTCTCATGGCACCTTACCGTGAGTCCACGCCAGATTCGCTACACTCTTCCTCATAGGTTCACCACCTTCCTCTCCTTCCTTGCTTTTCCTTTGCACGCTGCTCCACCTGAAGAGAAACACACAGAGGACTGAGCTACACCAGCCCAAGGGCACTACAATCAGACAGGGGCTGAGTCTGGGGGCTGACACCTCCCCACACCCCACAACGAGCCCACCTTGCCTTGGCCCCGGCCCCTCGCACATGCCTTAGAGATATCATAGCTCAGTACAAATCCCCACAGTCCTCACCTGCTGTTTGGTGCCTGCGGAGGGTCACACTCCCTGTGCCCCAGGGCACTGGCCCTACACGGCCAAGCTCGGCAGCGGGACTGTCTGGAGCTGCCGCTGGCTGGTTCTCCAGCTTTAGGGTCACCCGCAGAAGCCCGCTCTCCTCAGCTCTGCACACCCATCCAGTTGCGCCGCCCAGGCAAAGTCAGCTTCACCCTCTGCTCTACACCTCACCTGCAAACAACCAACTCTTCAACTGACAACTGTCCAAAACCCACCGACAAACTCTCCACACCTCAGCCTTTCGTTTGCAACTGCTGCCTCTAGTGCATCTCACAGACAAGCCTTCAAAATCCCCTCATCCTGCAATAACACTCCAGCACTGATCACCTGTGGGAACAACTACCACAATACCATGCAAACACCAACCAGTTCTGGCACGGAAATATCACTTTCTCCTCAAGATTCCACCCTACACCAACTGCTGACAAACACACGCTGTCCTCACCAAAGCCAAACGCTGCAACAACCAGCGACAACTCAAATTTGCGTGGGCGGTGCAAAATTGCAGGGGTGAGCTAACGCAGAGCTGGGCTTGAAAGCTGCAGAGTGTGCACCCTGTGGTATAACGTGGCGAGCTACTGCCATTCTGCCTTCTCCTTGGGAGAAGCGCGTGAGCAGAGGCTGCTTCAAGGCACGATGGGAACGGTTTGGTTCTCCGGGTCTCTCAGGGCGAGAGCGATAAATGTGATCTGTGGCGTGGCGCAGGAACTTCCCGTACACTTGCTCCTCCATTCGGTCTCGGGTGCTGCAAGAGAGGGAGCGAGAGATTCAGGGCAAGATTGACAACCTCGGCGTCCCCGTCCCAGCCACGGGTCACCCAAACCTGCAGACATCCCGGGAGGCCCCCTAAGATTTACACTCCCCTATGCCCCACCCTTGAAGCCTGTACATCGTCAGAACCATAGAGCAAGTATTTCTTGAGGAGGCACCCAAAGGGTCCGTGTTCTCTTTCAGGCAGATGCTAGCGCAAGATTGCAAATCATCTCACAGCTACCAGGAATGTAAAAAATAACGTCTTGAAACGGGAAAGGAACAGGTATTGTTTCTCTTCATCACCTCCCTCATTGCCACGTTATCAAGGTCTCCCGCAATGTTCCACAGGAAACTTGAAGCTTGGAATTCCTGGTATTCTGAACCTGGGCAAGAAAGGAAGAAAAGCTTGAGACTGATCATAAAGAGGGTGGCTGCTCGTAACATGGAAAGAGCAGTAACAAGGTAAAAAGATATCACTTTTCCTTAGAGAGCTCTCAAAGCTGCCTGTTAAGGACAAGAAAAACAAACTTGTGACGGACCATTACTTAAAATCCAAGGCCCAGGAAGCGATCTAATGTACATTGAAACGCGGGCCACGAGACAGTGGAAGTGCCACGAGCTGAGACTGAAGGGACAGAGGATGAATTTCCAAAGAAGTTTAGGTTTCGATGTCAAAACGGAAAATTCTACGTCATTAAAATATAATGCAAAAGTCAGTGTAAAATCAAGTAAGGCAACGACTCCAAATGAACTCCCAGGCGCTTCAGTCACTCAGGAGATCAAAAATGCGGATCATTTCTCACCTGCCCACCTCCCAAACCCCAGCCTATGTCCCCTGCTTCCAGCTTACCTGAGCCCAGATTAAAGGAGGATTTCAGAGGCCATGCCAAGTTCTGCTGCTCCTCGTTCGGGTTGCCAGTCTTCCTCCTCGCTCTGGAATTGCAGGTCAACCGCCTTCCTGTTCTTCTTTGATGGACGCTGAGCTGCCGCGTTACCTGCTGCCGTCTGAGCGGATCTCGGGGAGCCTCTGGAACCGCCAGAGCGCTCCCCCCACCAACATTCTCTTGCCTTGTTTTCGGGGTTCCTCTTCACCAGCTGAGGCGCCCTCCCACCCCCCGCCGCCCTCTTACCTTTTTCTAGAGGTCTCTTGAGCCACCAGCAAGCTCCCCCGCACCTTTCCTCAGTGATCTTGGCCCGCCAGAGGCCTGCCCCTCGCCAGCCTCCTCCCCTTTTCCTGGGTGCTGCTTAAACCACTGGTGGGCTCCCCTCCACCATCCTCTCGTCCTTTGCAGGGGAGTCTCGTGACTCACCAGAGCGCTCTCCGCCGTTGCCTTGCTGGGGTTATTGACACCGCTTGACTTGCCAGAGCGCTCCCCCTCGCAGTTCTCTTGTTGGATTTCTTGGGACCTTTTGAACCATTGGAACAACGGGAATGCTCCCCCCCACTGTGACCTTGCCTTTCTTCAGTGCCATCTTGACGTGCTGGAGCACTTCCCCGCGCCGTCCTCTTGCCTTTTACTGGGGAGTCTCTTGAATATCCACAGCACTCCCCCCTGCCATCCTTTACCAGATTTTTTGACACTTCTTGACATCTCGGAGTGCTCTCACTCACCCTTGTCTTGCCTATTTTCAGGGCGCTCCTGTCCCGCTGGATGCTCCTCCCTGCTGTCCTATTGCCAGATTGAGAATTCTCGACCTGTCCCAGCGCTACCCCACCGTCCTTCTGCCTTCTACCTGGGAAGTCACTTGAAGAACTGGAGCACTCCCCCCTGCTGTCCTCTTGCCTTTCTTCACTGAGATTTTGGCCTGCCAGAGCACTCCTCCCTGTTGTCCTCTCACTGGATTTCTTGGGACCTCTTGACCCACTGGGTCTCTCCTCCTGCTGTCCTTTTGCCTTTCTTTAGTACAATCTCAGCCTGCTGGAGCGCTCCCCCTCGCCGTCCTCCTGCTGGATTTCTTGGAACCTCTTGACCCCTTAGGGCGTTCCCCCTGCCACCCTCTTGTGGTTTTTGGGGGAGTCTTGTGATCAACCAGGCCGTTTCCCCCCACCATCCTCTTCCCCTTTTCCTGGGTGCTTCTTGATCCACCAGAGTGCTCTCAAAGCTGCCTGTTACCATCCTCTAACCATTCTCTTGCCTTTTTTGGTGGAGTCTTGTGACTCACCGGAGCGTTCTCCACCATTGTCTTGCTGGATTTGTTGACATCGCTTGACCTGCCGGAGCGCTCCCCCTCACAGTTCTCTTCCTGGATATCTTGGGACATTTTGAACCACTGGGGGGCTCCCACCCGCCATCCTCTTACCGCATTTATTGAGACGTCCTGATCTGCCAGAGCGTTCCCCCTCGCCGTCCTTTTGCTGGATTTCTTGGGATGCCTTAAACAACTGAGGGGCTCACACCCACCATCCTCTAACTGCATTTATCGAGATTTCCTGATCTGCCGGAGCGCTCGCCCCTGCTGTCCTCTTGCTGGGTTTCTTGGGACCTCTTGACCCACACGAGCTCTCCTCCCCACCGTCTTCTTGCCGGACTTATTGAGACTTCTTGACCCGCCAGAGTGTTCCCCCTCATCATCCTCCTGCCTTTTTCTGGGGATTCTCTTCAACAACTGAAGAGCTCCCCCGCACTGTCCTCTTCCCTTTTTTCTGGGTGATTCGTGAATCACCGGTGAGCTTCTCCTTACCACCCTCTTGGGCTTTTTTCAGAGCAACCTTGACCCATCAGAGCACCCCCTCACCGTCCTCTTGCCAGATGTACTGAGGGTTCGTCATCTGCCACAGCGCTCCCCCACGCCGTCCTCTTGCTGGATTTCCTGGAACCTTGTGAATCACTGGGGGGCTCCCACCCACCATCCTTTTACCGCATTTATTGAGACGTCCTGATCTGCCAGAGCGCTCCCCCTTGCCGTCCTCTTGCTGGATTTCTTGGGATCTCTTGGACCACTGGGGGGGCTCCCACCCGCCATCCTCTTACCGCATTTATCGAGACTTCCTGATCTGCTGGAGCGCTCCCCCTCGCCGTCCTCTTGCTGGATTTCTTGGGTCCTCTTGACCCATTAGGGTGTTCCCCCTGCCACCCTCTTGTGTTTTCTGGGGGAGTCTTGTGACCAACCAGAGTGCTCCCCCCCACCATCTTCTTCCCCTTTTCCTGAGTGCTTCTTGATCCACCAGAGTGCTCCCCTGCACCATTCTCTTGCCTTTTTTTGGGGGAATCTTGTGACTCACCGGAGCGTTTTCCACCATTGTCTTGCTGGATTTCTTGACACCGCTTGACCTGTTGGAGCGCTCTCCCTCACAGTTCTCTTGCTGGATATCTTGGGACCTCTTGAACCACTGGGGAGCTCCCACCTGCCACCTTCTTACCGCATTTATTGAGACTTCCTGATCTGCTGGATTGCTCTCCCCACCGGCCTTCCTCTTGCACTTTTTGGGGGAGTCTTCTTGACACGTCCGAGTGCTCTCCCTCACCCTCGTCTTGCCTCTAGTCAGGGCGCTCTTCTCCCGCTGGAACGCTCCTCCCCGCCATCCTATTGCCAGACTGAGAATTCTTGACCTGCCGCAGTCCTGCCCCGCCATGCTCCTGCCTTCTGCCTGGGAAGTCACTTGAAGAACTGGAGCGCTCTCCCCCGCTGTCCTCTTGCCTTTCCTCAGTGGGATTTTGGCCTGCTAAAGAGCTCCTCCCTGTCGTCCTCTTGCTGGATTTCTCGGTACCTCTTGACCCACTGGGTCTCTCCTCCTGCCGTCCTTTTGCCTTTCCTTAGTACATTCTTGGTCTGCTGGAGTGCTCCCCCCCACCATCCTCTTGCTGGATTTCTCGGGACCCCTTGTCCCATATAGGACATGGCCCCCCACCACCATCCTGTTGTGTTTTTTAGGAGAGTCTTGTGATCGACCAGAGCGCTCCCCCCTTGACATCCTCTTCCCCTTTTTCTGGGTGACTTTTGAACCACTGGTGAACTCTCCCCCATCATCCTCTTGCCACATATATTGAGACTTGTTGATCCGCCAGAGCGCTTCCCCCACTGTCCTCTTGCCAGATTTACTGATACCTCTTGTCCTGTCAGAGCGCTCCCTCTCGCAGTCCTCTTTGTTCAGTTTGTAGGGTAGGAGGAGGGATCTCTGATTACAGAAAGGTCCCTTTGTTCTAGGAGACATTCCCTTGCTCCATGCTTCAGGTTGCCCATCTTCCCTCTCATTTTCAATATGCACGTCCATCACCTTCCTCCTCTTCTTTCTTGATCCCTCGACTCCCGGATGAACTCAAATCCTCTTTCTTGATCACTCTTTCTCGTAAGTTCACAACCTTACTTTCCTTTCTTGCTTTCGCCTTTGTGAGCTGCTCCACCCAAACCGAAATGCCCTGAAGACAGAAATACACCCACCCCAAGCCCGTACAGTCACATAGGGGGTGAGTCCGCTCGCTGACGCATCCCCACATCCCACAGCAAGCCCACCTTGCCTTGGCCCCGGCCCCCCGCACAGGCCTTCCCACCAACCCAGCCCCTCCGTAGCAGCACAGTTTCCCAGCATGCACCCCACAAAGACTTTCTTTGCCAGTCACCCCTGGCACTTACAGCAACACACCACATCAGCATCAAGAGCCCTGGGAGTGGAGAGCTGGCCAGGCCCTCACCCCGGCAGGATCCTCTTCCCCCTCCTTTAGCTGATGGCAGACAGACAAGACACCTCCCAAGAGGTGTCCAGCCCTCTCTCTCAACCACTCATGAGTACAAAAGCCCAGCCTCTACTCACCCACCCCGCCTCCCAAAACCCCACCAGCAGCCCCTGCTCCCAGCTGAACAGCAGCCAGTGCTGAAGATCTGGCTCGTGTTGTCGGACACAACCTTCCCATGGATGTCTGGGCCCCTGAGCAGTTTCCAGGGGTGGGAGGGTGCAGTCCTGATTACAGGGAGGTCCCTGTCCCAAGGGGGACATTTTCTTCCTCCTCACTCCTGACTCGCAGCTCCATCACCTTCCTCCTCTTCTTTCTTGATCCCTCCTGACTCGCAGGTCTACCACCGTCATCTTCTTTCTTGATCCCTGTTGACTTGCAGATGCACTCCAATCCTCTTTCTTGATCGCTCTTCCTCGTAGGTTCACCACCTTCCTCTTCTTTCTTGCTTTCGCCTTTGCGAGCTGCTCCACCCAAACAGAGATGCACAGAAAACAAAAATATACCCACCCCAGGCCCGTACAGTCACACGAGGGGGCGAGTCCGGTCGCTGACGCATCCCCACACCCCACCACAAGGCCACCTTGCCTTGGCCCCGGCCCCCCGCACAGGCCTTCCCACCAACCCAGCCCCTCCGTAGCAGCACAGTTTCCCAGCATGCACCCCACAAAGACTTTCTTTGCCAGTCACCCCTGGCACTTACAGCAACACACCACACCAGCATCAAGAGCCCTGGGAGTGGAGAGCTGGCCAGGCCCTCACCCCGGCAGGATCCTCTTCCCCCTCCTTTACCTGCTGGCAGACAGACACCTCCCAAGGGATGACCACCCTGCTCCCTTAACTGCTCCCAAGTCCAAGAGCCCAGCCCCTGCTCACCACCCCCACCTCCCAAAACACAGCCAACAGCCCCTGCTCCCATTTTACCACTTTACCCCCGAGCACGGTTTCTAGGGGTGGGAGGGGGACGCACTAATCACAGATCGTTCCCTGTGCTTAAGGATACATTCTCCTTCTCGCTGGCTCAGCCTGCCCATCTTCCTCCTCACTCTTGACTCGTAGCTCCATCACCTTTCTCCTCTTTTGTCCCCTCCTCACTCACAGGTCCACCACTGTCATCTTCTTTCTTGACTCTGCTTGACTCACAGGTGCGCTCCAATCCTCTTTCGTGATCGCTCTTCTGTGTCAGTACACGGAAGACCGGGCACATGAGAAACTGCAAGAGTCAACAGCATGAGAACAAGCATTAGTGGAAAAATACAAGAACAAAGGACTGTATGCTATGTGATACATCAAGGAAAGAGGAGTTGATACAGGATTGATGCATCAAGGACAGAGGGACAGCTTGTGATAGACAAAAAAGGTGTTTATGGCAGTGACTTTGGTGGGAACACAAAACACATCACTTATGTAATGACTAACTTAGCTAATCAACAAATGCTTGAGCAAGCATCATAGCGAGTATAAACGCAAGCCTGAATTTGTAATAAACATCTCTCATTGCACCTTAAAAGAGAGTCCGTACCGCATTCGCTACAAATGGCGCCCTGGAACAGGGACTTTCAGCGTGCCTATAAAGGCAGTAGCCGCTCTGGTAGCGAAGCCCAATCGAACCAGGAAACAGGACCGGGAACCAGGACAGTGCGCGCCCACCACCAACGAAAGGTGAGCGATTGGGAACCATGGGAGGGAAGTTATCCCTTAAGCAAAGACAAACCCTGGATGTCCTTCAACATGCGCTACAAACGCAAAATCAGGATGTATCAGGGGTCTGATTGGTGAGTTTATTAGAATGGATTGCTAATCAGGTGCTAGACTTTCCTACAACTGGTACATTTCAGTTGGAGACATGGCACAAAGATGAATGAGAATTATATGAACAGGTAACGACTGGAGATAAAGCTGCTTGCAAATATTCATCTACTTGGGGAAAAATTATGACTACTAAGATACAGGATACAGGACTGATACATCAGGGACAGAGGGACAGCTTACTATAGAAAAAAATGCGTATATGGCAGTTACATCGCTCATGTAATGTCTAACTTAGCTAAAGAGCAAATGCTTGAGCAAGCATCATAGTGAGTATAAATGCAAACCTGAGTTTGTAATAAATGTCTCTCATTGCACCTTACCGTGAGTCCACGCCAGATTCGCTACACTCTTCCTCATAGGTTCACCACCTTCCTCTCCTTCCTTGCTTTTCCTTTGCACGCTGCTCCACCTGAAGAGAAACACACAGAGGACTGAGCTACACCAGCCCAAGGGCACTACAATCAGACAGGGGCTGAGTCCGGGGGCTGACACCTCCCCACACCCCACAACGAGCCCACCTTGCCTTGGCCCCGGCCCCTCGCACATGCCTTAGAGATATCATAGCTCAGTACAAATCCCCACAGTCCTCACCTGCTGTTTGGTGCTTGCGGAGGGTCACACTCCCTGTGCCCCAGGGCACTGGCCCTACACAGCCAAGCTCGGCAGCGGGACTGTCTGGAGCTGCCGCTGGCTGGTTCTCCAGCTTTAGGGTCACCCGCAGAAGCCCGCTCTCCTCAGCTCTGCACACCCATCCAGTTGCGCCGCCCAGGCAAAGTCAGCTTCACCCTCTGCTCTACACCTCACCTGCAAACAACCAACTCTTCAACTGACAACTGTCCAAAACCCACCGACAAACTCTCCACACCTCAGCCTTTCGTTTGCAACTGCTGCCTCTAGTGCATCTCACAGACAAGCCTTCAAAATCCCCTCATCCTGCAATAACACTCCAGCACTGATCACCTGTGGGAACAACTACCACAATACCATGCAAACACCAACCAGTTCTGGCACGGAAATATCACTTTCTCCTCAAGATTCCACCCTACACCAACTGCTGACAAACACACGCTGTCCTCACCAAAGCCAAACGCTGCAACAACCAGCGACAACTCAAATTTGCGTGGGCGGTGCAAAATTGCAGGGGTGAGCTAACGCAGAGCTGGGCTTGAAAGCTGCGGAGTGTGCACCCTGTGGTATAACGTGGCGAGCTACTGCCATTCTGCCTTCTCCCTGGGAGAAGCGCGTGAGCAGAGGCTGCTTCAAGGCACGATGGGAACGGTTTGGTTCTCCGGGTCTCTCAGGGCGAGAGCGATAAATGTGATCTGTGTCGTGGCGCAGGAACTTCCCGTACACTTGCTCCTCCATTCGGTCTCGGGTGCTGCAAGAGAGGGAGCGAGAGATTCAGGGCAAGATTGACAACCTCGGCGTCCCCGTCCCAGCCACGGGTCACCCAAACCTGCAGACATCCCGGGAGGCCCCCTAAGATTTACACTCCCCTATGCCCCACCCTTGAAGCCTGGACATCGTCAGAACCATAGAGCAAGTATTTCTTGAGGAGGCACCCAAAGGGTCCGTGTTCTCTTTCAGGCAGATGCTAGCGCAAGATTGCAAATCATCTCACAGCTACCAGAAATGTAAAAAATAACGTCTTGAAACGGGAAAGGAACAGGTATTGTTTCTCTTCATCACCTCCCTCATTGCCACGTTATCAAGGTCTCCCGCAATGTTCCACAGGAAACTTGAAGCTTGGAATTCCTGGTATTCTGAACCTGGGCAAGAAAGGAAGAAAAGCTTGAGACTGATCATAAAGAGGGTGGCTGCTCGTAACATGGAAAGAGCAGTAACAAGGTAAAAAGATATCACTTTTCCTTAGAGAGCTCTCAAAGCTGCCTGTTAAGGACAAGAAAAACAAACTTGTGACGGACCATTACTTAAAATCCAAGGCCCAGGAAGCGATCTAATGTACATTGAAACGCGGGCCACGAGACAGTGGAAGTGCCACGAGCTGAGACTGAAGGGACAGAGGATGAATTTCCAAAGAAGTTTAGGTTTCGATGTCAAAACGGAAAATTCTACGTCATTAAAATATAATGCAAAAGTCAGTGTAAAATCAAGTAAGGCAACGACTCCAAATGAACTCCCAGGCGCTTCAGTCACTCAGGAGATCAAAAATGCGGATCATTTCTCACCTGCCCACCTCCCAAACCCCAGCCTATGTCCCCTGCTTCCAGCTTACCTGAGCCCAGATTAAAGGAGGATTTCAGAGGCCATGCCAAGTTCTGCTGCTCCTCGTTCGGGTTGCCAGTCTTCCTCCTCGCTCTGGAATTGCAGGTCAACCGCCTTCCTGTTCTTCTTTGATGGACGCTGAGCTGCCGCGTTACCCGCTGCCGTCTGAGCGGATCTCGGGGAGCCTCTGGAACCGCCAGAGCGCTCCCCCCACCAACATTCTCTTGCCTTGTTTTCGGGGTTCCTCTTCACCAGCTGAGGCGCCCTCCCACCCCCCGCCGCCCTCTTACCTTTTTCTAGAGGTCTCTTGAGCCACCAGCAAGCTCCCCCGCACCTTTCCTCAGTGATCTTGGCCCGCCAGAGGCCTGCCCCTCGCCAGCCTCCTCCCCTTTTCCTGGGTGCTGCTTAAACCACTGGTGGGCTCCCCTCCACCATCCTCTCGTCCTTTGCAGGGGAGTCTCGTGACTCACCAGAGCGCTCTCCGCCGTTGCCTTGCTGGGGTTATTGACACCGCTTGACTTGCCAGAGCGCTCCCCCTCGCAGTTCTCTTGTTGGATTTCTTGGGACCTTTTGAACCATTGGAACAACGGGAATGCTCCCCCCCACTGTGACCTTGCCTTTCTTCAGTGCCATCTTGACGTGCTGGAGCACTTCCCCGCGCCGTCCTCTTGCCTTTTACTGGGGAGTCTCTTGAATATCCACAGCACTCCCCCCTGCCATCCTTTACCAGATTTTTTGACACTTCTTGACATCTCGGAGTGCTCTCACTCACCCTTGTCTTGCCTATTTTCAGGGCGCTCCTGTCCCGCTGGATGCTCCTCCCTGCTGTCCTATTGCCAGATTGAGAATTCTCGACCTGTCCCAGCGCTACCCCACCGTCCTTCTGCCTTCTACCTGGGAAGTCACTTGAAGAACTGGAGCACTCCCCCCTGCTGTCCTCTTGCCTTTCTTCACTGAGATTTTGGCCTGCCAGAGCACTCCTCCCTGTTGTCCTCTCACTGGATTTCTTGGGACCTCTTGACCCACTGGGTCTCTCCTCCTGCTGTCCTTTTGCCTTTCTTTAGTACAATCTCAGCCTGCTGGAGCGCTCCCCCTCGCCGTCCTCCTGCTGGATTTCTTGGAACCTCTTGACCCCTTAGGGCGTTCCCCCTGCCACCCTCTTGTGGTTTTTGGGGGAGTCTTGTGATCAACCAGGCCGTTTCCCCCCACCATCCTCTTCCCCTTTTCCTGGGTGCTTCTTGATCCACCAGAGTGCTCTCAAAGCTGCCTGTTACCATCCTCTAACCATTCTCTTGCCTTTTTTGGTGGAGTCTTGTGACTCACCGGAGCGTTCTCCACCATTGTCTTGCTGGATTTGTTGACATCGCTTGACCTGCCGGAGCGCTCCCCCTCACAGTTCTCTTCCTGGATATCTTGGGACATTTTGAACCACTGGGGGGCTCCCACCCGCCATCCTCTTACCGCATTTATTGAGACGTCCTGATCTGCCAGAGCGTTCCCCCTCGCCGTCCTTTTGCTGGATTTCTTGGGATGCCTTAAACAACTGAGGGGCTCACACCCACCATCCTCTAACTGCATTTATCGAGATTTCCTGATCTGCCGGAGCGCTCGCCCCTGCTGTCCTCTTGCTGGGTTTCTTGGGACCTCTTGACCCACACGAGCTCTCCTCCCCACCGTCTTCTTGCCGGACTTATTGAGACTTCTTGACCCGCCAGAGTGTTCCCCCTCATCATCCTCCTGCCTTTTTCTGGGGATTCTCTTCAACAACTGAAGAGCTCCCCCGCACTGTCCTCTTCCCTTTTTTCTGGGTGATTCGTGAATCACCGGTGAGCTTCTCCTTACCACCCTCTTGGGCTTTTTTCAGAGCAACCTTGACCCATCAGAGCACCCCCTCACCGTCCTCTTGCCAGATGTACTGAGGGTTCGTCATCTGCCACAGCGCTCCCCCACGCCGTCCTCTTGCTGGATTTCCTGGAACCTTGTGAATCACTGGGGGGCTCCCACCCACCATCCTTTTACCGCATTTATTGAGACGTCCTGATCTGCCAGAGCGCTCCCCCTTGCCGTCCTCTTGCTGGATTTCTTGGGATCTCTTGGACCACTGGGGGGGCTCCCACCCGCCATCCTCTTACCGCATTTATCGAGACTTCCTGATCTGCTGGAGCGCTCCCCCTCGCCGTCCTCTTGCTGGATTTCTTGGGTCCTCTTGACCCATTAGGGTGTTCCCCCTGCCACCCTCTTGTGTTTTCTGGGGGAGTCTTGTGACCAACCAGAGTGCTCCCCCCCACCATCTTCTTCCCCTTTTCCTGAGTGCTTCTTGATCCACCAGAGTGCTCCCCTGCACCATTCTCTTGCCTTTTTTTGGGGGAATCTTGTGACTCACCGGAGCGTTTTCCACCATTGTCTTGCTGGATTTCTTGACACCGCTTGACCTGTTGGAGCGCTCTCCCTCACAGTTCTCTTGCTGGATATCTTGGGACCTCTTGAACCACTGGGGAGCTCCCACCTGCCACCTTCTTACCGCATTTATTGAGACTTCCTGATCTGCTGGATTGCTCTCCCCACCGGCCTTCCTCTTGCACTTTTTGGGGGAGTCTTCTTGACACGTCCGAGTGCTCTCCCTCACCCTCGTCTTGCCTCTAGTCAGGGCGCTCTTCTCCCGCTGGAACGCTCCTCCCCGCCATCCTATTGCCAGACTGAGAATTCTTGACCTGCCGCAGTCCTGCCCCGCCATGCTCCTGCCTTCTGCCTGGGAAGTCACTTGAAGAACTGGAGCGCTCTCCCCCGCTGTCCTCTTGCCTTTCCTCAGTGGGATTTTGGCCTGCTAAAGAGCTCCTCCCTGTCGTCCTCTTGCTGGATTTCTCGGTACCTCTTGACCCACTGGGTCTCTCCTCCTGCCGTCCTTTTGCCTTTCCTTAGTACATTCTTGGTCTGCTGGAGTGCTCCCCCCCACCATCCTCTTGCTGGATTTCTCGGGACCCCTTGTCCCATATAGGACATTCCCCCCCCCCACCATCCTGGTGTGTTTTTTAGGAGAGTCTTGTGATCGACCAGAGCGCTCCCCCCTTGACATCCTCTTCCCCTTTTTCTGGGTGACTTTTGAACCACTGGTGAACTCTCCCCCATCATCCTCTTGCCACATATATTGAGACTTGTTGATCCGCCAGAGCGCTTCCCCCACTGTCCTCTTGCCAGATTTACTGATACCTCTTGTCCTGTCAGAGCGCTCCCTCTCGCAGTCCTCTTTGTTCAGTTTGTAGGGTAGGAGGGGGGATCTCTGATTACAGAAAGGTCCCTTTGTTCTAGGAGACATTCCCTTGCTCCATGCTTCAGGTTGCCCATCTTCCCTCTCATTTTCAATATGCACGTCCATCACCTTCCTCCTCTTCTTTCTTGATCCCTCGACTCCCGCATGAACTCAAATCCTCTTTCTTGATCACTCTTTCTCGTAAGTTCACAACCTTACTTTCCTTTCTTGCTTTCGCCTTTGTGAGCTGCTCCACCCAAACCGAAATGCCCTGAAGACAGAAATACACCCACCCCAAGCCCGTACAGTCACATAGGGGGTGAGTCCGCTCGCTGACGCATCCCCACATCCCACAGCAAGCCCACCTTGCCTTGGCCCCGGCCCCCCGCACAGGCCTTCCCACCAACCCAGCCCCTCCGTAGCAGCACAGTTTCCCAGCATGCACCCCACAAAGACTTTCTTTGCCAGTCACCCCTGGCACTTACAGCAACACACCACATCAGCATCAAGAGCCCTGGGAGTGGAGAGCTGGCCAGGCCCTCACCCCGGCAGGATCCTCTTCCCCCTCCTTTAGCTGATGGCAGACAGACAAGACACCTCCCAAGAGGTGTCCAGCCCTCTCTCTCAACCACTCATGAGTACAAAAGCCCAGCCTCTACTCACCCACCCCGCCTCCCAAAACCCCACCAGCAGCCCCTGCTCCCAGCTGAACAGCAGCCAGTGCTGAAGATCTGGCTCGTGTTGTCGGACACAACCTTCCCATGGATGTCTGGGCCCCTGAGCAGTTTCCAGGGGTGGGAGGGTGCAGTCCTGATTACAGGGAGGTCCCTGTCCCAAGGGGGACATTTTCTTCCTCCTCACTCCTGACTCGCAGCTCCATCACCTTCCTCCTCTTCTTTCTTGATCCCTCCTGACTCGCAGGTCTACCACCGTCATCTTCTTTCTTGATCCCTGTTGACTTGCAGATGCACTCCAATCCTCTTTCTTGATCGCTCTTCCTCGTAGGTTCACCACCTTCCTCTTCTTTCTTGCTTTCGCCTTTGCGAGCTGCTCCACCCGAACAGAGATGCACAGAAAACAAAAATATACCCACCCCAGGCCCGTACAGTCACACGAGGGGGCGAGTCCGGTCGCTGACGCATCCCCACACCCCACCACAAGGCCACCTTGCCTTGGCCCCGGCCCCCCGCACAGGCCTTCCCACCAACCCAGCCCCTCCGTAGCAGCACAGTTTCCCAGCATGCACCCCACAAAGACTTTCTTTGCCAGTCACCCCTGGCACTTACAGCAACACACCACACCAGCATCAAGAGCCCTGGGAGTGGAGAGCTGGCCAGGCCCTCACCCCGGCAGGATCCTCTTCCCCCTCCTTTACCTGCTGGCAGACAGACACCTCCCAAGGGATGACCACCCTGCTCACTTAACTGCTCCCAAGTCCAAGAGCCCAGCCCCTGCTCACCACCCCCACCTCCCAAAACACAGCCAACAGCCCCTGCTCCCATTTTACCACTTTACCCCCGAGCACGGTTTCTAGGGGTGGGAGGGGGACGCACTAATCACAGATCGTTCCCTGTGCTTAAGGATACATTCTCCTTCTCGCTGGCTCAGCCTGCCCATCTTCCTCCTCACTCTTGACTCGTAGCTCCATCACCTTTCTCCTCTTTTGTCCCCTCCTGACTCACAGGTCCACCACTGTCATCTTCTTTCTTGACTCTGCTTGACTCACAGGTGCGCTCCAATCCTCTTTCGTGATCGCTCTTCTGTGTCAGTACACGGAAGACCGGGCACATGAGAAACTGCAAGAGTCAACAGCATGAGAACAAGCATTAGTGGAAAAATACAAGAACAAAGGACTGTATGCTATGTGATACATCAAGGAAAGAGGAGTTGATACAGGATTGATGCATCAAGGACAGAGGGACAGCTTGTGATAGACAAAAAAGGTGTTTATGGCAGTGACTTTGGTGGGAACACAAAACACATCACTTATGTAATGACTAACTTAGCTAATCAACAAATGCTTGAGCAAGCATCATAGCGAGTATAAACGCAAGCCTGAATTTGTAATAAACATCTCTCATTGCACCTTAAAAGAGAGTCCGTACCGCATTCGCTACAAATGGCGCCCTGGAACAGGGACTTTCAGCGTGCCTATAAAGGCAGTAGCCGCTCCGGTAGCGAAGCCCAATCGAACCAGGAAACAGGACCGGGAACCAGGACAGTGCGCGCCCACCACCAACGAAAGGTGAGCGATTGGGAACCATGGGAGGGAAGTTATCCCTTAAGCAAAGACAAACCCTGGATGTCCTTCAACATGCGCTACAAACGCAAAATCAGGATGTATCAGGGGTCTGATTGGTGAGTTTATTAGAATGGATTGCTAATCAGGTGCTAGACTTTCCTACAACTGGTACATTTCAGTTGGAGACATGGCACAAAGATGAATGAGAATTATATGAACAGGTAACGACTGGAGATAAAGCTGCTTGCAAAATATTCATCTACTTGGGGAAAAATTATGACTACTAAGATACAGGATACAGGACTGATACATCAGGGACAGAGGGACAGCTTACTATAGAAAAAAATGCGTATATGGCAGTTACATCGCTCATGTAATGTCTAACTTAGCTAAAGAGCAAATGCTTGAGCAAGCATCATAGTGAGTATAAATGCAAACCTGAGTTTGTAATAAATGTCTCTCATGGCACCTTACCGTGAGTCCACGCCAGATTCGCTACACTCTTCCTCATAGGTTCACCACCTTCCTCTCCTTCCTTGCTTTTCCTTTGCACGCTGCTCCACCTGAAGAGAAACACACAGAGGACTGAGCTACACCAGCCCAAGGGCACTACAATCAGACAGGGGCTGAGTCTGGGGGCTGACACCTCCCCACACCCCACAACGAGCCCACCTTGCCTTGGCCCCGGCCCCTCGCACATGCCTTAGAGATATCATAGCTCAGTACAAATCCCCACAGTCCTCACCTGCTGTTTGGTGCTTGCGGAGGGTCACACTCCCTGTGCCCCAGGGCACTGGCCCTACACGGCCAAGCTCGGCAGCGGGACTGTCTGGAGCTGCCGCTGGCTGGTTCTCCAGCTTTAGGGTCACCCGCAGAAGCCCGCTCTCCTCAGCTCTGCACACCCATCCAGTTGCGCCGCCCAGGCAAAGTCAGCTTCACCCTCTGCTCTACACCTCACCTGCAAACAACCAACTCTTCAACTGACAACTGTCCAAAACCCACCGACAAACTCTCCACACCTCAGCCTTTCGTTTGCAACTGCTGCCTCTAGTGCATCTCACAGACAAGCCTTCAAAATCCCCTCATCCTGCAATAACACTCCAGCACTGATCACCTGTGGGAACAACTACCACAATACCATGCAAACACCAACCAGTTCTGGCACGGAAATATCACTTTCTCCTCAAGATTCCACCCTACACCAACTGCTGACAAACACACGCTGTCCTCACCAAAGCCAAACGCTGCAACAACCAGCGACAACTCAAATTTGCGTGGGCGGTGCAAAATTGCAGGGGTGAGCTAACGCAGAGCTGGGCTTGAAAGCTGCAGAGTGTGCACCCTGTGGTATAACGTGGCGAGCTACTGCCATTCTGCCTTCTCCCTGGGAGAAGCGCGTGAGCAGAGGCTGCTTCAAGGCACGATGGGAACGGTTTGGTTCTCCGGGTCTCTCAGGGCGAGAGCGATAAATGTGATCTGTGTCGTGGCGCAGGAACTTCCCGTACACTTGCTCCTCCATTCGGTCTCGGGTGCTGCAAGAGAGGGAGCGAGAGATTCAGGGCAAGATTGACAACCTCGGCGTCCCCGTCCCAGCCACGGGTCACCCAAACCTGCAGACATCCCGGGAGGCCCCCTAAGATTTACACTCCCCTATGCCCCACCCTTGAAGCCTGTACATCGTCAGAACCATAGAGCAAGTATTTCTTGAGGAGGCACCCAAAGGGTCCGTGTTCTCTTTCAGGCAGATGCTAGCGCAAGATTGCAAATCATCTCACAGCTACCAGGACTGTAAAAAATAACGTCTTGAAATGCGAAAGGAACAGGTATTGTTTCTCTTCATCACCTCCCTCATTGCCACGTTATCAAGGTCTCCCGCAATGTTCCACAGGAAACTTGAAGCTTGGAATTCCTGGTATTCTGAACCTGGGCAAGAAAGGAAGAAAAGCTTGAGACTGATCATAAAGAGGGTGGCTGCTCGTAACATGGAAAGAGCAGTAACAAGGTAAAAAGATATCACTTTTCCTTAGAGAGCTCTCAAAGCTGCCTGTTAAGGACAAGAAAAACAAACTTGTGACGGACCATTACTTAAAATCCAAGGCCCAGGAAGCGATCTAATGTACATTGAAACGCGGGCCACGAGACAGTGGAAGTGCCACGAGCTGAGACTGAAGGGACAGAGGATGAATTTCCAAAGAAGTTTAGGTTTCGATGTCAAAACGGAAAATTCTACGTCATTAAAATATAATGCAAAAGTCAGTGTAAAATCAAGTAAGGCACCGACTCCAAATGAACTCCCAGGCGCTTCAGTCACTCAGGAGATCAAAAATGCGGATCATTTCTCACCTGCCCACCTCCCAAACCCCAGCCTATGTCCCCTGCTTCCAGCTTACCTGAGCCCAGATTAAAGGAGGATTTCAGAGGCCATGCCAAGTTCTGCTGCTCCTCGTTCGGGTTGCCAGTCTTCCTCCTCGCTCTGGAATTGCAGGTCAACCGCCTTCCTGTTCTTCTTTGATGGACGCTGAGCTGCCGCGTTACCCGCTGCCGTCTGAGCGGATCTCGGGGAGCCTCTGGAACCGCCAGAGCGCTCCCCCCACCAACATTCTCTTGCCTTGTTTTCGGGGTTCCTCTTCACCAGCTGAGGCGCCCTCCCACCCCCCGCCGCCCTCTTACCTTTTTCTAGAGGTCTCTTGAGCCACCAGCAAGCTCCCCCGCACCTTTCCTCAGTGATCTTGGCCCGCCAGAGGCCTGCCCCTCGCCAGCCTCCTCCCCTTTTCCTGGGTGCTGCTTAAACCACTGGTGGGCTCCCCTCCACCATCCTCTCGTCCTTTGCAGGGGAGTCTCGTGACTCACCAGAGCGCTCTCCGCCGTTGCCTTGCTGGGGTTATTGACACCGCTTGACTTGCCAGAGCGCTCCCCCTCACAGTTCTCTTGTTGGATTTCTTGGGACCTTTTGAACCATTGGAACAACGGGAATGCTCCCCCCCACTGTGACCTTGCCTTTCTTCAGTGCCATCTTGACGTGCTGGAGCACTTCCCCGCGCCGTCCTCTTGCCTTTTACTGGGGAGTCTCTTGAATATCCACAGCACTCCCCCCTGCCATCCTTTACCAGATTTTTTGACACTTCTTGACATCTCGGAGTGCTCTCACTCACCCTTGTCTTGCCTATTTTCAGGGCGCTCCTGTCCCGCTGGATGCTCCTCCCTGCTGTCCTATTGCCAGATTGAGAATTCTCGACCTGTCCCAGCGCTACCCCACCGTCCTTCTGCCTTCTACCTGGGAAGTCACTTGAAGAACTGGAGCACTCCCCCCTGCTGTCCTCTTGCCTTTCTTCACTGAGATTTTGGCCTGCCAGAGCACTCCTCCCTGTTGTCCTCTCACTGGATTTCTTGGGACCTCTTGACCCACTGGGTCTCTCCTCCTGCTGTCCTTTTGCCTTTCTTTAGTACAATCTCAGCCTGCTGGAGCGCTCCCCCTCGCCGTCCTCCTGCTGGATTTCTTGGAACCTCTTGACCCCTTAGGGCGTTCCCCCTGCCACCCTCTTGTGGTTTTTGGGGGAGTCTTGTGATCAACCAGGCCGTTTCCCCCCACCATCCTCTTCCCCTTTTCCTGGGTGCTTCTTGATCCACCAGAGTGCTCTCAAAGCTGCCTGTTACCATCCTCTAACCATTCTCTTGCCTTTTTTGGTGGAGTCTTGTGACTCACCGGAGCGTTCTCCACCATTGTCTTGCTGGATTTGTTGACATCGCTTGACCTGCCGGAGCGCTCCCCCTCACAGTTCTCTTCCTGGATATCTTGGGACATTTTGAACCACTGGGGGGCTCCCACCCGCCATCCTCTTACCGCATTTATTGAGACGTCCTGATCTGCCAGAGCATTCCCCCTCGCCGTCCTTTTGCTGGATTTCTTGGGATGCCTTAAACAACTGAGGGGCTCACACCCACCATCCTCTAACTGCATTTATCGAGATTTCCTGATCTGCCGGAGCGCTTGCCCCTGCTGTCCTCTTGCTGGGTTTCTTGGGACCTCTTGACCCACACGAGCTCTCCTCCCCACCGTCTTCTTGCCGGACTTATTGAGACTTCTTGACCCGCCAGAGTGTTCCCCCTCATCATCCTCCTGCCTTTTTCTGGGGATTCTCTTCAACAACTGAAGAGCTCCCCCGCACTGTCCTCTTCCCTTTTTTCTGGGTGATTCGTGAATCACCGGTGAGCTTCTCCTTACCACCCTCTTGGGCTTTTTTCAGAGCAACCTTGACCCATCAGAGCACCCCCTCACCGTCCTCTTGCCAGATGTACTGAGGGTTCGTCATCTGCCACAGCGCTCCCCCACGCCGTCCTCTTGCTGGATTTCCTGGAACCTTGTGAACCACTGGGGGGCTCCCACCCACCATCCTTTTACCGCATTTATTGAGACGTCCTGATCTGCCAGAGCGCTCCCCCTTGACGTCCTCTTGCTGGATTTCTTGGGTCCTCTTGACCCATTAGGGTGTTCCCCCTGCCACCCTCTTGTGTTTTCTGGGGGAGTCTTGTGACCAACCAGAGTGCTCCCCCCCACCATCTTCTTCCCCTTTTCCTGAGTGCTTCTTGATCCACCAGAGTGCTCCCCTGCACCATTCTCTTGCCTTTTTTTGGGGGAATCTTGTGACTCACCGGAGCGTTTTCCACCATTGTCTTGCTGGATTTCTTGACACCGCTTGACCTGTTGGAGCGCTCTCCCTCACAGTTCTCTTGCTGGATATCTTGGGACCTCCTGAACCACTGGGGAGCTCCCACCTGCCACCTTCTTACCGCATTTATTGAGACTTCCTGATCTGCTGGATTGCTCTCCCCACCGGCCTTCCTCTTGCACTTTTTGGGGGAGTCTTCTTGACACGTCCGAGTGCTCTCCCTCACCCTCGTCTTGCCTCTAGTCAGGGCGCTCTTCTCCCGCTGGAACGCTCCTCCCCGCCATCCTATTGCCAGACTGAGAATTCTTGACCTGCCGCAGTCCTGCCCCGCCATGCTCCTGCCTTCTGCCTGGGAAGTCACTTGAAGAACTGGAGCGCTCTCCCCCGCTGTCCTCTTGCCTTTCCTCAGTGGGATTTTGGCCTGCTAAAGAGCTCCTCCCTGTCGTCCTCTTGCTGGATTTCTCGGTACCTCTTGACCCACTGGGTCTCTCCTCCTGCCGTCCTTTTGCCTTTCCTTAGTACATTCTTGGTCTGCTGGAGTGCTCCCCCCCACCATCCTCTTGCTGGATTTCTCGGGACCCCTTGTCCCATATAGGACATGGCCCCCCACCACCATTCTGTTGTGTTTTTTAGGAGAGTCTTGTGATCGACCAGAGCGCTCCCCCCTTGACATCCTCTTCCCCTTTTTCTGGGTGACTTTTGAACCACTGGTGAACTCTCCCCCATCATCCTCTTGCCACATATATTGAGACTTGTTGATCCGCCAGAGCGCTTCCCCCACTGTCCTCTTGCCAGATTTACTGATACCTCTTGTCCTGTCAGAGCGCTCCCTCTCGCAGTCCTCTTTGTTCAGTTTGTAGGGTAGGAGGAGGGATCTCTGATTACAGAAAGGTCCCTTTGTTCTAGGAGACATTCCCTTGCTCCATGCTTCAGGTTGCCCATCTTCCCTCTCATTTTCAATATGCACGTCCATCACCTTCCTCCTCTTCTTTCTTGATCCCTCGACTCCCGGATGAACTCAAATCCTCTTTCTTGATCACTCTTTCTCGTAAGTTCACAACCTTACTTTCCTTTCTTGCTTTCGCCTTTGTGAGCTGCTCCACCCAAACCGAAATGCCCTGAAGACAGAAATACACCCACCCCAAGCCCGTACAGTCACATAGGGGGTGAGTCCGCTCGCTGACGCATCCCCACATCCCACAGCAAGCCCACCTTGCCTTGGCCCCGGCCCCCCGCACAGGCCTTCCCACCAACCCAGCCCCTCCGTAGCAGCACAGTTTCCCAGCATGCACCCCACAAAGACTTTCTTTGCCAGTCACCCCTGGCACTTACAGCAACACACCACATCAGCATCAAGAGCCCTGGGAGTGGAGAGCTGGCCAGGCCCTCACCCCGGCAGGATCCTCTTCCCCCTCCTTTAGCTGATGGCAGACAGACAAGACACCTCCCAAGAGGTGTCCAGCCCTCTCTCTCAACCACTCATGAGTACAAAAGCCCAGCCTCTACTCACCCACCCCGCCTCCCAAAACCCCACCAGCAGCCCCTGCTCCCAGCTGAACAGCAGCCAGTGCTGAAGATCTGGCTCGTGTTGTCGGACACAACCTTCCCATGGATGTCTGGGCCCCTGAGCAGTTTCCAGGGGTGGGAGGGTGCAGTCCTGATTACAGGGAGGTCCCTGTCCCAAGGGGGACATTTTCTTCCTCCTCACTCCTGACTCGCAGCTCCATCACCTTCCTCCTCTTCTTTCTTGATCCCTCCTGACTCGCAGGTCTACCACCGTCATCTTCTTTCTTGATCCCTGTTGACTTGCAGATGCACTCCAATCCTCTTTCTTGATCGCTCTTCCTCGTAGGTTCACCACCTTCCTCTTCTTTCTTGCTTTCGCCTTTGCGAGCTGCTCCACCCGAACAGAGATGCACAGAAAACAAAAATATACCCACCCCAGGCCCGTACAGTCACACGAGGGGGCGAGTCCGGTCGCTGACGCATCCCCACACCCCACCACAAGGCCACCTTGCCTTGGCCCCGGCCCCCCGCACAGGCCTTCCCACCAACCCAGCCCCTCCGTAGCAGCACAGTTTCCCAGCATGCACCCCACAAAGACTTTCTTTGCCAGTCACCCCTGGCACTTACAGCAACACACCACACCAGCATCAAGAGCCCTGGGAGTGGAGAGCTGGCCAGGCCCTCACCCCGGCAGGATCCTCTTCCCCCTCCTTTACCTGCTGGCAGACAGACACCTCCCAAGGGATGACCACCCTGCTCCCTTAACTGCTCCCAAGTCCAAGAGCCCAGCCCCTGCTCACCACCCCCACCTCCCAAAACACAGCCAACAGCCCCTGCTCCCATTTTACCACTTTACCCCCGAGCACGGTTTCTAGGGGTGGGAGGGGGACGCACTAATCACAGATCGTTCCCTGTGCTTAAGGATACATTCTCCTTCTCGCTGGCTCAGCCTGCCCATCTTCCTCCTCACTCTTGACTCGTAGCTCCATCACCTTTCTCCTCTTTTGTCCCCTCCTGACTCACAGGTCCACCACTGTCATCTTCTTTCTTGACTCTGCTTGACTCACAGGTGCGCTCCAATCCTCTTTCGTGATCGCTCTTCTGTGTCAGTACACGGAAGACCGGGCACATGAGAAACTGCAAGAGTCAACAGCATGAGAACAAGCATTAGTGGAAAAATACAAGAACAAAGGACTGTATGCTATGTGATACATCAAGGAAAGAGGAGTTGATACAGGATTGATGCATCAAGGACAGAGGGACAGCTTGTGATAGACAAAAAAGGTGTTTATGGCAGTGACTTTGGTGGGAACACAAAACACATCACTTATGTAATGACTAACTTAGCTAATCAACAAATGCTTGAGCAAGCATCATAGCGAGTATAAACGCAAGCCTGAATTTGTAATAAACATCTCTCATTGCACCTTAAAAGAGAGTCCGTACCGCATTCGCTACAAATGGCGCCCTGGAACAGGGACTTTCAGCGTGCCTATAAAGGCAGTAGCCGCTCTGGTAGCGAAGCCCAATCGAACCAGGAAACAGGACCGGGAACCAGGACAGTGCGCGCCCACCACCAACGAAAGGTGAGCGATTGGGAACCATGGGAGGGAAGTTATCCCTTAAGCAAAGACAAACCCTGGATGTCCTTCAACATGCGCTACAAACGCAAAATCAGGATGTATCAGGGGTCTGATTGGTGAGTTTATTAGAATGGATTGCTAATCAGGTGCTAGACTTTCCTACAACTGGTACATTTCAGTTGGAGACATGGCACAAAGATGAATGAGAATTATATGAACAGGTAACGACTGGAGATAAAGCTGCTTGCAAATATTCATCTACTTGGGGAAAAATTATGACTACTAAGATACAGGATACAGGACTGATACATCAGGGACAGAGGGACAGCTTACTATAGAAAAAAATGCGTATATGGCAGTTACATCGCTCATGTAATGTCTAACTTAGCTAAAGAGCAAATGCTTGAGCAAGCATCATAGTGAGTATAAATGCAAACCTGAGTTTGTAATAAATGTCTCTCATGGCACCTTACCGTGAGTCCACGCCAGATTCGCTACACTCTTCCTCATAGGTTCACCACCTTCCTCTCCTTCCTTGCTTTTCCTTTGCACGCTGCTCCACCTGAAGAGAAACACACAGAGGACTGAGCTACACCAGCCCAAGGGCACTACAATCAGACAGGGGCTGAGTCCGGGGGCTGACACCTCCCCACACCCCACAACGAGCCCACCTTGCCTTGGCCCCGGCCCCTCGCACATGCCTTAGAGATATCATAGCTCAGTACAAATCCCCACAGTCCTCACCTGCTGTTTGGTGCTTGCGGAGGGTCACACTCCCTGTGCCCCAGGGCACTGGCCCTACACAGCCAAGCTCGGCAGCGGGACTGTCTGGAGCTGCCGCTGGCTGGTTCTCCAGCTTTAGGGTCACCCGCAGAAGCCCGCTCTCCTCAGCTCTGCACACCCATCCAGTTGCGCCGCCCAGGCAAAGTCAGCTTCACCCTCTGCTCTACACCTCACCTGCAAACAACCAACTCTTCAACTGACAACTGTCCAAAACCCACCGACAAACTCTCCACACCTCAGCCTTTCGTTTGCAACTGCTGCCTCTAGTGCATCTCACAGACAAGCCTTCAAAATCCCCTCATCCTGCAATAACACTCCAGCACTGATCACCTGTGGGAACAACTACCACAATACCATGCAAACACCAACCAGTTCTGGCACGGAAATATCACTTTCTCCTCAAGATTCCACCCTACACCAACTGCTGACAAACACACGCTGTCCTCACCAAAGCCAAACGCTGCAACAACCAGCGACAACTCAAATTTGCGTGGGCGGTGCAAAATTGCAGGGGTGAGCTAACGCAGAGCTGGGCTTGAAAGCTGCGGAGTGTGCACCCTGTGGTATAACGTGGCGAGCTACTGCCATTCTGCCTTCTCCCTGGGAGAAGCGCGTGAGCAGAGGCTGCTTCAAGGCACGATGGGAACGGTTTGGTTCTCCGGGTCTCTCAGGGCGAGAGCGATAAATGTGATCTGTGTCGTGGCGCAGGAACTTCCCGTACACTTGCTCCTCCATTCGGTCTCGGGTGCTGCAAGAGAGGGAGCGAGAGATTCAGGGCAAGATTGACAACCTCGGCGTCCCCGTCCCAGCCACGGGTCACCCAAACCTGCAGACATCCCGGGAGGCCCCCTAAGATTTACACTCCCCTATGCCCCACCCTTGAAGCCTGGACATCGTCAGAACCATAGAGCAAGTATTTCTTGAGGAGGCACCCAAAGGGTCCGTGTTCTCTTTCAGGCAGATGCTAGCGCAAGATTGCAAATCATCTCACAGCTACCAGGAAGGTAAAAAATAACGTCTTGAAATGGGAAAGGAACAGGTATTGTTTCTCTTCATCACCTCCCTCATTGCCACGTTATCAAGGTCTCCCGCAATGTTCCACAGGAAACTTGAAGCTTGGAATTCCTGGTATTCTGAACCTGGGCAAGAAAGGAAGAAAAGCATGAGACTGATCATAAAGAGGGTGGCTGCTCGTAACATGGAAAGAGCAGTAACAAGGTAAAAAGATATCACTTTTCCTTAGAGAGCTCTCAAAGCTGCCTGTTAAGGACAAGAAAAACAAACTTGTGACGGACCATTACTTAAAATCCAAGGCCCAGGAAGCGATCTAATGTACATTGAAACGCGGGCCACGAGACAGTGGAAGTGCCACGAGCTGAGACTGAAGGGACAGAGGATGAATTTCCAAAGAAGTTTAGGTTTCGATGTCAAAACGGAAAATTCTACGTCATTAAAATATAATGCAAAAGTCAGTGTAAAATCAAGTAAGGCAACGACTCCAAATGAACTCCCAGGCGCTTCAGTCACTCAGGAGATCAAAAATGCGGATCATTTCTCACCTGCCCACCTCCCAAACCCCAGCCTATGCCCCCTGCTTCCAGCTTACCTGAGCCCAGATTAAAGGAGGATTTCAGAGGCCATGCCAAGTTCTGCTGCTCCTCGTTCGGGTTGCCAGTCTTCCTCCTCGCTCTGGAATTGCAGGTCAACCGCCTTCCTGTTCTTCTTTGATGGACGCTGAGCTGCCGCGTTACCCGCTGCCGTCTGAGCGGATCTCGGGGAGCCTCTGGAACCGCCAGAGCGCTCCCCCCACCAACATTCTCTTGCCTTGTTTTCGGGGTTCCTCTTCACCAGCTGAGGCGCCCTCCCACCCCCCGCCGCCCTCTTACCTTTTTCTAGAGGTCTCTTGAGCCACCAGCAAGCTCCCCCGCACCTTCCCTCAGCGATCTTGGCCCGCCAGAGGCCTGCCCCTCGTCAGCCTCCTCCCCTTTTCCTGGGTGCTGCTTAAACCACTGGTGGGCTCCCCTCCACCATCCTCTCGTCCTTTGTAGGGGAGTCTCGTGACTCACCAGAGCGCTCTCCGCCGTTGCCTTGCTGGGGTTATTGACACCGCTTGACTTGCCAGAGCGCTCCCCCTCGCAGTTCTCTTGTTGGATTTCTTGGGACCTTTTGAACCATTGGAACAACGGGAATGCTCCCCCCCACTGTGACCTTGCCTTTCTTCAGTGCGATCTTGACGTACTGGAGCACTTCCCCGCGCCGTCCTCTTGCCTTTTACTGGGGAGTCTCTTGAATATCCACAGCACTCCCCCCTGCCATCCTTTACCAGATTTTTTGACACTTCTTGACATCTCGGAGTGCTCTCACTCACCCTTGTCTTGCCTATTTTCAGGGCGCTCCTGTCCCGCTGGATGCTCCTCCCTGCTGTCCTATTGCCAGATTGAGAATTCTCGACCTGTCCCAGCGCTACCCCACCGTCCTTCTGCCTTCTAACTGGGAAGTCACTTGAAGAACTAGAGCACTCCCCCCTGCTGTCCTCTTGCCTTTCTTCACTGAGATTTTGGCCTGCCAGAGCACTCCTCCCTGTTGTCCTCTCACTGGATTTCTTGGGACCTCTTGACCCACTGGGTCTCTCCTCCTGCTGTCCTTTTGCCTTTCTTTAGTACAATCTCAGCCTGCTGGAGCGCTCCCCCTCGCCGTCCTCCTGCTGGATTTCTTGGAACCTCTTGACCCCTTAGGGCGTTCCCCCTGCCACCCTCTTGTGGTTTTTGGGGGAGTCTTGTGATCAACCAGGCCGTTTCCCCCCACCATCCTCTTCCCCTTTTCCTGGGTGCTTCTTGATCCACCAGAGTGCTCTCAAAGCTGCCTGTTACCATCCTCTAACCATTCTCTTGCCTTTTTTGGTGGAGTCTTGTGACTCACCGGAGCGTTCTCCACCATTGTCTTGCTGGATTTGTTGACATCGCTTGACCTGCCGGAGCGCTCCCCCTCACAGTTCTCTTCCTGGATATCTTGGGACATTTTGAACCACTGGGGGGCTCCCACCCGCCATCCTCTTACCGCATTTATTGAGACGTCCTGATCTGCCAGAGCGTTCCCCCTCGCCGTCCTTTTGCTGGATTTCTTGGGATGCCTTAAACAACTGTGGGGCTCCCACCCACCATCCTCTAACCGCATTTATCGAGATTTCCTGATCTGCTGGAGCGCTCCCCCTTGCCGTCCTCTTGCTGGATTTCTTGGGATCTCTTGGACCACTGGGGGGGCTCCCACCCGCCATCCTCTTACCGCATTTATTGAGACTTCCTGATCTGCTGGATTGCTCTCCCCCTGGCCTTCCTCTTGCACTTTTTTGGGGGAGTCTTCTTCACACATCCGAGCGCTCTCCCTCACCCTTGTCTTGCCTCTAGTCAGGGCGCTCTTCTCCCGCTGGAACGCTCCTCCCCGCCATCCTATTGCCAGACTGAGAATTCTTGACCTGCCGCAGTCCTGCCCCACCATGCTCCTGCCTTCTGCCTGGGAAGTCACTTGAAGAACTGGAGCGCTCTCCCCCGCTGTCCTCTTGCATTTCCTCAGTGGGATTTTGGCCTGCTAAAGAGCTCCTCCCTGTCGTCCTCTTGCTGGATTTCTTGGGACTTCTTGACCCATTAGGGCGTTCCCCCTGCCACCCTCTTGTGGTTTTTGGGGGAGTCTTGTGACCAACCAGGCCGTTTCCCCCCACCATCCTCTTCCCCTTTTCCTGGGTGCTTCTTGATCCACCAGAGTGCTCCCCTGCACCATTCTTTTGCCTTTTTTAGGAGAGTCTTGTGACTCGCCGGAGAGTTCTCCACCATTGTCTTGCTGGATTTCTTGACATCGCTTGACTTGCCGGAGCGCTCCCCCTCGCAGTTCTCTTGCTGGATTTCTTGGGACGTCTTAAACAACTGAGGGGCTCACACCCACCATCCTCTAACTGCATTTATCCAGATTTCCTGATCTGCCGGAGCGCTCGCCCCTGCTGTCCTCTTGCTGGGTTTCTTGGGACCTCTTGACCCACACGAGCTCTCCTCCCCACCGTCTTCTTGCCGGACTTATTGAGACTTCTTGACCCGCCAGAGTGTTCCCCCTCATCATCCTCCTGCCTTTTTCTGGGGATTCTCTTCAACAACTGAAGAGCTCCCCCGCACTGTCCTCTTCCCTTTTTTCTGGGTGATTCGTGAATCACCGGTGAGCTTCTCCTTACCACCCTCTTGGGCTTTTTTCAGAGCAACCTTGACCCATCAGAGCACCCCCTCACTGTCCTCTTGCCAGATGTACTGAGGGTTCTTCATCTGCCACAGCGCTCCCCCACGCCGTCCTCTTGCTGGATTTCCTGGAACCTTGTGAACCACTGGGGGGCTCCCACCCACCATCCTTTTACCGCATTTATTGAGACGTCCTGATCTGCCGGAGCGCTCCCCCTTGCCGTCCTCTTGCTGGATTTCTTGGGATCTCTTGGACCACTGGGGGGGCTCCCACCCGCCATCCTCTTACCGCATTTATCGAGACTTCCTGATCTGCTGGAGCGCTCCCCCTCGCCGTCCTCTTGCTGGATTTCTTGGGTCCTCTTGACCCATTAGGGCGTTCCCCCTGCCACCCTCTTGTGTTTTCTGGGGGAGTCTTGTGACCAACCAGAGTGCTCCCCCCCACCATCTTCTTCCCCTTTTCCTGAGTGCTTCTTGATCCACCAGAGTGCTCCCCTGCACCATTCTCTTGCCTTTTTTTGGGGGAATCTTGTGACTCACCGGAGCGTTTTCCACCATTGTCTTGCTGGATTTCTTGACACCGCTTGACCTGTTGGAGCGCTCTCCCTCACAGTTCTCTTGCTGGATATCTTGGGACCTCTTGAACCACTGGGGAGCTCCCACCTGCCACCTTCTTACCGCATTTATTGAGACTTCCTGATCTGCTGGATTGCTCTCCCCACCGGCCTTCCTCTTGCACTTTTTGGGGGAGTCTTCTTGACACGTCCGAGTGCTCTCCCTCACCCTTGTCTTGCCTCTAGTCAGGGCGCTCTTCTCCCGCTGGAACGCTCCTCCCCGCCATCCTATTGCCAGACTGAGAATTCTTGACCTGCCGCAGTCCTGCCCCGCCAGGCTCCTGCCTTCTGCCTGGGAAGTCACTTGAAGAACTGGAGCGCTCTCCCCCGCTCTCCTCTTGCCTTTCCTCAGTGGGATTTTGGCCTGCTAAAGAGCTCCTCCCTGTCGTCCTCTTGCTGGATTTCTCGGTACCTCTTGACCCACTGGGTCTCTCCTCCTGCCGTCCTTTTGCCTTTCCTTAGTACATTCTTGGTCTGCTGGAGTGCTCCCCCCCACCATCCTCTTGCTGGATTTCTCGGGACCCCTTGTCCCATATAGGACATGGCCCCCCACCACCATCCTGTTGTGTTTTTTAGGAGAGTCTTGTGATCGACCAGAGCGCTCCCCCCTTGACATCCTCTTCCCCTTTTTCTGGGTGACTTTTGAACCACTGGTGAACTCTCCCCCATCATCCTCTTGCCACATATATTGAGACTTGTTGATCCGCCAGAGCGCTTCCCCCACTGTCCTCTTGCCAGATTTACTGATACCTCTTGTCCTGTCAGAGCGCTCCCTCTCGCAGTCCTCTTTGTTCAGTTTGTAGGGTAGGAGGGGGGATCTCTGATTACAGAAAGGTCCCTTTGTTCTAGGAGACATTCCCTTGCTCCATGCTTCAGGTTGCCCATCTTCCCTCTCATTTTCAATATGCACGTCCATCACCTTCCTCCTCTTCTTTCTTGATCCCTCGACTCCCGGATGAACTCAAATCCTCTTTCTTGATCACTCTTTCTCGTAAGTTCACAACCTTACTTTCCTTTCTTGCTTTCGCCTTTGTGAGCTGCTCCACCCAAACCGAAATGCCCTGAAGACAGAAATACACCCACCCCAAGCCCGTACAGTCACATAGGGGGTGAGTCCGCTCGCTGACGCATCCCCACACCCCACCACAAGGCCACCTTGCCTTGGCCCCGGCCCCCCGCACAGGCCTTCCCACCAACCCAGCCCCTCCGTAGCAGCACAGTTTCCCAGCATGCACCCCACAAAGACTTTCTTTGCCAGTCACCCCTGGCACTTACAGCAACACACCACACCAGCATCAAGAGCCCTGGGAGTGGAGAGCTGGCCAGGCCCTCACCCCGGCAGGATCCTCTTCCCCCTCCTTTACCTGCTGGCAGACAGACACCTCCCAAGGGATGACCACCCTGCTCCCTTAACTGCTCCCAAGTCCAAGAGCCCAGCCCCTGCTCACCACCCCCACCTCCCAAAACACAGCCAACAGCCCCTGCTCCCATTTTACCACTTTACCCCCGAGCACGGTTTCTAGGGGTGGGAGGGGGACGCACTAATCACAGATCGTTCCCTGTGCTTAAGGATACATTCTCCTTCTCGCTGGCTCAGCCTGCCCATCTTCCTCCTCACTCTTGACTCGTAGCTCCATCACCTTTCTCCTCTTTTGTCCCCTCCTCACTCACAGGTCCACCACTGTCATCTTCTTTCTTGACTCTGCTTGACTCACAGGTGCACTCCAATCCTCTTTCGTGATCGCTCTTCTGTGTCAGTACACGGAAGACCGGGCACATGAGAAACTGCAAGAGTCAACAGCATGAGAACAAGCATTAGTGGAAAAATACAAGAACAAAGGACTGTATGCTATGTGATACATCAAGGAAAGAGGAGTTGATACAGGATTGATGCATCAAGGACAGAGGGACAGCTTGTGATAGACAAAAAAGGTGTTTATGGCAGTGACTTTGGTGGGAACACAAAACACATCACTTATGTAATGACTAACTTAGCTAATCAACAAATGCTTGAGCAAGCATCATAGCGAGTATAAACGCAAGCCTGAATTTGTAATAAACATCTCTCATTGCACCTTAAAAGAGAGTCCGTACCGCATTCGCTACAAATGGCGCCCTGGAACAGGGACTTTCAGCGTGCCTATAAAGGCAGTAGCCGCTCTGGTAGCGAAGCCCAATCGAACCAGGAAACAGGACCGGGAACCAGGACAGTGCACGCCCACCACCAACGAAAGGTGAGCGATTGGGAACCATGGGAGGGAAGTTATCCCTTAAGCAAAGACAAACCCTGGATGTCCTTCAACATGCGCTACAAACGCAAAATCAGGATGTATCAGGGGTCTGATTGGTGAGTTTATTAGAATGGATTGCTAATCAGGTGCTAGACTTTCCTACAACTGGTACATTTCAGTTGGAGACATGGCACAAAGATGAATGAGAATTATATGAACAGGTAACGACTGGAGATAAAGCTGCTTGCAAATATTCATCTACTTGGGGAAAAATTATGACTACTAAGATACAGGATACAGGACTGATACATCAGGGACAGAGGGACAGCTTACTATAGAAAAAAATGCGTATATGGCAGTTACATCGCTCATGTCATGTCTAACTTAGCTAAAGAGCAAATGCTTGAGCAAGCATCATAGCGAGTATAAATGCAAACCTGAGTTTGTAATAAATGTCTCTCATGGCACCTTACCGTGAGTCCACGCCAGATTCGCTACACTCTTCCTCATAGGTTCACCACCTTCCTCTCCTTCCTTGCTTTTCCTTTGCACGCTGCTCCACCTGAAGAGAAACACACAGAGGACTGAGCTACACCAGCCCAAGGGCACTACAATCAGACAGGGGCTGAGTCCGGGGGCTGACACCTCCCCACACCCCACAACGAGCCCACCTTGCCTTGGCCCCGGCCCCTCGCACATGCCTTAGAGATATCATAGCTCAGTACAAATCCCCACAGTCCTCACCTGCTGTTTGGTGCTTGCGGAGGGTCACACTCCCTGTGCCCCAGGGCACTGGCCCTACACGGCCAAGCTCGGCAGCGGGACTGTCTGGAGCTGCCGCTGGCTGGTTCTCCAGCTTTAGGGTCACCCGCAGAAGCCCGCTCTCCTCAGCTCTGCACACCCATCCAGTTGCGCCGCCCAGGCAAAGTCAGCTTCACCCTCTGCTCTACACCTCACCTGCAAACAACCAACTCTTCAACTGACAACTGTCCAAAACCCACCGACAAACTCTCCACACCTCAGCCTTTCGTTTGCAACTGCTGCCTCTAGTGCATCTCACAGACAAGCCTTCAAAATCCCCTCATCCTGCAATAACACTCCAGCACTGATCACCTGTGGGAACAACTACCACAATACCATGCAAACACCAACCAGTTCTGGCACGGAAATATCACTTTCTCCTCAAGATTCCACCCTACACCAACTGCTGACAAACACACGCTGTCCTCACCAAAGCCAAACGCTTCAACAACCAGCGACAACTCAAATTTGCGTGGGCGGTGCAAAATTGCAGGGGTGAGCTAACGCAGAGCTGGGCTTGAAAGCTGCAGAGTGTGCACCCTGTGGTATAACGTGGCGAGCTACTGCCATTCTGCCTTCTCCCTGGGAGAAGCGCGTGAGCAGAGGCTGCTTCAAGGCACGATGGGAACGGTTTGGTTCTCCGGGTCTCTCAGGGCGAGAGCGATAAATGTGATCTGTGGCGTGGCGCAGGAACTTCCCGTACACTTGCTCCTCCATTCGGTCTCGGGTGCTGCAAGAGAGGGAGCGAGAGATTCAGGGCAAGATTGACAACCTCGGTGTCCCCGTCCCAGCCACGGGTCACCCAAACCTGCAGACATCCCGGGAGGCCCCCTAAGATTTACACTCCCCTATGCCCCACCCTTGAAGCCTGGACGTCGCCAGAACCATAGAGCAAGTATTTCTTGAGGAGGCACCCAAAGGGTCCGTGTTCTCTTTCAGGCAGATGCTAGCGCAAGATTGCAAATCATCTCACAGCTACCAGGAAGGTAAAAAATAACGTCTTGAAATGGGAAAGGAACAGGTATTGTTTCTCTTCATCACCTCCCTCATTGCCACGTTATCAAGGTCTCCCGCAATGTTCCACAGGAAACTTGAAGCTTGGAATTCCTGGTATTCTGAACCTGGGCAAGAAAGGAAGAAAAGCATGAGACTGATCATAAAGAGGGTGGCTGCTCGTAACATGGAAAGAGCAGTAACAAGGTAAAAAGATATCACTTTTCCTTAGAGAGCTCTCAAAGCTGCCTGTTAAGGACAAGAAAAACAAACTTGTGACGGACCATTACTTAAAATCCAAGGCCCAGGAAGCGATCTAATGTACATTGAAACGCGGGCCACGAGACAGTGGAAGTGCCACGAGCTGAGACTGAAGGGACAGAGGATGAATTTCCAAAGAAGTTTAGGTTTCGATGTCAAAACGGAAAATTCTACGTCATTAAAATATAATGCAAAAGTCAGTGTAAAATCAAGTAAGGCAACGACTCCAAATGAACTCCCAGGCGCTTCAGTCACTCAGGAGATCAAAAATGCGGATCATTTCTCACCTGCCCACCTCCCAAACCCCAGCCTATGTCCCCTGCTTCCAGCTTACCTGAGCCCAGATTAAAGGAGGATTTCAGAGGCCATGCCAAGTTCTGCTGCTCCTCGTTCGGGTTGCCAGTCTTCCTCCTCGCTCTGGAATTGCAGGTCAACCGCCTTCCTGTTCTTCTTTGATGGACGCTGAGCTGCCGCGTTACCCGCTGCCGTCTGAGCGGATCTCGGGGAGCCTCTGGAACCGCCAGAGCGCTCCCCCCACCAACATTCTCTTGCCTTGTTTTCGGGGTTCCTCTTCACCAGCTGAGGCGCCCTCCCACCCCCCGCCGCCCTCTTACCTTTTTCTAGAGGTCTCTTGAGCCACCAGCAAGCTCCCCCGCACCTTCCCTCAGCGATCTTGGCCCGCCAGAGGCCTGCCCCTCGTCAGCCTCCTCCCCTTTTCCTGGGTGCTGCTTGAACCACTGGTGGGCTCCCCTCCACCATCCTCTCGTCCTTTGTAGGGGAGTCTCGTGACTCACCAGAGCGCTCTCCGCCGTTGCCTTGCTGGGGTTATTGACACCGCTTGACTTGCCAGAGCGCTCCCCCTCGCAGTTCTCTTGTTGGATTTCTTGGGACCTTTTGAACCATTGGAACAACGGGAATGCTCCCCCCCACTGTGACCTTGCCTTTCTTCAGTGCGATCTTGACGTGCTGGAGCACTTCCCCGCGCCGTCCTCTTGCCTTTTACTGGGGAGTCTCTTGAATATCCACAGCACTCCCCCCTGCCATCCTTTACCAGATTTTTTGACACTTCTTGACATCTCGGAGTGCTCTCACTCACCCTTGTCTTGCCTATTTTCAGGGCGCTCCTGTCCTGCTGGATGCTCCTCCCTGCTGTCCTATTGCCAGATTGAGAATTCTCGACCTGTCCCAGCGCTACCCCACCGTCCTTCTGCCTTCTAACTGGGAAGTCACTTGAAGAACTGGAGCACTCCCCCCTGCTGTCCTCTTGCCTTTCTTCACTGAGATTTTGGCCTGCCAGAGCACTCCTCCCTGTTGTCCTCTCACTGGATTTCTTGGGACCTCTTGACCCACTGGGTTTCTCCTCCTGCTGTCCTTTTGCCTTTCTTTAGTACAATCTCAGCCTGCTGGAGCGCTCCCCCTCGCCGTCCTCCTGCTGGATTTCTTGGAACCTCTTGACCCCTTAGGGCGTTCCCCCTGCCACCCTCTTGTGGTTTTTGGGGGAGTCTTGTGATCAACCAGGCCGTTTCCCCCCACCATCCTCTTCCCCTTTTCCTGGGTGCTTCTTGATCCACCAGAGTGCTCTCAAAGCTGCCTGTTACCATCCTCTAACCATTCTCTTGCCTTTTTTGGTGGAGTCTTGTGACTCACCGGAGCGTTCTCCACCATTGTCTTGCTGGATTTGTTGACATCGCTTGACCTGCCGGAGCGCTCCCCCTCACAGTTCTCTTCCTGGATATCTTGGGACATTTTGAACCACTGGGGGGCTCCCACCCGCCATCCTCTTACCGCATTTATTGAGACGTCCTGATCTGCCAGAGCGTTCCCCCTCGCCGTCCTTTTGCTGGATTTCTTGGGATGCCTTAAACAACTGTGGGGCTCCCACCCACCATCCTCTAACCGCATTTATCGAGATTTCCTGATCTGCTGGAGCGCTCCCCCTTGCCGTCCTCTTGCTGGATTTCTTGGGATCTCTTGGACCACTGGGGGGGCTCCCACCCGCCATCCTCTTACCGCATTTATTGAGACTTCCTGATCTGCTGGATTGCTCTCCCCCTGGCCTTCCTCTTGCACTTTTTTGGGGGAGTCTTCTTCACACATCCGAGCGCTCTCCCTCACCCTTGTCTTGCCTCTAGTCAGGGCGCTCTTCTCCCGCTGGAACGCTCCTCCCCGCCATCCTATTGCCAGACTGAGAATTCTTGACCTGCCGCAGTCCTGCCCCGCCATGCTCCTGCCTTCTGCCTGGGAAGTCACTTGAAGAACTGGAGCGCTCTCCCCCGCTGTCCTCTTGCCTTTCCTCAGTGGGATTTTGGCCTGCTAAAGAGCTCCTCCCTGTCGTCCTCTTGCTGGATTTCTTGGGACTTCTTGACCCATTAGGGCGTTCCCCCTGCCACCCTCTTGTGGTTTTTGGGGGAGTCTTGTGACCAACCAGGCCGTTTCCCCCCACCATCCTCTTCCCCTTTTCCTGGGTGCTTCTTGATCCACCAGAGTGCTCCCCTGCACCATTCTTTTGCCTTTTTTGGGAGAGTCTTGTGACTCGCCGGAGAGTTCTCCACCATTGTCTTGCTGGATTTCTTGACATCGCTTGACCTGCCGGAGCGCTCCCCCTCGCAGTTCTCTTGCTGGATTTCTTGGGACGTCTTAAACAACTGAGGGGCTCACACCCACCATCCTCTAACTGCATTTATCGAGATTTCCTGATCTGCCGGAGCGCTCGCCCCTGCTGTCCTCTTGCTGGGTTTCTTGGGACCTCTTGACCCACACGAGCTCTCCTCCCCACCGTCTTCTTGCCGGACTTATTGAGACTTCTTGACCCGCCAGAGTGTTCCCCCTCATCATCCTCCTGCCTTTTTCTGGGGATTCTCTTCAACAACTGAAGAGCTCCCGCGCACTGTCCTCTTCCCTTTTTTCTGGGTGATTCGTGAATCACCGGTGAGCTTCTCCTTACCACCCTCTTGGGCTTTTTTCAGAGCAACCTTGACCCATCAGAGCACCCCCTCACCGTCCTCTTGCCAGATGTACTGAGGGTTCTTCATCTGCCACAGCGCTCCCCCACGCCGTCCTCTTGCTGGATTTCCTGGAACCTTGTGAACCACTGGGGGGCTCCCACCCACCATCCTTTTACCGCATTTATTGAGACGTCCTGATCTGCCAGAGCGCTCCCCCTTGCCGTCCTCTTGCTGGATTTCTTGGGATCTCTTGGACCACTGGGGGGGCTCCCACCCGCCATCCTCTTACCGCATTTATCGAGACTTCCTGATCTGCTGGAGCGCTCCCCCTCGCCGTCCTCTTGCTGGATTTCTTGGGTCCTCTTGACCCATTAGGGCGTTCCCCCTGCCACCCTCTTGTGTTTTCTGGGGGAGTCTTGTGACCAACCAGAGTGCTCCCCCCCACCATCTTCTTCCCCTTTTCCTGAGTGCTTCTTGATCCACCAGAGTGCTCCCCTGCACCATTCTCTTGCCTTTTTTTGGGGGAATCTTGTGACTCACCGGAGCGTTTTCCACCATTGTCTTGCTGGATTTCTTGACACCGCTTGACCTGTTGGAGCGCTCCCCCTCACAGTTCTCTTGCTGGATATCTTGGGACCTCTTGAACCACTGGGGAGCTCCCACCTGCCACCTTCTTACCGCATTTATTGAGACTTCCTGATCTGCTGGATTGCTCTCCCCACCGGCCTTCCTCTTGCACTTTTTGGGGGAGTCTTCTTGACACGTCCGAGTGCTCTCCCTCACCCTTGTCTTGCCTCTAGTCAGGGCGCTCTTCTCCCGCTGGAACGCTCCTCCCCGCCATCCTATTGCCAGACTGAGAATTCTTGACCTGCCGCAGTCCTGCCCCGCCATGCTCCTGCCTTCTGCCTGGGAAGTCACTTGAAGAACTGGAGCGCTCTCCCCCGCTCTCCTCTTGCCTTTCCTCAGTGGGATTTTGGCCTGCTAAAGAGCTCCTCCCTGTCGTCCTCTTGCTGGATTTCTCGGTACCTCTTGACCCACTGGGTCTCTCCTCCTGCCGTCCTTTTGCCTTTCCTTAGTACATTCTTGGTCTGCTGGAGTGCTCCCCCCCACCATCCTCTTGCTGGATTTCTCGGGACCCCTTGTCCCATATAGGACATTCCCCCCCACCACCATCCTGGTGTGTTTTTTAGGAGAGTCTTGTGATCGACCAGAGCGCTCCCCCCTTGACATCCTCTTCCCCTTTTTCTGGGTGACTTTTGAACCACTGGTGAACTCTCCCCCATCATCCTCTTGCCACATATATTGAGACTTGTTGATCCGCCAGAGCGCTTCCGCAACTGTCCTCTTGCCAGATTTACTGATACCTCTTGTCCTGTCAGAGCGCTCCCTCTCGCAGTCCTCTTTGTTCAGTTTGTAGGGTAGGAGGGGGGATCTCTGATTACAGAAAGGTCCCTTTGTTCTAGGAGACATTCCCTTGCTCCATGCTTCAGGTTGCCCATCTTCCCTCTCATTTTCAATATGCACGTCCATCACCTTCCTCCTCTTCTTTCTTGATCCCTCGACTCCCGCATGAACTCAAATCCTCTTCCTTGATCACTCTTTCTCGTAAGTTCACAACCTTACTTTCCTTTCTTGCTTTCGCCTTTGTGAGCTGCTCCACCCAAACCGAAATGCCCTGAAGACAGAAATACACCCACCCCAAGCCCGTACAGTCACATAGGGGGTGAGTCCGCTCGCTGACGCATCCCCACATCCCACAGCAAGCCCACCTTGCCTTGGCCCCGGCCCCCCGCACAGGCCTTCCCACCAACCCAGCCCCTCCGTAGCAGCACAGTTTCCCAGCATGCACCCCACAAAGACTTTCTTTGCCAGTCACCCCTGGCACTTACAGCAACACACCACATCAGCATCAAGAGCCCTGGGAGTGGAGAGCTGGCCAGGCCCTCACCCCGGCAGGATCCTCTTCCCCCTCCTTTAGCTGATGGCAGACAGACAAGACACCTCCCAAGAGGTGTCCAGCCCTCTCTCTCAACCACTCATGAGTACAAAAGCCCAGCCTCTACTCACCCACCCCGCCTCCCAAAACCCCACCAGCAGCCCCTGCTCCCAGCTGAACAGCAGCCAGTGCTGAAGATCTGGCTCGTGTTGTCGGACACAACCTTCCCATGGATGTCTGGGCCCCTGAGCAGTTTCCAGGGGTGGGAGGGCGCAGTCCTGATTACAGGGAGGTCCCTGTCCCAAGGGGGACATTTTCTTCCTCCTCACTCCTGACTCGCAGCTCCATCACCTTCCTCCTCTTCTTTCTTGATCCCTCCTGACTCGCAGGTCTACCACCGTCATCTTCTTTCTTGATCCCTGTTGACTTGCAGATGCACTCCAATCCGCTTTCTTGATCGCTCTTCCTCGTAGGTTCACCACCTTCCTCTTCTTTCTTGCTTTCGCCTTTGCGAGCTGCTCCACCCGAACAGAGATGCACAGAAAACAAAAATATACCCACCCCAGGCCCGTACAGTCACACGAGGGGGCAAGTCCGGTCGCTGACGCATCCCCACACCCCACCACAAGGCCACCTTGCCTTGGCCCCGGCCCCCCGCACAGGCCTTCCCACCAACCCAGCCCCTCCGTAGCAGCACAGTTTCCCAGCATGCACCCCACAAAGACTTTCTTTGCCAGTCACCCCTGGCACTTACAGCAACACACCACACCAGCATCAAGAGCCCTGGGAGTGGAGAGCTGGCCAGGCCCTCACCCCGGCAGGATCCTCTTCCCCCTCCTTTACCTGCTGGCAGACAGACACCTCCCAAGGGATGACCACCCTGCTCCCTTAACTGCTCCCAAGTCCAAGAGCCCAGCCCCTGCTCACCACCCCCACCTCCCAAAACACAGCCAACAGCCCCTGCTCCCATTTTACCACTTTACCCCCGAGCACGGTTTCTAGGGGTGGGAGGGGGACGCACTAATCACAGATCGTTCCCTGTGCTTAAGGATACATTCTCCTTCTCGCTGGCTCAGCCTGCCCATCTTCCTCCTCACTCTTGACTCGTAGCTCCATCACCTTTCTCCTCTTTTGTCCCCTCCTCACTCACAGGTCCACCACTGTCATCTTCTTTCTTGACTCTGCTTGACTCACAGGTGCGCTCCAATCCTCTTTCGTGATCGCTCTTCTGTGTCAGTACACGGAAGACCGGGCACATGAGAAACTGCAAGAGTCAACAGCATGAGAACAAGCATTAGTGGAAAAATACAAGAACAAAGGACTGTATGCTATGTGATACATCAAGGAAAGAGGAGTTGATACAGGATTGATGCATCAAGGACAGAGGGACAGCTTGTGATAGACAAAAAAGGTGTTTATGGCAGTGACTTTGGTGGGAACACAAAACACATCACTTATGTAATGACTAACTTAGCTAATCAACAAATGCTTGAGCAAGCATCATAGCGAGTATAAACGCAAGCCTGAATTTGTAATAAACATCTCTCATTGCACCTTAAAAGAGAGTCCGTACCGCATTCGCTACAAATGGCGCCCTGGAACAGGGACTTTCAGCGTGCCTATAAAGGCAGTAGCCGCTCTGGTAGCGAAGCCCAATCGAACCAGGAAACAGGACCGGGAACCAGGACAGTGCGCGCCCACCACCAACGAAAGGTGAGCGATTGGGAACCATGGGAGGGAAGTTATCCCTTAAGCAAAGACAAACCCTGGATGTCCTTCAACATGCGCTACAAACGCAAAATCAGGATGTATCAGGGGTCTGATTGGTGAGTTTATTAGAATGGATTGCTAATCAGGTGCTAGACTTTCCTACAACTGGTACATTTCAGTTGGAGACATGGCACAAAGATGAATGAGAATTATATGAACAGGTAACGACTGGAGATAAAGCTGCTTGCAAATATTCATCTACTTGGGGAAAAATTATGACTACTAAGATACAGGATACAGGACTGATACATCAGGGACAGAGGGACAGCTTACTATAGAAAAAAATGCGTATATGGCAGTTACATCGCTCATGTCATGTCTAACTTAGCTAAAGAGCAAATGCTTGAGCAAGCATCATAGCGAGTATAAATGCAAACCTGAGTTTGTAATAAATGTCTCTCATGGCACCTTACCGTGAGTCCACGCCAGATTCGCTACACTCTTCCTCATAGGTTCACCACCTTCCTCTCCTTCCTTGCTTTTCCTTTGCACGCTGCTCCACCTGAAGAGAAACACACAGAGGACTGAGCTACACCAGCCCAAGGGCACTACAATCAGACAGGGGCTGAGTCCGGGGGCTGACACCTCCCCACACCCCACAACGAGCCCACCTTGCCTTGGCCCCGGCCCCTCGCACATGCCTTAGAGATATCATAGCTCAGTACAAATCCCCACAGTCCTCACCTGCTGTTTGGTGCTTGCGGAGGGTCACACTCCCTGTGCCCCAGGGCACTGGCCCTACACGGCCAAGCTCGGCAGCGGGACTGTCTGGAGCTGCCGCTGGCTGGTTCTCCAGCTTTAGGGTCACCCGCAGAAGCCCGCTCTCCTCAGCTCTGCACACCCATCCAGTTGCGCCGCCCAGGCAAAGTCAGCTTCACCCTCTGCTCTACACCTCACCTGCAAACAACCAACTCTTCAACTGACAACTGTCCAAAACCCACCGACAAACTCTCCACACCTCAGCCTTTCGTTTGCAACTGCTGCCTCTAGTGCATCTCACAGACAAGCCTTCAAAATCCCCTCATCCTGCAATAACACTCCAGCACTGATCACCTGTGGGAACAACTACCACAATACCATGCAAACACCAACCAGTTCTGGCACGGAAATATCACTTTCTCCTCAAGATTCCACCCTACACCAACTGCTGACAAACACACGCTGTCCTCACCAAAGCCAAACGCTTCAACAACCAGCGACAACTCAAATTTGCGTGGGCGGTGCAAAATTGCAGGGGTGAGCTAACGCAGAGCTGGGCTTGAAAGCTGCAGAGTGTGCACCCTGTGGTATAACGTGGCGAGCTACTGCCATTCTGCCTTCTCCCTGGGAGAAGCGCGTGAGCAGAGGCTGCTTCAAGGCACGATGGGAACGGTTTGGTTCTCCGGGTCTCTCAGGGCGAGAGCGATAAATGTGATCTGTGGCGTGGCGCAGGAACTTCCCGTACACTTGCTCCTCCATTCGGTCTCGGGTGCTGCAAGAGAGGGAGCGAGAGATTCAGGGCAAGATTGACAACCTCGGTGTCCCCGTCCCAGCCACGGGTCACCCAAACCTGCAGACATCCCGGGAGGCCCCCTAAGATTTACACTCCCCTATGCCCCACCCTTGAAGCCTGGACATCGCCAGAACCATAGAGCAAGTATTTCTTGAGGAGGCACCCAAAGGGTCCGTGTTCTCTTTCAGGCAGATGCTAGCGCAAGATTGCAAATCATCTCACAGCTACCAGGAAGGTAAAAAATAACGTCTTGAAATGGGAAAGGAACAGGTATTGTTTCTCTTCATCACCTCCCTCATTGCCACGTTATCAAGGTCTCCCGCAATGTTCCACAGGAAACTTGAAGCTTGGAATTCCTGGTATTCTGAACCTGGGCAAGAAAGGAAGAAAAGCATGAGACTGATCATAAAGAGGGTGGCTGCTCGTAACATGGAAAGAGCAGTAACAAGGTAAAAAGATATCACTTTTCCTTAGAGAGCTCTCAAAGCTGCCTGTTAAGGACAAGAAAAACAAACTTGTGACGGACCATTACTTAAAATCCAAGGCCCAGGAAGCGATCTAATGTACATTGAAACGCGGGCCACGAGACAGTGGAAGTGCCACGAGCTGAGACTGAAGGGACAGAGGATGAATTTCCAAAGAAGTTTAGGTTTCGATGTCAAAACGGAAAATTCTACGTCATTAAAATATAATGCAAAAGTCAGTGTAAAATCAAGTAAGGCAACGACTCCAAATGAACTCCCAGGCGCTTCAGTCACTCAGGAGATCAAAAATGCGGATCATTTCTCACCTGCCCACCTCCCAAACCCCAGCCTATGTCCCCTGCTTCCAGCTTACCTGAGCCCAGATTAAAGGAGGATTTCAGAGGCCATGCCAAGTTCTGCTGCTCCTCGTTCGGGTTGCCAGTCTTCCTCCTCGCTCTGGAATTGCAGGTCAACCGCCTTCCTGTTCTTCTTTGATGGACGCTGAGCTGCCGCGTTACCCGCTGCCGTCTGAGCGGATCTCGGGGAGCCTCTGGAACCGCCAGAGCGCTCCCCCCACCAACATTCTCTTGCCTTGTTTTCGGGGTTCCTCTTCACCAGCTGAGGCGCCCTCCCACCCCCCGCCGCCCTCTTACCTTTTTCTAGAGGTCTCTTGAGCCACCAGCAAGCTCCCCCGCACCTTCCCTCAGCGATCTTGGCCCGCCAGAGGCCTGCCCCTCGTCAGCCTCCTCCCCTTTTCCTGGGTGCTGCTTGAACCACTGGTGGGCTCCCCTCCACCATCCTCTCGTCCTTTGTAGGGGAGTCTCGTGACTCACCAGAGCGCTCTCCGCCGTTGCCTTGCTGGGGTTATTGACACCGCTTGACTTGCCAGAGCGCTCCCCCTCGCAGTTCTCTTGTTGGATTTCTTGGGACCTTTTGAACCATTGGAACAACGGGAATGCTCCCCCCCACTGTGACCTTGCCTTTCTTCAGTGCGATCTTGACGTGCTGGAGCACTTCCCCGCGCCGTCCTCTTGCCTTTTACTGGGGAGTCTCTTGAATATCCACAGCACTCCCCCCTGCCATCCTTTACCAGATTTTTTGACACTTCTTGACATCTCGGAGTGCTCTCACTCACCCTTGTCTTGCCTATTTTCAGGGCGCTCCTGTCCTGCTGGATGCTCCTCCCTGCTGTCCTATTGCCAGATTGAGAATTCTCGACCTGTCCCAGCGCTACCCCACCGTCCTTCTGCCTTCTAACTGGGAAGTCACTTGAAGAACTGGAGCACTCCCCCCTGCTGTCCTCTTGCCTTTCTTCACTGAGATTTTGGCCTGCCAGAGCACTCCTCCCTGTTGTCCTCTCACTGGATTTCTTGGGACCTCTTGACCCACTGGGTTTCTCCTCCTGCTGTCCTTTTGCCTTTCTTTAGTACAATCTCAGCCTGCTGGAGCGCTCCCCCTCGCCGTCCTCCTGCTGGATTTCTTGGAACCTCTTGACCCCTTAGGGCGTTCCCCCTGCCACCCTCTTGTGGTTTTTGGGGGAGTCTTGTGATCAACCAGGCCGTTTCCCCCCACCATCCTCTTCCCCTTTTCCTGGGTGCTTCTTGATCCACCAGAGTGCTCTCAAAGCTGCCTGTTACCATCCTCTAACCATTCTCTTGCCTTTTTTGGTGGAGTCTTGTGACTCACCGGAGCGTTCTCCACCATTGTCTTGCTGGATTTGTTGACATCGCTTGACCTGCCGTAGCGCTCCCCCTCACAGTTCTCTTCCTGGATATCTTGGGACATTTTGAACCACTGGGGGGCTCCCACCCGCCATCCTCTTACCGCATTTATTGAGACGTCCTGATCTGCCAGAGCGTTCCCCCTCGCCGTCCTTTTGCTGGATTTCTTGGGATGCCTTAAACAACTGTGGGGCTCCCACCCACCATCCTCTTACCGCATTTATTGAGACTTCCTGATCTGCTGGATTGCTCTCCCCCTGGCCTTCCTCTTGCACTTTTTTGGGGGAGTCTTCTTCACACATCCGAGCGCTCTCCCTCACCCTTGTCTTGCCTCTAGTCAGGGCGCTCTTCTCCCGCTGGAACGCTCCTCCCCGCCATCCTATTGCCAGACTGAGAATTCTTGACCTGCCGCAGTCCTGCCCCGCCATGCTCCTGCCTTCTGCCTGGGAAGTCACTTGAAGAACTGGAGCGCTCTCCCCCGCTGTCCTCTTGCCTTTCCTCAGTGGGATTTTGGCCTGCTAAAGAGCTCCTCCCTGTCGTCCTCTTGCTGGATTTCTTGGGACTTCTTGACCCATTAGGGCGTTCCCCCTGCCACCCTCTTGTGGTTTTTGGGGGAGTCTTGTGACCAACCAGGCCGTTTCCCCCCACCATCCTCTTCCCCTTTGCCTGGGTGCTTCTTGATCCACCAGAGTGCTCCCCTGCACCATTCTTTTGCCTTTTTTGGGAGAGTCTTGTGACTCGCCGGAGAGTTCTCCACCATTGTCTTGCTGGATTTCTTGACATCGCTTGACCTGCCGGAGCGCTCCCCCTCGCAGTTCTCTTGCTGGATTTCTTGGGACGTCTTAAACAACTGAGGGGCTCACACCCACCATCCTCTAACTGCATTTATCGAGATTTCCTGATCTGCCGGAGCGCTCGCCCCTGCTGTCCTCTTGCTGGGTTTCTTGGGACCTCTTGACCCACACGAGCTCTCCTCCCCACCGTCTTCTTGCCGGACTTATTGAGACTTCTTGACCCGCCAGAGTGTTCCCCCTCATCATCCTCCTGCCTTTTTCTGGGGATTCTCTTCAACAACTGAAGAGCTCCCCCGCACTGTCCTCTTCCCTTTTTTCTGGGTGATTCGTGAATCACCGGTGAGCTTCTCCTTACCACCCTCTTGGGCTTTTTTCAGAGCAACCTTGACCCATCAGAGCACCCCCTCACCGTCCTCTTGCCAGATGTACTGAGGGTTCTTCATCTGCCACAGCGCTCCCCCACGCCGTCCTCTTGCTGGATTTCCTGGAACCTTGTGAACCACTGGGGGGCTCCCACCCACCATCCTTTTACCGCATTTATTGAGACGTCCTGATCTGCCAGAGCGCTCCCCCTTGCCGTCCTCTTGCTGGATTTCTTGGGATCTCTTGGACCACTGGGGGGGCTCCCACCCGCCATCCTCTTACCGCATTTATCGAGACTTCCTGATCTGCTGGAGCGCTCCCCCTCGCCGTCCTCTTGCTGGATTTCTTGGGTCCTCTTGACCCATTAGGGCGTTCCCCCTGCCACCCTCTTGTGTTTTCTGGGGGAGTCTTGTGACCAACCAGAGTGCTCCCCCCCACCATCTTCTTCCCCTTTTCCTGAGTGCTTCTTGATCCACCAGAGTGCTCCCCTGCACCATTCTCTTGCCTTTTTTTGGGGGAATCTTGTGACTCACCGGAGCGTTTTCCACCATTGTCTTGCTGGATTTCTTGACACCGCTTGACCTGTTGGAGCGCTCTCCCTCACAGTTCTCTTGCTGGATATCTTGGGACCTCTTGAACCACTGGGGAGCTCCCACCTGCCACCTTCTTACCGCATTTATTGAGACTTCCTGATCTGCTGGATTGCTCTCCCCACCGGCCTTCCTCTTGCACTTTTTGGGGGAGTCTTCTTGACACGTCCGAGTGCTCTCCCTCACCCTTGTCTTGCCTCTAGTCAGGGCGCTCTTCTCCCGCTGGAACGCTCCTCCCCGCCATCCTATTGCCAGACTGAGAATTCTTGACCTGCCGCAGTCCTGCCCCGCCATGCTCCTGCCTTCTGCCTGGGAAGTCACTTGAAGAACTGGAGCGCTCTCCCCCGCTCTCCTCTTGCCTTTCCTCAGTGGGATTTTGGCCTGCTAAAGAGCTCCTCCCTGTCGTCCTCTTGCTGGATTTCTCGGTACCTCTTGACCCACTGGGTCTCTCCTCCTGCCGTCCTTTTGCCTTTCCTTAGTACATTCTTGGTCTGCTGGAGTGCTCCCCCCCACCATCCTCTTGCTGGATTTCTCGGGACCCCTTGTCCCATATAGGACATTCCCCCCCACCACCATCCTGGTGTGTTTTTTAGGAGAGTCTTGTGATCGACCAGAGCGCTCCCCCCTTGACATCCTCTTCCCCTTTTTCTGGGTGACTTTTGAACCACTGGTGAACTCTCCCCCATCATCCTCTTGCCACATATATTGAGACTTGTTGATCCGCCAGAGCGCTTCCCCCACTGTCCTCTTGCCAGATTTACTGATACCTCTTGTCCTGTCAGAGCGCTCCCTCTCGCAGTCCTCTTTGTTCAGTTTGTAGGGTAGGAGGGGGGATCTCTGATTACAGAAAGGTCCCTTTGTTCTAGGAGACATTCCCTTGCTCCATGCTTCAGGTTGCCCATCTTCCCTCTCATTTTCAATATGCACGTCCATCACCTTCCTCCTCTTCTTTCTTGATCCCTCGACTCCCGGATGAACTCAAATCCTCTTTCTTGATCACTCTTTCTCGTAAGTTCACAACCTTACTTTCCTTTCTTGCTTTCGCCTTTGTGAGCTGCTCCACCCAAACCGAAATGCCCTGAAGACAGAAATACACCCACCCCAAGCCCGTACAGTCACATAGGGGGTGAGTCCGGTCGCTGACGCATCCCCACATCCCACAGCAAGCCCACCTTGCCTTGGCCCCGGCCCCCCGCACAGGCCTTCCCACCAACCCAGCCCCTCCGTAGCAGCACAGTTTCCCAGCATGCACCCCACAAAGACTTTCTTTGCCAGTCACCCCTGGCACTTACAGCAACACACCACATCAGCATCAAGAGCCCTGGGAGTGGAGAGCTGGCCAGGCCCTCACCCCGGCAGGATCCTCTTCCCCCTCCTTTAGCTGATGGCAGACAGACAAGACACCTCCCAAGAGGTGTCCAGCCCTCTCTCTCAACCACTCATGAGTACAAAAGCCCAGCCTCTACTCACCCACCCCGCCTCCCAAAACCCCACCAGCAGCCCCTGGTCCCAGCTGAACAGCAGCCAGTGCTGAAGATCTGGCTCGTGTTGTCGGACACAACCTTCCCATGGATGTCTGGGCCCCTGAGCAGTTTCCAGGGGTGGGAGGGTGCAGTCCTGATTACAGGGAGGTCCCTGTCCCAAGGGGGACATTTTCTTCCTCCTCACTCCTGACTCGCAGCTCCATCACCTTCCTCCTCTTCTTTCTTGATCCCTCCTGACTCGCAGGTCTACCACCGTCATCTTCTTTCTTGATCCCTGTTGACTTGCAGATGCACTCCAATCCTCTTTCTTGATCGCTCTTCCTCGTAGGTTCACCACCTTCCTCTTCTTTCTTGCTTTCGCCTTTGCGAGCTGCTCCACCCGAACAGAGATGCACAGAAAACAAAAATATACCCACCCCAGGCCCGTACAGTCACACGAGGGGGCGAGTCCGGTCGCTGACGCATCCCCACACCCCACCACAAGGCCACCTTGCCTTGGCCCCGGCCCCCCGCACAGGCCTTCCCACCAACCCAGCCCCTCCGTAGCAGCACAGTTTCCCAGCATGCACCCCACAAAGACTTTCTTTGCCAGTCACCCCTGGCACTTACAGCAACACACCACACCAGCATCAAGAGCCCTGGGAGTGGAGAGCTGGCCAGGCCCTCACCCCGGCAGGATCCTCTTCCCCCTCCTTTACCTGCTGGCAGACAGACACCTCCCAAGGGATGACCACCCTGCTCCCTTAACTGCTCCCAAGTCCAAGAGCCCAGCCCCTGCTCACCACCCCCACCTCCCAAAACACAGCCAACAGCCCCTGCTCCCATTTTACCACTTTACCCCCGAGCACGGTTTCTAGGGGTGGGAGGGGGACGCACTAATCACAGATCGTTCCCTGTGCTTAAGGATACATTCTCCTTCTCGCTGGCTCAGCCTGCCCATCTTCCTCCTCACTCTTGACTCGTAGCTCCATCACCTTTCTCCTCTTTTGTCCCCTCCTGACTCACAGGTCCACCACTGTCATCTTCTTTCTTGACTCTGCTTGACTCACAGGTGCGCTCCAATCCTCTTTCGTGATCGCTCTTCTGTGTCAGTACACGGAAGACCGGGCACATGAGAAACTGCAAGAGTCAACAGCATGAGAACAAGCATTAGTGGAAAAATACAAGAACAAAGGACTGTATGCTATGTGATACATCAAGGAAAGAGGAGTTGATACAGGATTGATGCATCAAGGACAGAGGGACAGCTTGTGATAGACAAAAAAGGTGTTTATGGCAGTGACTTTGGTGGGAACACAAAACACATCACTTATGTAATGACTAACTTAGCTAATCAACAAATGCTTGAGCAAGCATCATAGCGAGTATAAACGCAAGCCTGAATTTGTAATAAACATCTCTCATTGCACCTTAAAAGAGAGTCCGTACCGCATTCGCTACAAATGGCGCCCTGGAACAGGGACTTTCAGCGTGCCTATAAAGGCAGTAGCCGCTCTGGTAGCGAAGCCCAATCGAACCAGGAAACAGGACCGGGAACCAGGACAGTGCGCGCCCACCACCAACGAAAGGTGAGCGATCGGGAACCATGGGAGGGAAGTTATCCCTTAAGCAAAGACAAACCCTGGATGTCCTTCAACATGCGCTACAAACGCAAAATCAGGATGTATCAGGGGTCTGATTGGTGAGTTTATTAGAATGGATTGCTAATCAGGTGCTAGACTTTCCTACAACTGGTACATTTCAGTTGGAGACATGGCACAAAGATGAATGAGAATTATAGGAACAGGTAACGACTGGAGATAAAGCTGCTTGCAAATATTCATCTACTTGGGGAAAAATTATGACTACTAAGATACAGGATACAGGACTGATACATCAGGGACAGAGGGACAGCTTACTATAGAAAAAAATGCGTATATGGCAGTTACATCGCTCATGTAATGTCTAACTTAGCTAAAGAGCAAATGCTTGAGCAAGCATCATAGCGAGTATAAATGCAAACCTGAGTTTGTAATAAATGTCTCTCATGGCACCTTACCGTGAGTCCACGCCAGATTCGCTACACTCTTCCTCATAGGTTCACCACCTTCCTCTCCTTCCTTGCTTTTCCTTTGCACGCTGCTCCACCTGAAGAGAAACACACAGAGGACTGAGCTACACCAGCCCAAGGGCACTACAATCAGACAGGGGCTGAGTCCGGGGGCTGACACCTCCCCACACCCCACAACGAGCCCACCTTGCCTTGGCCCCGGCCCCTCGCACATGCCTTAGAGATATCATAGCTCAGTACAAATCCCCACAGTCCTCACCTGCTGTTTGGTGCTTGCGGAGGGTCACACTCCCTGTGCCCCAGGGCACTGGCCCTACACGGCCAAGCTCGGCAGCGGGACTGTCTGGAGCTGCCGCTGGCTGGTTCTCCAGCTTTAGGGTCACCCGCAGAAGCCCGCTCTCCTCAGCTCTGCACACCCATCCAGTTGCGCCGCCCAGGCAAAGTCAGCTTCACCCTCTGCTCTACACCTCACCTGCAAACAACCAACTCTTCAACTGACAACTGTCCAAAACCCACCGACAAACTCTCCACACCTCAGCCTTTCGTTTGCAACTGCTGCCTCTAGTGCATCTCACAGACAAGCCTTCAAAATCCCCTCATCCTGCAATAACACTCCAGCACTGATCACCTGCGGGAACAACTACCACAATACCATGCAAACACCAACCAGTTCTGGCACGGAAATATCACTTTCTCCTCAAGATTCCACCCTACACCAACTGCTGACAAACACACGCTGTCCTCACCAAAGCCAAATGCTGCAACAACCAGCGACAACTCAAATTTGCGTGGGCGGTGCAAAATTGCAGGGGTGAGCTAACGCAGAGCTGGGCTTGAAAGCTGCAGAGTGTGAACCCTGTGGTATAACGTGGCGAGCTACTGCCATTCTGCCTTCTCCCTGGGAGAAGCGCGTGAGCAGAGGCTGCTTCAAGGCACGATGGGAACGGTTTGGTTCTCCGGGTCTCTCAGGGCGAGAGCGATAAATGTGATCTGTGTCGTGGCGCAGGAACTTCCCGTACACTTGCTCCTCCATTCGGTCTCGGGTGCTGCAAGAGAGGGAGCGAGAGATTCAGGGCAAGATTGACAACCTCGGCGTCCCCGTCCCAGCCATGGGTCACCCAAACCTGCAGACATCCCGGGAGGCCCCCTAAGATTTACACTCCCCTATGCCCCACCCTTGAAGCCTGGACATCGCCAGAACCATAGAGCAAGTATTTCTTGAGGAGGCACCCAAAGGGTCCGTGTTCTCTTTCAGGCAGATGCTAGCGCAAGATTGCAAATCATCTCACAGCTACCAGGAAGGTAAAAAATAACGTCTTGAAATGGGAAAGGAACAGGTATTGTTTCTCTTCATCACCTCCCTCATTGCCACGTTATCAAGGTCTCCCGCAATGTTCCACAGGAAACTTGAAGCTTGGAATTCCTGGTATTCTGAACCTGGGCAAGAAAGGAAGAAAAGCATGAGACTGATCATAAAGAGGGTGGCTGCTCGTAACATGGAAAGAGCAGTAACAAGGTAAAAAGATATCACTTTTCCTTAGAGAGCTCTCAAAGCTGCCTGTTAAGGACAAGAAAAACAAACTTGTGACGGACCATTACTTAAAATCCAAGGCCCAGGAAGCGATCTAATGTACATTGAAACGCGGGCCACGAGACAGTGGAAGTGCCACGAGCTGAGACTGAAGGGACAGAGGATGAATTTCCAAAGAAGTTTAGGTTTCGATGTCAAAACGGAAAATTCTACGTCATTAAAATATAATGCAAAAGTCAGTGTAAAATCAAGTAAGGCAACGACTCCAAATGAACTCCCAGGCGCTTCAGTCACTCAGGAGATCAAAAATGCGGATCATTTCTCACCTGCCCACCTCCCAAACCCCAGCCTATGTCCCCTGCTTCCAGCTTACCTGAGCCCAGATTAAAGGAGGATTTCAGAGGCCATGCCAAGTTCTGCTGCTCCTCGTTCGGGTTGCCAGTCTTCCTCCTCGCTCTGGAATTGCAGGTCAACCGCCTTCCTGTTCTTCTTTGATGGACGCTGAGCTGCCGCGTTACCCGCTGCCGTCTGAGCGGATCTCGGGGAGCCTCTGGAACCGCCAGAGCGCTCCCCCCACCAACATTCTCTTGCCTTGTTTTCGGGGTTCCTCTTCACCAGCTGAGGCGCCCTCCCACCCCCCGCCGCCCTCTTACCTTTTTCTAGAGGTCTCTTGAGCCACCAGCAAGCTCCCCCGCACCTTCCCTCAGCGATCTTGGCCCGCCAGAGGCCTGCCCCTCGTCAGCCTCCTCCCCTTTTCCTGGGTGCTGCTTGAACCACTGGTGGGCTCCCCTCCACCATCCTCTCGTCCTTTGTAGGGGAGTCTCGTGACTCACCAGAGCGCTCTCCGCCGTTGCCTTGCTGGGGTTATTGACACCGCTTGACTTGCCAGAGCGCTCCCCCTCGCAGTTCTCTTGTTGGATTTCTTGGGACCTTTTGAACCAGTGGAACAACGGGAATGCTCCCCCCCACTGGGACCTTGCCTTTTCAAGATCTTCAGTGCGATCTTGACGTGCTGGAGCACTTCCCCGCGCCGTCCTCTTGCCTTTTACTGGGGAGTCTCTTGAATATCCACAGCACTCCCCCCTGCCATCCTTTACCAGATTTTTTGACACTTCTTGACATCCCGGAGTGCTCTCACTCACCCTTGTCTTGCCTATTTTCAGGGCGCTCCTGTCCCGCTGGATGCTCCTCCCTGCTGTCCTATTGCCAGATTGAGAATTCTCGACCTGTCCCAGCGCTACCCCACCGTCCTTCTGCCTTCTACCTGGGAAGTCACTTGAAGAACTGGAGCACTCCCCCCTGCTGTCCTCTTGCCTTTCTTCACTGAGATTTTGGCCTGCCAGAGCACTCCTCCCTGTTGTCCTCTCACTGGATTTCTTGGGACCTCTTGACCCACTGGGTCTCTCCTCCTGCTGTCCTTTGGCCTTTCTTTAGTACAATCTCAGCCTGCTGGAGCGCTCCCCCTCGCCGTCCTCCTGCTGGATTTCTTGGAACCTCTTGACCCCTTAGGGCGTTCCCCCTGCCACCCTCTTGTGGTTTTTGGGGGAGTCTTGTGACCAACCAGGCCGTTTCCCCCCACCATCCTCTTCCCCTTTTCCTGGGTGCTTCTTGATCCACCAGAGTGCTCTCAAAGCTGCCTGTTACCATCCTCTAACCATTCTCTTGCCTTTTTTGGTGGAGTCTTGTGACTCACCGGAGCGTTCTCCACCATTGTCTTGCTGGATTTGTTGACATCGCTTGACCTGCCGGAGCGCTCCCCCTCACAGTTCTCTTCCTGGATATCTTGGGACATTTTGAACCACTGGGGGGCTCCCACCCGCCATCCTCTTAACGCATTTATTGAGACGTCCTGATCTGCCAGAGCGTTCCCCCTCGCCGTCCTTTTACTGGATTTCTTGGGATGCCTTAAACAACTGTGGGGCTCCCACCCACCATCCTCTAACCGCATTTATCGAGATCTCCTGATCTGCTGGAGCGCTCCCCCTTGCCGTCCTCTTGCTGGATTTCTTGGGATCTCTTGGACCACTGGGGGGGCTCCCACCCGCCATCCTCTTACCGCATTTATTGAGACTTCCTGATCTGCTGGATTGCTCTCTCCCTGGCCTTCCTCTTGCACTTTTTTGGGGGAGTCTTCTTCACACATCCGAGCGCTCTCCCTCACCCTTGTCTTGCCTCTAGTCAGGGCGCTCTTCTCCCGCTGGAACGCTCCTCCCCGCCATCCTATTGCCAGACTGAGAATTCTTGACCTGCCGCAGTCCTGCCCCGCCATGCTCCTGCCTTCTGCCTGGGAAGTCACTTGAAGAACTGGAGCGCTCTCCCCCGCTGTCCTCTTGCCTTTCCTCAGTGGGATTTTGGCCTGCTAAAGAGCTCCTCCCTGTCATCCTCTTGCTGGATTTCTCGGTACCTCTTGACCCACTGGGTCTCTCCTCCTGCCGTCCTTTTGCCTTTCCTTAGTACATTCTTGGTCTGCTGGAGTGCTCCCCCCCACCATCCTCTTGCTGGATTTCTCGGGACCCCTTGTCCCATATAGGACATGCCCCCCCACCACCATCCTGTTGTGTTTTTTAGGAGAGTCTTGTGATCGACCAGAGCGCTCCCCCCTTGACATCCTCTTCCCCTTTTTCTGGGTGACTTTTGAACCACTGGTGAACTCTCCCCCATCATCCTCTTGCCACATATATTGAGACTTGTTGATCCGCCAGAGCGCTTCCCCCACCGTCCTCTTGCCAGATTTACTGATACCTCTTGTCCTGTCAGAGCGCTCCCTCTCGCAGTCCTCTTTGTTCAGTTTGTAGGGTAGCAGGGGGGATCTCTGATTACAGAAAGGTCCCTTTGTTCTAGGAGACATTCCCTTGCTCCATGCTTCAGGTTGCCCATCTTCCCTCTCATTTTCAATATGCACGTCCATCACCTTCCTCCTCTTCTTTCTTGATCCCTCGACTCCCGGATGAACTCAAATCCTCTTTCTTGATCACTCTTTCTCGTAAGTTCACAACCTTACTTTCCTTTCTTGCTTTCGCCTTTGTGAGCTGCTCCACCCAAACCGAAATGCCCTGAAGACAGAAATACACCCACCCCAAGCCCGTACAGTCACATAGGGGGTGAGTCCGCTCGCTGACGCATCCCCACATCCCACAGCAAGCCCACCTTGCCTTGGCCCCGGCCCCCCGCACAGGCCTTCCCACCAACCCAGCCCCTCCGTAGCAGCACAGTTTCCCAGCATGCACCCCACAAAGACTTTCTTTGCCAGTCACCCCTGGCACTTACAGCAACACACCACATCAGCATCAAGAGCCCTGGGAGTGGAGAGCTGGCCAGGCCCTCACCCCGGCAGGATCCTCTTCCCCCTCCTTTAGCTGATGGCAGACAGACAAGACACCTCCCAAGAGGTGTCCAGCCCTCTCTCTCAACCACTCATGAGTACAAAAGCCCAGCCTCTACTCACCCACCCCGCCTCCCAAAACCCCACCAGCAGCCCCTGGTCCCAGCTGAACAGCAGCCAGTGCTGAAGACCTGGCTCGTGTTGTCAGACACAACCTTCCCATGGATGTCTGGGCCCCTGAGCACTTTCCAGGGGTGGGAGGGCGCAGTCCTGATTACAGGGAGGTCCCTGTCCCAAGGGGGACATTTTCTTCCTCCTCACTCCTGACTCGCAGCTCCATCACCTTCCTCCTCTTCTTTCTTGATCCCTCCTGACTCGCAGCTCTACCACCGTCATCTTCTTTCTTGATCCCTGTTGACTTGCAGATGCACTCCAATCCTCTTTCTTGATCGCTCTTCCTCGTAGGTTCACCACCTTCCTCTTCTTTCTTGCTTTCACCTTTGCGAGCTGCTCCACCCGAACAGAGATGCACAGAAAACAAAAATATACCCACCCCAGGCCCGTACAGTCACACGAGGGGGCGAGTCCGGTCGCTGACGCATCCCCACACCCCACCACAAGGCCACCTTGCCTTGGCCCCGGCCCCCCGCACAGGCCTTCCCACCATCCCAGCCCCTCCGTAGCAGCACAGTTTCCCAGCATGCACCCCACAAAGACTTTCTTTGCCAGTCACCCCTGGCACTTACAGCAACACACCACACCAGCATCAAGAGCCCTGGGAGTGGAGAGCTGGCCAGGCCCTCACCCCGGCAGGATCCTCTTCCCCCTCCTTTACCTGCTGGCAGACAGACACCTCCCAAGGGATGACCACCCTGCTCCCTTAACTGCTCCCAAGTCCAAGAGCCCAGCCCCTGCTCACCACCCCCACCTCCCAAAACACAGCCAACAGCCCCTGCTCCCATTTTACCACTTTACCCCCGAGCACGGTTTCTAGGGGTGGGAGGGGGACGCACTAATCACAGATCGTTCCCTGTGCTTAAGGATACATTCTCCTTCTCGCTGGCTCAGCCTGCCCATCTTCCTCCTCACTCTTGACTCGTAGCTCCATCACCTTTCTCCTCTTTTGTCCCCTCCTGACTCACAGGTCCACCACTGTCATCTTCTTTCTCGACTCTGCTTGACTCACAGGTGCGCTCCAATCCTCTTTCGTGATCGCTCTTCTGTGTCAGTACACGGAAGACCGGGCACATGAGAAACTGCAAGAGTCAACAGCATGAGAACAAGCATTAGTGGAAAAATACAAGAACAAAGGACTGTATGCTATGTGATACATCAAGGACAGAGGCGTTGATACAGGATTGATGCATCAAGGACAGAGGGACAGCTTGTGATAGACAAAAAAGGTGTTTATGGCAGTGACTTTGGTGGGAACACAAAACACATCACTTATGTAATGACTAACTTAGCTAATCAACAAATGCTTGAGCAAGTATCATAGCGAGTATAAACACAAGCCTGAATTTGTAATAAACATCTCTCATTGCACCTTAAAAGAGAGTCCGTACCGCATTCGCTACAAATGGCGCCCTGGAACAGGGACTTTCAGCGTGCCTATAAAGGCAGTAGCCGCTCTGGTAGCGAAGCCCAATCGAACCAGGAAACAGGACCGGGAACCAGGACAGTGCGCGCCCACCACCAACGAAAGGTGAGCGATCGGGAACCATGGGAGGGAAGTTATCCCTTAAGCAAAGACAAACCCTGGATGTCCTTCAACATGCGCTACAAACGCAAAATCAGGATGTATCAGGGGTCTGATTGGTGAGTTTATTAGAATGGATTGCTAATCAGGTGCTAGACTTTCCTACAACTGGTACATTTCAGTTGGAGACATGGCACAAAGATGAATGAGAATTATAGGAACAGGTAACGACTGGAGATAAAGCTGCTTGCAAATATTCATCTACTTGGGGAAAAATTATGACTACTAAGATACAGGATACAGGACTGATACATCAGGGACAGAGGGACAGCTTACTATAGAAAAAAATGCGTATATGGCAGTTACATCGCTCATGTAATGTCTAACTTAGCTAAAGAGCAAATGCTTGAGCAAGCATCATAGCGAGTATAAATGCAAACCTGAGTTTGTAATAAATGTCTCTCATGGCACCTTACCGTGAGTCCACGCCAGATTCGCTACACTCTTCCTCATAGGTTCACCACCTTCCTCTCCTTCCTTGCTTTTCCTTTGCACGCTGCTCCACCTGAAGAGAAACACACAGAGGACTGAGCTACACCAGCCCAAGGGCACTACAATCAGACAGGGGCTGAGTCCGGGGGCTGACACCTCCCCACACCCCACAACGAGCCCACCTTGCCTTGGCCCCGGCCCCTCGCACATGCCTTAGAGATATCATAGCTCAGTACAAATCCCCACAGTCCTCACCTGCTGTTTGGTGCTTGCGGAGGGTCACACTCCCTGTGCCCCAGGGCACTGGCCCTACACGGCCAAGCTCGGCAGCGGGACTGTCTGGAGCTGCCGCTGGCTGGTTCTCCAGCTTTAGGGTCACCCGCAGAAGCCCGCTCTCCTCAGCTCTGCACACCCATCCAGTTGCGCCGCCCAGGCAAAGTCAGCTTCACCCTCTGCTCTACACCTCACCTGCAAACAACCAACTCTTCAACTGACAACTGTCCAAAACCCACCGACAAACTCTCCACACCTCAGCCTTTCGTTTGCAACTGCTGCCTCTAGTGCATCTCACAGACAAGCCTTCAAAATCCCCTCATCCTGCAATAACACTCCAGCACTGATCACCTGCGGGAACAACTACCACAATACCATGCAAACACCAACCAGTTCTGGCACGGAAATATCACTTTCTCCTCAAGATTCCACCCTACACCAACTGCTGACAAACACACGCTGTCCTCACCAAAGCCAAATGCTGCAACAACCAGCGACAACTCAAATTTGCGTGGGCGGTGCAAAATTGCAGGGGTGAGCTAACGCAGAGCTGGGCTTGAAAGCTGCAGAGTGTGAACCCTGTGGTATAACGTGGCGAGCTACTGCCATTCTGCCTTCTCCCTGGGAGAAGCGCGTGAGCAGAGGCTGCTTCAAGGCACGATGGGAACGGTTTGGTTCTCCGGGTCTCTCAGGGCGAGAGCGATAAATGTGATCTGTGTCGTGGCGCAGGAACTTCCCGTACACTTGCTCCTCCATTCGGTCTCGGGTGCTGCAAGAGAGGGAGCGAGAGATTCAGGGCAAGATTGACAACCTCGGCGTCCCCGTCCCAGCCATGGGTCACCCAAACCTGCAGACATCCCGGGAGGCCCCCTAAGATTTACACTCCCCTATGCCCCACCCTTGAAGCCTGGACATCGCCAGAACCATAGAGCAAGTATTTCTTGAGGAGGCACCCAAAGGGTCCGTGTTCTCTTTCAGGCAGATGCTAGCGCAAGATTGCAAATCATCTCACAGCTACCAGGAAGGTAAAAAATAACGTCTTGAAATGGGAAAGGAACAGGTATTGTTTCTCTTCATCACCTCCCTCATTGCCACGTTATCAAGGTCTCCCGCAATGTTCCACAGGAAACTTGAAGCTTGGAATTCCTGGTATTCTGAACCTGGGCAAGAAAGGAAGAAAAGCATGAGACTGATCATAAAGAGGGTGGCTGCTCGTAACATGGAAAGAGCAGTAACAAGGTAAAAAGATATCACTTTTCCTTAGAGAGCTCTCAAAGCTGCCTGTTAAGGACAAGAAAAACAAACTTGTGACGGACCATTACTTAAAATCCAAGGCCCAGGAAGCGATCTAATGTACATTGAAACGCGGGCCACGAGACAGTGGAAGTGCCACGAGCTGAGACTGAAGGGACAGAGGATGAATTTCCAAAGAAGTTTAGGTTTCGATGTCAAAACGGAAAATTCTACGTCATTAAAATATAATGCAAAAGTCAGTGTAAAATCAAGTAAGGCAACGACTCCAAATGAACTCCCAGGCGCTTCAGTCACTCAGGAGATCAAAAATGCGGATCATTTCTCACCTGCCCACCTCCCAAACCCCAGCCTATGTCCCCTGCTTCCAGCTTACCTGAGCCCAGATTAAAGGAGGATTTCAGAGGCCATGCCAAGTTCTGCTGCTCCTCGTTCGGGTTGCCAGTCTTCCTCCTCGCTCTGGAATTGCAGGTCAACCGCCTTCCTGTTCTTCTTTGATGGACGCTGAGCTGCCGCGTTACCCGCTGCCGTCTGAGCGGATCTCGGGGAGCCTCTGGAACCGCCAGAGCGCTCCCCCCACCAACATTCTCTTGCCTTGTTTTCGGGGTTCCTCTTCACCAGCTGAGGCGCCCTCCCACCCCCCGCCGCCCTCTTACCTTTTTCTAGAGGTCTCTTGAGCCACCAGCAAGCTCCCCCGCACCTTCCCTCAGCGATCTTGGCCCGCCAGAGGCCTGCCCCTCGTCAGCCTCCTCCCCTTTTCCTGGGTGCTGCTTGAACCACTGGTGGGCTCCCCTCCACCATCCTCTCGTCCTTTGTAGGGGAGTCTCGTGACTCACCAGAGCGCTCTCCGCCGTTGCCTTGCTGGGGTTATTGACACCGCTTGACTTGCCAGAGCGCTCCCCCTCGCAGTTCTCTTGTTGGATTTCTTGGGACCTTTTGAACCAGTGGAACAACGGGAATGCTCCCCCCCACTGGGACCTTGCCTTTTCAAGATCTTCAGTGCGATCTTGACGTGCTGGAGCACTTCCCCGCGCCGTCCTCTTGCCTTTTACTGGGGAGTCTCTTGAATATCCACAGCACTCCCCCCTGCCATCCTTTACCAGATTTTTTGACACTTCTTGACATCCCGGAGTGCTCTCACTCACCCTTGTCTTGCCTATTTTCAGGGCGCTCCTGTCCCGCTGGATGCTCCTCCCTGCTGTCCTATTGCCAGATTGAGAATTCTCGACCTGTCCCAGCGCTACCCCACCGTCCTTCTGCCTTCTACCTGGGAAGTCACTTGAAGAACTGGAGCACTCCCCCCTGCTGTCCTCTTGCCTTTCTTCACTGAGATTTTGGCCTGCCAGAGCACTCCTCCCTGTTGTCCTCTCACTGGATTTCTTGGGACCTCTTGACCCACTGGGTCTCTCCTCCTGCTGTCCTTTGGCCTTTCTTTAGTACAATCTCAGCCTGCTGGAGCGCTCCCCCTCGCCGTCCTCCTGCTGGATTTCTTGGAACCTCTTGACCCCTTAGGGCGTTCCCCCTGCCACCCTCTTGTGGTTTTTGGGGGAGTCTTGTGACCAACCAGGCCGTTTCCCCCCACCATCCTCTTCCCCTTTTCCTGGGTGCTTCTTGATCCACCAGAGTGCTCTCAAAGCTGCCTGTTACCATCCTCTAACCATTCTCTTGCCTTTTTTGGTGGAGTCTTGTGACTCACCGGAGCGTTCTCCACCATTGTCTTGCTGGATTTGTTGACATCGCTTGACCTGCCGGAGCGCTCCCCCTCACAGTTCTCTTCCTGGATATCTTGGGACATTTTGAACCACTGGGGGGCTCCCACCCGCCATCCTCTTAACGCATTTATTGAGACGTCCTGATCTGCCAGAGCGTTCCCCCTCGCCGTCCTTTTACTGGATTTCTTGGGATGCCTTAAACAACTGTGGGGCTCCCACCCACCATCCTCTAACCGCATTTATCGAGATCTCCTGATCTGCTGGAGCGCTCCCCCTTGCCGTCCTCTTGCTGGATTTCTTGGGATCTCTTGGACCACTGGGGGGGCTCCCACCCGCCATCCTCTTACCGCATTTATTGAGACTTCCTGATCTGCTGGATTGCTCTCTCCCTGGCCTTCCTCTTGCACTTTTTTGGGGGAGTCTTCTTCACACATCCGAGCGCTCTCCCTCACCCTTGTCTTGCCTCTAGTCAGGGCGCTCTTCTCCCGCTGGAACGCTCCTCCCCGCCATCCTATTGCCAGACTGAGAATTCTTGACCTGCCGCAGTCCTGCCCCGCCATGCTCCTGCCTTCTGCCTGGGAAGTCACTTGAAGAACTGGAGCGCTCTCCCCCGCTGTCCTCTTGCCTTTCCTCAGTGGGATTTTGGCCTGCTAAAGAGCTCCTCCCTGTCATCCTCTTGCTGGATTTCTCGGTACCTCTTGACCCACTGGGTCTCTCCTCCTGCCGTCCTTTTGCCTTTCCTTAGTACATTCTTGGTCTGCTGGAGTGCTCCCCCCCACCATCCTCTTGCTGGATTTCTCGGGACCCCTTGTCCCATATAGGACATGCCCCCCCACCACCATCCTGTTGTGTTTTTTAGGAGAGTCTTGTGATCGACCAGAGCGCTCCCCCCTTGACATCCTCTTCCCCTTTTTCTGGGTGACTTTTGAACCACTGGTGAACTCTCCCCCATCATCCTCTTGCCACATATATTGAGACTTGTTGATCCGCCAGAGCGCTTCCCCCACCGTCCTCTTGCCAGATTTACTGATACCTCTTGTCCTGTCAGAGCGCTCCCTCTCGCAGTCCTCTTTGTTCAGTTTGTAGGGTAGCAGGGGGGATCTCTGATTACAGAAAGGTCCCTTTGTTCTAGGAGACATTCCCTTGCTCCATGCTTCAGGTTGCCCATCTTCCCTCTCATTTTCAATATGCACGTCCATCACCTTCCTCCTCTTCTTTCTTGATCCCTCGACTCCCGGATGAACTCAAATCCTCTTTCTTGATCACTCTTTCTCGTAAGTTCACAACCTTACTTTCCTTTCTTGCTTTCGCCTTTGTGAGCTGCTCCACCCAAACCGAAATGCCCTGAAGACAGAAATACACCCACCCCAAGCCCGTACAGTCACATAGGGGGTGAGTCCGCTCGCTGACGCATCCCCACATCCCACAGCAAGCCCACCTTGCCTTGGCCCCGGCCCCCCGCACAGGCCTTCCCACCAACCCAGCCCCTCCGTAGCAGCACAGTTTCCCAGCATGCACCCCACAAAGACTTTCTTTGCCAGTCACCCCTGGCACTTACAGCAACACACCACATCAGCATCAAGAGCCCTGGGAGTGGAGAGCTGGCCAGGCCCTCACCCCGGCAGGATCCTCTTCCCCCTCCTTTAGCTGATGGCAGACAGACAAGACACCTCCCAAGAGGTGTCCAGCCCTCTCTCTCAACCACTCATGAGTACAAAAGCCCAGCCTCTACTCACCCACCCCGCCTCCCGAAACCCCACCAGCAGCCCCTGGTCCCAGCTGAACAGCAGCCAGTGCTGAAGACCTGGCTCGTGTTGTCAGACACAACCTTCCCATGGATGTCTGGGCCCCTGAGCAGTTTCCAGGGGTGGGAGGGCGCAGTCCTGATTACAGGGAGGTCCCTGTCCCAAGGGGGACATTTTCTTCCTCCTCACTCCTGACTCGCAGCTCCATCACCTTCCTCCTCTTCTTTCTTGATCCCTCCTGACTCGCAGCTCTACCACCGTCATCTTCTTTCTTGATCCCTGTTGACTTGCAGATGCACTCCAATCCTCTTTCTTGATCGCTCTTCCTCGTAGGTTCACCACCTTCCTCTTCTTTCTTGCTTTCACCTTTGCGAGCTGCTCCACCCGAACAGAGATGCACAGAAAACAAAAATATACCCACCCCAGGCCCGTACAGTCACACGAGGGGGCGAGTCCGGTCGCTGACGCATCCCCACACCCCACCACAAGGCCACCTTGCCTTGGCCCCGGCCCCCCGCACAGGCCTTCCCACCATCCCAGCCCCTCCGTAGCAGCACAGTTTCCCAGCATGCACCCCACAAAGACTTTCTTTGCCAGTCACCCCTGGCACTTACAGCAACACACCACACCAGCATCAAGAGCCCTGGGAGTGGAGAGCTGGCCAGGCCCTCACCCCGGCAGGATCCTCTTCCCCCTCCTTTACCTGCTGGCAGACAGACACCTCCCAAGGGATGACCACCCTGCTCCCTTAACTGCTCCCAAGTCCAAGAGCCCAGCCCCTGCTCACCACCCCCACCTCCCAAAACACAGCCAACAGCCCCTGCTCCCATTTTACCACTTTACCCCCGAGCACGGTTTCTAGGGGTGGGAGGGGGACGCACTAATCACAGATCGTTCCCTGTGCTTAAGGATACATTCTCCTTCTCGCTGGCTCAGCCTGCCCATCTTCCTCCTCACTCTTGACTCGTAGCTCCATCACCTTTCTCCTCTTTTGTCCCCTCCTGACTCACAGGTCCACCACTGTCATCTTCTTTCTCGACTCTGCTTGACTCACAGGTGCGCTCCAATCCTCTTTCGTGATCGCTCTTCTGTGTCAGTACACGGAAGACCGGGCACATGAGAAACTGCAAGAGTCAACAGCATGAGAACAAGCATTAGTGGAAAAATACAAGAACAAAGGACTGTATGCTATGTGATACATCAAGGACAGAGGCGTTGATACAGGATTGATGCATCAAGGACAGAGGGACAGCTTGTGATAGACAAAAAAGGTGTTTATGGCAGTGACTTTGGTGGGAACACAAAACACATCACTTATGTAATGACTAACTTAGCTAATCAACAAATGCTTGAGCAAGTATCATAGCGAGTATAAACACAAGCCTGAATTTGTAATAAACATCTCTCATTGCACCTTAAAAGAGAGTCCGTACCGCATTCGCTACAAATGGCGCCCTGGAACAGGGACTTTCAGCGTGCCTATAAAGGCAGTAGCCGCTCTGGTAGCGAAGCCCAATCGAACCAGGAAACAGGACCGGGAACCAGGACAGTGCACGCCCACCACCAACGAAAGGTGAGCGATTGGGAACCATGGGAGGGAAGTTATCCCTTAAGCAAAGACAAACCCTGGATGTCCTTCAACATGCGCTACAAACGCAAAATCAGGATGTATCAGGGGTCTGATTGGTGAGTTTATTACAATGGATTGCTAATCAAGTGCTAGACTTTCCTACAACTGGTACATTTCAGTTGGAGACATGGCACAAAGATGAATGAGAATTATAGGAACAGGTAACGACTGGAGATAAAGCTGCTTGCAAATATTCATCTACTTGGGGAAAAATTATGACTACTAAGATACAGGATACAGGACTGATACATCAGGGACAGAGGGACAGCTTACTATAGAAAAAAATGCGTATATGGCAGTTACATCGCTCATGTCATGTCTAACTTAGCTAAAGAGCAAATGCTTGAGCAAGCATCATAGCGAGTATAAATGCAAACCTGAGTTTGTAATAAATGTCTCTCATGGCACCTTACCGTGAGTCCACGCCAGATTCGCTACACTCTTCCTCATAGGTTCACCACCTTCCTCTCCTTCCTTGCTTTTCCTTTGCACGCTGCTCCACCTGAAGAGAAACACACAGAGGACTGAGCTACACCAGCCCAAGGGCACTACAATCAGACAGGGGCTGAGTCCGGGGGCTGACACCTCCCCACACCCCACAACGAGCCCACCTTGCCTTGGCCCCGGCCCCTCGCACATGCCTTAGAGATATCATAGCTCAGTACAAATCCCCACAGTCCTCACCTGCTGTTTGGTGCTTGCGGAGGGTCACACTCCCTGTGCCCCAGGGCACTGGCCCTACACGGCCAAGCTCGGCAGCGGGACTGTCTGGAGCTGCCGCTGGCTGGTTCTCCAGCTTTAGGGTCACCCGCAGAAGCCCGCTCTCCTCAGCTCTGCACACCCATCCAGTTGCGCCGCCCAGGCAAAGTCAGCTTCACCCTCTGCTCTACACCTCACCTGCAAACAACCAACTCTTCAACTGACAACTGTCCAAAACCCACCGACAAACTCTCCACACCTCAGCCTTTCGTTTGCAACTGCTGCCTCTAGTGCATCTCACAGACAAGCCTTCAAAATCCCCTCATCCTGCAATAACACTCCAGCACTGATCACCTGCGGGAACAACTACCACAATACCATGCAAACACCAACCAGTTCTGGCACGGAAATATCACTTTCTCCTCAAGATTCCACCCTACACCAACTGCTGACAAACACACGCTGTCCTCACCAAAGCCAAACGCTGCAACAACCAGCGACAACTCAAATTTACGTGGGCGGTGCAAAATTGCAGGGGTGAGCTAACGCAGAGCTGGGCTTGAAAGCTGCAGAGTGTGCACCCTGTGGTATAACGTGGCGAGCTACTGCCATTCTGCCTTCTCCCTGGGAGAAGCGCGTGAGCAGAGGCTGCTTCAAGGCACGATGGGAACGGTTTGGTTCTCCGGGTCTCTCAGGGCGAGAGCGATAAATGTGATCTGTGTCGTGGCGCAGGAACTTCCCGTACACTTGCTCCTCCATTCGGTCTCGGGTGCTGCAAGAGAGGGAGTGAGAGATTCAGGGCAAGATTGACAACCTCGGCGTCCCCGTCCCAGCCACGGGTCACCCAAACCTGCAGACATCCCGGGAGGCCCCCTAAGATTTACACTCCCCTATGCCCCACCCTTGAAGCCTGGACATCGCCAGAACCATAGAGCAAGTATTTCTTGAGGAGGCACCCAAAGGGTCCGTGTTCTCTTTCAGGCAGATGCTAGCGCAAGATTGCAAATCATCTCACAGCTACCAGGAAGGTAAAAAATAACGTCTTGAAATGGGAAAGGAACAGGTATTGTTTCTCTTCATCACCTCCCTCATTGCCACGTTATCAAGGTCTCCCGCAATGTTCCACAGGAAACTTGAAGCTTGGAATTCCTGGTATTCTGAACCTGGGCAAGAAAGGAAGAAAAGCATGAGACTGATCATAAAGAGGGTGGCTGCTCGTAACATGGAAAGAGCAGTAACAAGGTAAAAAGATATCACTTTTCCTTAGAGAGCTCTCAAAGCTGCCTGTTAAGGACAAGAAAAACAAACTTGTGACGGACCATTACTTAAAATCCAAGGCCCAGGAAGCGATCTAATGTACATTGAAACGCGGGCCACGAGACAGTGGAAGTGCCACGAGCTGAGACTGAAGGGACAGAGGATGAATTTCCAAAGAAGTTTAGGTTTCGATGTCAAAACGGAAAATTCTACGTCATTAAAATATAATGCAAAAGTCAGTGTAAAATCAAGTAAGGCAACGACTCCAAATGAACTCCCAGGCGCTTCAGTCACTCAGCAGATCAAAAATGCGGATCATTTCTCACCTGCCCACCTCCCAAACCCCAGCCTATGTCCCCTGCTTCCAGCTTACCTGAGCCCAGATTAAAGGAGGATTTCAGAGGCCATGCCAAGTTCTGCTGCTCCTCGTTCGGGTTGCCAGTCTTCCTCCTCGCTCTGGAATTGCAGGTCAACTGCCTTCCTGTTCTTCTTTGATTGACGCTGAGCTGCCGCGTTACCCGCTGCCGTCTGAGCGGATCTCGGGGAGCCTCTGGAACCGCCAGAGCGCTCCCCCCACCAACATTCTCTTGCCTTGTTTTCGGGGTTCCTCTTCACCAGCTGAGGCGCCCTCCCACCCCCCGCCGCCCTCTTACCTTTTTCTAGAGGTCTCTTGAGCCACCAGCAAGCTCCCCCGCACCTTCCCTCAGCGATCTTGGCCCGCCAGAGGCCTGCCCCTCGTCAGCCTCCTCCCCTTTTCCTGGGTGCTGCTTGAACCACTGGTGGGCTCCCCTCCACCATCCTCTCGTCCTTTGTAGGGGAGTCTCGTGACTCACCAGAGCGCTCTCCGCCGTTGCCTTGCTGGGGTTATTGACACCGCTTGACTTGCCAGAGCGCTCCCCCTCGCAGTTCTCTTGTTGGATTTCTTGGGACCTTTTGAACCAGTGGAACAACGGGAATGCTCCCCCCCACTGGGACCTTGCCTTTTCAAGATCTTCAGTGCGATCTTGACGTGCTGGAGCACTTCCCCGCGCCGTCCTCTTGCCTTTTACTGGGGAGTCTCTTGAATATCCACAGCACTCCCCCCTGCCATCCTTTACCAGATTTTTTGACACTTCTTGACATCCCGGAGTGCTCTCACTCACCCTTGTCTTGCCTATTTTCAGGGCGCTCCTGTCCCGCTGGATGCTCCTCCCTGCTGTCCTATTGCCAGATTGAGAATTCTCGACCTGTCCCAGCGCTACCCCACCGTCCTTCTGCCTTCTACCTGGGAAGTCACTTGAAGAACTGGAGCACTCCCCCCTGCTGTCCTCTTGCCTTTCTTCACTGAGATTTTGGCCTGCCAGAGCACTCCTCCCTGTTGTCCTCTCACTGGATTTCTTGGGACCTCTTGACCCACTGGGTCTCTCCTCCTGCTGTCCTTTGGCCTTTCTTTAGTACAATCTCAGCCTGCTGGAGCGCTCCCCCTCGCCGTCCTCCTGCTGGATTTCTTGGAACCTCTTGACCCCTTAGGGCGTTCCCCCTGCCACCCTCTTGTGGTTTTTGGGGGAGTCTTGTGACCAACCAGGCCGTTTCCCCCCACCATCCTCTTCCCCTTTTCCTGGGTGCTTCTTGATCCACCAGAGTGCTCTCAAAGCTGCCTGTTACCATCCTCTAACCATTCTCTTGCCTTTTTTGGTGGAGTCTTGTGACTCACCGGAGCGTTCTCCACCATTGTCTTGCTGGATTTGTTGACATCGCTTGACCTGCCGGAGCGCTCCCCCTCACAGTTCTCTTCCTGGATATCTTGGGACATTTTGAACCACTGGGGGGCTCCCACCCGCCATCCTCTTACCGCATTTATTGAGACGTCCTGATCTGCCAGAGCGTTCCCCCTCGCCGTCCTTTTGCTGGATTTCTTGGGATGCCTTAAACAACTGAGGGGCTCACACCCACCATCCTCTAACCGCATTTATCGAGATCTCCTGATCTGCTGGAGCGCTCCCCCTTGCCGTCCTCTTGCTGGATTTCTTGGGATCTCTTGGACCACTGGGGGGGCTCCCACCCGCCATCCTCTTACCGCATTTATTGAGACTTCCTGATCTGCTGGATTGCTCTCCCCCTGGCCTTCCTTTTGCACTTTTTTGGGGGAGTCTTCTTCACACATCCGAGCGCTCTCCCTCACCCTTGTCTTGCCTCTAGTCAGGGCGCTCTTCTCCCGCTGGAACGCTCCTCCCCGCCATCCTATTGCCAGACTGAGAATTCTTGACCTGCCGCAGTCCTGCCCCACCATGCTCCTGCCTTCTGCCTGGGAAGTCACTTGAAGAACTGGAGCGCTCTCCCCTGCTGTCCTCTTGCCTTTCCTCAGTGGGATTTTGGCCTGCTAAAGAGCTCCTCCCTGTCGTCCTCTTGCTGGATTTCTCGGTACCTCTTGACCCACTGGGTCTCTCCTCCTGCCGTCCTTTTGCCTTTCCTTAGTACATTCTTGGTCTGCTGGAGTGCTCCCCCCCACCATCCTCTTGCTGGATTTCTCGGGACCCCTTGTCCCATATAGGACATTCCCCCCCACCACCATCCTGTTTTGTTTTTTAGGAGAGTCTTGTGATCGACCAGAGCGCTCCCCCCTTGACATCCTCTTCCCCTTTTTCTGGGTGACTTTTGAACCACTGGTGAACTCTCCCCCATCATCCTCTTGCCACATATATTGAGACTTGTTGATCCGCCAGAGCGCTTCCCCCACTGTCCTCTTGCCAGATTTACTGATACCTCTTGTCCTGTCAGAGCGCTCCCTCTCGCAGTCCTCTTTGTTCAGTTTGTAGGGTAGGAGGGGGGATCTCTGATTACAGAAAGGTCCCTTTGTTCTAGGAGACATTCCCTTGCTCCATGCTTCAGGTTGCCCATCTTCCCTCTCATTTTCAATATGCACGTCCATCACCTTCCTCCTCTTCTTTCTTGATCCCTCGACTCCCGGATGAACTCAAATCCTCTTTCTTGATCACTCTTTCTCGTAAGTTCACAACCTTACTTTCCTTTCTTGCTTTCGCCTTTGTGAGCTGCTCCACCCAAACCGAAATGCCCTGAAGACAGAAATAAATACACCCACCCCAAGCCCGTACAGTCACATAGGGGGTGAGTCCGCTCGCTGACGCATCCCCACATCCCACAGCAAGCCCACCTTGCCTTGGCCCCGGCCCCCCGCACAGGCCTTCCCACCAACCCAGCCCCTCCGTAGCAGCACAGTTTCCCAGCATGCACCCCACAAAGACTTTCTTTGCCAGTCACCCCTGGCACTTACAGCAACACACCACATCAGCATCAAGAGCCCTGGGAGTGGAGAGCTGGCCAGGCCCTCACCCCGGCAGGATCCTCTTCCCCCTCCTTTAGCTGATGGCAGACAGACAAGACACCTCCCAAGAGGTGTCCAGCCCTCTCTCTCAACCACTCATGAGTACAAAAGCCCAGCCTCTACTCACCCACCCCGCCTCCCGAAACCCCACCAGCAGCCCCTGGTCCCAGCTGAACAGCAGCCAGTGCTGAAGACCTGGCTCGTGTTGTCAGACACAACCTTCCCATGGATGTCTGGGCCCCTGAGCAGTTTCCAGGGGTGGGAGGGCGCAGTCCTGATTACAGGGAGGTCCCTGTCCCAAGGGGGACATTTTCTTCCTCCTCACTCCTGACTCGCAGCTCTACCACCGTCATCTTCTTTCTTGATCCCTGTTGACTTGCAGATGCACTCCAATCCTCTTTCTTGATCGCTCTTCCTCGTAGGTCAACCACCTTCCTCCTCTTCTTTCTTGATCCCTCCTGACTCGCAGGTCTACCACCGTCATCTTCTTTCTTGATCCCTGTTGACTTGCAGATGCACTCCAATCCTCTTTCTTGATCACTCTTCCTCGTAGGTTCACCATCTTCCTCTTCTTTCTTGCTTTCACCTTTGCGAGCTGCTCCACCCGAACAGAGATGCACAGAAAACAAAAATATACCCACCCCAGGCCCGTACAGTCACACGAGGGGGCGAGTCCGGTCGCTGACGCATCCCCACACCCCACCACAAGGCCACCTTGCCTTGGCCCCGGCCCCCCGCACAGGCCTTCCCACCAACCCAGCCCCTCCGTAGCAGCACAGTTTCCCAGCATGCACCCCACAAAGACTTTCTTTGCCAGTCACCCCTGGCACTTACAGCAACACACCACATCAGCATCAAGAGCTCTGGGAGTGGAGAGCTGGCCAGGCCCTCACCCCGGCAGGATCCTCTTCCCCCTCCTTTACCTGCTGGCAGACAGACACCTCCCAAGGGATGACCACCCTGCTCCCTTAACTGCTCCCAAGTCCAAGAGCCCAGCCCCTGCTCACCACCCCCACCTCCCAAAACACAGCCAACAGCCCCTGCTCCCATTTTACCACTTTACCCCCGAGCACGGTTTCTAGGGGTGGGAGGGGGACGCACTTATCACAGATCGTTCCCTGTGCTTAAGGATACATTCTCCTTCTCGCTGGCTCAGGCTGCCCATCTTCCTCCTCACTCTTGACTCGTAGCTCCATCACCTTTCTCCTCTTTTGTCCCCTCCTGACTCACAGGTCCACCACTGTCATCTTCTTTCTTGACTCTGCTTGACTCACAGGTGCGCTCCAATCCTCTTTCGTGATCGCTCTTCTGTGTCAGTACACGGAAGACCGGGCACATGAGAAACTGCAAGAGTCAACAGCATGAGAACAAGCATTAGTGGAAAAATACAAGAACAAAGGACTGTATGCTATGTGATACATCAAGGACAGAGGAGTTGATACAGGACTGATGCATCAAGGACAGAGGGACAGCTTGTGATAGACAAAAAAGGTGTTTATGGCAGTGACTTTGGTGGGAACACAAAACACATCACTTATGTAATGACTAACTTAGCTAATCAACAAATGCTTGAGCAAGCATCATAGCGAGTATAAACGCAAGCCTGAATTTGTAATAAACATCTCTCATTGCACCTTAAAAGAGAGTCCGTACCGCATTCGCTACAAATGGCGCCCTGGAACAGGGACTTTCAGCGTGCCTATAAAGGCAGTAGCCGCTCTGGTAGCGAAGCCCAATCGAACCAGGAAACAGGACCGGGAACCAGGACAGTGCGCGCCCACCACCAACGAAAGGTGAGCGATTGGGAACCATGGGAGGGAAGTTATCCCTTAAGCAAAGACAAACCCTGGATGTCCTTCAACATGCGCTACAAACGCAAAATCAGGATGTATCAGGGGTCTGATTGGTGAGTTTATTAGAATGGATGGCTAATCATGTGCTAGACTTTCCTACAACTGGTACATTTCAGTTGGAGACATGGCACAAAGATGAATGAGAATTATATGAACAGGTAACGACTGGAGATAAAGCTGCTTGCAAATATTCATCTACTTGGGGAAAAATTATGACTACTAAGATACAGGATACAGGACTGATACATCAGGGACAGAGGGACAGCTTACTATAGAAAAAAATGCGTATATGGCAGTTACATCGCTCATGTCATGTCTAACTTAGCTAAAGAGCAAATGCTTGAGCAAGCATCATAGCGAGTATAAATGCAAACCTGAGTTTGTAATAAATGTCTCTCATGGCACCTTACCGTGAGTCCACGCCAGATTCGCTACACTCTTCCTCATAGGTTCACCACCTTCCTCTCCTTCCTTGCTTTTCCTTTGCACGCTGCTCCACCTGAAGAGAAACACACAGAGGACTGAGCTACACCAGCCCAAGGGCACTACAATCAGACAGGGGCTGAGTCCGGGGGCTGACACCTCCCCACACCCCACAACGAGCCCACCTTGCCTTGGCCCCGGCCCCTCGCACATGCCTTAGAGATATCATAGCTCAGTACAAATCCCCACAGTCCTCACCTGCTGTTTGGTGCTTGCGGAGGGTCACACTCCCTGTGCCCCAGGGCACTGGCCCTACACGGCCAAGCTCGGCAGCGGGACTGTCTGGAGCTGCCGCTGGCTGGTTCTCCAGCTTTAGGGTCACCCGCAGAAGCCTGCTCTCCTCAGCTCTGCACACCCATCCAGTTGCGCCGCCCAGGCAAAGTCAGCTTCACCCTCTGCTCTACACCTCACCTGCAAACAACCAACTCTTCAACTGACAACTGTCCAAAACCCACCGACAAACTCTCCACACCTCAGCCTTTCGTTTGCAACTGCTGCCTCTAGTGCATCTCACAGACAAGCCTTCAAAATCCCCTCATCCTGCAATAACACTCCAGCACTGATCACCTGCGGGAACAACTACCACAATACCATGCAAACACCAACCAGTTCTGGCACGGAAATATCACTTTCTCCTCAAGATTCCACCCTACACCAACTGCTGACAAACACACGCTGTCCTCACCAAAGCCAAACGCTGCAACAACCAGCGACAACTCAAATTTGCTTGGGCGGTGCAAAATTGCAGGGGTGAGCTAACGCAGAGCTGGGCTTGAAAGCTGCAGAGTGTGCACCCTGTGGTATAACGTGGCGAGCTACTGCCATTCTGCCTTCTCCCTGGGAGAAGCGCGTGAGCAGAGGCTGCTTCAAGGCACGATGGGAACGGTTTGGTTCTCCGGGTCTCTCAGGGCGAGAGCGATAAATGTGATCTGTGTCGTGGCGCAGGAACTTCCCGTACACTTGCTCCTCCATTCGGTCTCGGGTGCTGCAAGAGAGGGAGCGAGAGATTCAGGGCAAGATTGACAACCTCGGCGTCCCCGTCCCAGCCACGGGTCACCCAAACCTGCAGACATCCCGGGAGGCCCCCTAAGATTTACACTCCCCTATGCCCCACCCTTGAAGCCTGGACATCGCCAGAACCATAGAGCAAGTATTTCTTGAGGAGGCACCCAAAGGGTCCGTGTTCTCTTTCAGGCAGATGCTAGCGCAAGATTGCAAATCATCTCACAGCTACCAGGAAGGTAAAAAATAACGTCTTGAAATAGGAAAGGAACAGGTATTGTTTCTCTTCATCACCTCCCTCATTGCCACGTTATCAAGGTCTCCCGCAATGTTCCACAGGAAACTTGAAGCTTGGAATTCCTGGTATTCTGAACCTGGGCAAGAAAGGAAGAAAAGCATGAGACTGATCATAAAGAGGGTGGCTGCTCGTAACATGGAAAGAGCAGTAACAAGGTAAAAAGATATCACTTTTCCTTAGAGAGCTCTCAAAGCTGCCTGTTAAGGACAAGAAAAACAAACTTGTGACGGACCATTACTTAAAATCCAAGGCCCAGGAAGCGATCTAATGTACATTGAAACGCGGGCCACGAGACAGTGGAAGTGCCACGAGCTGAGACTGAAGGGACAGAGGATGAATTTCCAAAGAAGTTTAGGTTTCGATGTCAAAACAGAAAATTCTACGTCATTAAAATATAATGCAAAAGTCAGTGTAAAATCAAGGAAGGCAACGACTCCAAATGAACTCCCAGGCGCTTCAGTCACTCAGCAGATCAAAAATGCGGATCATTTCTCACCTGCCCACCTCCCAAACCCCAGCCTATGTCCCCTGCTTCCAGCTTACCTGAGCCCAGATTAAAGGAGGATTTCAGAGGCCATGCCAAGTTCTGCTGCTCCTCGTTCGGGTTGCCAGTCTTCCTCCTCGCTCTGGAATTGCAGGTCAACCGCCTTCCTGTTCTTCTTTGATTGACGCTGAGCTGCCGCGTTACCCGCTGCCATCTGAGCGGATCTCGGGGAGCCTCTGGAACCGCCAGAGCGCTCCCCCCACCAACATTCTCTTGCCTTGTTTTCGGGGTTCCTCTTCACCAGCTGAGGCGCCCTCCCACCCCCCGCCGCCCTCTTACCTTTTTCTAGAGGTCTCTTGAGCCACCAGCAAGCTCCCCCGCACCTTCCCTCAGCGATCTTGGCCCGCCAGAGGCCTGCCCCTCGTCAGCCTCCTCCCCTTTTCCTGGGTGCTGCTTGAACCACTGGTGGGCTCCCCTCCACCATCCTCTCGTCCTTTGTAGGGGAGTCTCGTGACTCACCAGAGCGCTCTCCGCCGTTGCCTTGCTGGGGTTATTGACACCGCTTGACTTGCCAGAGCGCTCCCCCTCGCAGTTCTCTTGTTGGATTTCTTGGGACCTTTTGAACCATTGGAACAACGGGAATGCTCCCCCCCACTGTGACCTTGCCTTTCTTCAGTGCGATCTTGACGTGCTGGAGCACTTCCCCGCGCCGTCCTCTTGCCTTTTACTGGGGAGTCTCTTGAATATCCACAGCACTCCCCCCTGCCATCCTTTACCAGATTTTTTGACACTTCTTGACATCTTGGAGTGCTCTCACTCACCCTTGTCTTGCCTATTTTCAGGGCGCTCCTGTCCCGCTGGATGCTCCTCCCTGCTGTCCTATTGCCAGATTGAGAATTCTCGACCTGTCCCAGCGCTACCCCACCGTCCTTCTGCCTTCTAACTGGGAAGTCACTTGAAGAACTGGAGCACTCCCCCCTGCTGTCCTCTTGCCTTTCTTCACTGAGATTTTGGCCTGCCAGAGCACTCCTCCCTGTTGTCCTCTCACTGGATTTCTTGGGACCTCTTGACCCACTGGGTCTCTCCTCCTGCTGTCCTTTTGCCTTTCTTTAGTACAATCTCAGCCTGCTGGAGCGCTCCCCCTCGCCGTCCTCCTGCTGGATTTCTTGGAACCTCTTGACCCCTTAGGGCGTTCCCCCTGCCACCCTCTTGTGGTTTTTGGGGGAGTCTTGTGATCAACCAGGCCGTTTCCCCCCACCATCCTCTTCCCCTTTTCCTGGGTGCTTCTTGATCCACCAGAGTGCTCTCAAAGCTGCCTGTTACCATCCTCTAACCATTCTCTTGCCTTTTTTGGTGGAGTCTTGTGACTCACCGGAGCATTCTCCACCATTGTCTTGCTGGATTTGTTGACATCGCTTGACCTGCCGGAGCGCTCCCCCTCACAGTTCTCTTCCTGGATATCTTGGGACATTTTGAACCACTGGGGGGCTCCCACCCGCCATCCTCTTACCGCATTTATTGAGACGTCCTGATCTGCCAGAGCGTTCCCCCTCGCCGTCCTTTTGCTGGATTTCTTGGGATGCCTTAAACAACTGTGGGGCTCCCACCCACCATCCTCTAACCGCATTTATCGAGATTTCCTGATCTGCTGGAGCGCTCCCCCTTGCCGTCCTCTTGCTGGATTTCTTGGGATCTCTTGGACCACTGGGGGGGCTCCCACCCGCCATCCTCTTACCGCATTTATTGAGACTTCCTGATCTGCTGGATTGCTCTCCCCCTGGCCTTCCTCTTGCACTTTTTTGGGGGAGTCTTCTTCACACATCCGAGCGCTCTCCCTCACCCTTGTCTTGCCTCTAGTCAGGGCGCTCTTCTCCCGCTGGAACGCTCCTCCCCGCCATCCTATTGCCAGACTGAGAATTCTTGACCTGCCGCAGTCCTGCCCCACCATGCTCCTGCCTTCTGCCTGGGAAGTCACTTGAAGAACTGGAGCGGTCTCCCCCGCTGTCCTCTTGCCTTTCCTCAGTGGGATTTTGGCCTGCTAAAGAGCTCCTCCCTGTCGTCCTCTTGCTGGATTTCTTGGGACTTCTTGACCCATTAGGGCGTTCCCCCTGCCACCCTCTTGTGGTTTTTGGGGAGTCTTGTGACCAACCAGGCCGTTTCCCCCCACCATCCTCTTCCCCTTTTCCTGGGTGCTTCTTGATCCACCAGAGTGCTCCCCTGCACCATTCTTTTGCCTTTTTTGGGAGAGTCTTGTGACTCGCCGGAGAGTTCTCCACCATTGTCTTGCTGGATTTCTTGACATCGCTTGACCTGCCGGAGCGCTCCCCCTCGCAGTTCTCTTGCTGGATTTCTTGGGACGTCTTAAACAACTGAGGGGCTCACACCCACCATCCTCTAACTGCATTTATCCAGATTTCCTGATCTGCCGGAGCGCTCGCCCCTGCTGTCCTCTTGCTGGGTTTCTTGGGACCTCTTGACCCACACGAGCTCTCCTCCCCACCGTCTTCTTGCCGGACTTATTGAGACTTCTTGACCCGCCAGAGTGTTCCCCCTCATCATCCTCCTGCCTTTTTCTGGGGATTCTCTTCAACAACTGAAGAGCTCCCCCGCACTGTCCTCTTCCCTTTTTTCTGGGTGATTCGTGAATCACCGGTGAGCTTCTCCTTACCACCCTCTTGGGCTTTTTTCAGAGCAACCTTGACCCATCAGAGCACCCCCTCACCGTCCTCTTGCCAGATGTACTGAGGGTTCTTCATCTGCCACAGCGCTCCCCCATGCCGTCCTCTTGCTGGATTTCCTGGAACCTTGTGAACCACTGGGGGGCTCCCACCCACCATCCTTTTACCGCATTTATTGAGACGTCCTGATCTGCCAGAGCGCTCCCCCTCGCCGCCCTCTTGCTGGATTTCTTGGGACCTCTTGAACCACTGGGGGCCTCCCACCCACCATGCTCTTACCGCATTTACCGAGACTTCCTGATCTGCTGGAGCGCTCCCCCTCGCCGTCCTCTTGCTGGATTTCTTGGGTCCTCTTGACCCATTAGGGCGTTCCCCCTGCCACCCTCTTGTGTTTTCTGGGGGAGTCTTGTGACCAACCAGAGTGCTCCCCCCCACCATCTTCTTCCCCTTTTCCTGGGTGCTTCTTGATCCACCAGAGTGCTCCCCTGCACCATTCTCTTGCCTTTTTTTGGGGGAATCTTGTGACTCACCGGAGCGTTTTCCACCATTGTCTTGCTGGATTTCTTGACACCGCTTGACCTGTTGGAGCGCTCTCCCTCACAGTTCTCTTGCTGGATATCTTGGGACCTCTTGAACCACTGGGGAGCTCCCACCTGCCACCTTCTTACCGCATTTATTGAGACTTCCTGATCTGCTGGATTGCTCTCCCCACCGGCGTTCCTCTTGCACTTTTTGGGGGAGTCTTCTTGACACGTCCGAGTGCTCTCCCTCACCCTCGTCTTGCCTCTAGTCAGGGCGCTCTTCTCCCGCTGGAACGCTCCTCCCCGCCATCCTATTGCCAGACTGAGAATTCTTGACCTGCCACAGTCCTGCCCCGCCATGCTCCTGCCTTCTGCCTGGGAAGTCACTTGAAGAACTGGAGCGCTCTCCCCCGCTGTCCTCTTGCCTTTCCTCAGTGGGATTTTGGCCTGCTAAAGAGCTCCTCCCTGTCGTCCTCTTGCTGGATTTCTCGGTACCTCTTGACCCACTGGGTCTCTCCTCCTGCCGTCCTTTTGCCTTTCCTTAGTACATTCTTGGTCTGCTGGAGTGCTCCCCCCCACCATCCTCTTGCTGGATTTCTCGGGACCCCTTGTCCCATATAGGACATTCCCCCCCACCACCATCCTGTTTTGTTTTTTAGGAGAGTCTTGTGATCGACCAGAGCGCTCCCCCCTTGACATCCTCTTCCCCTTTTTCTGGGTGACTTTTGAACCACTGGTGAACTCTCCCCCATCATCCTCTTGCCACATATATTGAGACTTGTTGATCCGCCAGAGCGCTTCCCCCACTGTCCTCTTGCCAGATTTACTGATACCTCTTGTCCTGTCAGAGCGCTCCCTCTCGCAGTCCTCTTTGTTCAGTTTGTAGGGTAGGAGGGGGGATCTCTGATTACAGAAAGGTCCCTTTGTTCTAGGAGACATTCCCTTGCTCCATGCTTCAGGTTGCCCATCTTCCCTCTCATTTTCAATATGCACGTCCATCACCTTCCTCCTCTTCTTTCTTGATCCCTCGACTCCCGGATGAACTCAAATCCTCTTTCTTGATCACTCTTTCTCGTAAGTTCACAACCTTACTTTCCTTTCTTGCTTTCGCCTTTGTGAGCTGCTCCACCCAAACCGAAATGCCCTGAAGACAGAAATACACCCACCCCAAGCCCGTACAGTCACATAGGGGGTGAGTCCGCTCGCTGACGCATCCCCACATCCCACAGCAAGCCCACCTTGCCTTGGCCCCGGCCCCCCGCACAGGCCTTCCCACCAACCCAGCCCCTCCGTAGCAGCACAGTTTCCCAGCATGCACCCCACAAAGACTTTCTTTGCCAGTCACCCCTGGCACTTACAGCAACACACCACATCAGCATCAAGAGCCCTGGGAGTGGAGAGCTGGCCAGGCCCTCACCCCGGCAGGATCCTCTTCCCCCTCCTTTAGCTGATGGCAGACAGACAAGACACCTCCCAAGAGGTGTCCAGCCCTCTCTCTCAACCACTCATGAGTACAAAAGCCCAGCCTCTACTCACCCACCCCGCCTCCCAAAACCCCACCAGCAGCCCCTGGTCCCAGCTGAACAGCAGCCAGTGCTGAAGATCTGGCTCGTGTTGTCGGACACAACCTTCCCATGGATGTCTGGGCCCCTGAGCAGTTTCCAGGGGTGGGAGGGCGCAGTCCTGATTACAGGGAGGTCCCTGTCCCAAGGGGGACATTTTCTTCCTCCTCACTCCTGACTCGCAGCTCCATCACCTTCCTCCTCTTCTTTCTTGATCCCTCCTGACTCGCAGCTCTACCACCGTCATCTTCTTTCTTGATCCCTGTTGACTTGCAGATGCACTCCAATCCTCTTTCTTGATCGCTCTTCCTCGTAGGTTCACCACCTTCCTCTTCTTTCTTGCTTTCGCCTTTGCGAGCTGCTCCACCCGAACAGAGATGCACAGAAAACAAAAATATACCCACCCCAGGCCCGTACAGTCACACGAGGGGGCGAGTCCGGTCGCTGACGCATCCCCACACCCCACCACAAGGCCACCTTGCCTTGGCCCCGGCCCCCCGCACAGGCCTTCCCACCAACCCAGCCCCTCCGTAGCAGCACAGTTTCCCAGCATGCACCCCACAAAGACTTTCTTTGCCAGTCACCCCTGGCACTTACAGCAACACACCACACCAGCATCAAGAGCCCTGGGAGTGGAGAGCTGGCCAGGCCCTCACCCCCACCCCGGCAGGATCCTCTTCCCCCTCCTTTACCTGCTGGCAGACAGACACCTCCCAAGGGATGACCACCCTGCTCCCTTAACTGCTCCCAAGTCCAAGAGCCCAGCCCCTGCTCACCACCCCCACCTCCCAAAACACAGCCAACAGCCCCTGCTCCCATTTTACCACTTTACCCCCGAGCACGGTTTCTAGGGGTGGGAGGGGGACGCACTAATCACAGATCGTTCCCTGTGCTTAAGGATACATTCTCCTTCTCGCTGGCTCAGCCTGCCCATCTTCCTCCTCACTCTTGACTCGTAGCTCCATCACCTTTCTCCTCTTTTGTCCCCTCCTCACTCACAGGTCCACCACTGTCATCTTCTTTCTTGACTCTGCTTGACTCACAGGTGCGCTCCAATCCTCTTCCGTGATCGCTCTTCTGTGTCAGTACACGGAAGACCGGGCACATGAGAAACTGCAAGAGTCAACAGCATGAGAACAAGCATTAGTGGAAAAATACAAGAACAAAGGACTGTATGCTATGTGATACATCAAGGACAGAGGAGTTGATACAGGATTGATGCATCAAGGACAGAGGGACAGCTTGTGATAGACAAAAAAGGTGTTTATGGCAGTGACTTTGGTGGGAACACAAAACACATCACTTATGTAATGACTAACTTAGCTAATCAACAAATGCTTGAGCAAGCATCATAGCGAGTATAAACGCAAGCCTGAATTTGTAATAAACATCTCTCATTGCACCTTAAAAGAGAGTCCGTACCGCATTCGCTACAAATGGCGCCCTGGAACAGGGACTTTCAGCGTGCCTATAAAGGCAGTAGCCGCTCTGGTAGCGAAGCCCAATCGAACCAGGAAACAGGACCGGGAACCAGGACAGTGCGCGCCCACCACCAACGAAAGGTGAGCGATTGGGAACCATGGGAGGGAAGTTATCCCTTAAGCAAAGACAAACCCTGGATGTCCTTCAACATGCGCTACAAACGCAAAATCAGGATGTATCAGGGGTCTGATTGGTGAGTTTATTACAATGGATTGCTAATCATGTGCTAGACTTTCCTACAACTGGTACATTTCAGTTGGAGACATGGCACAAAGATGAATGAGAATTATATGAACAGGTAACGACTGGAGATAAAGCTGCTTGCAAATATTCATCTACTTGGGGAAAAATTATGACTACTAAGATACAGGATACAGGACTGATACATCAGGGACAGAGGGACAGCTTACTATAGAAAAAAATGTGTATATGGCAGTTACATCGCTCATGTAATGTCTAACTTAGCTAAAGAGCAAATGCTTGAGCAAGCATCATAGCGAGTATAAATGCAAACCTGAGTTTGTAATAAATGTCTCTCATGGCACCTTACCGTGAGTCCACGCCAGATTCGCTACACTCTTCCTCATAGGTTCACCACCTTCCTCTCCTTCCTTGCTTTTCCTTTGCACGCTGCTCCACCTGAAGAGAAACACACAGAGGACTGAGCTACACCAGCCCAAGGGCACTACAATCAGACAGGGGCTGAGTCCGGGGGCTGACACCTCCCCACACCCCACAACGAGCCCACCTTGCCTTGGCCCCGGCCCCTCGCACATGCCTTAGAGATATCATAGCTCAGTACAAATCCCCACAGTCCTCACCTGCTGTTTGGTGCTTGCGGAGGGTCACACTCCCTGTGCCCCAGGGCACTGGCCCTACACGGCCAAGCTCGGCAGCGGGACTGTCTGGAGCTGCCGCTGGCTGGTTCTCCAGCTTTAGGGTCACCCGCAGAAGCCCGCTCTCCTCAGCTCTGCACACCCATCCAGTTGCGCCGCCCAGGCAAAGTCAGCTTCACCCTCTGCTCTACACCTCACCTGCAAACAACCAACTCTTCAACTGACAACTGTCCAAAACCCACCGACAAACTCTCCACACCTCAGCCTTTCGTTTGCAACTGCTGCCTCTAGTGCATCTCACAGGCAAGCCTTCAAAATCCCCTCATCCTGCAATAATACTCCAGCACTGATCACCTGCGGGAACAACTACCACAATACCATGCAAACACCAACCAGTTCTGGCACGGAAATATCACTTTCTCCTCAAAATTCCACCCTACACCAACTGCTGACAAACACACGCTGTCCTCACCAAAGCCAAACGCTGCAACAACCAGCGACAACTCAAATTTGCGTGGGCGGTGCAAAATTGCAGGGGTGAGCTAACGCAGAGCTGGGCTTGAAAGCTGCAGGGTGTACACCCTGTTGTTTAACGTGGCGAGTCACTCCCATTCTGCCTTCTCCCTGGGAGAAGCGCATGAGCAGAGGTTGCTTCAAGGCACGATGAGAACGGTTCGGTTCTCCGGGTCTCGGAGGGTGAGAGTAATAAATGTGGTCTGTGTCGTGGCGCAGGAACTTCCCATCCACTTGCTTCTCCATTCAGTCTGGTGCTGCAAGAGAAGGAGAGAAAGAAAAAGTTAGGATTGAGTTAACAACCTCATCATCCCTGACCCCTAATCTGCAGGAATCTTAGGAGGCCTGATATAATTTTGCTCATCTCCCTGTCTTTGCTGGAATACTTTACTGTAGAAATTTCTGTCATCAACATTCTCTTAACCGATCTGATGTGTTCATAGTTCCTAGCCCAGCATCCTTTCCTCAAAGTACCTCAGCATTTCCCTTTGAAACCACACCTTAGTGCCATCCCGTCCCAGAGCTACCTCAGCATTTCCCACTGCAGCCTCTGCGATGCAATCTCCTCCCTGAGGTACCTCAGCCTTTACCACCAAAACCTCTCTCCCTTCCGTCCTCTCCTTTAAGTCCCTCAGCCTTTCCCATCAAAGCCTCCCCCGATGTCATCCCCTCCCTGAGGTACCTCAGCCTTTCCCGTCAAAGCCTCCCCCGATATCATCCCCTCCCTGATGTACCTCAGCCATTCCCGTCAAAGCCTCCCCCGATATCATCCCCTTCCCGAGGTAGCTCAGCCTTTCTTGTCAAAGCCTCCCCCGATATCATCCCCTCCCTGAGGTACCTCAGCCTTTCCTGTCAAAGCCTCCCCCGATATCATCCCCTCCCCGAGGTACCTCAGCCTTTCCTGTCAAAGCCTCCCCCGATATCATCCCCTCCCCGAGGTACCTCAGCCTTTCCTGTAAAAGCCTCCCCCGATATCATCCCCTCCCTGAGGTACCTCAGCCTTTCCCGTCAAAGCCTCCCCCGATATCATCCCCTCCCCGAGGTACCTCAGCCTTTCCTGTCAAAGCCTACCCCGATATCATCCCCTCCCCGAGGTACCTCAGCTTTTCCCACCTAAGCTCCTCCCGCACCGTCCCGCCCTCAGGTTCCTCCGCCGCTCCCTCCGTTCCCGGCCCCCCCCGCCCCTCGCGCCCCCCCTTGGCGCTCCCGACCCGCCGCTGCCCCCTCCCGCTCGCTTTCCTCCCTCTGTCCTGTGTCACTACGGGGGCTCCCCCTCCGCCCCACGGCCCCGCCCGAGCCCCGCGCAGCGCTCAGCGCGGGGCTCCCTTCCCTCACAGCCGCCCGCGTGCTTCCCCCTCGCCCCAGCCGGGGGCCGCGCTGTTGCAGCTGGCTGCCCCTCGCCTTCCTCCTTCCGAAACCAGCCCGTCTGTCACCCTCCAGCCTCGCCCCTCAGCCGGTCCCGGGCCGCCCCGTCCAGTCTCCCCGCTGTCCGCCCGCCCCTCGCTCACCGCCGGCCCCGCCGTTCCTCGCGCGCTGCTCCAGCCGCCGCCCCTCCGGCACGCGCTCCGCGGCCCGCGCACTTACGCAGCGTGTCCCCGCCCATCCCGCGCAGGAGCCAATCCCGTCCGCGTCCGCCACCGGGCTGCGCCCCCCCCCCCACCCCGCCTCCGCGCCCGGCTCTGGCCCCCCCTGCCCCTCGCCTCCCGTCCCGGAGCCACCGGCGGCCGCAGAGCGGCGCTGTCCGCCCGCAGGGCGGGGCCGGGAGCTTTCAGGCTGCGTCTGCCCGGGACCGAGGGCTCTGCCGCCTGCCCGGGACAGCCCGGGACCGAGGGCTCCGCCGCTGCAGCCCGTTTCGTGCCGTTTGCACCCCCCAGGTTACACGGCTGCAGCCTTCCTGCTGGTTTAGCTCACACACCTTTCTTCTTTCTAACTGCACAGCAGTTCACACTCACAAAAGTTCGTGCTGGTTGGCATAAGAGTATCTGCATAAGAATTTACAAACATTACAAAGATATACCACAGACCACAGCTTTCTAAGCTTTCAAGTTAAAGTTCCATGTTTAAATAAAACAGACAATACCAGTAGAGCTGTGTACCTCTGTCGTCTTTGTTCAGAAAGAAGTGACAACACCAGAAAACACATTGACAGCCAGTGCTTTGAACAGTGAAGGTGGGATCTACAAAAGTCTGATTAAACTAAACAGCCTCAGGTCTTTATCAAGCTGCAGATCTGCCAGGAATGCTGAAATGCAAGAGTTTACTCCTGCAATATTCCACGATGGAACAGCCACTTCATATCAAATATAATCTCAAAGTTCCAAACCAGTACGTTAAAAAGCTACCAGTAAGTATTAGAAGACCACTGCAAGATCTTATTGCTTTTTGAGTTAAATAATAATTTTTCAATAAACCAAAACCCAAACAGGTTCTCAAATCTGTTGCTTATCATCCTGTTCATTCATTAGCACTGCAGCAATCAGTTTTTATACAATGTGTCAACAGAGGCGTCTAAAAAACCCCAAACAAAACTTATTCAAGTCCACGGACACCCCCGCCCTCCTTGCCCCCCCTCACCCTGAGCCCCACGATCACCACTTGGTGCGGGAGAGGAGCACAACTCGACAGACAGAACCAGAAATCCGACTGCGGTAAGAAGGAAACATCGAGGTAGTTACAGCTTCCTTAAACATTCAAAATCTGATGTCTTCCAAAACAAAGCACATCATCCTCATCATTTAAAAAGCAAAGTTGCTTTGTACGTCTCTGATCCTCACACCAGCTGAGTGGTTCTCAAGTCCGCTGAGCTCCACTGTGCAGCCACCCCCACGTCTGTGTCGCCTTGTCTGGAGTCCCCAGTCGCGGGACAGTGAGTGGGGTTGGACTCCAGTGATAAAGAAAAACACAAAGAGTCAAATTGGAAAAGTAATTAAAACAGAAGATCTGAAAGCCAGTTTAATTTTAATAACTTATTTGTACACTGCTATAAGCATATGAAGTATGGGGGTCACGAACTCTTGCTACCACATATGTGCCTTATTACAATAAGCACAGGAAACAAGGAAGTAGCATTCCTTCTATTTTTGATGTAATTATGAGCTAATACATCTCCTGAGATGGCTTCCAGACCTGATTTAGTATCTACACTGTGTTGTACTGCAGATAAATACCTCAGGTCAGCATTAATTGAAGACAATGTGCAGAATGAGCAATATGCAGGTAAGCACAAGATCCTGGATTCCTTACAAGAGTCTACTTCTAAAATTGTCTGAAAATGCTGCAGAAATTGTAGCAGATAAACAACAGTAGCCACATTTTGTCCTATGGCATTTACATAATGTTGATCCACCTGTATTAACTTGTGCCCTTTCGGAACAGAGCTGTAAACTCAGAGTGTCCAAAGACTTCTTTCTTTTAAATAGAATACGCTTAAACTGGCTGTCTTGAACAGACTGCCTGTGCAGACTTGCAGCAGTTGAACGGAGGATGTGATTCCAGTGAATGGAGACAGAAAGAAGATCAGCACAAAAGCAGCAATGACAGACCAGAGACACCCACCTAGAGCCTACGGAGACCAAAAAAAGTCGTCGCGTGGGCTTAGCAGTTGGGGAACCAGACCAAACAGCCTGGTTATTCTCCACCAGGAGGGTCTTTATCTGGCCATGATCATGTCATCAATGGAGAAACTCACCATCATCAGACAGAGTGCAGGCGTGGGCAATGAGAGCAGCAAATCCAGCACCGACACGGTGTCAGAGTTTGTACAGACAATGAACACGCTCACGGGTCTTGTTCAATACTTTACACACTATTCTGAAAAGAGACACTGATTTAACTGTTGCACAGCACATACTGTCACTTTACACAACTTGGAGAAACAAAGCAAGCTCATAAAGTTCATACTCCATACATCAGGATAGGAGGTTACTCATAAAATGCAATCATCTCTGCCAGATACAGGCAAATGCACATATTTATTTGAAGCAAATTCCAAGTTTATACCGTCATCTCAGGTCAAATTCTGCTATCAGACACAGGACACACAGCTCAAATGCCAACAGCTCATAAGAAAGCTTCACAAGAGAATGAACTAAACATACAGCTATGGAATCAAGTGTGTTTTATCAATACATCAAATGCAACTCTAATTCCCCTAGGCCCTCACGTTAATAGAAACCCCACAGAGTTTCTAGAAAGAATGTCCATAAAATTGACATGCGACATTACCCTCAGTGAGTCTCCTGAACCAGACGGCAGAGCAACCGACCCGCAGCAAGGACAACACAGAACAGACAGTTCTGCTGGAAACGCAAGGAACGGACTAAAAGTAACCATTCTGCATTACAGAATTAATGCATTGTGTCACTTTGTGTAGATAATTCACCCATAAAAATCAGTAAATATGAAGGCCACCCTTACTGATAAATGCCTATATGTTTGTAGTCATGTTTAATAAAACACACTTTGTGAGGGTTTTTTGGCTCAAGAAGGACACTGGATCAGTGTGCTTTGGGTTATTTCTGTAAGGAGCCATAACTCAACAGAAAGATAGCTTTAAGAAAGCGTGCAATTAGCTATTAATTGGACAAAATAAGTGTAGTTAGCACATAATAAATAGTTTTAAATGGTCTCACAAGTGGAAGTGGAAGAAACACCACCTGGATTCATTTTCCCATATCAATTCTTATGAAAATACCCACAATAGAATGCACTTATCAGCAAGGTATACAACTGCACATCTACACACAACATAACTGCATGTAATCGCACATTTTTGACCATATTAACTACAAATTGGGCAGCTATAAAATACGTCAGTTATACCTTCATTTACTTCCAGAAATCTCCACTGAAATTATTTTGTTGCTTAAATTACTGTATAATGTGCACTTTATTAATGTATTATACATTAAGTATACAAACATGTTATGAAAAAACAAATCTAGTCCCAATACCTTTGTGAGTTTTAAAGGACGCCGGTGGGTAACGGTGAACAATCAACAGTCATCCGGGTAAAACACCCATGGGCAGAGCTGAAACTTGTTTTCATTGGTAGGTTGTGTTTTTCTGCAAGTTGTGTTATCATACCTACATACAGCAAATAAAGATTTGACCCAAATTACATACCTTTATGTGCATACACACACGCACATGTTTGTGTTGTACAAAGATGCACACTGTTACTGAGATGTATAGGCATTGAATGTGTCAGGTAAGTAACATGACAAGAGGCTTGAGAGGTGGGTCTGCAGGGAATTATGTAAGTAACATATTAATGCAACAAATCTGGTGGCATAAAGCTACGGGGGAAAAAAATCCAGCGGAGAATCAGATAAATTCACGTGTTCTTTAAAGACAGCTCATGCATTCAACCAACTCCCAGGTGGGCCTGACTGTGGAAAGGAAAGTTTGCTTGAGCACTTAGCGCCAGTGTCTGATGAGCAGACAAAACACCAACTGCAGACCGGGGACCCCCAGTTCTCAACCAGTTCATGGCTCTGAGCATCTTCTTTCCACACACTGCGGGTAACGCTTTACATCTGCAATCCCCTCCCTAAACCCATCTTGTTCCTGGCTGAGAAGATACCAGATGTGGGAACTATTGCATGACAGAAGAATTTGTACTGTTAAATCACAGGATTCTGAGCACTGCAGATGATCACAGTGCGGTGCTGCCCTGAGAAGAAAGGACGAGTGACTCTTGGTGTTCCCTGCTGCTCACTGCCCTGATCCTGCCCACCCTCATGTTCCAGCCACTCAGACCCCGGCCAGAATGACTGAGACAGGAGGGTCTCTTAAGGATGTTTTGTTTTGTCCAGATACCTTTAATTTGCTTATATACACAGATTTCATAAGAGGAAGCACTTGATTTCACCGATGACACGATTTCTCCAGTAACGCATCTCACCAAGATTGCCAATTGACAGTCCCCCTTAGGATGAGAGAACGTTCATGTTGAACAAACCATGAACACTTGTAGTGATTGAAACTGGGGGTTTTTCAGACAAGCACCATCTGCCTCCTGCGCCAGAGACTCAACAGAATTATGTCTCAGACATTATGGCAACAACAGCTCATCCCGCAGTGATGGGTCACTCAGAGCGAAAACAATCCCGTATGGACACCGTGTCCAGCAGCAGATGGGGCACTCAGGAGAAGGTGAATCGCGATTTACATCCCAACACCAGCCGAGGCCCGCAGACAAAGGCCGCGGGCTGACATGGGAGGGGACGGGCCTTTCGTTCTCCTTCTTTGCTTCTCTTTTCCTTTCCTACACCCTTATTTCATCTCCTCTCCCTCTATGAGCAGTATAACCTAAGGCTTAGAGCCACAAAACTCCTTTGTGTAAACCCTTTGGCTGTTAAACTGTTCACCAATTTGGCTTAAGTAGCATAAATCTTCCTGCTAATTGGGCCAAGCTGCAAAATAAAAGGTGTTGGGGTTTTTTTGTTTATGGTCCTTGAGTACCCCATATACTCTTTTCTAACTAAGGGGACCTGAATCGGAGTCACCTCCCCACACACGGACAGCTGGGGACATTCTGCAATGAAAACTTGTATGGAGAGTGGAACACACTGAATAGGTCAATCCAGCATTTAATAAAAGCATCGGAGTTAGCTCTTGAATTAACATTGATAACATGCTCTGCTATATTGTGGCCAGTTGCGATTGGAAACAACGCAGTTACAAGTTCGGTGTGCATGGTCCTCTGTATACACGAAGACATCCAGCCAGCTTTAGTCACGCACCTGATCTTTCCTTCGTGTTACAGATCTCTGCAATGAAAGCTGGGAGCAACAAACATTCAGCTTTCTGATGTGTCATTAAAGAGATTTTTCTGCATTTACTACAATCCTGACCGAGCCTGTACCTGATTGCTTTAACTGGCATTAGATAAGTCATTGAGTAAGCAGTCAAGTCAGCCCGCGAGAAGACACGGAGAGGTGACAAAGTTGTAAGTCCCTAGGATGCTGGCACACCAGCACGAACACAGGCAAGCAGAAGCCTCCAACGCATTGGCAGAAATATCCTACTCAGGTACAGCAGGCAAATGCAACTTATAATGGAACGGTTACAATATGCTTGGTAGAAAAAAGCTGAGGTTCCGCTGCCTCAGGCCCACAGCGGTTACTGCTGTGTCTGGTCTAACCCAGATCCAGTAGTGAGCTACACGTGCTTATCTTGGTTTGATATTTGTAGTGCACGTGTTAACATACAGATCAATATACAAGACAAGGTCTGATGAACAAAATCTCTCTCTGAAAGATCCTGAAGTGATCACTGGAGTGATTTTCAAGGCAAAGATTCTGTCTGTCTCCAGCTCCCAGAAGACTTCAGAGGTGAAATTCTCTATAAATCCTGAGGGGGAAAGAGGGGGTTGTAAGGAACATGAACCTGAAGAACATTCAGTAGCTCTCCCGGGCGCTCTGTGACGGAGCCTCCCCTGTTCACCAGCTCCTGAGGCTCCAGGGGCTGCAACACGGGGCACAACGCGCTCACAGACTGAACCTGCGCTGAGCGAGAAAATGCCTTCCTGATGAAGCTTTAACATCAACACACCAACTATTGCTTGTCCTTCAAGGAAACTATCTTGTTATAAGCATTTATAGCTCTATTGTCTATTTATGCTTTTAGCAATAAGCGCTTTTATCCACATTTCATTTTGGTGCACCTGGTAAGACATGTGATTGAAGGTGACAGATAAGAGCAGGGCACTCTTTTAATCCCTAAGACAGGACCCTGGGAAAACTTCACAGGAATCAGTTCTTCACTACATTGCTGCTCCTTGCATTCACAGGCCAGCAGAAAAGCACGGGCCGAGGTGAGAACCGCCCGCAGAAGGGGCTGCCAGACACTGTTCTGGCTGATGCTCTGCCAGGACGTGCTTCGTTTTCTGTCCGGTGCTGTGCGGGGGGAACACGGAACATCTGCACGAAAAACCTGCGCTTGGCTCGTGCAGCGTCTGTGTCACGGGAACCGACAGCCACGTCCCATCGCTGACCTCGCGTGTTCACACAGCTGACTCAGTGATCGATACAGGTTTATCTGCATTACAAGCACAGCCGAGCCAGGTCAAGAGTGCTTCTTAAGAACCATTTTCAAAATGATCTTTCTAGACAATAAAGACTGATTTATCTTAATTTGTCTTACCTAAAAGCTAAGAAAGTATTTAATTTCTAGTAAGAAAGATGCCTAATTTTCTTTTGGCTATTAAAAATTGTATTAACCTCCAAAAATAAGAGAGTAAATGTCTGTTAACACTTTTTCCTTTTATGCTGATGTGAAGAAAATTCCTCTCTCATCCTGGTACTGTCAAACAGGATGAACATTTACAGAGAATGAGAGTGGGGAGTGATGAAAAAGTCAACAGCTTTTGCAGTCAGTTTGTATAAATTAAGATAAACGTGATATTGAAGCAAACCCAAATGTTTCTAACGTTCTCCTATAGAATCTCCTGCTGCTGTACAATAAGATACACTCTCAGACTATGACAACATTAGTCCGTGTCTTTGTAAGGTGCAGTCTTTTTCCTACCATATCATGCATAGGTGCCACACTTTTATATAGCCAGGTAACTGCTCATCTAAGGTGCATTTTGAAACATACCTTATCCTGCTTTGGAACCTGTGCCGAAATGGAAAGTAGTTGCTCTGTATCCAGGAATTTTGAGATAACTGTAAAACAAAAGTAAACAGATCAGAAATTGAATGGAAATCATAACAAAATCTATTTTTTTTTTTATGAACACAATTATTTAGTGAAACTTTTGTTAATCTTTTTCTTCCATTCTATCTTCACAAATTATTTACCAGGGAAAAAAAACAGGTTAAAAATTGCTGCTATCTAAATTATGTTGTCATAACTACACAGACTGTACCGAAGCATGTAGCGATTATTTTACAGGTGGACATATATCAATTTGGTAATATTCTTTTAGTGTGATTGAATCACACGTCTCTTGTGATAAAGATCAAGATGACACGATCCAGCTCCAGGTGCACTGACTCATACTCTGCTGTTGTGTTCTGTTTAGTTTGTCTGGACCACTATGAAGCAACAGGAAAAAACACCCATACACAACAACAGAACATCAGTGATGCCTTTATTTGTTTTTAATGTATACATTATGTACACCCGAATACTTCCAACTAGTCACAGAGGTAGAGACAAACTCACATTCTTTGAAAAAGGTATTGGCTGACTTCTACCCATTTAATCTGAGAAATTCGCTTTTCTTAGCAAAATCCTTGAGAAAAACATCACTATCATAATAAAGATTATTTCCACTACGTGTCACCTGGCAAATAATTACAATTCAAACATATTGAGTCACGTTGCATACTTTCACAGATTAGAAAGAAAGTGTTTTAACATAAATTGAATATGACGCATTAAAAATAAACTACTACTTAGTTGAATACACTCAGAAAACCAAAGACGGTAAATGTCAAATGAGGGTTCCAGGTAAGAGTACCCTACAGATTTGAAGCGCGCTTTGGGGACACCCAGCGCCTCCTGTTCACTGTACATTATGTGAACTGCAGCAGCTGAGACCCTGGGATGTGTGACCTGCAAAAACCATGAACATTAAAGTAACATTTATAAATCACAAACATGTTATTTGGCTTCCTTATGGACTGAAAGTGACAGGAGTGAAGCATCTAAACGTGATCTGTCCCACATTCATTCTTCACCACTCTGCAGCGGTTCTAGCAGGAGCTTCACACGTTTTCCCCCATTTAAGAGTTTAGATGCCAAAATATCCCAATAAGAACCATAATGCTTGTTTACATCTAGAATTGTCTTAAATATACGTCCTCCTATGCATGTTACAGAACACTGTAACCCTGCTTTGTATATTAACATGTAATACATGCCACTAAAACCGTATCAATTAACTGACTAGACAAAGTTTTCCTCTGGAATTTAACACGTGCATTAAAACTCCTCCAAACCGAAGCCCAGCTCTACTAGGCCGTCCCACAAGCGCAGGGCTTGAGCTCTGGTTTGAGCCCGATGCCGCACTCCCCGCGCCGGGCTGCAGTACCGCGCTGTGGCCACCGGGCGGCAGCACCAGCGACACCCGGCGGCCGGTGCACCGCGGGAGCACCGGGGCGCCACCGCGCATGCGCGGAACCGGGGCTGAACGTCCGCGTGCGTGCGGGGGTGACCTGCACCGGGGTGACCACCCGGGATCACCCACAGCAAACGAGCCACCCGGGACAACGCGGAACAGAGAATCCGCTCTAGAGAACCACCCCACCCAGAGAACCCTCCTCGGCGGAACCTCCCGGCGGCCCGTTCGAGCTCTCTAGTGCCCTATTTGCGTAGCCACGCCTCTGATTTGCATTTCTCCGCCCCATCCTCGCCCCGCCTGCCGTTCCCATGCGCCCCGCCCCTCCTCTTATCTCCCGCAATCTGATTTGCAGGCTTCGAATCTCAATTTGCATTCTCCCCGCCTACTCACCTCCCTGCCCAAGCCCCGAGGAGATTTGCATATCCGGCACGACGCTCTGCTCTGTTCTATTTCTATTCGACCCCATCTATTTCTATTATTTCTACTTCTATTAATTCTCGTTCTATTTCTTTTCCTGTTTTCTGTTTCTTTCCCTGCGAAGTACAAACCACACCTGATCTCACAGATGTCCAGTGTAACCTGTAGCTGCTTTTGGTAAATATGAGCAGAACTGTACAGCACACGGTTTTCCCAGCAACATGAAGCAGAGAGCGTATTCAAAAAAAAAAAAAAAACAAACCACAAACACAAAGACGACACACAGCCTTGTAAGTCGGGTGATTAATTCTATTCAGTACGCTTTTACTCAAGTTAGATTACAAGAAAACTAAATTGGGCTCGCCCAGTGCCCTGTGAGTAGTAAAAACCATCACCACACAGTCAGTCACTCAGCAGAGAGCTCGCAGCAGCTCCCCGGCTGCCGCAGTTATGGAACGAAGCGTCTGGCTCGCACACAGAGCCCCCCAGCCCCTGCTCCCACCGCTGACCAGGTGCGGGTGCCGTTCTGCTCCCTGGGGGCAGCTCAGGCCTTTCCCTCAAGTGCACCCGCCAGAGACATTTCCGGGTAAGGATGAGTTTTTTAATCCTTTCTATAAACAGAATTTCTTTGCATTTTAAAAACCTTGTACATCACTGACATTGACTCCTATGTCTCTTTTTACACATACGTATGTATTTAGGGAATATATTTGATTCATATACATCATCTATTTCCACTGTAATATATATCTACTTAGACATCTACACACTTGCGTATGCATTTACATGTATATATCTGCTTAAACTTATACAGAATATCTGTTTATGCTTATATATATCACCACTTATTATCTAGAATATCCATTTATACTTACGCACCTGTTTAGCCTTCTCTTTGGACACAAATATCTTTCTAGACTTGCAGATGTTGGCATATTGTTACAATCATATTATTACATTTATGTATATTTAGACAGAGCTATCGATTCACACTTGGCGTGTGGCACGATGAGCAGTGACACGTGGCCAGCTGCACGGCTCAAGCACGAGGGACACCCCGACCTGCCAGGGAAAAGCGCCACTGAGAGCCAGACAGAAACAAAGTACGTCAGAGCACGCTGTCAAATATTGGGGAAACACTCATAGCATCCAGTTGCCTCTCTTTTTCAGTTTTTAGAACAAATACCCATCTGCTTAAGTACACCTAATAAATTATATGCTGCACCTACTCAACAATTACTCTTAACTATGGAAGTCAACATGTAAATTAGACCATTTTATTTGCTTTAAGTTTCATTGATAGGAAAATCAGTGAGATAGAAGACATGGGTTTACTTTAAAAAATAAATAAATATCCCCATTCCTGCAGTGCAGCATAAGGCTACGAAAAAGGAGCGTCAGACTCACGAACACTTTTGGCTGCACTGCAGCACACAGGGGAACACGTTTCTGTGACCGTGACAGCTCGACTGTCGCAACCGGGAACCCAAAGCCCAGCGGTGCCACCAACCTTTGCCAGGCCTGCTGTGCTGGGCTCTGCGGAAGGAAATGGACTTTGGTTGGTTGTTTCAAAGAAAATGAACAGTCCTGTTGTTGATGAGGCCACTGCCCACTACATCACCTGGGAAGATCCACTCGGAGGGCAGGTTCATAAAATGCAGCTTCTTGGAATGAGGAATGCTGCCGTTTTGGAAGATTTCTTACCAACTGAAGTCAGAACTACACACTGTAGGTTAAGAGAAAAAAGTCACTATTGAAACAATAACTCATCCAAACCACACATGGACTCACCGGCACCAGTTACGAGGCTGAAAGTGCTTCTTGGGAACACCTGGCAAACACGCAGAACAAAACCGATTTGCCCAGGTGCCTGTATCTCTGTCAGCTTTTTGAGTACTATTCTAAGATATTTTAAAAACCTATTGAGTGAAAAAGAACAAAGCATTTGTCATTGAATCAGGTTGTTTCTTCTGGACATCTGAACTCTTACAAACACCTCCTTTCCTCTTTTAGTACAAAATCATTTCCATAGTATCATTCAATAGTAAGCCCACAGAAACAGAAGATTACGCTTTCAGGAAGAGAAAATAACCAGAGGGAGGTGAGCTCTGCACAGGTGTACCGTGCTCCAGAACAGACCTTATTTTTAGTACTCCTGGTAAAATATTTCGTATTAAAAATATAGAAGGAGAGTCGGTGCATTCTTAATGTTAACTTTAAAGTCCACTCTACAAGTACCTCAGGAAAAGTGCAGACACGCGTCCTAGCCGTACCTTGTACGGGCAGACCGCTCTGGATTCCTTCTGTCTGTCTGGTACTTCTGTAGCAGAAGACGGGGCAACCGCGGTGAAACGGTGGCAGCAGACATCCAGCTGAAAGAGGAAAAGCCCTTCAGAACAAAGCTGGAGAGGAACCTGACACTTCCTTTTTTCTTGTGAAGGCTACAGTTGAGTGCAGAAAAAAGTATTTTGCACCATCTTCAGTACAGCTGTTGATACGGCCACTGGAGCGTTTGCGTTTCTTGGATAACCAGGCCATTTTTGACTCATTGGCAGTCTGAGTTCCCTAGAACACATTTTCCCAGATACACACAGAACACAGACACAGATATCACCCAAGTATAGCCAAGATTTCCTTCCTCGCCCTGGATGCTGTCATTGAAGAGCCCAGCAGCCCATCCGTCCTCGTGAACCGCCCCACTGAAAAAAAAAAAAAATTATCTTTTCCAGGCTGTTTCTTCAAAGGGTAAAGATATTTTAAATTGCAGTTATCTTTTCCAACAAAGTGATTTTGTGATTCCTTTGAAAAGGAGGGTAAGCTTGCCAGAGAAAGATAGCGACAGGGAGCAAGACAAGGTGACACAGAGAGAGGGGCAAAAGGGCCAGGGAGCAGGGCAAAGGGAAGAAGAGGCCAAAATGAGAGACAAGGAGCAGGAGACAGAGACGGTGGGAAAAATCCTAGAATGGGCAGTGGGAGAGACAGACAAAGGAGAAGTGGGCGCCGGGCTGCGGGACAGAGACAGGAAGGAGGAAACGCAGTGACAGGGAGCAGGGCAGAGCGACAGAGAAACAAAAACAAAGAGGGAAGAGGACAGAGAAACCAGGAGTAAGACAAGAAGAAGGGCAGAGAAACAGGAACCGGGGTGGGTAGGGAGCAGGACCAAGAGATGGAGCGAGGATGGAGATGGAGGAAGAAACCTGGGATGGCCAACAGGACAGGGAAGAATATGACTGTGGGTAGGGAGCAGGACACAGGGATACAGCGAGAAACAATGGGACAGGGAGCAGCATTAAAGGTCAGAAAGAATAAGAGATGAACAGGAAGGAGGAATGGAACGCCGAGATGCTGAACAAAAAACGCCAGCAACAGTGAGCGAGACAAACGAATAGAGAGAGAAGGGCAAGGCAGGAAGAAGAGAGATAGGAAGGTGGGAGATAAGAGCTGCACGTACAGGTACTGAGAAGAAAAGAACAGCAGGGAACAGGCCAGAGAAACTGTGGGGAAAAAAAGAGACTATGCAGATCAAGACAAAGATATGGAAAAGGGAAAAACAGCTATAGAAGATGGAGCAGGACACAAAAATAGAGAGAAAAGGAGAGGTATAGGGAAGCAAAATTTTAAAATAATAATAATAAACCAAAACCACCACCAAGGAGGGGCAGGGAGGCACCAGGACACACAAGCCGGGGACGAGGCCCCGAGGGCCAGGGACTCACAGCGGCTCTCGCTTTCGGTGGCTGCCAGGAGGCTTCTAACAGCTCAGACGCTCCCGTCTCCTTCCCTCCTCCCTTCCTCTCCGGTAACTCGGGGCGCTCGGCCGTCCTCAGCCTAGGAGAACACGGTGGGGTGTCAGGGCTCCTACGAGACGAGGCTTCGGGGACATGGAGCCTCGCTGGCTCGCTCGCCAGGCAGCCGTCCCGCTCCAGGATACGCGCACGGACCCTGCCGCGCACGTTGGCCCCCGGCCCGCCACACGCCGCGCAGAGGGAGCCTTCGCCACCCGGAGAGAGGGGCTCGCTCTCTCGCCCGCTGCAGGAAGCGGACATTGGGCCGACGGCCCCGCATTTCTTCCTCTTTACCTCTCCCCAACCTCTCTGGCTCCAGCAGCAGCAGCCCCCGTCCACGCACGGGACGTGCTCCCCTGTCCCTTCTCCCGCCACGCTGCCAGACGAGCCTCGCCAGCCCGAGGCGGGCGCAGCCAACGGCATCCCCCGGGCTGGGAGTGAACGGCCACATCCTCAGCGCGGCCTCTGGGAGAGGGAGAGAAGAAGCAGCGGCCGTTAGCACCGTAGCTCACCCCTGCCCCAGCCTGCTCCTTCCGCAGGGGCCACCGGAGAGGTGCCGAGGGCCGGCTTGCTGCCTTCACAACGGGGCTTGGGAGCGGCCCAGGAACACGGGACGGGTTCGCAGGAGCTGCCGGAGCTGGGGGCGGCTGCACGGGGCGAGCGGGGCCGCGGGAGGAGGCTTGGCGGGAGCTCTGGCGAGCTGGGGACGCACCCGGCGTCTGCCCCCGGCCGGCTGTCACCTCCTGCTCCTCTCCCGCACGCTGGGGACGGAGGACGGCGCCGCGTCTCCCACCTGGGCGCTGCTCCCCAGGTTCCATTCCCCGCCTGGGCTGGGGGGTCTGCTGAGCATCGGGCGTTCACAGCTCCCCCTCAGAAACACAGAAATTCCAAATTAGAGTTCAGCCTCTGAAAAAAGTAGAGCAGGAGAAAGCAGAGGAATTAGTCAGAAGAAGGGACAGGAGAGCAGCTGAGCTAACGGAGGATTCGAGGGAAACGGGCCACCTCAAAACACAAGGCATCCTCAAAAAACCAGAGCAACTGCAGCAACGCCAGACAGCATTAAGACAAACTGACACCGTTTAGGACACGCTCAGCATAAAAGCAAACACATCCACCGGTGCAGGAAAGCATCTCGCCCCTTCCCCACAGCACCGCCACAGGACACAGCCCTGTGAGGCCACGGGATGGGCTTGTACTGAAACGGAGAAATAAGCTTGACAGCAGAGTCAATTACACCGTTAAGCAGGCAATGTTTCTTTCATCTGCACTGGGGAGCTCTGGGGGTCGTCCTCTGTAAGTGCTCCCACGACTGGATACTCTTGCATTGCTTATAGTCACACAGCTGCTACATATTAATTACAATTGCTTTAAATTTTGAACATACTATATATCTAGCCTAAGAAATAATTGATGAAGTTACTTATAAATGTTTAGTTTCTCACTCACAACACATCTATTAGTTAAATATAAACTAAGCTCTCAGCTTCTAAACAATGTGTTATTAAATCTTCTGTCTCCCTCTTGTCGTGCAGAAGGATCTAAAACGTGAAAAACATCCCCTCATCGTGCCGGCGGTCAGAAAGCATTTACCTCACGTGAACCGGTTAATGAAGGGTACATCTTCTATAACTTCATCGCAGTATACATTAACTTGGTAGCTTCTCTTGAATTCCCCCCTTTTCAATATACTTGCAAACTCTTTGGCAGTATAAATCTACGAAATATTATCATCTCGCGTTGTGGTACAGCACAATTATTTGTTACCCACTAGCGGTACCAAACAGACCACTGTAGCGTAACGTAAGTAAAAACGACTAGCATCAAAATCAGAGTCCTAAGATCAATGCTGACAGAACTGCGAAGCCGCAGCTCCTGCCGGTTCTGACGTTGGTTTCTGGCACTTCTGACCGCTTCGGGTCAAACGGCGCCTCTTCCCCCGGCCGTGCGCTGCAGTACCCGAGTTTCGCCACAGGGCGGCAGCACTGAGACCGCCGCGGCAGCCCCGGGCGAGCGGTCGTGCCGCGTTTCGCGGGAACCCCGCAAAATAAACCCCAGAAAACAAACGCGACAAAACAAAAAAGCACACAGAGAGCCGCGGAACGAAAGCCGCACGTACAGGACACAGAACCCGCCGGGCCTCGCCCCGAGCTCCCGGCGAAGCGGCGCCCGACCCGCCACGCCACCGAGCCTGCAACCGCGCCTTCGCTCCCACCAGCTTCGCCAGCTCGGCCGTAAGGGCAGCGGGGAAACCGAACCGAACGCCTCCTCACCGCGCCGGCCCATCCCACTCCCCCCGTTCCAACGGCACGGTCACCCTCGCCGCGGACGCAGTCACCTGCCGCCTCTTTCGCCACTCCGTTCCCCTCGCACTCTCCCACCGTCCCGCGGTGGGAGGCTCCCGGCTGTCGCCTCCTTCCCCTCTGCCTTTCTGCCGCCTCCGGGGACCTCACGAAGGGCTGCCCTGAGCCGCCTACCTCCAGGTCCCCGGGCGCCGGTTGCAGCAACCGCTCCGCAACCGCCCCGACCCCCGTTCCCGTTAATTCCCGGTACCCACCCCGAGACACCACGGACCCGCTCGCCAGGACCCGCGCTGATTGGCTGCTTTCCACCCCCCCACACTGTCCTCCTATTGGATGCTCCGTCCGGTGCCCAGGAGCCAGCAACGCCCGCCCCTCCGGCAAAATGATAGCCTGCCTAGGCACGTCAATCACCATTTTCTCCGCCTATCAGCGCTCGCAGTTTGGGCATGCACAGTAGGGAGGCAGCAGCACCCGCCCCCTTCCGCAACACGATTGGCTGCCGAGAACCAGTCAATCACCATTCTCTCGGCCCATCAGTACTCGCAGTTTGCTCATGCGCAGTACGGAGCCTCCGACACCCGCCCCTCCGGCAATCTGAGTGGCGGACAGAATGGCAATTGACGTGCCTTGGCAGCCTATCAGCGATCCGCCCCCCCCCCCCCAGCCTTCCCGCGCCATCTGATTGGCCCGCTCTGCACCCTCACCCGTCTGCTCTCCGCCCTGCCGGGACCCCCACGCCCTTTGCCCGCGCGGCTTCCAGCAGCCGCGTTTGAAAGGAAACAACAAAGCGCGCTCCTTTGCTTTACGCTGACAAGGGGGGCGGGTGGTCACCTACCCTTAAATTCATTGTGAACAGAGAGAGCCCTAAGGAGCTCCGGCCGGCAGGTTTCTCTCCCCTGTGCCCGGGACCGAGGAGACGCCGCCGCCTCCTGCCGCCGCCTCGCCCGTTCCCCTCGCAGCGGGGCCTCCCCGGGAGAGCCGGGGGCCTCGTTTTTTCCCGGCTGCTCGTCCGACCGCTGCCCTCCCCTTTCTGACGGGCACGACGCCGCCCGCAGCGGCAGAGTCCCCCTCTTACCCCCGGCACGGGCACCGGGCGCCGCTCCCCAGCTGCAGTTCCGGGCGGTGGCCACCAGACGGCAGCACCGAGCGCGGTCACGCAGCGCCCCCCGGGCCCCGCAGCGCGGGCGCTTTTTCTTGACCCGTGGGCAGCCTGAGCTCCCCGAACGCGCTTTCCCAGAGCCGCGCACATGGCAGACACACTGATAAAAGATAATAGCCCGACATTGCTAAAATGTGTTTTTTTCCTAAAGATGCCTTCTGTCCTAATAAAATACATTGCCTCTCCCTGTGCCCCGTGTCTTGTCTGCAGCAGTAACTCGGCTCGCCCGCAGCTGTGGCAGCTCTGCTGCTGCTACAGGGTCAGTTCCAGCCCTTACCCTCGGCTGAGCAGCAGCCGGGCAGGCGCTGCTGCTCTGGGCGCTGCGCATCCTTCAGGAACGGTTCTCAAACGATCCTGTGCAACGATGTCCAGAGCCAGGACCCCCGCGGCGGGGGACAGGAGCACACGGCCGGGCCCGTCCCGGCTCGGGGCTGTTTCCGCAGTCGCTGTGAGCTGATCCGTGAGCTGGAACCAACCTCCCCATGCCCCGGCCCGGCCCTTTGTCCCCGGCTTTCCCAGGGCAGCGCAGCGGGCTGGGTCACACCAACTGTTCTCTGCTGGCACCACCCAGCCGGGTCACCTGTGTCTGCGGTTGTGGGGACACCCCACGGGCTCCCTGGAAACGGACATCACAGCACTGAGAGGGGGCGTTCAGGAGCCTCTGCGCTTTTGGGTTGGTTTGTTTGGGGTTTTTTTCCTTTTGTTGTTTTGATCGTTAGCTTCTTGTTGTCGGTTGGTTTGTTTTTAAGCTGTTACTCTATATAGCTCATCCATGGTGCTTATAGAGCATGGGTAAATCTACCCTGCTTCCTCACAGGAGACAACCATCTCGCTTTACAACAGGTGATTGAATCTGCTATAGAAAAGTTCAACCACCTCCTGTACAGCAAAGGATAAAAGAAAGTATGGATTTTTGTTGCATCTAATCCCCAATGCAAGTACCCATTAACAATACATTAGCAGTGGGTTCCTTCAAATATTCACAGTGAAGGTAGTTCCTGGCACGATTGTATTAGCGTTCTTACTATTTTACGGGAGAAACACAGGGCACAGCTGATTTTGCCCACGTGCAGCGCAGTGATCACACGGGTGCGGTGAACCGGGTGGAAGGCCCTAGAAAAGGAAAATCAGCCTCCGGGTGCAGGGCCAAAACAGAAATCCTTTTCAAACTGTGCCATTTTAAAAAGCTACCAGGGGTATAAAGCAGAAAAAAGAGCAGTGAATGTGTATAATGACACAATTTGATGGTTCTCCAGTTCCATGATGTGCTCTTTTACTAACAGTGTCTGCTGGAGTGGATACCCTGGACACCAACAAGCGGGTCCTGGTGCTGTGCCCATGGTGATTCATCCACTGTGGCCGTGGGTGTCAGGCCCTGATACAATAGACACAAAACCTTGGGAGGGAGGTGATCACAGTAGAACGCTTAAAGATAATGAGCTAGCAGACTTGATTTAATCTTTATTTAAAAACACACATGGCTGCTGTCTTTTCTACAGTTTAGGTAGGACGGGCTCCAATATCTCTATGAATTACAATACATGACAAAAATTAAAGGGGGAAAGCTCTATTTTTACAATGGTAAATACAGTCTAAATCAATTTGGGAAACAGGTAAAGGGGTGTAGCAAATGAGGCACAGACGATCCTGTTTTATCTCAGAAGGCTTTGGCGTATTTACAGCTTTAGGCACAGCGTGTCCAATCCCGTATAAAATGCACTGTCCATACCAATTCAGCCTGTCCCCCGAAATAAGGACATCAGGATGCCACCCTGCATTCACCAAGGGACAATCCTGATCTAATGTTCTCTGTGTATTCTACACCAATATCTGTTCGTCAACAAACCTTTTACTGGTTTCAATTTCTTTCCCTGATTGTCCTTTTTCAAATACAATGCGTATGTAACATTTTGTATTGTGTAATATGCATTATATAACAGACAATATATGATTTAAAACATATATCTTACTATATATTACATGTAGTGCATTGCTATACTACACATCTCAAGGTATACCCACCCAGACCTGTGCAGCATATTAATATTCTTTACAGTGGCCACCATTAATTACAATATTCAATCAGATTCCCCCTGGTAGCTTTCCCCAGGGAGTCAAACGATCCTTTTCCAATGTCACAAAATACAGCCGGGGGGGACTTCTTTCGAATCCCTCCTGTCCCTTGTCCACTACCTATTTCACAATCACAATAACAAACAATTGGTTAACCGTAAGTATTGGACTATAAAATCACCCAAGACACAAGTAACAACAAATCACTAAAGACACAAACAATTATACAATTGCTAAGGCACAAACAGCAAAATCACTAAAGGTACCTTTATCAAATTACTGTTCCCTCGTTTTTCTCTTTTATTTATTGTTTTCTCATTTTCCTCTTTAGTTTTTTATTTCTTTTTAATTTACCCAATTTACCAAAACGCGCAGACCCAACGCGCTGGTGTCGCCCACGTCTCGCGCAGGCAGCCTGCAAACAAACCAGACTATGAAAGTGCCTTATCTCATTGATGGGGTTTTACCCACGTCCCGAGCTGGCCCGAGGATCCGTGATCCCTTCCGGGAATTCCCCGGTGCCGGCACAAGGTCCCAGAGATCCTGGGGTCCACGGGAGGTCAGGCAGATTATCCCATCCTCGTCGCCAGAAAACGATACCGAAAAGTCGGCAAACAGACTCTCTAACACTGTTTTGAAAGTGTTAAAAAGCAGGCACTTTTATTACGGCGCGCTGGGCACTCGGGGGATCGCTCCTCTAATCCAGCGTGCGTTCCGCTTTCCTCTGGTTTTACATATCCTGGAACTCCTGAAACAGCAAAACACGCCAACCACTGTTTACAGACGTCCCGTGCTCTTTCACCAGTGCGTGCAGCCGCAACGAGAAATCTGGAATGAGCGTCTACAGAAACACATACGTATTTACCCACTTCAAAACAACGCGTTACATCAGCTGGCCGTACTTGTCAGTAATCCCTCCTGGATTAACACCCTCTTTGGATGGCACGGGTGCCGACTGTTGGCAATCAGGGCAGGACATAAGAACGCTCCTGGCCTGATCCGTTGTAATTTGAAATTGTCGTTTTAACGACTTTGCATTCTGGTGAAAGAGTTTATGTGATAATTTAGCTTGCTCCAAGGCTTTAGGCACAGTAAGCGGCACAGCTCGTGCATCGGCCCTCCTATTGCCTTCCGCAAGAGGTCCTGGAAGGGCAGCGCGAGAGCGGATGTGCGCTGCATAAAAACCATGACGTCTATGATTTATTAGGAACCATAGCATTCTCAATTCAGCCATCAAAAGAGGATTATCCTCTTCCTTCAGAAAAGAAGCTTCCAGGCGGTTAAGTATGCCAGCTGCATAATATGAGTCTGTTACAACATTCAAAGGCTCATTACAGAACACTCAAAAGCGATCCTAACAGCTGTCAGCTCAAGAACTTGTTTGACCCTTGGTCTCCTTTTTCTACCTTGTGTTTGGAACACTGGGTATCTGAGTTTAGCCACATAATTACAACTTTACGTGAGCGACCAAAGGCATCAGTAAATACAGTCTTGTCACTTACTGGTCGTTGCTGACAGCAGCATTTGCCCTACAACGGTAAATTACCAATTTCAGCCCACAGTTTATGTTGGGGGTAATAAACTGATATGTTCCCTGCATATGTTGCCAATGCAATCTGGAAATTCACATCTTCAGTTAATTACCATTGCAAATTCTCCTTTGTTGTAGGAATAAATATACATTCAAAGTCTGTCCCATACATAGCATACAAACATTCTCTGCCTTTAATTATTGGGTTTGCATACATTTCTTTTATTATCCAAACTGTTTTCATTGGTGTGTGAGCTAGAAAAACCCATTCCAACTCTTAAAGAATCACTTAATGACTTGTCCCATTGAAACGGTACTGCAAACGGTTGGACGGTATTGGCTATGAGTGCCAGCCAAACTGGCAGCTGCAAATTGCGTCCCCATCCCTATTTTTGTTCAACAGCATCGAATACTTTCTATATGGCCTGCTGAGCTTTGTCATCCAATACCTGAGTAGACAATAAATTCAGGTCTCCTTTCAAAAGTGTAAAAAGTAGACACAGTTCCTCTGTGGCAATGCCCAAAATAGGTCGGAGCCAATTTATGGCTCCTAGCAATTTTGTAAGTCATTTAAGGTCATGATATTATGGAATTTAAGAGGTACTGGCTAAGGAATGATTTCTTGTTCTGTTATTTGCCACCCCAAATATTTCCATGGAGCAGTTTTCTGAATTTTTTCTTGTGCAATTTGTAATCTAGCCTTTTGTATAGCGTTACATAGGACTTGCATTACTTGTTGTAGTTCCTGCTCTTATAACATGACAAGCAAGATATCATCCATATAACGACAGATACAAGCTGAGGGGTACAGCTTCCTCACAGGTTGTACAGCTGCTGCAACTACTGTCTTGCAAATGGTTGGACTATTTCTCATCCCTTGTGGTGATACCACCCAATGCTATCTCTTCATAGGCTCCTCTTGATTAAGTGAAGGAACACAAAATGCAAATCTGGGGGCATCCTCAGGATGTAGCAAGGTGGCACAGGTGTCCATGCCATAATTTTGATTTCACCTTGATAATCAGAGTCAATTACTCCAGGTAAAACAAACAAACCCAATTTGGTAGTAGATGATCAACCTATTAACAAAGCATGCACACTAGGCACTAAAGGCCCCCACACTCCTCTGGGAATAAGCAATACCACAGCAGTAATTAATTATCATCACTGACGGGCTGGCAGCCAAGTCCAGCCCTGCACTTCCAGCTGTTCCAGGGAAGAGATCTCGGGTCATGAGTTTAGACTTGAATTTATTTGATGGGGGTGGGGGAAGTCCTGTCCCCCACCTCCTGGGAAGGGTTAATTGGCTCCCCCTTTACATTAATCCTTGAATGATGTTCACTCACACAGTGCTTGCCCTTTCCCCATTTTGGACGATCTCTGGGAGGTACAGCCTTCGAAGTCTGGCGTGCATACTTTGTGTAATCTTTCTTTACACGACCCAGTGTCCCACAACAAAACCAATTCGATTTCAGTTCTGTTCCCAATACTTGTAACTGTGCTGCTAAAGCAGCAGCTAGAGAGCTGGTATAATGTTCAGTTGCATTATGTTTTGACACACTCTCATATCTGCTATAGTACACCTTTCCCTATTCCCCAAATCCTGCAACACACGCTGACAATCAGCATTAGCATTCTCAAAAGCCAATTATTTTAGTAACAACTCATGCGCTGTGTCATTATCAATTTGTCTCTCCAAAGCAGTTTGCAAGCGGTCTAAAAACAGCGCATAAGGTTCCTGTGATCCTTGCAAGATTTTTGAAAAGGACGTATTGGCATCTCTCCCAACCTCCAGTAACTTCCGAACCACTTTCATTGCTAGTTTTGCTATTACACCACATATATATCTCTCTGGGTTACGCAACTTGATTATCTGGCAAAGCGTGGGCACATTCCCCAGCTAAAGGACTGCAATCAATCCATCTCATCCGATATGCATTATCAACGGTCTCTATAGTACAGTTCTCCCAAAAATCAGATAACTACTAGTCAATATACTGTATGGTTAAGATCATTTTCAACAAAGAACGCCAGTCATGTGGAGTAAGTTCGTAAGAGGAGCTTAATGCTTCAAAAATGTATAACAAATGATAAAGTAACCCCATTTTCTTTAGCTAATGTTGGTAATTCCTTTACAACATCATATGGTACCTGCTGAAAGCCTGAAGATTGCTGTTCACAACAGATCACTGGCCATGCCGTAACCACTTTTGAGTCTCCTGTTTTCAAAGCCTCTTCTCTACATTTATCCCACATGGTTTAATTAGTGTGCACTTTCGGTTGCAAAGTAACATCCGGGGGGAATAAATCAGGCTCTTACTCTGGGTCCGTCGGGCCAGGATCAAGGGGCTTGTCAGGCGACTCCCACAAACCATCATTTGCCAAAAGTGTTCACTGTAGTGTACATGCAGGGGCTTTGTTATCAGCCAATCCTTTATCCACTACTACATCTGTGGTCAGTGCATTTTTGCCTGATCTATCTACAGGATCCCCCTCCTTCCCTGGCAAGGGAGGAGCAGAAGGTTCACAATTAGTTGCAACCCGCGCAACTACTTCCTTCTGAGTCGCTATTAAAGTAGACATAATTTTTGCCCAAGTAGATAAATATTCACAAGCAGCTTTATCTCCAGTTGCTGCCTGTTCATATAATTCTCATTCAACTTTCTGCCATGCCTCCAACTAAAATGTACTAGTTGTAGTAAAGTCCAGCACATGATCAGCAAGCCTTTCTTATAAAGTCATTAATCGGACTACTGGTACATTGTGATTTTGCTTTCTTAATAAAAGCTGAAGGACATCTAGGGTTTGTTTGGTTCAAGGGATAACTTCCCTCCTATGGTTCCAAATTGCTCATCTTTTCTTGCTGATGGGCGCACGCTGTGGTTTCTGTTTCCTGGCTCTGTTTCCCTGTCCTTGTTCAATTGGGCTTTGCCACCAGAACGGCTGCTGCCTTTACAGCCGCACTCAAAGTCCCTGTTCGGGTGCCATTTGCAGCGAATGTGGCACCGACTCTCTTTTAAGGTGAGACAAGAGACATTTGTTACAAACTCAGGTTTGCATTTATACTCGCTATGATGCTTGCTCAAGCATTTGCTGATATGGTAAGTTCGTCATAACATAAGCGATATATTGTTACTGCCATAAAAGCATCGTTGTCTATACCACAAGCTACCCCCGTCATCCCCCTTGATGTATCATTCCTGTACCAATCCCTCTGTCCTCGATGTATCACGTAGCATACAGTACTTGCTTCTTGTGTTATTCCAATAATGATTGTTCTCACGCTGTCAACTCTCACAGTTTCTCATAGGCCCAATGTCAGAATACTGCCACAATCACCTTTCTCCTTCCTTGAGCTCTCCTGACCTGCGGTTCCACCACCGTTGTCTTCTTTCTTGATCCCTCTTGACTCACAGGTGCCCTCCAATCCTCTTTCTCGATCACTCTTCCTCACAGGTTCGCCTCCTTCCTTGCTTTTCCTTTGCACGCTGATCCACCTGAAGAGAAAAACACAGAGGACTGAGCTACATCAGCCCCAGGGCACTACAGTCAGGCAGGGGCTGAATCTGGGGGCTGACACCTCCCCACACCCCACAGCGTGCCCGCCTTGCCTTGGCCCCGGCCCCTCACACAGCCCTTCCCCTCAGCTCTGCCCCTCCGCTGCAGCACAGCTTCCGCACATGCCCTGCTCAGGCTGGACCCCAATTTCATGGGTTAGAGATATCATAGCTCAGTACAAATCCCCACAGTCCCCACCTGCTGTCTGGTGCTTGCGGAGGGTCACACTCTCTGTGCCCCAGGGCACTAGCCCTACACAGCTAAGCTCGGCAGCGGGACTGTCTGGAGCTGCCGGCTGCTTCTCCAGCTTTAGGGTCACCCGCAGAAGCCCGCTCTCCTCAGCTCTGCACACCCATCCAGTTGCGCCGCCCAGGCAAAGTCAGCTTCACCCTCTGCCCTACACCTCACCTGCAAACAACCAACTCTTCAACTGACAACTGTCCAAAACCCACCGACAAACTCTCCAAATCTCAGCCTTTCGCTTTCAACTGCTGCCTCTAGTGCATCTCACAGACAAGCCTTCAAAATCCCCTCATCCTGCAATAACACTCCAGCACTGATCACCTGCGGGAACAACTACCACAATACCATGCAAACACCAACCAGTTCTGGCACGGAAATATCACTTTCTCCTCAAGATTCCACCCTACACCAACTGCTGACAAACACACGCTGTCCTCACCAAAGCCAAACGCTGCAACAACCAGCGACAACTCAAATTTGCGTGTGTGGCGCAAAATCGCAGGTGTGAGCTAACGCAGAGCTGGGCTTGAAAGCTGCAGAGTGTGCACCCTGTGGTATAACGTGGCGAGCTACTGCCATTCTGCCTTCTCCCTGGGAGAAGCGCGTGAGCAGAGGCTGCTTCAAGGCACGATGGGAACGGTTTGGTTCTCCGGGTCTCTCAGGGCGAGAGCGATAAATGTGATCTGTGTCGTGGCGCAGGAACTTCCCGTACACTTGCTCCTCCATTCGGTCTCGGGTGCTGCAAGAGAGGGAGCGAGAGATTCAGGGCAAGATTGACAACCTCGGCGTCCCCGTCCCAGCCACGGGTCACCCAAACCTGCAGACATCCCGGGAGGCCCCCTAAGATTTACACTCCCCTATGCCCCACCCTTGAAACCTGGACATCGCCAGAACCATAGAGCAAGTATTTCTTGAGGAGGCACCCAAAGGGTCCGTGTTCTCTTTCAGGCAGATGCTAGCGCAAGATTGCAAATCATCTCACAGCTACCAGGAAGGTAAAAAATAACGTCTTGAAATGGGAAAGGAACAGGTATTGTTTCTCTTCATCACCTCCCTCATTGCCACGTTATCAAGGTCTCCCGCAATGTTCCACAGGAAACTTGAAGCTTGGAATTCCTGGTATTCTGAACCTGGGCAAGAAAGGAAGAAAAGCATGAGACTGATCATAAAGAGGGTGGCTGCTCGTAACATGGAAAGAGCAGTAACAAGGTAAAAAGATATCACTTTTCCCTAGAGAGCTCTCAAAGCTGCCTGTTAAGGACAAGAAAAACAAACTTGTGACGGACCATTACTTAAAATCCAAGGCCCAGGAAGCGATCTAATGCACATTGAAACGCGGGCCACGAGACAGTGGAAGTGCCACGAGCTGAGACTGAAGGGACAGAGGATGAATTTCCAAAGAAGTTTAGGTTTCGATGTCAAAACAGAAAATTCTACGTCATTAAAATATAATGCAAAAGTCAGTGTAAAATCAAGGAAGGCAACGACTCCAAATGAACTCCCAGGCGCTTCAGTCACTCAGCAGATCAAAAATGCGGATCATTTCTCACCTGCCCACCTCCCAAACCCCAGCCTATGTCCCCTGCTTCCAGCTTACCTGAGCCCAGATTAAAGGAGGATTTCAGAGGCCATGCCAAGTTCTGCTGCTCCTCGTTCGGGTTGCCAGTCTTCCTCCTCGCTCTGGAATTGCAGGTCAACCGCCTTCCTGTTCTTCTTTGATTGACGCTGAGCTGCCGCGTTACCCGCTGCCGTCTGAGCGGATCTCGGGGAGCCTCTGGAACCGCCAGAGCGCTCCCCCCACCAACATTCTCTTGCCTTGTTTTCGGGGTTCCTCTTCACCAGCTGAGGCGCCCTCCCACCCCCCGCCGCCCTCTTACCTTTTTCTAGAGGTCTCTTGAGCCACCAGCAAGCTCCCCCGCACCTTCTCTCAGCGATCTTGGCCCGCCAGAGGCCTGCCCCTCGTCAGCCTCCTCCCCTTTTCCTGGGTGCTGCTTGAACCACTGGTGGGCTCCCCTCCACCATCCTCTCGTCCTTTGTAGGGGAGTCTCGTGACTCACCAGAGCGCTCTCCGCCGTTGCCTTGCTGGGGTTATTGACACCGCTTGACTTGCCAGAGCGCTCCCCCTCGCAGTTCTCTTGTTGGATTTCTTGGGACCTTTTGAACCATTGGAACAACGGGAATGCTCCCCCCCACTGTGACCTTGCCTTTCTTCAGTGCCATCTTGACGTGCTGGAGCACTTCCCCGCGCCGTCCTCTTGCCTTTTACTGGGGAGTCTCTTGAATATCCACAGCACTCCCCCCTGCCATCCTTTACCAGATTTTTTGACACTTCTTGACATCTCGGAGTGCTCTCACTCACCCTTGTCTTGCCTATTTTCAGGGCGCTCCTGTCCCGCTGGATGCTCCTCCCTGCTGTCCTATTGCCAGATTGAGAATTCTCGACCTGTCCCAGCGCTACCCCACCGTCCTTCTGCCTTCTACCTGGGAAGTCACTTGAAGAACTGGAGCACTCCCCCCTGCTGTCCTCTTGCCTTTCTTCACTGAGATTTTGGCCTGCCAGAGCACTCCTCCCTGTTGTCCTCTTACTGGATTTCTTGGGACCTCTTGACCCACTGGGTTTCTCCTCCTGCTGTCCTTTTGCCTTTCTTTAGTACAATCTCAGCCTGCTGGAGCGCTCCCCCTCGCCGTCCTCCTGCTGGATTTCTTGGAACCTCTTGACCCCTTAGGGCGTTCCCCCTGCCACCCTCTTGTGGTTTTTGGGGGAGTCTTGTGATCAACCAGGCCGTTTCCCCCCACCATCCTCTTCCCCTTTTCCTGGGTGCTTCTTGATCCACCAGAGTGCTCTCAAAGCTGCCTGTTACCATCCTCTAACCATTCTCTTGCCTTTTTTGGTGGAGTCTTGTGACTCACCGGAGCGTTCTCCACCATTGTCTTGCTGGATTTGTTGACATCGCTTGACCTGCCGGAGCGCTCGCCCTCACAGTTCTCTTCCTGGATATCTTGGGACATTTTGAACCACTGGGGGGCTCCCACCCGCCATCCTCTTACCGCATTTATTGAGACGTCCTGATCTGCCAGAGCGTTCCCCCTCGCCGTCCTTTTGCTGGATTTCTTGGGATGCCTTAAACAACTGTGGGGCTCCCACCCACCATCCTCTAACCGCATTTATCGACATTTCCTGATCTGCTGGAGCGCTCCCCCTTGCCGTCCTCTTGCTGGATTTCTTGGGATCTCTTGGACCACTGGGGGGGCTCCCACCCGCCATCCTCTTACCGCATTTATTGAGACTTCCTGATCTGCTGGATTGCTCTCCCCCTGGCCTTCCTCTTGCACTTTTTTGGGGGAGTCTTCTTCACACATCCGAGCGCTCTCCCTCACCCTTGTCTTGCCTCTAGTCAGGGCGCTCTTCTCCCACTGGAACGCTCCTCCCCGCCATCCTATTGCCAGACTGAGAATTCTTGACCTGCCGCAGTCCTGCCCCGCCATGCTCCTGCCTTGTGCCTGGGAAGTCACTTGAAGAACTGGAGCGCTCTCCCCCGCTGTCCTCTTGCCTTTCCTCAGTGGGATTTTGGCCTGCTAAAGAGCTCCTCCCTGTCGTCCTCCTGCTGGATTTCTTGGGACTTCTTGACCCATTAGGGCGTTCCCCCTGCCACCCTCTTGTGGTTTTTGGGGGAGTCTTGTGACCAACCAGGCCGTTTCCCCCCACCATCCTCTTCCCCTTTTCCTGGGTGCTTCTTGATCCACCAGAGTGCTCCCCTGCACCATTCTTTTGCCTTTTTTGGGAGAGTCTTGTGACTCGCCGGAGAGTTCTCCACCATTGTCTTGCTGGATTTCTTGACATCGCTTGACCTGCCGGAGCGCTCCCCCTCGCAGTTCTCTTGCTGGATTTCTTGGGACGTCTTAAACAACTGAGGGGCTCACACCCACCATCCTCTAACTGCATTTATCGAGATTTCCTGATCTGCCGGAGCGCTCGCCCCTGCTGTCCTCTTGCTGGGTTTCTTGGGACCTCTTGACCCACACGAGCTCTCCTCCCCACCGTCTTCTTGCCGGACTTATTGAGACTTCTTGACCCGCCAGAGTGTTCCCCCTCATCATCCTCCTGCCTTTTTCTGGGGATTCTCTTCAACAACTGAAGAGCTCCCCCGCACTGTCCTCTTCCCTTTTTTCTGGGTGATTCGTGAATCACCGGTGAGCTTCTCCTTACCACACTCTTGGGCTTTTTTCAGAGCAACCTTGACCCATCAGAGCACCCCCTCACCGTCCTCTTGCCAGATGTACTGAGGGTTCTTCATCTGCCACAGCGCTCCCCCACGCCGTCCTCTTGCTGGATTTCCTGGAACCTTGTGAACCACTGAGGGGCTCCCACCCACCATCCTTTTACCGCATTTATTGAGACGTCCTGATCTGCCAGAGCGCTCCCCCTTGCCGTCCTCTTGCTGGATTTCTTGGGATCTCTTGGACCACTGAGGGGGCTCCCACCCGCGATCCTCTTACCGCATTTATCGAGACTTCCTGATCTGCTGGAGCGCTCCCCCTCGCCGTCCTCTTGTTGGATTTCTTGGGTCCTCTTGACCCATTAGGGCGTTCCCCCTGCCACCCTCTTGTGTTTTCTGGGGGAGTCTTGTGACCAACCAGAGTGCTCCCCCCCACCATCTTCTTCCCCTTTTCCTGGGTGCTTCTTGATCCACCAGAGTGCTCCCCTGCACCATTCTCTTGCCTTTTTTGGGGGGAATCTTGTGATTCACCGGAGCGTTTTCCACCATTGTCTTGCTGGATTTCTTGACACCGCTTGACCTGTTGGAGCGCTCTCCCTCACAGTTCTCTTGCTGGATATCTTGGGACCTCTTGAACCACTGGGGAGCTCCCACCTGCCACCTTCTTACCACATTTATTGAGACTTCCTGATCTGCTGGATTGCTCTCCCCACCGGCCTTCCTCTTGCACTTTTTGGGGGAGTCTTCTTGACACGTCCGAGTGCTCTCCCTCACCCTCGTCTTGCCTCTAGTCAGGGCGCTCTTCTCCCGCTGGAACGCTCCTCCCCGCCATCCTATTGCCAGACTGAGAATTCTTGACCTGCCGCAGTCCTGCCCCGCCATGCTCCTGCCTTCTGCCTGGGAAGTCACTTGAAGAACTGGAGCGCTCTCCCCCGCTGTCCTCTTGCCTTTCCTCAGTGGGATTTTGGCCTGCTAAAGAGCTCCTCCCTGTCGTCCTCTTGCTGGATTTCTCGGTACCTCTTGACCCACTGGGTCTCTCCTCCTGCCGTCCTTTTGCCTTTCCTTAGTACATTCTTGGTCTGCTGGAGTGCTCCCCCCCACCATCCTCTTGCTGGATTTCTCGGGACCCCTTGTCCCATATAGGACATTCCCCCCCACCACCATCCTGTTGTGTTTTTTAGGAGAGTCTTGTGATCGACCAGAGCGCTCCCCCCTTGACATCCTCTTCCCCTTTTTCTGGGTGACTTTTGAACCACTGGTGAACTCTCCCCCATCATCCTCTTGCCACATATATTGAGACTTGTTGATCCGCCAGAGCGCTTCCCCCCCTGTCCTCTTGCCAGATTTACTGATACCTCTTGTCCTGTCAGAGCGCTCCCTTTCGCAGTCCTCTTTGTTCAGTTTGTAAGGTAGGAGGGGGGATCTCTGATTACAGAAAGGTCCCTTTGTTCTAGGAGACATTCCCGTGCTCCATGCTTCAGGTTGCCCATCTTCCCTCTCATTTTCAATATGCAAGTCCATCACCGTCCTCCTCTTCTTTCTTGATCCCTCGATTCCCGGATGAACTCAAATCCTCTTTCTTGATCACTCTTTCTCGTAAGTTCACAACCTTACTTTCCTTTCTTGCTTTCGCCTTTGTGAGCTGCTCCACCCAAACCGAAATGCCCTGAAGACAGAAATACACCCACCCCAAGCCCGTACAGTCACATAGGGGGTGAGTCCGGTCGCTGACGCATCCCCACATCCCACAGCAAGCCCACCTTGCCTTGGTCCCGGCCCCCCGCACAGGCCTTCCCACCAACCCAGCCCCTCCGTAGCAGCACAGTTTCCCAGCATGCACCCCACAAAGACTTTCTTTGCCAGTCACCCCTGGCACTTACAGCAACACACCACATCAGCATCAAGAGCCCTGGGAGTGGAGAGCTGGCCAGGCCCTCACCCCGGCAGGATCCTCTTCCCCCTCCTTTAGCTGATGGCAGACAGACAAGACACCTCCCAAGAGGTGTCCAGCCCTCTCTCTCAACCACTCATGAGTACAAAAGCCCAGCCTCTACTCACCCACCCCGCCTCCCTAAACCCCACCAGCAGCCCCTGGTCCCAGCTGAACAGCAGCCAGTGCTGAAGATCTGGCTCGTGTTGTCGGACACAACCTTCCCATGGATGTCTGGGCCCCTGAGCAGTTTCCAGGGGTGGGAGGGCGCAGTCCTGATTACAGGGAGGTCCCTGTCCCAAGGGGGACATTTTCTTCCTCCTCACTCCTGACTCGCAGCTCCATCACCTTCCTCCTCTTCTTTCTTGATCCCTCCTGACTCGCAGGTCTACCACCGTCATCTTCTTTCTTGATCCCTGTTGACTTGCAGATGCACTCCAATCCTCTTTCTTGATCGCTCTTCCTCGTAGGTTCACCACCTTCCTCTTCTTTCTTGCTTTCGCCTTTGCGAGCTGCTCCACCCGAACAGAGATGCACAGAAAACAAAAATATACCCACCCCAGGCCCGTACAGTCACACGAGGGGGCGAGTCCGGTCGCTGACGCATCCCCACACCCCACCACAAGGCCACCTTGCCTTGGCCCCGGCCCCCCGCACAGGCCTTCCCACCAACCCAGCCCCTCCGTAGCAGCACAGTTTCCCAGCATGCACCCCACAAAGACTTTCTTTGCCAGTCACCCCTGGCACTTACAGCAACACACCACACCAGCATCAAGAGCCCTGGGAGTGGAGAGCTGGCCAGGCCCTCACCCCGGCAGGATCCTCTTCCCCCTCCTTTACCTGCTGGCAGACAGACACCTCCCAAGGGATGACCACCCTGCTCCCTTAACTGCTCCCAAGTCCAAGAGCCCAGCCCCTGCTCACCACCCCCACCTCCCAAAACACAGCCAACAGCCCCTGCTCCCATTTTACCACTTTACCCCCGAGCACGGTTTCTAGGGGTGGGAGGGGGACGCACTAATCACAGATCGTTCCCTGTGCTTAAGGATACATTCTCCTTCTCGCTGGCTCAGCCTGCCCATCTTCCTCCTCACTCTTGACTCGTAGCTCCATCACCTTTCTCCTCTTTTGTCCCCTCCTCACTCACAGGTCCACCACTGTCATCTTCTTTCTTGACTCTGCTTGACTCACAGGTGCGCTCCAATCCTCTTCCGTGATCGCTCTTCTGTGTCAGTACACGGAAGACCGGGCACATGAGAAACTGCAAGAGTCAACAGCATGAGAACAAGCATTAGTGGAAAAATACAAGAACAAAGGACTGTATGCTATGTGATACATCAAGGACAGAGGAGTTGATACAGGATTGATGCATCAAGGACAGAGGGACAGCTTGTGATAGACAAAAAAGGTGTTTATGGCAGTGACTTTGGTGGGAACACAAAACACATCACTTATGTAATGACTAACTTAGCTAATCAACAAATGCTTGAGCAAGCATCATAGCGAGTATAAACGCAAGCCTGAATTTGTAATAAACATCTCTCATTGCACCTTAAAAGAGAGTCCGTACCGCATTCGCTACACATGGCGTCCTGGAACAGGGACTTTCAGCGTGCCTATAAAGGCAGTAGCCGCTCTGGTAGCGAAGCCCAATCGAACCAGGAAACAGGACCGGGAACCAGGACAGTGCGCGCCCACCACCAACGAAAGGTGAGCGATTGGGAACCATGGGAGGGAAGTTATCCCTTAAGCAAAGACAAACCCTGGATGTCCTTCAACATGCGCTACAAACGCAAAATCAGGATGTATCAGGGGTCTGATTGGTGAGTTTATTACAATGGATTGCTAATCATGTGCTAGACTTTCCTACAACTGGTACATTTCAGTTGGAGACATGGCACAAAGATGAATGAGAATTATATGAACAGGTAACGACTGGAGATAAAGCTGCTTGCAAATATTCATCTACTTGGGGAAAAATTATGACTACTAAGATACAGGATACAGGACTGATACATCAGGGACAGAGGGACAGCTTACTATAGAAAAAAATGCGTATATGGCAGTTACATCGCTCATGTAATGTCTAACTTAGCTAAAGAGCAAATGCTTGAGCAAGCATCATAGCGAGTATAAATGCAAACCTGAGTTTGTAATAAATGTCTCTCATGGCACCTTACCGTGAGTCCACGCCAGATTCGCTACACTCTTCCTCATAGGTTCACCACCTTCCTCTCCTTCCTTGCTTTTCCTTTGCACGCTGCTCCACCTGAAGAGAAACACACAGAGGACTGAGCTACACCAGCCCAAGGGCACTACAATCAGACAGGGGCTGAGTCCGGGGGCTGACACCTCCCCACACCCCACAACGAGCCCACCTTGCCTTGGCCCCGGCCCCTCGCACATGCCTTAGAGATATCATAGCTCAGTACAAATCCCCACAGTCCTCACCTGCTGTTTGGTGCTTGCGGAGGGTCACACTCCCTGTGCCCCAGGGCACTGGCCCTACACGGCCAAGCTCGGCAGCGGGACTGTCTGGAGCTGCCGCTGGCTGGTTCTCCAGCTTTAGGGTCACCCGCAGAAGCCCGCTCTCCTCAGCTCTGCACACCCATCCAGTTGCGCCGCCCAGGCAAAGTCAGCTTCACCCTCTGCTCTACACCTCACCTGCAAACAACCAACTCTTCAACTGACAACTGTCCAAAACCCACCGACAAACTCTCCACACCTCAGCCTTTCGTTTGCAACTGCTGCCTCTAGTGCATCTCACAGACAAGCCTTCAAAATCCCCTCATCCTGCAATAACACTCCAGCACTGATCACCTGTGGGAACAACTACCACAATACCATGCAAACACCAACCAGTTCTGGCACGGAAATATCACTTTCTCCTCAAGATTCCACCCTACACCAACTGCTGACAAACACACGCTGTCCTCACCAAAGCCAAACGCTGCAACAACCAGCGACAACTCAAATTTGCGTGGGCGGTGCAAAATTGCAGGGGTGAGCTAACGCAGAGCTGGGCTTGAAAGCTGCAGAGTGTGCACCCTGTGGTATAACGTGGCGAGCTACTGCCATTCTGCCTTCTCCCTGGGAGAAGCGCGTGAGCAGAGGCTGCTTCAAGGCACGATGGGAACGGTTTGGTTCTCCGGGCCTCTCAGGGCGAGAGCGATAAATGTGATCTGTGTCGTGGCGCAGGAACTTCCCGTACACTTGCTCCTCCATTCGGTCTCGGGTGCTGCAAGAGAGGGAGCGAGAGATTCAGGGCAAGATTGACAACCTCGGCGTCCCCGTCCCAGCCACGGGTCACCCAAACCTGCAGACATCCCGGGAGGCCCCCTAAGATTTACACTCCCCTATGCCCCACCCTTGAAGCCTGGACATCGCCAGAACCATAGAGCAAGTATTTCTTGAGGAGGCACCCAAAGGGTCCGTGTTCTCTTTCAGGCAGATGCTAGCGCAAGATTGCAAATCATCTCACAGCTACCAGGAAGGTAAAAAATAACGTCTTGAAATGGGAAAGGAACAGGTATTGTTTCTCTTCATCACCTCCCTCATTGCCACGTTATCAAGGTCTCCCGCAATGTTCCACAGGAAACTTGAAGCTTGGAATTCCTGGTATTCTGAACCTGGGCAAGAAAGGAAGAAAAGCATGAGACTGATCATAAAGAGGGTGGCTGCTCGTAACATGGAAAGAGCAGTAACAAGGTAAAAAGATATCACTTTTCCTTAGAGAGCTCTCAAAGCTGCCTGTTAAGGACAAGAAAAACAAACTTGTGACGGACCATTACTTAAAATCCAAGGCCCAGGAAGCGATCTAATGCACATTGAAACGCGGGCCACGAGACAGTGGAAGTGCCACGAGCTGAGACTGAAGGGACAGAGGATGAATTTCCAAAGAAGTTTAGGTTTCGATGTCAAAACGGAAAATTCTACGTCATTAAAATATAATGCAAAAGTCAGTGTAAAATCAAGTAAGGCAACGACTCCAAATGAACTCCCAGGCGCTTCAGTCACTCAGGAGATCAAAAATGCGGATCATTTCTCACCTGCCCACCTCCCAAACCCCAGCCTATGTCCCCTGCTTCCAGCTTACCTGAGCCCAGATTAAAGGAGGATTTCAGAGGCCATGCCAAGTTCTGCTGCTCCTCGTTCGGGTTGCCAGTCTTCCTCCTCGCTCTGGAATTGCAGGTCAACCGCCTTCCTGTTCTTCTTTGATTGACGCTGAGCTGCCGCGTTACCCGCTGCCGTCTGAGCGGATCTCGGGGAGCCTCTGGAACCGCCAGAGCGCTCCCCCCACCAACATTCTCTTGCCTTGTTTTCGGGGTTCCTCTTCACCAGCTGAGGCGCCCTCCCACCCCCCGCCGCCCTCTTACCTTTTTCTAGAGGTCTCTTGAGCCACCAGCAAGCTCCCCCGCACCTTCCCTCAGCGATCTTGGCCCGCCAGAGGCCTGCCCCTCGTCAGCCTCCTCCCCTTTTCCTGGGTGCTGCTTGAACCACTGGTGGGCTCCCCTCCACCATCCTCTCGTCCTTTGTAGGGGAGTCTCGTGACTCACCAGAGCGCTCTCCGCCGTTGCCTTGCTGGGGTTATTGACACCGCTTGACTTGCCAGAGCGCTCCCCCTCGCAGTTCTCTTGTTGGATTTCTTGGGACCTTTTGAACCATTGGAACAACGGGAATGCTCCCCCCCACTGTGACCTTGCCTTTCTTCAGTGCGATCTTGACGTGCTGGAGCACTTCCCCGCGCCGTCCTCTTGCCTTTTACTGGGGAGTCTCTTGAATATCCACAGCACTCCCCCCTGCCATCCTTTACCAGATTTTTTGACACTTCTTGACATCTCGGAGTGCTCTCACTCACCCTTGTCTTGCCTATTTTCAGGGCGCTCCTGTCCCGCTGGATGCTCCTCCCTGCTGTCCTATTGCCAGATTGAGAATTCTCGACCTGTCCCAGCGCTACCCCACCGTCCTTCTGCCTTCTACCTGGGAAGTCACTTGAAGAACTGGAGCACTCCCCCCTGCTGTCCTCTTGCCTTTCTTCACTGAGATTTTGGCCTGCCAGAGCACTCCTCCCTGTTGTCCTCTTACTGGATTTCTTGGGACCTCTTGACCCACTGGGTTTCTCCTCCTGCTGTCCTTTTGCCTTTCTTTAGTACAATCTCAGCCTGCTGGAGCGCTCCCCCTCGCCGTCCTCCTGCTGGATTTCTTGGAACCTCTTGACCCCTTAGGGCGTTCCCCCTGCCACCCTCTTGTGGTTTTTGGGGGAGTCTTGTGATCAACCAGGCCGTTTCCCCCCACCATCCTCTTCCCCTTTTCCTGGGTGCTTCTTGATCCACCAGAGTGCTCTCAAAGCTGCCTGTTACCATCCTCTAACCATTCTCTTGCCTTTTTTGGTGGAGTCTTGTGACTCACCGGAGCGTTCTCCACCATTGTCTTGCTGGATTTGTTGACATCGCTTGACCTGCCGGAGCGCTCCCCCTCACAGTTCTCTTCCTGGATATCTTGGGACATTTTGAACCACTGGGGGGCTCCCACCCGCCATCCTCTTACCGCATTTATTGAGACGTCCTGATCTGCCAGAGCGTTCCCCCTCGCCGTCCTTTTGCTGGATTTCTTGGGATGCCTTAAACAACTGTGGGGCTCCCACCCACCATCCTCTAACCGCATTTATCGACATTTCCTGATCTGCTGGAGCGCTCCCCCTTGCCGTCCTCTTGCTGGATTTCTTGGGATCTCTTGGACCACTGGGGGGGCTCCCATCCGCCATCCTCTTACCGCATTTATTGAGACTTCCTGATCTGCTGGATTGCTCTCCCCCTGGCCTTCCTCTTGCACTTTTTTGGGGGAGTCTTCTTCACACATCCGAGCGCTCTCCCTCACCCTTGTCTTGCCTCTAGTCAGGGCGCTCTTCTCCCGCTGGAACGCTCCTCCCCGCCATCCTATTGCCAGACTGAGAATTCTTGACCTGCCGCAGTCCTGCCCCGCCATGCTCCTGCCTTCTGCCTGGGAAGTCACTTGAAGAACTGGAGCGCTCTCCCCCGCTGTCCTCTTGCCTTTCCTCAGTGGGATTTTGGCCTGCTAAAGAGCTCCTCCCTGTCGTCCTCCTGCTGGATTTCTTGGGACTTCTTGACCCATTAGGGCGTTCCCCCTGCCACCCTCTTGTGGTTTTTGGGGGAGTCTTGTGACCAACCAGGCCGTTTCCCCCCACCATCCTCTTCCCCTTTTCCTGGGTGCTTCTTGATCCACCAGAGTGCTCCCCTGCACCATTCTTTTGCCTTTTTTGGGAGAGTCTTGTGACTCGCCGGAGAGTTCTCCACCATTGTCTTGCTGGATTTCTTGACATCGCTTGACCTGCCGGAGCGCTCCCCCTCGCAGTTCTCTTGCTGGATTTCTTGGGACGTCTTAAACAACTGAGGGGCTCACACCCACCATCCTCTAACTGCATTTATCGAGATTTCCTGATCTGCCGGAGCGCTCGCCCCTGCTGTCCTCTTGCTGGGTTTCTTGGGACCTCTTGACCCACACGAGCTCTCCTCCCCACCGTCTTCTTGCCGGACTTATTGAGACTTCTTGACCCGCCAGAGTGTTCCCCCTCATCATCCTCCTGCCTTTTTCTGGGGATTCTCTTCAACAACTGAAGAGCTCCCCCGCACTGTCCTCTTCCCTTTTTTCTGGGTGATTCGTGAATCACCGGTGAGCTTCTCCTTACCACCCTCTTGGGCTTTTTTCAGAGCAACCTTGACCCATCAGAGCACCCCCTCACCGTCCTCTTGCCAGATGTACTGAGGGTTCTTCATCTGCCACAGCGCTCCCCCACGCCGTCCTCTTGCTGGATTTCCTGGAACCTTGTGAACCACTGAGGGGCTCCCACCCACCATCCTTTTACCGCATTTATTGAGACGTCCTGATCTGCCAGAGCGCTCCCCCTTGCCGTCCTCTTGCTGGATTTCTTGGGATCTCTTGGACCACTGAGGGGGCTCCCACCCGCGATCCTCTTACCGCATTTATCGAGACTTCCTGATCTGCTGGAGCGCTCCCCCTCGCCGTCCTCTTGTTGGATTTCTTGGGTCCTCTTGACCCATTAGGGCGTTCCCCCTGCCACCCTCTTGTGTTTTCTGGGGGAGTCTTGTGACCAACCAGAGTGCTCCCCCCCACCATCTTCTTCCCCTTTTCCTGGGTGCTTCTTGATCCACCAGAGTGCTCCCCTGCACCATTCTCTTGCCTTTTTTGGGGGGAATCTTGTGATTCACCGGAGCGTTTTCCACCATTGTCTTGCTGGATTTCTTGACACCGCTTGACCTGTTGGAGCGCTCTCCCTCACAGTTCTCTTGCTGGATATCTTGGGACCTCTTGAACCACTGGGGAGCTCCCACCTGCCACCTTCTTACCACATTTATTGAGACTTCCTGATCTGCTGGATTGCTCTCCCCACCGGCCTTCCTCTTGCACTTTTTGGGGGAGTCTTCTTGACACGTCCGAGTGCTCTCCCTCACCCTCGTCTTGCCTCTAGTCAGGGCGCTCTTCTCCCGCTGGAACGCTCCTCCCCGCCATCTTATTGCCAGACTGAGAATTCTTGACCTGCCGCAGTCCTGCCCCGCCATGCTCCTGCCTTCTGCCTGGGAAGTCACTTGAAGAACTGGAGCGCTCTCCCCCGCTGTCCTCTTGCCTTTCCTCAGTGGGATTTTGGCCTGCTAAAGAGCTCCTCCCTGTCGTCCTCTTGCTGGATTTCTCGGTACCTCTTGACCCACTGGGTCTCTCCTCCTGCCGTCCTTTTGCCTTTCCTTAGTACATTCTTGGTCTGCTGGAGTGCTCCCCCCCACCATCCTCTTGCTGGATTTCTCGGGACCCCTTGTCCCATATAGGACATTCCCCCCCACCACCATCCTGTTGTGTTTTTTAGGAGAGTCTTGTGATCGACCAGAGCGCTCCCCCCTTGACATCCTCTTCCCCTTTTTCTGGGTGACTTTTGAACCACTGGTGAACTCTCCCCCATCATCCTCTTGCCACATATATTGAGACTTGTTGATCCGCCAGAGCGCTTCCCCCCCTGTCCTCTTGCCAGATTTACTGATACCTCTTGTCCTGTCAGAGCGCTCCCTTTCGCAGTCCTCTTTGTTCAGTTTGTAAGGTAGGAGGGGGGATCTCTGATTACAGAAAGGTCCCTTTGTTCTAGGAGACATTCCCGTGCTCCATGCTTCAGGTTGCCCATCTTCCCTCTCATTTTCAATATGCAAGTCCATCACCGTCCTCCTCTTCTTTCTTGATCCCTCGACTCCCGGATGAACTCAAATCCTCTTTCTTGATCACTCTTTCTCGTAAGTTCACAACCTTACTTTCCTTTCTTGCTTTCGCCTTTGTGAGCTGCTCCACCCAAACCGAAATGCCCTGAAGACAGAAATACACCCACCCCAAGCCCGTACAGTCACATAGGGGGTGAGTCCGCTCGCTGACGCATCCCCACATCCCACAGCAAGCCCACCTTGCCTTGGTCCCGGCCCCCCGCACAGGCCTTCCCACCAACCCAGCCCCTCCGTAGCAGCACAGTTTCCCAGCATGCACCCCACAAAGACTTTCTTTGCCAGTCACCCCTGGCACTTACAGCAACACACCACATCAGCATCAAGAGCCCTGGGAGTGGAGAGCTGGCCAGGCCCTCACCCCGGCAGGATCCTCTTCCCCCTCCTTTAGCTGATGGCAGACAGACAAGACACCTCCCAAGAGGTGTCCAGCCCTCTCTCTCAACCACTCATGAGTACAAAAGCCCAGCCTCTACTCACCCACCCCGCCTCCCAAAACCCCACCAGCAGCCCCTGCTCCCAGCTGAACAGCAGCCAGTGCTGAAGATCTGGCTCGTGTTGTCGGACACAACCTTCCCATGGATGTCTGGGCCCCTGAGCAGTTTCCAGGGGTGGGAGGGCGCAGTCCTGATTACAGGGAGGTCCCTGTCCCAAGGGGGACATTTTCTTCCTCCTCACTCCTGACTCGCAGCTCCATCACCTTCCTCCTCTTCTTTCTTGATCCCTCCTGACTCGCAGGTCTACCACCGTCATCTTCTTTCTTGATCCCTGTTGACTTGCAGATGCACTCCAATCCGCTTTCTTGATCGCTCTTCCTCGTAGGTTCACCACCTTCCTCTTCTTTCTTGCTTTCGCCTTTGCGAGCTGCTCCACCCGAACAGAGATGCACAGAAAACAAAAATATACCCACCCCAGGCCCGTACAGTCACACGAGGGGGCGAGTCCGGTCGCTGACGCATCCCCACACCCCACCACAAGGCCACCTTGCCTTGGCCCCGGCCCCCCGCACAGGCCTTCCCACCAACCCAGCCCCTCCGTAGCAGCACAGTTTCCCAGCATGCACCCCACAAAGACTTTCTTTGCCAGTCACCCCTGGCACTTACAGCAACACACCACACCAGCATCAAGAGCCCTGGGAGTGGAGAGCTGGCCAGGCCCTCACCCCGGCAGGATCCTCTTCCCCCTCCTTTACCTGCTGGCAGACAGACACCTCCCAAGGGATGACCACCCTGCTCCCTTAACTGCTCCCAAGTCCAAGAGCCCAGCCCCTGCTCACCACCCCCACCTCCCAAAACACAGCCAACAGCCCCTGCTCCCATTTTACCACTTTACCCCCGAGCACGGTTTCTAGGGGTGGGAGGGGGACGCACTAATCACAGATCGTTCCCTGTGCTTAAGGATACATTCTCCTTCTCGCTGGCTCAGCCTGCCCATCTTCCTCCTCACTCTTGACTCGTAGCTCCATCACCTTTCTCCTCTTTTGTCCCCTCCTCACTCACAGGTCCACCACTGTCATCTTCTTTCTTGACTCTGCTTGACTCACAGGTGCGCTCCAATCCTCTTTCGTGATCGCTCTTCTGTGTCAGTACACGGAAGACCGGGCACATGAGAAACTGCAAGAGTCAACAGCATGAGAACAAGCATTAGTGGAAAAATACAAGAACAAAGGACTGTATGCTATGTGATACATCAAGGACAGAGGAGTTGATACAGGACTGATGCATCAAGGACAGAGGGACAGCTTGTGATAGACAAAAAAGGTGTTTATGGCAGTGACTTTGGTGGGAACACAAAACACATCACTTATGTAATGACTAACTTAGCTAATCAACAAATGCTTGAGCAAGCATCATAGCGAGTATAAACGCAAGCCTGAATTTGTAATAAACATCTCTCATTGCACCTTAAAAGAGAGTCCGTACCGCATTCGCTACACATGGCGTCCTGGAACAGGGACTTTCAGCGTGCCTATAAAGGCAGTAGCCGCTCTGGTAGCGAAGCCCAATCGAACCAGGAAACAGGACCGGGAACCAGGACAGTGCGCGCCCACCACCAACGAAAGGTGAGCGATTGGGAACCATGGGAGGGAAGTTATCCCTTAAGCAAAGACAAACCCTGGATGTCCTTCAACATGCGCTACAAACGCAAAATCAGGATGTATCAGGGGTCTGATTGGTGAGTTTATTACAATGGATTGCTAATCAGGTGCTAGACTTTCCTACAACTGGTACATTTCAGTTGGAGACATGGCACAAAGATGAATGAGAATTATATGAACAGGTAACGACTGGAGATAAAGCTGCTTGCAAATATTCATCTACTTGGGGAAAAATTATGACTACTAAGATACAGGATACAGGACTGATACATCAGGGACAGAGGGACAGCTTACTATAGAAAAAAATGCGTATATGGCAGTTACATCGCTCATGTAATGTCTAACTTAGCTAAAGAGCAAATGCTTGAGCAAGCATCATAGCGAGTATAAATGCAAACCTGAGTTTGTAATAAATGTCTCTCATGGCACCTTACCGTGAGTCCACGCCAGATTCGCTACACTCTTCCTCATAGGTTCACCACCTTCCTCTCCTTCCTTGCTTTTCCTTTGCACGCTGCTCCACCTGAAGAGAAACACACAGAGGACTGAGCTACACCAGCCCAAGGGCACTACAATCAGACAGGGGCTGAGTCCGGGGGCTGACACCTCCCCACACCCCACAACGAGCCCACCTTGCCTTGGCCCCGGCCCCTCGCACATGCCTTAGAGATATCATAGCTCAGTACAAATCCCCACAGTCCTCACCTGCTGTTTGGTGCTTGCGGAGGGTCACACTCCCTGTGCCCCAGGGCACTGGCCCTACACGGCCAAGCTCGGCAGCGGGACTGTCTGGAGCTGCCGCTGGCTGGTTCTCCAGCTTTAGGGTCACCCGCAGAAGCCCGCTCTCCTCAGCTCTGCACACCCATCCAGTTGCGCCGCCCAGGCAAAGTCAGCTTCACCCTCTGCTCTACACCTCACCTGCAAACAACCAACTCTTCAACTGACAACTGTCCAAAACCCACCGACAAACTCTCCACACCTCAGCCTTTCGTTTGCAACTGCTGCCTCTAGTGCATCTCACAGACAAGCCTTCAAAATCCCCTCATCCTGCAATAACACTCCAGCACTGATCACCTGTGGGAACAACTACCACAATACCATGCAAACACCAACCAGTTCTGGCACGGAAATATCACTTTCTCCTCAAGATTCCACCCTACACCAACTGCTGACAAACACACGCTGTCCTCACCAAAGCCAAACGCTGCAACAACCAGCGACAACTCAAATTTGCGTGGGCGGTGCAAAATTGCAGGGGTGAGCTAACGCAGAGCTGGGCTTGAAAGCTGCAGAGTGTGCACCCTGTGGTATAACGTGGCGAGCTACTGCCATTCTGCCTTCTCCCTGGGAGAAGCGCGTGAGCAGAGGCTGCTTCAAGGCACGATGGGAACGGTTTGGTTCTCCGGGCCTCTCAGGGCGAGAGCGATAAATGTGATCTGTGTCGTGGCGCAGGAACTTCCCGTACACTTGCTCCTCCATTCGGTCTCGGGTGCTGCAAGAGAGGGAGCGAGAGATTCAGGGCAAGATTGACAACCTCGGCGTCCCCGTCCCAGCCACGGGTCACCCAAACCTGCAGACATCCCGGGAGGCCCCCTAAGATTTACACTCCCCTATGCCCCACCCTTGAAGCCTGGACATCGCCAGAACCATAGAGCAAGTATTTCTTGAGGAGGCACCCAAAGGGTCCGTGTTCTCTTTCAGGCAGATGCTAGCGCAAGATTGCAAATCATCTCACAGCTACCAGGAAGGTAAAAAATAACGTCTTGAAATGGGAAAGGAACAGGTATTGTTTCTCTTCATCACCTCCCTCATTGCCACGTTATCAAGGTCTCCCGCAATGTTCCACAGGAAACTTGAAGCTTGGAATTCCTGGTATTCTGAACCTGGGCAAGAAAGGAAGAAAAGCATGAGACTGATCATAAAGAGGGTGGCTGCTCGTAACATGGAAAGAGCAGTAACAAGGTAAAAAGATATCACTTTTCCTTAGAGAGCTCTCAAAGCTGCCTGTTAAGGACAAGAAAAACAAACTTGTGACGGACCATTACTTAAAATCCAAGGCCCAGGAAGCGATCTAATGCACATTGAAACGCGGGCCACGAGACAGTGGAAGTGCCACGAGCTGAGACTGAAGGGACAGAGGATGAATTTCCAAAGAAGTTTAGGTTTCGATGTCAAAACGGAAAATTCTACGTCATTAAAATATAATGCAAAAGTCAGTGTAAAATCAAGTAAGGCAACGACTCCAAATGAACTCCCAGGCGCTTCAGTCACTCAGGAGATCAAAAATGCGGATCATTTCTCACCTGCCCACCTCCCAAACCCCAGCCTATGTCCCCTGCTTCCAGCTTACCTGAGCCCAGATTAAAGGAGGATTTCAGAGGCCATGCCAAGTTCTGCTGCTCCTCGTTCGGGTTGCCAGTCTTCCTCCTCGCTCTGGAATTGCAGGTCAACCGCCTTCCTGTTCTTCTTTGATTGACGCTGAGCTGCCGCGTTACCCGCTGCCGTCTGAGCGGATCTCGGGGAGCCTCTGGAACCGCCAGAGCGCTCCCCCCACCAACATTCTCTTGCCTTGTTTTCGGGGTTCCTCTTCACCAGCTGAGGCGCCCTCCCACCCCCCGCCGCCCTCTTACCTTTTTCTAGAGGTCTCTTGAGCCACCAGCAAGCTCCCCCGCACCTTCCCTCAGCGATCTTGGCCCGCCAGAGGCCTGCCCCTCGTCAGCCTCCTCCCCTTTTCCTGGGTGCTGCTTGAACCACTGGTGGGCTCCCCTCCACCATCCTCTCGTCCTTTGTAGGGGAGTCTCGTGACTCACCAGAGCGCTCTCCGCCGTTGCCTTGCTGGGGTTATTGACACCGCTTGACTTGCCAGAGCGCTCCCCCTCGCAGTTCTCTTGTTGGATTTCTTGGGACCTTTTGAACCATTGGAACAACGGGAATGCTCCCCCCCACTGTGACCTTGCCTTTCTTCAGTGCCATCTTGACGTGCTGGAGCACTTCCCCGCGCCGTCCTCTTGCCTTTTACTGGGGAGTCTCTTGAATATCCACAGCACTCCCCCCTGCCATCCTTTACCAGATTTTTTGACACTTCTTGACATCTCGGAGTGCTCTCACTCACCCTTGTCTTGCCTATTTTCAGGGCGCTCCTGTCCCGCTGGATGCTCCTCCCTGCTGTCCTATTGCCAGATTGAGAATTCTCGACCTGTCCCAGCGCTACCCCACCGTCCTTCTGCCTTCTACCTGGGAAGTCACTTGAAGAACTGGAGCACTCCCCCCTGCTGTCCTCTTGCCTTTCTTCACTGAGATTTTGGCCTGCCAGAGCACTCCTCCCTGTTGTCCTCTTACTGGATTTCTTGGGACCTCTTGACCCACTGGGTTTCTCCTCCTGCTGTCCTTTTGCCTTTCTTTAGTACAATCTCAGCCTGCTGGAGCGCTCCCCCTCGCCGTCCTCCTGCTGGATTTCTTGGAACCTCTTGACCCCTTAGGGCGTTCCCCCTGCCACCCTCTTGTGGTTTTTGGGGGAGTCTTGTGATCAACCAGGCCGTTTCCCCCCACCATCCTCTTCCCCTTTTCCTGGGTGCTTCTTGATCCACCAGAGTGCTCTCAAAGCTGCCTGTTACCATCCTCTAACCATTCTCTTGCCTTTTTTGGTGGAGTCTTGTGACTCACCGGAGCGTTCTCCACCATTGTCTTGCTGGATTTGTTGACATCGCTTGACCTGCCGGAGCGCTCCCCCTCACAGTTCTCTTCCTGGATATCTTGGGACATTTTGAACCACTGGGGGGCTCCCACCCGCCATCCTCTTACCGCATTTATTGAGACGTCCTGATCTGCCAGAGCGTTCCCCCTCGCCGTCCTTTTGCTGGATTTCTTGGGATGCCTTAAACAACTGTGGGGCTCCCACCCACCATCCTCTAACCGCATTTATCGACATTTCCTGATCTGCTGGAGCGCTCCCCCTTGCCGTCCTCTTGCTGGATTTCTTGGGATCTCTTGGACCACTGGGGGGGCTCCCACCCGCCATCCTCTTACCGCATTTATTGAGACTTCCTGATCTGCTGGATTGCTCTCCCCCTGGCCTTCCTCTTGCACTTTTTTGGGGGAGTCTTCTTCACACATCCGAGCGCTCTCCCTCACCCTTGTCTTGCCTCTAGTCAGGGCGCTCTTCTCCCGCTGGAACGCTCCTCCCCGCCATCCTATTGCCAGACTGAGAATTCTTGACCTGCCGCAGTCCTGCCCCGCCATGCTCCTGCCTTCTGCCTGGGAAGTCACTTGAAGAACTGGAGCGCTCTCCCCCGCTGTCCTCTTGCCTTTCCTCAGTGGGATTTTGGCCTGCTAAAGAGCTCCTCCCTGTCGTCCTCCTGCTGGATTTCTTGGGACTTCTTGACCCATTAGGGCGTTCCCCCTGCCACCCTCTTGTGGTTTTTGGGGGAGTCTTGTGACCAACCAGGCCGTTTCCCCCCACCATCCTCTTCCCCTTTTCCTGGGTGCTTCTTGATCCACCAGAGTGCTCCCCTGCACCATTCTTTTGCCTTTTTTGGGAGAGTCTTGTGACTCGCCGGAGAGTTCTCCACCATTGTCTTGCTGGATTTCTTGACATCGCTTGACCTGCCGGAGCGCTCCCCCTCGCAGTTCTCTTGCTGGATTTCTTGGGACGTCTTAAACAACTGAGGGGCTCACACCCACCATCCTCTAACTGCATTTATCGAGATTTCCTGATCTGCCGGAGCGCTCGCCCCTGCTGTCCTCTTGCTGGGTTTCTTGGGACCTCTTGACCCACACGAGCTCTCCTCCCCACCGTCTTCTTGCCGGACTTATTGAGACTTCTTGACCCGCCAGAGTGTTCCCCCTCATCATCCTCCTGCCTTTTTCTGGGGATTCTCTTCAACAACTGAAGAGCTCCCCCGCACTGTCCTCTTCCCTTTTTTCTGGGTGATTCGTGAATCACCGGTGAGCTTCTCCTTACCACCCTCTTGGGCTTTTTTCAGAGCAACCTTGACCCATCAGAGCACCCCCTCACCGTCCTCTTGCCAGATGTACTGAGGGTTCTTCATCTGCCACAGCGCTCCCCCACGCCGTCCTCTTGCTGGATTTCCTGGAACCTTGTGAACCACTGAGGGGCTCCCACCCACCATCCTTTTACCGCATTTATTGAGACGTCCTGATCTGCCAGAGCGCTCCCCCTTGCCGTCCTCTTGCTGGATTTCTTGGGATCTCTTGGACCACTGAGGGGGCTCCCACCCGCGATCCTCTTACCGCATTTATCGAGACTTCCTGATCTGCTGGAGCGCTCCCCCTCGCCGTCCTCTTGTTGGATTTCTTGGGTCCTCTTGACCCATTAGGGCGTTCCCCCTGCCACCCTCTTGTGTTTTCTGGGGGAGTCTTGTGACCAACCAGAGTGCTCCCCCCCACCATCTTCTTCCCCTTTTCCTGGGTGCTTCTTGATCCACCAGAGTGCTCCCCTGCACCCTGCCTTTTTTGGGGGGAATCTTGTGATTCACCGGAGCGTTTTCCACCATTGTCTTGCTGGATTTCTTGACACCGCTTGACCTGTTGGAGCGCTCTCCCTCACAGTTCTCTTGCTGGATATCTTGGGACCTCTTGAACCACTGGGGAGCTCCCACCTGCCACCTTCTTACCACATTTATTGAGACTTCCTGATCTGCTGGATTGCTCTCCCCACCGGCCTTCCTCTTGCACTTTTTGGGGGAGTCTTCTTGACACGTCCGAGTGCTCTCCCTCACCCTCGTCTTGCCTCTAGTCAGGGCGCTCTTCTCCCGCTGGAACGCTCCTCCCCGCCATCCTATTGCCAGACTGAGAATTCTTGACCTGCCGCAGTCCTGCCCCGCCATGCTCCTGCCTTCTGCCTGGGAAGTCACTTGAAGAACTGGAGCGCTCTCCCCCGCTGTCCTCTTGCCTTTCCTCAGTGGGATTTTGGCCTGCTAAAGAGCTCCTCCCTGTCGTCCTCTTGCTGGATTTCTCGGTACCTCTTGACCCACTGGGTCTCTCCTCCTGCCGTCCTTTTGCCTTTCCTTAGTACATTCTTGGTCTGCTGGAGTGCTCCCCCCCACCATCCTCTTGCTGGATTTCTCGGGACCCCTTGTCCCATATAGGACATTCCCCCCCACCACCATCCTGTTGTGTTTTTTAGGAGAGTCTTGTGATCGACCAGAGCGCTCCCCCCTTGACATCCTCTTCCCCTTTTTCTGGGTGACTTTTGAACCACTGGTGAACTCTCCCCCATCATCCTCTTGCCACATATATTGAGACTTGTTGATCCGCCAGAGCGCTTCCCCCCCTGTCCTCTTGCCAGATTTACTGATACCTCTTGTCCTGTCAGAGCGCTCCCTTTCGCAGTCCTCTTTGTTCAGTTTGTAAGGTAGGAGGGGGGATCTCTGATTACAGAAAGGTCCCTTTGTTCTAGGAGACATTCCCGTGCTCCATGCTTCAGGTTGCCCATCTTCCCTCTCATTTTCAATATGCAAGTCCATCACCGTCCTCCTCTTCTTTCTTGATCCCTCGATTCCCGGATGAACTCAAATCCTCTTTCTTGATCACTCTTTCTCGTAAGTTCACAACCTTACTTTCCTTTCTTGCTTTCGCCTTTGTGAGCTGCTCCACCCAAACCGAAATGCCCTGAAGACAGAAATACACCCACCCCAAGCCCGTACAGTCACATAGGGGGTGAGTCCGGTCGCTGACGCATCCCCACATCCCACAGCAAGCGCAGCTTGCCTTGGTCCCGGCCCCCCGCACAGGCCTTCCCACCAACCCAGCCCCTCCGTAGCAGCACAGTTTCCCAGCATGCACCCCACAAAGACTTTCTTTGCCAGTCACCCCTGGCACTTACAGCAACACACCACATCAGCATCAAGAGCCCTGGGAGTGGAGAGCTGGCCAGGCCCTCACCCCGGCAGGATCCTCTTCCCCCTCCTTTAGCTGATGGCAGACAGACAAGACACCTCCCAAGAGGTGTCCAGCCCTCTCTCTCAACCACTCATGAGTACAAAAGCCCAGCCTCTACTCACCCACCCCGCCTCCCAAAACCCCACCAGCAGCCCCTGGTCCCAGCTGAACAGCAGCCAGTGCTGAAGATCTGGCTCGTGTTGTCGGACACAACCTTCCCATGGATGTCTGGGCCCCTGAGCAGTTTCCAGGGGTGGGAGGGCGCAGTCCTGATTACAGGGAGGTCCCTGTCCCAAGGGGGACATTTTCTTCCTCCTCACTCCTGACTCGCAGCTCCATCACCTTCCTCCTCTTCTTTCTTGATCCCTCCTGACTCGCAGGTCTACCACCGTCATCTTCTTTCTTGATCCCTGTTGACTTGCAGATGCACTCCAATCCTCTTTCTTGATCGCTCTTCCTCGTAGGTTCACCACCTTCCTCTTCTTTCTTGCTTTCGCCTTTGCGAGCTGCTCCACCCGAACAGAGATGCACAGAAAACAAAAATATACCCACCCCAGGCCCGTACAGTCACACGAGGGGGCGAGTCCGGTCGCTGACGCATCCCCACACCCCACCACAAGGCCACCTTGCCTTGGCCCCGGCCCCCCGCACAGGCCTTCCCACCAACCCAGCCCCTCCGTAGCAGCACAGTTTCCCAGCATGCACCCCACAAAGACTTTCTTTGCCAGTCACCCCTGGCACTTACAGCAACACACCACACCAGCATCAAGAGCCCTGGGAGTGGAGAGCTGGCCAGGCCCTCACCCCGGCAGGATCCTCTTCCCCCTCCTTTACCTGCTGGCAGACAGACACCTCCCAAGGGATGACCACCCTGCTCCCTTAACTGCTCCCAAGTCCAAGAGCCCAGCCCCTGCTCACCACCCCCACCTCCCAAAACACAGCCAACAGCCCCTGCTCCCATTTTACCACTTTACCCCCGAGCACGGTTTCTAGGGGTGGGAGGGGGACGCACTAATCACAGATCGTTCCCTGTGCTTAAGGATACATTCTCCTTCTCGCTGGCTCAGCCTGCCCATCTTCCTCCTCACTCTTGACTCGTAGCTCCATCACCTTTCTCCTCTTTTGTCCCCTCCTGACTCACAGGTCCACCACTGTCATCTTCTTTCTTGACTCTGCTTGACTCACAGGTGCGCTCCAATCCTCTTTCGTGATCGCTCTTCTGTGTCAGTACACGGAAGACCGGGCACATGAGAAACTGCAAGAGTCAACAGCATGAGAACAAGCATTAGTGGAAAAATACAAGAACAAAGGACTGTATGCTATGTGATACATCAAGGACAGAGGAGTTGATACAGGATTGATGCATCAAGGACAGAGGGACAGCTTGTGATAGACAAAAAAGGTGTTTATGGCAGTGACTTTGGTGGGAACACAAAACACATCACTTATGTAATGACTAACTTAGCTAATCAACAAATGCTTGAGCAAGCATCATAGCGAGTATAAACGCAAGCCTGAATTTGTAATAAACATCTCTCATTGCACCTTAAAAGAGAGTCCGTACCGCATTCGCTACAAATGGCGCCCTGGAACAGGGACTTTCAGCGTGCCTATAAAGGCAGTAGCCGCTCTGGTAGCGAAGCCCAATCGAACCAGGAAACAGGACCGGGAACCAGGACAGTGCGCGCCCACCACCAACGAAAGGTGAGCGATTGGGAACCATGGGAGGGAAGTTATCCCTTAAGCAAAGACAAACCCTGGATGTCCTTCAACATGCGCTACAAACGCAAAATCAGGATGTATCAGGGGTCTGATTGGTGAGTTTATTAGAATGGATGGCTAATCAGGTGCTAGACTTTCCTACAACTGGTACATTTCAGTTGGAGACATGGCACAAAGATGAATGAGAATTATATGAACAGGTAACGACTGGAGATAAAGCTGCTTGCAAATATTCATCTACTTGGGGAAAAATTATGACTACTAAGATACAGGATACAGGACTGATACATCAGGGACAGAGGGACAGCTTACTATAGAAAAAAATGCGTATATGGCAGTTACTTCGCTCATGTCATGTCTAACTTAGCTAAAGAGCAAATGCTTGAGCAAGCATCATAGCGAGTATAAATGCAAACCTGAGTTTGTAATAAATGTCTCTCATGGCACCTTACCGTGAGTCCACGCCAGATTCGCTACACTCTTCCTCATAGGTTCACCACCTTCCTCTCCTTCCTTGCTTTTCCTTTGCACGCTGCTCCACCTGAAGAGAAACACACAGAGGACTGAGCTACACCAGCCCAAGGGCACTACAATCAGACAGGGGCTGAGTCCGGGGGCTGACACCTCCCCACACCCCACAACGAGCCCACCTTGCCTTGGCCCCGGCCCCTCGCACATGCCTTAGAGATATCATAGCTCAGTACAAATCCCCACAGTCCTCACCTGCTGTTGGGTGCTTGCGGAGGGTCACACTCCCTGTGCCCCAGGGCACTGGCCCTACACGGCCAAGCTCGGCAGCGGGACTGTCTGGAGCTGCCGCTGGCTGGTTCTCCAGCTTTAGGGTCACCCGCAGAAGCCCGCTCTCCTCAGCTCTGCACACCCATCCAGTTGCGCCGCCCAGGCAAAGTCAGCTTCACCCTCTGCTCTACACCTCACCTGCAAACAACCAACTCTTCAACTGACAACTGTCCAAAACCCACCGACAAACTCTCCACACCTCAGCCTTTCGTTTGCAACTGCTGCCTCTAGTGCATCTCACAGACAAGCCTTCAAAATCCCCTCATCCTGCAATAACACTCCAGCACTGATCACCTGTGGGAACAACTACCACAATACCATGCAAACACCAACCAGTTCTGGCACGGAAATATCACTTTCTCCTCAAGATTCCACCCTACACCAACTGCTGACAAACACACGCTGTCCTCACCAAAGCCAAACGCTGCAACAACCAGCGACAACTCAAATTTGCGTGGGCGGTGCAAAATTGCAGGGGTGAGCTAACGCAGAGCTGGGCTTGAAAGCTGCAGAGTGTGCACCCTGTGGTATAACGTGGCGAGCTACTGCCATTCTGCCTTCTCCCTGGGAGAACCGCGTGAGCAGAGGCTGCTTCAAGGCACGATGGGAACGGTTTGGTTCTCCGGGTCTCTCAGGGCGAGAGCGATAAATGTGATCTGTGGCGTGGCGCAGGAACTTCCCGTACACTTGCTCCTCCATTCGGTCTCGGGTGCTGCAAGAGAGGGAGCGAGAGATTCAGGGCAAGATTGACAACCTCGGCGTCCCCGTCCCAGCCACGGGTCACCCAAACCTGCAGACATCCCGGGAGGCCCCCTAAGATTTACACTCCCCTATGCCCCACCCTTGAAGCCTGGACATCGCCAGAACCATAGAGCAAGTATTTCTTGAGGAGGCACCCAAAGGGTCCGTGTTCTCTTTCAGGCAGATGCTAGCGCAAGATTGCAAATCATCTCACAGCTACCAGGAAGGTAAAAAATAACGTCTTGAAACGGGAAAGGAACAGGTATTGTTTCTCTTCATCACCTCCCTCATTGCCACGTTATCAAGGTCTCCCGCAATGTTCCACAGGAAACTTGAAGCTTGGAATTCCTGGTATTCTGAACCTGGGCAAGAAAGGAAGAAAAGCATGAGACTGATCATAAAGAGGGTGGCTGCTCGTAACATGGAAAGAGCAGTAACAAGGTAAAAAGATATCACTTTTCCTTAGAGAGCTCTCAAAGCTGCCTGTTAAGGACAAGAAAAACAAACTTGTGACGGACCATTACTTAAAATCCAAGGCCCAGGAAGCGATCTAATGTACATTGAAACGCGGGCCACGAGACAGTGGAAGTGCCACGAGCTGAGACTGAAGGGACAGAGGATGAATTTCCAAAGAAGTTTAGGTTTCGATGTCAAAACGGAAAATTCTACGTCATTAAAATATAATGCAAAAGTCAGTGTAAAATCAAGTAAGGCAACGACTCCAAATGAACTCCCAGGCGCTTCAGTCACTCAGCAGATCAAAAATGCGGATCATTTCTCACCTGCCCACCTCCCAAACCCCAGCCTATGTCCCCTGCTTCCAGCTTACCTGAGCCCAGATTAAAGGAGGATTTCAGAGGCCATGCCAAGTTCTGCTGCTCCTCGTTCGGGTTGCCAGTCTTCCTCCTCGCTCTGGAATTGCAGGTCAACCGCCTTCCTGTTCTTCTTTGATGGACGCTGAGCTGCCGCGTTACCCGCTGCCGTCTGAGCGGATCTCGGGGAGCCTCTGGAACCGCCAGAGCGCTCCCCCCACCAACATTCTCTTGCCTTGTTTTCGGGGTTCCTCTTCACCAGCTGAGGCGCCCTCCCACCCCCCGCCGCCCTCTTACCTTTTTCTAGAGGTCTCTTGAGCCACCAGCAAGCTCCCCCGCACCTTCCCTCAGCGATCTTGGCCCGCCAGAGGCCTGCCCCTCGTCAGCCTCCTCCCCTTTTCCTGGGTGCTGCTTGAACCACTGGTGGGCTCCCCTCCACCATCCTCTCGTCCTTTGTAGGGGAGTCTCGTGACTCACCAGAGCGCTCTCCGCCGTTGCCTTGCTGGGGTTATTGACACCGCTTGACTTGCCAGAGCGCTCCCCCTCGCAGTTCTCTTGTTGGATTTCTTGGGACCTTTTGAACCATTGGAACAACGGGAATGCTCCCCCCCACTGTGACCTTGCCTTTCTTCAGTGCCATCTTGACGTGCTGGAGCACTTCCCCGCGCCGTCCTCTTGCCTTTTACTGGGGAGTCTCTTGAATATCCACAGCACTCCCCCCTGCCATCCTTTACCAGATTTTTTGACACTTCTTGACATCTCGGAGTGCTCTCACTCACCCTTGTCTTGCCTATTTTCAGGGCGCTCCTGTCCCGCTGGATGCTCCTCCCTGCTGTCCTATTGCCAGATTGAGAATTCTCGACCTGTCCCAGCGCTACCCCACCGTCCTTCTGCCTTCTACCTGGGAAGTCACTTGAAGAACTGGAGCACTCCCCCCTGCTGTCCTCTTGCCTTTCTTCACTGAGATTTTGGCCTGCCAGAGCACTCCTCCCTGTTGTCCTCTCACTGGATTTCTTGGGACCTCTTGACCCACTGGGTTTCTCCTCCTGCTGTCCTTTTGCCTTTCTTTAGTACAATCTCAGCCTGCTGGAGCGCTCCACCTCGCCGTCCTCCTGCTGGATTTCTTGGAACCTCTTGACCCCTTAGGGCGTTCCCCCTGCCACCCTCTTGTGGTTTTTGGGGGAGTCTTGTGATCAACCAGGCCGTTTCCCCCCACCATCCTCTTCCCCTTTTCCTGGGTGCTTCTTGATCCACCAGAGTGCTCTCAAAGCTGCCTGTTACCATCCTCTAACCATTCTCTTGCCTTTTTTGGTGGAGTCTTGTGACTCACCGGAGCGTTCTCCACCATTGTCTTGCTGGATTTGTTGACATCGCTTGACCTGCCGGAGCGCTCCCCCTCACAGTTCTCTTCCTGGATATCTTGGGACATTTTGAACCACTGCGGGGGCTCCCACCCGCCATCCTCTTACCGCATTTATTGAGACGTCCTGATCTGCCAGAGCGTTCCCCCTCGCCGTCCTTTTGCTGGATTTCTTGGGATGCCTTAAACAACTGTGGGGCTCCCACCCACCATCCTCTAACCGCATTTATCGAGATTTCCTGATCTGCTGGTGCGCTCCCCCTTGCCGTCCTCTTGCTGGATTTCTTGGGATCTCTTGGACCACTGGGGGGGCTCCCACCCGCCATCCTCTTACCGCATTTATTGAGACTTCCTGATCTGCTGGATTGCTCTCCCCCTGGCCTTCCTCTTGCACTTTTTTGGGGGAGTCTTCTTCACACATCCGAGCGCTCTCCCTCACCCTTGTCTTGCCTCTAGTCACGGCGCTCTTCTCCCGCTGGAACGCTCCTCCCCGCCATCCTATTGCCAGACTGAGAATTCTTGACCTGCCGCAGTCCTGCCCCGCCATGCTCCTGCCTTCTGCCTGGGAAGTCACTTGAAAAACTGGAGCGCTCTCCCCCGCTGTCCTCTTGCCTTTCCTCAGTGGGATTTTGGCCTGCTAAAGAGCTCCTCCCTGTCGTCCTCTTGCTGGATTTCTTGGGACTTCTTGACCCATTAGGGCGTTCCCCCTGCCACCCTCTTGTGGTTTTTGGGGGAGTCTTGTGACCAACCAGGCCGTTTCCCCCCACCATCCTCTTCCCCTTTTCCTGGGTGCTTCTTGATCCACCAGAGTGCTCCCCTGCACCATTCTTTTGCCTTTTTTGGGAGAGTCTTGTGACTCGCCGGAGAGTTCTCCACCATTGTCTTGCTGGATTTCTTGACATCGCTTGACCTGCCGGAGCGCTCCCCCTCGCAGTTCTCTTGCTGGATTTCTTGGGACGTCTTAAACAACTGAGGGGCTCACACCCACCATCCTCTAACTGCATTTATCGAGATTTCCTGATCTGCCGGAGCGCTCGCCCCTGCTGTCCTCTTGCTGGGTTTCTTGGGACCTCTTGACCCACACGAGCTCTCCTCCCCACCGTCTTCTTGCCGGACTTATTGAGACTTCTTGACCCGCCAGAGTGTTCCCCCTCATCATCCTCCTGCCTTTTTCTGGGGATTCTCTTCAACAACTGAAGAGCTCCCCCGCACTGTCCTCTTCCCTTTTTTCTGGGTGATTCGTGAATCACCGGTGAGCTTCTCCTTACCACCCTCTTGGGCTTTTTTCAGAGCAACCTTGACCCATCAGAGCACCCCCTCACCGTCCTCTTGCCAGATGTACTGAGGGTTCTTCATCTGCCACAGCGCTCCCCCACGCCGTCCTCTTGCTGGATTTCCTGGAACCTTGTGAACCACTGGGGGGCTCCCACCCACCATCCTTTTACCGCATTTATTGAGACGTCCTGATCTGCCAGAGCGCTCCCCCTTGCCGTCCTCTTGCTGGATTTCTTGGGATCTCTTGGACCACTGGGGGGGCTCCCACCCGCCATCCTCTTACCGCATTTATCGAGACTTCCTGATCTGCTGGAGCGCTCCCCCTCGCCGTCCTCTTGCTGGATTTCTTGGGTCCTCTTGACCCATTAGGGCGTTCCCCCTGCCACCCTCTTGTGTTTTCTGGGGGAGTCTTGTGACCAACCAGAGTGCTCCCCCCCACCATCTTCTTCCCCTTTTCCTGAGTGCTTCTTGATCCACCAGAGTGCTCCCCTGCACCATTCTCTTGCCTTTTTTTGGGGGAATCTTGTGACTCACCGGAGCGTTTTCCACCATTGTCTTGCTGGATTTCTTGACACCGCTTGACCTGTTGGAGCGCTCTCCCTCACAGTTCTCTTGCTGGATATCTTGGGACCTCTTGAACCACTGGGGAGCTCCCACCTGCCACCTTCTTACCGCATTTATTGAGACTTCCTGATCTGCTGGATTGCTCTCCCCACCGGCCTTCCTCTTGCACTTTTTGGGGGAGTCTTCTTGACACGTCCGAGTGCTCTCCCTCACCCTTGTCTTGCCTCTAGTCAGGGCGCTCTTCTCCCGCTGGAACGCTCCTCCCCGCCATCCTATTGCCAGACTGAGAATTCTTGACCTGCCGCAGTCCTGCCCCGCCATGCTCCTGCCTTCTGCCTGGGAAGTCACTTGAAGAACTGGAGCGCTCTCCCCCGCTCTCCTCTTGCCTTTCCTCAGTGGGATTTTGGCCTGCTAAAGAGCTCCTCCCTGTCGTCCTCTTGCTGGATTTCTCGGTACCTCTTGACCCACTGGGTCTCTCCTCCTGCCGTCCTTTTGCCTTTCCTTAGTACATTCTTGGTCTGCTGGAGTGCTCCCCCCCACCATCCTCTTGCTGGATTTCTCGGGACCCCTTGTCCCATATAGGACATTCCCCCCCACCACCATCCTGGTGTGTTTTTTAGGAGAGTCTTGTGATCGACCAGAGCGCTCCCCCCTTGACATCCTCTTCCCCTTTTTCTGGGTGACTTTTGAACCACTGGTGAACTCTCCCCCATCATCCTCTTGCCACATATATTGAGACTTGTTGATCCGCCAGAGCGCTTCCCCCACTGTCCTCTTGCCAGATTTACTGATACCTCTTGTCCTGTCAGAGCGCTCCCTCTCGCAGTCCTCTTTGTTCAGTTTGTAGGGTAGGAGGGGGGATCTCTGATTACAGAAAGGTCCCTTTGTTCTAGGAGACATTCCCTTGCTCCATGCTTCAGGTTGCCCATCTTCCCTCTCATTTTCAATATGCACGTCCATCACCTTCCTCCTCTTCTTTCTTGATCCCTCCTGACTCGCAGCTCTACCACCGTCATCTTCTTTCTTGATCCCTGTTGACTTGCAGATGCACTCCAATCCTCTTTCTTGATCGCTCTTCCTCGTAGGTTCACCACCTTCCTCTTCTTTCTTGCTTTCGCCTTTGCGAGCTGCTCCACCCGAACAGAGATGCACAGAAAACAAAAATATACCCACCCCAGGCCCGTACAGTCACACGAGGGGGCGAGTCCGGTCGCTGACGCATCCCCACACCCCACCACAAGGCCACCTTGCCTTGGCCCCGGCCCCCCGCACAGGCCTTCCCACCAACCCAGCCCCTCCGTAGCAGCACAGTTTCCCAGCATGCACCCCACAAAGACTTTCTTTGCCAGTCACCCCTGGCACTTACAGCAACACACCACACCAGCATCAAGAGCCCTGGGAGTGGAGAGCTGGCCAGGCCCTCACCCCGGCAGGATCCTCTTCCCCCTCCTTTACCTGCTGGCAGACAGACACCTCCCAAGGGATGACCACCCTGCTCCCTTAACTGCTCCCAAGTCCAAGAGCCCAGCCCCTGCTCACCACCCCCACCTCCCAAAACACAGCCAACAGCCCCTGCTCCCATTTTACCACTTTACCCCCGAGCACGGTTTCTAGGGGTGGGAGGGGGACGCACTAATCACAGATCGTTCCCTGTGCTTAAGGATACATTCTCCTTCTCGCTGGCTCAGCCTGCCCATCTTCCTCCTCACTCTTGACTCGTAGCTCCATCACCTTTCTCCTCTTTTGTCCCCTCCTCACTCACAGGTCCACCACTGTCATCTTCTTTCTTGACTCTGCTTGACTCACAGGTGCGCTCCAATCCTCTTTCGTGATCGCTCTTCTGTGTCAGTACACGGAAGACCGGGCACATGAGAAACTGCAAGAGTCAACAGCATGAGAACAAGCATTAGTGGAAAAATACAAGAACAAAGGACTGTATGCTATGTGATACATCAAGGAAAGAGGAGTTGATACAGGATTGATGCATCAAGGACAGAGGGACAGCTTGTGATAGACAAAAAAGGTGTTTATGGCAGTGACTTTGGTGGGAACACAAAACACATCACTTATGTAATGACTAACTTAGCTAATCAACAAATGCTTGAGCAAGCATCATAGCAAGTATAAACGCAAGCCTGAATTTGTAATAAACATCTCTCATTGCACCTTAAAAGAGAGTCCGTACCGCATTCGCTACAAATGGCGCCCTGGAACAGGGACTTTCAGCGTGCCTATAAAGGCAGTAGCCGCTCTGGTAGCGAAGCCCAATCGAACCAGGAAACAGGACCGGGAACCAGGACAGTGCGCGCCCACCACCAACGAAAGGTGAGCGATTGGGAACCATGGGAGGGAAGTTATCCCTTAAGCAAAGACAAACCCTGGATGTTTTTCAACATGCGCTACAAACGCAAAATCAGGATGTATCAGGGGTCTGATTGGTGAGTTTATTAGAATGGATTGCTAATCAGGTGCTAGACTTTCCTACAACTGGTACATTTCAGTTGGAGACATGGCACAAAGATGAATGAGAATTATATGAACAGGTAACGACTGGAGATAAAGCTGCTTGCAAATATTCATCTACTTGGGGAAAAATTATGACTACTAAGATACAGGATACAGGACTGATACATCAGGGACAGAGGGACAGCTTACTATAGAAAAAAATGCGTATATGGCAGTTACATCGCTCATGTAATGTCTAACTTAGCTAAAGAGCAAATGCTTGAGCAAGCATCATAGCGAGTATAAATGCAAACCTGAGTTTGTAATAAATGTCTCTCATGGCACCTTACCGTGAGTCCACGCCAGATTCGCTACACTCTTCCTCATAGGTTCACCACCTTCCTCTCCTTCCTTGCTTTTCCTTTGCACGCTGCTCCACCTGAAGAGAAACACACAGAGGACTGAGCTACACCAGCCCAAGGGCACTACAATCAGACAGGGGCTGAGTCCGGGGGCTGACACCTCCCCACACCCCACAACGAGCCCACCTTGCCTTGGCCCCGGCCCCTCGCACATGCCTTAGAGATATCATAGCTCAGTACAAATCCCCACAGTCCTCACCTGCTGTTTGGTGCTTGCGGAGGGTCACACTCCCTGTGCCCCAGGGCACTGGCCCTACACGGCCAAGCTCGGCAGCGGGACTGTCTGGAGCTGCCGCTGGCTGGTTCTCCAGCTTTAGGGTCACCCGCAGAAGCCCGCTCTCCTCAGCTCTGCACACCCATCCAGTTGCGCCGCCCAGGCAAAGTCAGCTTCACCCTCTGCTCTACACCTCACCTGCAAACAACCAACTCTTCAACTGACAACTGTCCAAAACCCACCGACAAACTCTCCACACCTCAGCCTTTCGTTTGCAACTGCTGCCTCTAGTGCATCTCACAGACAAGCCTTCAAAATCCCCTCATCCTACAATAACACTCCAGCACTGATCACCTGCGGGAACAACTACCACAATACCACGCAAACACCAACCAGTTCTGGCACGGAAATATCACTTTCTCCTCAAGATTCCACCCTACACCAACTGCTGACAAACACACGCTGTCCTCACCAAAGCCAAACGCTGCAACAACCAACGACAACTCAAATTTGCGTGGGCGGTGCAAAATTGCAGGGGTGAGCTAACGCAGAGCTGGGCTTGAAAGCTGCAGAGTGTGCACCCTGTGGTATAACGTGGCGAGCTACTGCCATTCTGCCTTCTCCCTGGGAGAAGCGCGTGAGCAGAGGCTGCTTCAAGGCACGATGGGAACGGTTTGGTTCTCCGGGTCTCTCAGGGCGAGAGCGATAAATGTGATCTGTGGCGTGGCGCAGGAACTTCCCGTACACTTGCTCCTCCATTCGGTCTCGGGTGCTGCAAGAGAGGGAGCGAGAGATTCAGGGCAAGATTGACAACCTCGGCGTCCCCGTCCCAGCCACGGGTCACCCAAACCTGCAGACATCCCGGGAGGCCCCCTAAGATTTACACTCCCCTATGCCCCACCCTTGAAGCCTGGACATCGCCAGAACCATAGAGCAAGTATTTCTTGAGGAGGCACCCAAAGGGTCCGTGTTCTCTTTCAGGCAGATGCTAGCGCAAGATTGCAAATCATCTCACAGCTACCAGGAAGGTAAAAAATAACGTCTTGAAACGGGAAAGGAACAGGTATTGTTTCTCTTCATCACCTCCCTCATTGCCACGTTATCAAGGTCTCCCGCAATGTTCCACAGGAAACTTGAAGCTTGGAATTCCTGGTATTCTGAACCTGGGCAAGAAAGGAAGAAAAGCATGAGACTGATCATAAAGAGGGTGGCTGCTCGTAACATGGAAAGAGCAGTAACAAGGTAAAAAGATATCACTTTTCCTTAGAGAGCTCTCAAAGCTGCCTGTTAAGGACAAGAAAAACAAACTTGTGACGGACCATTACTTAAAATCCAAGGCCCAGGAAGCGATCTAATGTACATTGAAACGCGGGCCACGAGACAGTGGAAGTGCCACGAGCTGAGACTGAAGGGACAGAGGATGAATTTCCAAAGAAGTTTAGGTTTCGATGTCAAAGCGGAAAATTCTACGTCATTAAAATATAATGCAAAAGTCAGTGTAAAATCAAGTAAGGCAACGACTCCAAATGAACTCCCAGGCGCTTCAGTCACTCAGCAGATCAAAAATGCGGATCATTTCTCACCTGCCCACCTCCCAAACCCCAGCCTATGTCCCCTGCTTCCAGCTTACCTGAGCCCAGATTAAAGGAGGATTTCAGAGGCCATGCCAAGTTCTGCTGCTCCTCGTTCGGGTTGCCAGTCTTCCTCCTCGCTCTGGAATTGCAGGTCAACCGCCTTCCTGTTCTTCTTTGATTGACGCTGAGCTGCCGCATTACCCGCTGCCGTCTGAGCGGATCTCGGGGAGCCTCTGGAACCGCCAGAGCGCTCCCCCCACCAACATTCTCTTGCCTTGTTTTCGGGGTTCCTCTTCACCAGCTGAGGCGCCCTCCCACCCCCCGCCGCCCTCTTACCTTTTTCTAGAGGTCTCTTGAGCCACCAGCAAGCTCCCCCGCACCTTCCCTCAGCGATCTTGGCCCGCCAGAGGCCTGCCCCTCGTCAGCCTCCTCCCCTTTTCCTGGGTGCTGCTTGAACCACTGGTGGGCTCCCCTCCACCATCCTCTCGTCCTTTGTAGGGGAGTCTCGTGACTCACCAGAGCGCTCTCCGCCCTTGCCTTGCTGGGGTTATTGACACCGCTTGACTTGCCAGAGCGCTTCCCCTCGCAGTTCTCTTGTTGGATTTCTTGGGACCTTTTGAACCAGTGGAACAACGGGAATGCTCCCCCCCACTGTGACCTTGCCTTTCTTCAGTGCCATCTTGACGTGCTGGAGCACTTCCCCGCGCCGTCCTCTTGCCTTTTACTGGGGAGTCTCTTGAATATCCACAGCACTCCCCCCTGCCATCCTTTACCAGATTTTTTGACACTTCTTGACATCTCGGAGTGCTCTCACTCACCCTTGTCTTGCCTATTTTCAGGGCGCTCCTGTCCCGCTGGATGCTCCTCCCTGCTGTCCTATTGCCAGATTGAGAATTCTCGACCTGTCCGAGCGCTACCCCACCGTCCTTCTGCCTTCTACCTGGGAAGTCACTTGAAGAACTGGAGCACTCCCCCCTGCTGTCCTCTTGCCTTTCTTCACTGAGATTTTGGCCTGCCAGAGCACTCCTCCCTGTTGTCCTCTCACTGGATTTCTTGGGACCTCTTGACCCACTGGGTCTCTCCTCCTGCTGTCCTTTTGCCTTTCTTTAGTACAATCTCAGCCTGCTGGAGCGCTCCCCCTCGCCGTCCTCCTGCTGGATTTCTTGGAACCTCTTGACCCCTTAGGGCGTTCCCCCTGCCACCCTCTTGTGGTTTTTGGGGGAGTCTTGTGATCAACCAGGCCGTTTCCCCCCACCATCCTCTTCCCCTTTTCCTGGGTGCTTCTTGATCCACCAGAGTGCTCTCAAAGCTGCCTGTTACCATCCTCTAACCATTCTCTTGCCTTTTTTGGTGGAGTCTTGTGACTCACCGGAGCGTTCTCCACCATTGTCTTGCTGGATTTGTTGACATCGCTTGACCTGCCGGAGCGCTCCCCCTCACAGTTCTCTTCCTGGATATCTTGGGACATTTTGAACCACTGGGGGGCTCCCACCCGCCATCCTCTTACCGCATTTATTGAGACGTCCTGATCTGCCAGAGCGTTCCCCCTCGCCGTCCTTTTGCTGGATTTCTTGGGATGCCTTAAACAACTGTGGGGCTCCCACCCACCATCCTCTAACCGCATTTATCGAGATTTCCTGATCTGCTGGAGCGCTCCCCCTTGCCGTCCTCTTGCTGGATTTCTTGGGATCTCTTGGACCACTTGGGGGGCTCCCACCCGCCATCCTCTTACCGCATTTATTGAGACTTCCTGATCTGCTGGATTGCTCTCCCCCTGGCCTTCCTCTTGCACTTTTTTGGGGGAGTCTTCTTCACACATCCGAGCGCTCTCCCTCACCCTTGTCTTGCCTCTAGTCAGGGCGCTCTTCTCCCGCTGGAACGCTCCTCCCCGCCATCCTATTGCCAGACTGAGAATTCTTGACCTGCCGCAGTCCTGCCCCGCCATGCTCCTGCCTTCTGCCTGGGAAGTCACTTGAAGAACTGGAGCGCTCTCCCCCGCTGTCCTCTTGCCTTTCCTCAGTGGGATTTTGGCCTGCTAAAGAGCTCCTCCCTGTCGTCCTCTTGCTGGATTTCTTGGGACTTCTTGACCCATTAGGGCGTTCCCCCTGCCACCCTCTTGTGGTTTTTGGGGGAGTCTTGTGACCAACCAGGCCGTTTCCCCCCACCATCCTCTTCCCCTTTTCCTGGGTGCTTCTTGATCCACCAGAGTGCTCCCCTGCACCATTCTTTTGCCTTTTTTGGGAGAGTCTTGTGACTCGCCGGAGAGTTCTCCACCATTGTCTTGCTGGATTTCTTGACATCGCTTGACCTGCCGGAGCGCTCCCCCTCGCAGTTCTCTTGCTGGATTTCTTGGGACGTCTTAAACAACTGAGGGGCTCACACCCACCATCCTCTAACTGCATTTATCGAGATTTCCTGATCTGCCGGAGCGCTCGCCCCTGCTGTCCTCTTGCTGGGTTTCTTGGGACCTCTTGACCCACACGAGCTCTCCTCCCCACCGTCTTCTTGCCGGACTTATTGAGACTTCTTGACCCGCCAGAGTGTTCCCCCTCATCATCCTCCTGCCTTTTTCTGGGGATTCTCTTCAACAACTGAAGAGCTCCCCCGCACTGTCCTCTTCCCTTTTTTCTGGGTGATTCGTGAATCACCGGTGAGCTTCTCCTTACCACCCTCTTGGGCTTTTTTCAGAGCAACCTTGACCCATCAGAGCACCCCCTCACCGTCCTCTTGCCAGATGTACTGAGGGTTCTTCATCTGCCACAGCGCTCCCCCACGCCGTCCTCTTGCTGGATTTCCTGGAACCTTGTGAACCACTGGGGGGCTCCCACCCACCATCCTTTTACCGCATTTATTGAGACGTCCTGATCTGCCAGAGCGCTCCCCCTTGCCGTCCTCTTGCTGGATTTCTTGAGATCTCTTGGACCACTGGGGGGGCTCCCACCCGCCATCCTCTTACCGCATTTATCGAGACTTCCTGATCTGCTGGAGCGCTCCCCCTCGCCGTCCTCTTGCTGGATTTCTTGGGTCCTCTTGACCCATTAGGGCGTTCCCCCTGCCACCCTCTTGTGTTTTCTGGGGGAGTCTTGTGACCAACCAGAGTGCTCCCCCCCACCATCTTCTTCCCCTTTTCCTGAGTGCTTCTTGATCCACCAGAGTGCTCCCCTGCACCATTCTCTTGCCTTTTTTTGGGGGAATCTTGTGACTCACCGGAGCGTTTTCCACCATTGTCTTGCTGGATTTCTTGACACCGCTTGACCTGTTGGAGCGCTCTCCCTCACAGTTCTCTTGCTGGATATCTTGGGACTTCTTGAACCACTGGGGAGCTCCCACCTGCCACCTTCTTACCGCATTTATTGAGACTTCCTGATCTGCTGGATTGCTCTCCCCACCGGCCTTCCTCTTGCACTTTTTGGGGGAGTCTTCTTGACACGTCCGAGTGCTCTCCCTCACCCTTGTCTTGCCTCTAGTCAGGGCGCTCTTCTCCCGCTGGAACGCTCCTTCCCGCCATCCTATTGCCAGACTGAGAATTCTTGACCTGCCGCAGTCCTGCCCCGCCATGCTCCTGCCTTCTGCCTGGGAAGTCACTTGAAGAACTGGAGCGCTCTCCCCCGCTGTCCTCTTGCCTTTCCTCAGTGGGATTTTGGCCTGCTAAAGAGCTCCTCCCTGTCGTCCTCTTGCTGGATTTCTCGGTACCTCTTGACCCACTGGGTCTCTCCTCCTGCCGTCCTTTTGCCTTTCCTTAGTACATTCTTGGTCTGCTGGAGTGCTCCCCCCCACCATCCTCTTGCTGGATTTCTCGGGACCCCTTGTCCCATATAGGACATGGCCCCCCACCACCATCCTGTTGTGTTTTTTAGGAGAGTCTTGTGATCGACCAGAGCGCTCCCCCCTTGACATCCTCTTCCCCTTTTTCTGGGTGACTTTTGAACCACTGGTGAACTCTCCCCCATCATCCTCTTGCCACATATATTGAGACTTGTTGATCCGCCAGAGCGCTTCCCCCACTGTCCTCTTGCCAGATTTACTGATACCTCTTGTCCTGTCAGAGCGCTCCCTCTCGCAGTCCTCTTTGTTCAGTTTGTAGGGTAGGAGGGGGGATCTCTGATTACAGAAAGGTCCCTTTGTTCTAGGAGACATTCCCTTGCTCCATGCTTCAGGTTGCCCATCTTCCCTCTCATTTTCAATATGCACGTCCATCACCTTCCTCCTCTTCTTTCTTGATCCCTCGACTCCCGCATGAACTCAAATCCTCTTTCTTGATCACTCTTTCTCGTAAGTTCACAACCTTACTTTCCTTTCTTGCTTTCGCCTTTGTGAGCTGCTCCACCCAAACCGAAATGCCCTGAAGACAGAAATACACCCACCCCAAGCCCGTACAGTCACATAGGGGGTGAGTCCGCTCGCTGACGCATCCCCACATCCCACAGCAAGCCCACCTTGCCTTGGCCCCGGCCCCCCGCACAGGCCTTCCCACCAACCCAGCCCCTCCGTAGCAGCACAGTTTCCCAGCATGCACCCCACAAAGACTTTCTTTGCCAGTCACCCCTGGCACTTACAGCAACACACCACATCAGCATCAAGAGCCCTGGGAGTGGAGAGCTGGCCAGGCCCTCACCCCGGCAGGATCCTCTTCCCCCTCCTTTAGCTGATGGCAGACAGACAAGACACCTCCCAAGAGGTGTCCAGCCCTCTCTCTCAACCACTCACGAGTACAAAAGCCCAGCCTCTACTCACCCACCCCGCCTCCCAAAACCCCACCAGCAGCCCCTGCTCCCAGCTGAACAGCAGCCAGTGCTGAAGATCTGGCTCGTGTTGTCGGACACAACCTTCCCATGGATGTCTGGGCCCCTGAGCAGTTTCCAGGGGTGGGAGGGCGCAGTCCTGATTACAGGGAGGTCCCTGTCCCAAGGGGGACATTTTCTTCCTCCTCACTCCTGACTCGCAGCTCCATCACCTTCCTCCTCTTCTTTCTTGATCCCTCCTGACTCGCAGCTCTACCACCGTCATCTTCTTTCTTGATCCCTGTTGACTTGCAGATGCACTCCAATCCTCTTTCTTGATCGCTCTTCCTCGTAGGTTCACCACCTTCCTCTTCTTTCTTGCTTTCGCCTTTGCGAGCTGCTCCACCCGAACAGAGATGCACAGAAAACAAAAATATACCCACCCCAGGCCCGTACAGTCACACGAGGGGGCGAGTCCGGTCGCTGACGCATCCCCACACCCCACCACAAGGCCACCTTGCCTTGGCCCCGGCCCCCCGCACAGGCCTTCCCACCAACCCAGCCCCTCCGTAGCAGCACAGTTTCCCAGCATGCACCCCACAAAGACTTTCTTTGCCAGTCACCCCTGGCACTTACAGCAACACACCACACCAGCATCAAGAGCCCTGGGAGTGGAGAGCTGGCCAGGCCCTCACCCCGGCAGGATCCTCTTCCCCCTCCTTTACCTGCTGGCAGACAGACACCTCCCAAGGGATGACCACCCTGCTCCCTTAACTGCTCCCAAGTCCAAGAGCCCAGCCCCTGCTCACCACCCCCACCTCCCAAAACACAGCCAACAGCCCCTGCTCCCATTTTACCACTTTACCCCCGAGCACGGTTTCTAGGGGTGGGAGGGGGACGCACTAATCACAGATCGTTCCCTGTGCTTAAGGATACATTCTCCTTCTCGCTGGCTCAGCCTGCCCATCTTCCTCCTCACTCTTGACTCGTAGCTCCATCACCTTTCTCCTCTTTTGTCCCCTCCTCACTCACAGGTCCACCACTGTCATCTTCTTTCTTGACTCTGCTTGACTCACAGGTGCGCTCCAATCCTCTTTCGTGATCGCTCTTCTGTGTCAGTACACGGAAGACCGGGCACATGAGAAACTGCAAGAGTCAACAGCATGAGAACAAGCATTAGTGGAAAAATACAAGAACAAAGGACTGTATGCTATGTGATACATCAAGGACAGAGGAGTTGATACAGGATTGATGCATCAAGGACAGAGGGACAGCTTGTGATAGACAAAAAAGGTGTTTATGGCAGTGACTTTGGTGGGAACACAAAACACATCACTTATGTAATGACTAACTTAGCTAATCAACAAATGCTTGAGCAAGCATCATAGCGAGTATAAACGCAAGCCTGAATTTGTAATAAACATCTCTCATTGCACCTTAAAAGAGAGTCCGTACCGCATTCGCTACAAATGGCGCCCTGGAACAGGGACTTTCAGCGTGCCTATAAAGGCAGTAGCCGCTCTGGTAGCGAAGCCCAATCGAACCAGGAAACAGGACCGGGAACCAGGACAGTGCGCGCCCACCACCAACGAAAGGTGAGCGATTGGGAACCATGGGAGGGAAGTTATCCCTTAAGCAAAGACAAACCCTGGATGTCCTTCAACATGCGCTACAAACGCAAAATCAGGATGTATCAGGGGTCTGATTGGTGAGTTTATTAGAATGGATTGCTAATCAGGTGCTAGACTTTCCTACAACTGGTACATTTCAGTTGGAGACATGGCACAAAGATGAATGAGAATTATAGGAACAGGTAACGACTGGAGATAAAGCTGCTTGCAAATATTCATCTACTTGGGGAAAAATTATGACTACTAAGATACAGGATACAGGACTGATACATCAGGGACAGAGGGACAGCTTACTATAGAAAAAAATGCGTATATGGCAGTTACATCGCTCATGTCATGTCTAACTTAGCTAAAGAGCAAATGCTTGAGCAAGCATCATAGTGAGTATAAATGCAAACCTGAGTTTGTAATAAATGTCTCTCATGGCACCTTACCGTGAGTCCACGCCAGATTCGCTACACTCTTCCTCATAGGTTCACCACCTTCCTCTCCTTCCTTGCTTTTCCTTTGCACGCTGCTCCACCTGAAGAGAAACACACAGAGGACTGAGCTACACCAGCCCAAGGGCACTACAATCAGACAGGGGCTGAGTCCGGGGGCTGACACCTCCCCACACCCCACAACGAGCCCACCTTGCCTTGGCCCCGGCCCCTCGCACATGCCTTAGAGATATCATAGCTCAGTACAAATCCCCACAGTCCTCACCTGCTGTTTGGTGCTTGCGGAGGGTCACACTCCCTGTGCCCCAGGGCACTGGCCCTACACAGCCAAGCTCGGCAGCGGGACTGTCTGGAGCTGCCGCTGGCTGGTTCTCCAGCTTTACGGTCACCCGCAGAAGCCCGCTCTCCTCAGCTCTGCACACCCATCCAGTTGCGCCGCCCAGGCAAAGTCAGCTTCACCCTCTGCTCTACACCTCACCTGCAAACAACCAACTCTTCAACTGACAACTGTCCAAAACCCACCGACAAACTCTCCACACCTCAGCCTTTCGTTTGCAACTGCTGCCTCTAGTGCATCTCACAGACAAGCCTTCAAAATCCCCTCATCCTGCAATAACACTCCAGCACTGATCACCTGTGGGAACAACTACCACAATACCATGCAAACACCAACCAGTTCTGGCACGGAAATATCACTTTCTCCTCAAGATTCCACCCTACACCAACTGCTGACAAACACACGCTGTCCTCACCAAAGCCAAACGCTGCAACAACCAGCGACAACTCAAATTTGCGTGGGCGGTGCAAAATTGCAGGGGTGAGCTAACGCAGAGCTGGGCTTGAAAGCTGCAGAGTGTGCACCCTGTGGTATAACGTGGCGAGCTACTGCCATTCTGCCTTCTCCCTGGGAGAACCGCGTGAGCAGAGGCTGCTTCAAGGCACGATGGGAATGGTTTGGTTCTCCGGGTCTCTCAGGGCGAGAGCGATAAATGTGATCTGTGGCGTGGCGCAGGAACTTCCCGTACACTTGCTCCTCCATTCGGTCTCGGGTGCTGCAAGAGAGGGAGCGAGAGATTCAGGGCAAGATTGACAACCTCGGCATCCCCGTCCCAGCCACGGGTCACCCAAACCTGCAGACATCCCGGGAGGCCCCCTAAGATTTACACTCCCCTATGCCCCACCCTTGAAGCCTGGACATCGCCAGAACCATAGAGCAAGTATTTCTTGAGGAGGCACCCAAAGGGTCCGTGTTCTCTTTCAGGCAGATGCTAGCGCAAGATTGCAAATCATCTCACAGCTACCAGGAAGGTAAAAAATAACGTCTTGAAATGGGAAAGGAACAGGTATTGTTTCTCTTCATCACCTCCCTCATTGCCACGTTATCAAGGTCTCCCGCAATGTTCCACAGGAAACTTGAAGCTTGGAATTCCTGGTATTCTGAACCTGGGCAAGAAAGGAAGAAAAGCATGAGACTGATCATAAAGAGGGTGGCTGCTCGTAACATGGAAAGAGCAGTAACAAGGTAAAAAGATATCACTTTTCCTTAGAGAGCTCTCAAAGCTGCCTGTTAAGGACAAGAAAAACAAACTTGTGACGGACCATTACTTAAAATCCAAGGCCCAGGAAGCGATCTAATGTACATTGAAACGCGGGCCACGAGACAGTGGAAGTGCCACGAGCTGAGACTGAAGGGACAGAGGATGAATTTCCAAAGAAGTTTAGGTTTCGATGTCAAAACGGAAAATTCTACGTCATTAAAATATAATGCAAAAGTCAGTGTAAAATCAAGTAAGGCAACGACTCCAAATGAACTCCCAGGCGCTTCAGTCACTCAGCAGATCAAAAATGCGGATCATTTCTCACCTGCCCACCTCCCAAACCCCAGCCTATGTCCCCTGCTTCCAGCTTACCTGAGCCCAGATTAAAGGAGGATTTCAGAGGCCATGCCAAGTTCTGCTGCTCCTCGTTCGGGTTGCCAGTCTTCCTCCTCGCTCTGGAATTGCAGGTCAACCGCCTTCCTGTTCTTCTTTGATGGACGCTGAGCTGTCGCGTTACCCGCTGCCGTCTGAGCGGATCTCGGGGAGCCTCTGGAACCGCCAGAGCGCTCCCCCCACCAACATTCTCTTGCCTTGTTTTCGGGGTTCCTCTTCACCAGCTGAGGCGCCCTCCCACCCCCCGCCGCCCTCTTACCTTTTTCTAGAGGTCTCTTGAGCCACCAGCAAGCTCCCCCGCACCTTCCCTCAGCGATCTTGGCCCGCCAGAGGCCTGCCCCTCGTCAGCCTCCTCCCCTTTTCCTGGGTGCTGCTTGAACCACTGGTGGGCTCCCCTCCACCATCCTCTCGTCCTTTGTAGGGGAGTCTCGTGACTCACCAGAGCGCTCTCCGCCGTTGCCTTGCTGGGGTTATTGACACCGCTTGACTTGCCAGAGCGCTCCCCCTCGCAGTTCTCTTGTTGGATTTCTTGGGACCTTTTGAACCATTGGAACAACGGGAATGCTCCCCCCCACTGTGACCTTGCCTTTCTTCAGTGCCATCTTGACGTGCTGGAGCACTTCCCCGCGCCGTCCTCTTGCCTTTTACTGGGGAGTCTCTTGAATATCCACAGCACTCCCCCCTGCCATCCTTTACCAGATTTTTTGACACTTCTTGACATCTCGGAGTGCTCTCACTCACCCTTGTCTTGCCTATTTTCAGGGCGCTCCTGTCCCGCTGGATGCTCCTCCCTGCTGTCCTATTGCCAGATTGAGAATTCTCGACCTGTCCCAGCGCTACCCCACCGTCCTTCTGCCTTCTAACTGGGAAGTCACTTGAAGAACTGGAGCACTCCCCCCTGCTGTCCTCTTGCCTTTCTTCACTGAGATTTTGGCCTGCCAGAGCACTCCTCCCTGTTGTCCTCTCACTGGATTTCTTGGGACCTCTTGACCCACTGGGTTTCTCCTCCTGCTGTCCTTTTGCCTTTCTTTAGTACAATCTCAGCCTGCTGGAGCGCTCCCCCTCGCCGTCCTCCTGCTGGATTTCTTGGAACCTCTTGACCCCTTAGGGCGTTCCCCCTGCCACCCTCTTGTGGTTTTTGGGGGAGTCTTGTGATCAACCAGGCCGTTTCCCCCCACCATCCTCTTCCCCTTTTCCTGGGTGCTTCTTGATCCACCAGAGTGCTCTCAAAGCTGCCTGTTACCATCCTCTAACCATTCTCTTGCCTTTTTTGGTGGAGTCTTGTGACTCACCGGAGCGTTCTACACCATTGTCTTGCTGGATTTGTTGACATCGCTTGACCTGCCGGAGCGCTCCCCCTCACAGTTCTCTTCCTGGATATCTTGGGACATTTTGAACCACTGGGGGGCTCCCACCCGCCATCCTCTTACCGCATTTATTGAGACGTCCTGATCTGCCAGAGCGTTCCCCCTCGCCGTCCTCTTGCTGGATTTCTTGGGATGCCTTAAACAACTGTGGGGCTCCCACCCACCATCCTCTAACCGCATTTATCGAGATTTCCTGATCTGCTGGAGCGCTCCCCCTTGCCGTCCTCTTGCTGGATTTCTTGGGATCTCTTGGACCACTGGGGGGGCTCCCACCCCCCATCCTCTTACCGCATTTATTGAGACTTCCTGATCTGCTGGATTGCTCTCCCCCTGGCCTTCCTCTTGCACTTTTTTGGGGGAGTCTTCTTCACACATCCGAGCGCTCTCCCTCACCCTTGTCTTGCCTCTAGTCAGGGCGCTCTTCTCCCGCTGGAACGCTCCTCCCCGCCATCATATTGCCAGACTGAGAATTCTTGACCTGCCGCAGTCCTGCCCCGCCATGCTCCTGCCTTCTGCCTGGGAAGTCACTTGAAGAACTGGAGCGCTCTCCCCCGCTGTCCTCTTGCCTTTCCTCAGTGGGATTTTGGCCTGCTAAAGAGCTCCTCCCTGTCGTCCTCTTGCTGGATTTCTTGGGACTTCTTGACCCATTAGGGCGTTCCCCCTGCCACCCTCTTGTGGTTTTTGGGGGAGTCTTGTGACCAACCAGGCCGTTTCCCCCCACCATCCTCTTCCCCTTTTCCTGGGTGCTTCTTGATCCACCAGAGTGCTCCCCTGCACCATTCTTTTGCCTTTTTTGGGAGAGTCTTGTGACTCGCCGGAGAGTTCTCCACCATTGTCTTGCTGGATTTCTTGACATCGCTTGACCTGCCGGAGCGCTCCCCCTCGCAGTTCTCTTGCTGGATTTCTTGGGACGTCTTAAACAACTGAGGGGCTCACACCCACCATCCTCTAACTGCATTTATCGAGATTTCCTGATCTGCCGGAGCGCTCGCCCCTGCTGTCCTCTTGCTGGGTTTCTTGGGACCTCTTGACCCACACGAGCTCTCCTCCCCACCGTCTTCTTGCCGGACTTATTGAGACTTCTTGACCCGCCAGAGTGTTCCCCCTCATCATCCTCCTGCCTTTTTCTGGGGATTCTCTTCAACAACTGAAGAGCTCCCCCGCACTGTCCTCTTCCCTTTTTTCTGGGTGATTCGTGAATCACCGGTGAGCTTCTCCTTACCACCCTCTTGGGCTTTTTTCAGAGCAACCTTGACCCATCAGAGCACCCCCTCACCGTCCTCTTGCCAGATGTACTGAGGGTTCTTCATCTGCCACAGCGCTCCCCCACGCCGTCCTCTTGCTGGATTTCCTGGAACCTTGTGAACCACTGGGGGGCTCCCACCCACCATCCTTTTACCGCATTTATTGAGACGTCCTGATCTGCCAGAGCGCTCCCCCTTGCCGTCCTCTTGCTGGATTTCTTGGGATCTCTTGGACCACTGGGGGGGCTCCCACCCGCCATCCTCTTACCGCATTTATCGAGACTTCCTGATCTGCTGGAGCGCTCCCCCTCGCCGTCCTCTTGCTGGATTTCTTGGGTCCTCTTGACCCATTAGGGCGTTCCCCCTGCCACCCTCTTGTGTTTTCTGGGGGAGTCTTGTGACCAACCAGAGTGCTCCCCCCCACCATCTTCTTCCCCTTTTCCTGAGTGCTTCTTGATCCACCAGAGTGCTCCCCTGCACCATTCTCTTGCCTTTTTTTGGGGGAATCTTGTGACTCACCGGAGCGTTTCCCACCATTGTCTTGCTGGATTTCTTGACACCGCTTGACCTGTTGGAGCGCTCTCCCTCACAGTTCTCTTGCTGGATATCTTGGGACCTCTTGAACCACTGGGGAGCTCCCACCTGCCACCTTCTTACCGCATTTATTGAGACTTCCTGATCTGCTGGATTGCTCTCCCCACCGGCCTTCCTCTTGCACTTTTTGGGGGAGTCTTCTTGACACGTCCGAGTGCTCTCCCTCACCCTCGTCTTGCCTCTAGTCAGGGCGCTCTTCTCCCGCTGGAACGCTCCTCCCCGCCATCCTATTGCCAGACTGAGAATTCTTGACCTGCCGCAGTCCTGCCCCGCCATGCTCCTGCCTTCTGCCTGGGAAGTCACTTGAAGAACTGGAGCGCTCTCCCCCGCTGTCCTCTTGCCTTTCCTCAGTGGGATTTTGGCCTGCTAAAGAGCTCCTCCCTGTCGTCCTCTTGCTGGATTTCTCGGTACCTCTTGACCCACTGGGTCTCTCCTCCTGCCGTCCTTTTGCCTTTCCTTAGTACATTCTTGGTCTGCTGGAGTGCTCCCCCCCACCATCCTCTTGCTGGATTTCTCGGGACCCCTTGTCCCATATAGGACATTCCCCCCCACCACCATCCTGGTGTGTTTTTTAGGAGAGTCTTGTGATCGACCAGAGCGCTCCCCCCTTGACATCCTCTTCCCCTTTTTCTGGGTGACTTTTGAACCACTGGTGAACTCTCCCCCATCATCCTCTTGCCACATATATTGAGACTTGTTGATCCGCCAGAGCGCTTCCCCCACTGTCCTCTTGCCAGATTTACTGATACCTCTTGTCCTGTCAGAGCGCTCCCTCTCGCAGTCCTCTTTGTTCAGTTTGTAGGGTAGGAGGGGGGATCTCTGATTACAGAAAGGTCCCTTTGTTCTAGGAGACATTCCCTTGCTCCATGCTTCAGGTTGCCCATCTTCCCTCTCATTTTCAATATGCACGTCCATCACCTTCCTCCTCTTCTTTCTTGATCCCTCGACTCCCGGATGAACTCAAATCCTCTTTCTTGATCACTCTTTCTCGTAAGTTCACAACCTTACTTTCCTTTCTTGCTTTCGCCTTTGCGAGCTGCTCCACCCAAACCGAAATGCCCTGAAGACAGAAATACACCCACCCCAAGCCCGTACAGTCACATAGGGGGTGAGTCCGCTCGCTGACGCATCCCCACATCCCACAGCAAGCCCACCTTGCCTTGGCCCCGGCCCCCCGCACAGGCCTTCCCACCAACCCAGCCCCTCCGTAGCAGCACAGTTTCCCAGCATGCACCCCACAAAGACTTTCTTTGCCAGTCACCCCTGGCACTTACAGCAACACACCACATCAGCATCAAGAGCCCTGGGAGTGGAGAGCTGGCCAGGCCCTCACCCCGGCAGGATCCTCTTCCCCCTCCTTTAGCTGATGGCAGACAGACAAGACACCTCCCAAGAGGTGTCCAGTCCTCTCTCTCAACCACTCATGAGTACAAAAGCCCAGCCTCTACTCACCCACCCCGCCTCCCAAAACCCCACCAGCAGCCCCTGGTCCCAGCTGAACAGCAGCCAGTGCTGAAGATCTGGCTCGTGTTGTCGGACACAACCTTCCCATGGATGTCTGGGCCCCTGAGCACTTTCCAGGGGTGGGAGGGCGCAGTCCTGATTACAGGGAGGTCCCTGTCCCAAGGGGGACATTTTCTTCCTCCTCACTCCTGACTCGCAGCTCCATCACCTTCCTCCTCTTCTTTCTTGATCCCTCCTGACTCGCAGCTCTACCACCGTCATCTTCTTTCTTGATCCCTGTTGACTTGCAGATGCACTCCAATCCTCTTTCTTGATCGCTCTTCCTCGTAGGTTCACCACCTTCCTCTTCTTTCTTGCTTTCGCCTTTGCGAGCTGCTCCACCCAAACAGAGATGCACAGAAAACAAAAATATACCCACCCCAGGCCCGTACAGTCACACGAGGGGGCGAGTCCGGTCGCTGACGCATCCCCACACCCCACCACAAGGCCACCTTGCCTTGGCCCCGGCCCCCCGCACAGGCCTTCCCACCAACCCAGCCCCTCCGTAGCAGCACAGTTTCCCAGCATGCACCCCACAAAGACTTTCTTTGCCAGTCACCCCTGGCACTTACAGCAACACACCACACCAGCATCAAGAGCCCTGGGAGTGGAGAGCTGGCCAGGCCCTCACCCCGGCAGGATCCTCTTCCCCCTCCTTTACCTGCTGGCAGACAGACACCTCCCAAGGGATGACCACCCTGCTCCCTTAACTGCTCCCAAGTCCAAGAGCCCAGCCCCTGCTCACCACCCCCACCTCCCAAAACACAGCCAACAGCCCCTGCTCCCATTTTACCACTTTACCCCCGAGCACGGTTTCTAGGGGTGGGAGGGGGACGCACTAATCACAGATCGTTCCCTGTGCTTAAGGATACATTCTCCTTCTCGCTGGCTCAGCCTGCCCATCTTCCTCCTCACTCTTGACTCGTAGCTCCATCACCTTTCTCCTCTTTTGTCCCCTCCTCACTCACAGGTCCACCACTGTCATCTTCTTTCTTGACTCTGCTTGACTCACAGGTGCGCTCCAATCCTCTTTCGTGATCGCTCTTCTGTGTCAGTACACGGAAGACCGGGCACATGAGAAACTGCAAGAGTCAACAGCATGAGAACAAGCATTAGTGGAAAAATACAAGAACAAAGGACTGTATGCTATGTGATACATCAAGGAAAGAGGAGTTGATACAGGATTGATGCATCAAGGACAGAGGGACAGCTTGTGATAGACAAAAAAGGTGTTTATGGCAGTGACTTTGGTGGGAACACAAAACACATCACTTATGTAATGACTAACTTAGCTAATCAACAAATGCTTGAGCAAGCATCATAGCGAGTATAAACGCAAGCCTGAATTTGTAATAAACATCTCTCATTGCACCTTAAAAGAGAGTCCGTACCGCATTCGCTACAAATGGCGCCCTGGAACAGGGACTTTCAGCGTGCCTATAAAGGCAGTAGCCGCTCTGGTAGCGAAGCCCAATCGAACCAGGAAACAGGACCGGGAACCAGGACAGTGCGCGCCCACCACCAACGAAAGGTGAGCGATTGGGAACCATGGGAGGGAAGTTATCCCTTAAGCAAAGACAAACCCTGGATGTCCTTCAACATGCGCTACAAACGCAAAATCAGGATGTATCAGGGGTCTGATTGGTGAGTTTATTACAATGGATTGCTAATCATGTGCTAGACTTTCCTACAACTGGTACATTTCAGTTGGAGACATGGCACAAAGATGAATGAGAATTATATGAACAGGTAACGACTGGAGATAAAGCTGCTTGCAAATATTCATCTACTTGGGGAAAAATTATGACTACTAAGATACAGGATACAGGACTGATACATCAGGGACAGAGGGACAGCTTACTATAGAAAAAAATGCGTATATGGCAGTTACATCGCTCATGTAATGTCTAACTTAGCTAAAGAGCAAATGCTTGAGCAAGCATCATAGCGAGTATAAATGCAAACCTGAGTTTGTAATAAATGTCTCTCATGGCACCTTACCGTGAGTCCACGCCAGATTCGCTACACTCTTCCTCATAGGTTCACCACCTTCCTCTCCTTCCTTGCTTTTCCTTTGCACGCTGCTCCACCTGAAGAGAAACACACAGAGGACTGAGCTACACCAGCCCAAGGGCACTACAATCAGACAGGGGCTGAGTCCGGGGGCTGACACCTCCCCACACCCCACAACGAGCCCACCTTGCCTTGGCCCCGGCCCCTCGCACATGCCTTAGAGATATCATAGCTCAGTACAAATCCCCACAGTCCTCACCTGCTGTTTGGTGCTTGCGGAGGGTCACTGTACGGGAATTGCGGAAGATTGGCGAGGAGGAGAAAGCTAAACACGCTCAAGTGACCCGCAGCTGGGGTATAAAGAAAACACATACATCACACTAATTGTTTTACTGACCTTGTGTGCTTGACAAGTAGAACCCCTGTGTTAGATAACACAGGCCTGGGAGAAACTCTGGACACCTTATCACTGTGTCTGAGATTCCTGCTTTGTTGTGAGAAAGAGCGGGAGGCTGCGCCTGCCTGAAGCCGTGAAATACAGGCGAGCTCAGCAGGCCCAGCGATCTTCCAGCAGGGCTGAACTGACCAGCGCCTGCGTCCCCGCTTACGCCGCCTCTGCCTGGGAGCTCAGGTGTGGCTACGGAGATCCCCCAGTAGAGAGGTAACCAAAATAAACTTGCTCTTTGCAATTACATTGGTGGCCTCTGGCTCTTCTCGCGACGTGCCTCTGCTTGTGCACACATTTGGCGTAGTCGGCAGTCGCTAGAAACAGCCATGCCATGGCTTTTTTAAAAAAAAACACCGGGGACAGGGGAGGCCTCACGGGTGACTCCCCATATTCCGGGATGGCCCAGTACGGAGCCCTGGACCCCCGTGGCTGCTCTCCTATATGAATTGGCTCCGCCGGAGATATGGCCAGAGATTGAGGAAGGGGGGGTGGTTACTCCCCAGGCAATTGAAGCGGCCATACTGAAGTTTCCATGGAGAGCGGCTTGTAAATCTTCTCGCAAGTTAGCGGGAAGATTGGGATGGCTATTTATTACTGGTCTTAGATCTCTTAACCATGAAGTTGTTGCATTACGGAGTAAAGTCGCGGATTTAGAGAAGGAAATTGGAACTTTGCAAGAGGCAAAGGCGATGGCGCATGAAGTAATTGCATCCCAATCAGAGCGCTGCTCTGGGTTGCAGGACAAAGTGGACTGTCTGGTAGCGCGTATTGCTAATAAACGGCGAGATAAACATGGGTCACATAGAGTTTCAATTTCCGAGGTTCGTGCTCTCACCATGAAACATTCCTGGGATCCCAATGAATGGGATGGAAATATTTGCAGTGCATCCTCGGATTCCGAGATTGAATTTGAATTGGATTCAGATTCAAAAGAAAGGGATGTGGTGCAGGCACGACCCCTCATCCAGATGACGGGAGAGCAGGAACATCCTGGTGGGGGGGTACAGCTTACGCGTACTTACACTCCGAAAGAGTTAAGAGAATTTTTGGAGCTTTACCAGCAAAAGACTGGGGAAGGTATATTGGAATGGCTTTTGCGAGCATGGGATAATGGAGCTGCATCAATCCACTTGTTAGCAGCTGAAAAGGATCTCTTATGTCCTATATCTAAGAATGATTCGATACAAAGAGAATTTGTCCAGCTGCGGAATATTAGAAATGCAAATGGGGTAGACATTACCGCACCTACAGTATATCAGTGGTTGTGTGCAGCAGTTCTAGCAACACATACAGACCCTAGGGAGTTAATGTCTTCCCTCGGAAACTGGTCTACAATATCAGAGGGTACCACTTTGCTACGGCAAATGGGAATGGCTCATGCAGTGTTGACGGGGACTAGTCCAGATGATATACCGATCACAAGAAGTATCAGGATGGAGTTGTTGAAGGGAGCACCTGTCTCGGTAAAACCCTGCCTTATATCAACAATACAAGCTGCCGCGGGTAATGTAGGTGCTCTGGTGACTGCCATGAAAGATCTTGAGACTATGCTCTCAGGACCCTCTGTCCGAATAGTGAACAAGGGAAAGTCAGCAAAATCAAAAGGGTCTACGGCACAGGTGACGAGGAGACAGATGTGGCATGATCTTTTACAGGCTGGCGTCCCACGATCCGAATTCGGTGGGCTGTCAACAGCAGAACTGTTTCGCCGCTGGCGACAGTTAATATCTACAGCAAAAAGCCAGCCATCTCCAGCCGCATCAGCCCCCCCGCACCCTCCCTCCACCCCGTCTGCCGCTTCAAAACAAGGCGCTGCTTGGCAGTTGCCTAAACAGCGGGACTGAAGGTTTGGCGGGTCCCCCAAGGTTGCCGCCACTGTAGCTTCCTATCGTGAGGGGGACCGACGCCCTTATGTTCCTTTAACCATAGAGTGGCGGTCTGGAGGGATTTTGAATGTGTTAGCTCTGGTGGATACGGGGGCTGAGGTCACAGTGTTGCATAGTGATATTAAGAACAAAGATGCTACATCACAGATTTGTGGTTTGGGGGGACATCCAACCCCTGCTCTCCAAGCTACCGTTACCCTCACAATCGCAAATGCCAAGCCATTTACTGCAACAGTGTTGATTGCCCCAATTAAAGAATATATTCTGGGTATTGATGTCCTAGCAGGGCGGACAGTCGAAACCTTAAATGGTCGTTTTTCTTTCGGCTCTCCATGCACTGGATTTGCTATCCGGTCTGTAACTGTCTTGCGTGGATTCCCAAAATGGGATCCTGTTGTGCTGCCTGCACCTGCCAAGGTGGTGACTATGAAACAATATCGCATCCCAGGGGGGGAGGAAGAAATTAGCGAGACTATCCAGGCACTCCAGCAAGTGGGGATTATTAGAGAAACCATGACGGCTTTCAATAATCCTATCTGGCCTGTTCGGAAAACAGATGGCACTTGGAGAATGACTGTAGACTACAGAGAACTGAACAAAGTCACCCCCCCCCTTGCAGTTACAGTGCCAGATATGGTTACACTCATAGAAAAAATTGGCAAGAACTTATTGCCATGGAAAATGGTACTAGATCTTGCTAATGCTTTCTTTTCAATTGCCATTGCCCCAGAGAGTCAAGATCAGTTTGCTTTTACCTGGCAGCAGAAGCAATATACCTTTCAGGTACTGCCCCAAGGATACAAACACAGCCCCTCTATATGCCGTCAAATGGTAGCAGCTGATGTAGCATCGTGGTCAGGTACTCTTACTGTGTACCATTATATCGATGATCTCTTGCTTATGGCAGAGTCACAACAGGAAATTGAAGCAGCTGCTGAGTCATTGCAGTCACATTTGCAAAACCGGGGCTGGACAATCAGTCCAAAGAAAATACAAGGCCCTAGCACCACTGTACAGTTCTTGGGGGTCGTCTGGCATGGGCAGATTAAGGAAATACCAAATAAAGTGCAGCAGACAGTTCAACAATTTCCTGTACCAACTGCGGTAAAGCAGCTACAGACCTTTTTGGGACTTCTGGGGTATTGGAGGACTTTTATTCCGCATTTGGCAATTTTAATGAGGCCTTTACAGAAACTAACTAGAAAGAAAGCTATCTGGCAGTGGGCCAAACAACAACAAGAAGCTTTTGATGCATGTAAAAGTGCCTTGATGGAACATGCCCGGTTATATACTCCCAGGCAAGGATATCCTTTTGAACTAGAAGTAACAATTTTGGACGATGTAGTCTCTTGGGGATTGTGGCAGACAACTGGACCAAAAAATCAGAAGGAACCCGTAGGGTTTTGGTCTAAAGCACTGCAAGGGTCTGCTACTCATTATACCCCAATGGAAAAACAGATTCTGGCTGTTGTTTGGGCACTGCAGGAAACTGAACGTATCACGGGTCAAGATAGTGTAACCGTACACACCCCCATCCCTATTCATGGCTGGGTTGCAGATGACTCTGTTAGGGCCCATGCAGGAGTAGCTCAGGCAGCTACACACTGGAAGTGGAAACACTATCTGCAGCAACGATTTTTACCAGGAAACTCACATGTGACTACCCCACATGCCACCCTTCTTGGTACAATATCATTCAATCATGTGCCTGCACTTGGGGAAGCTTTTCCTCTAGGAGACATCCCGACCTCTCCTGTGGAGGAGGCTCCTCCTTACGACGAGTTAACAGAAGAGCACAAGAAGGATGCCTGGTTTACTGATGGCAGTGCAACATATACTGCAACTGGACAAAGACAATGGAGGGCGGTTGCATACGCTCCTTTACCAGGCATAATATTATGGCAAACGGGTGTACAGGCCTCTAGTCAGTGGGCTGAACTGCTTGCAGCATCCCTTGCTATCCTGGAAGGGAAGGCACATTATTTATATACCGATAGTTGGGTAGTATATAAAAGTCTCACAATGTGGTTGCCCCGCTGGGCCCAGGACAATTGGCATGTACAAAGATATCCAATATGGGGAGCAGATATATGGCAACAAATTTGGCAGCACGTACAGACATCTCCTTTGAAGGTGAGACATGTTTCAGCTCATCAAAAAGATGACTCACTTGAGTCACAGAACAACAGAGAGGTAGATGAGATGACCTCTGCTGACATACATGCTCAGGCTTTACATGCACATATTGCTTGTGGTCATCGCTCAGCTTCTACTGCACGTGCATGGGACATTGCTCATAACCAACCCCCTTTGCCACTACATGCTTATATGTCATGTGCACATAACTGCGCTACTTGTACACGGTTACACCTAAGAGCACTATGTAGGCCATGGGGACAGATAAAGCGTGGTCAGTGGGCTTTGAATACCTGGCAAGTTGATTATGTGGGCCCCTTACCCCCATCTAGGGGGTGGCAATATGTATTCACTGCTGTGGATATGGTGTCAGGGCTATTGTTTGCTAAGCCCACTAAACATGCTAATCAGCATAATGCGATTGAAGCGTTAGAACAACTCATCCATCACTATGGACCTCCCCATCAAATACAGAGTGACCAGGGGACACACTTTAGTGGACGTAATGTACAAGACTGGGCTCGAGGGTTAGGTATAGACTGGTTGTTTCACATTGCATACCATCCCCAGGCCAATGGCTTAATTGAACGGATGAATGGAATGTTGAAGGAACAATTGAAAAAATTAACCAGTACTAAAACTTTGCAACATTGGAGCCCACATCTGACTAAAGCAGTTTTTTTGCTTAATAGTCGGATTATCCATAATCAAACACCCTATGACCGCATCACAACACCCCCAGTACAAAACATGGTGCGGCTTGAAATCCTTCCAGATGGTATTTCTCCCAAAATACTAACTACAGGGGAAATGGAATTATTTACCCCAATGGATTGCGAAGTGGGACCACGACCTATTAATCTGGATGTGAAAGTCCACATAATAACCCCTGAGAATGCTGTGTGGCTGTGTACTCCGACTTCTCCTCTTATGTTACATCCTTTGCTAATATCAGACTCCCGAGTTCTTGTATTTCAGATATCTTCAATGACTACCTGTACTTTGTCTAGAGGAGACAGCATTGGAACAGTGTTATTGGTGTCGCGGACCCAACATCGTGTTGAAGTTCAACCTGAGAAAGCACAGGCCACGGCTTTCCAGTCTGTGTGGGTAATTACCCCACACCAGGTTGTCAAACCCGGAGTAATACTAGCTGAAGGAGCTGGAGCAACAGCGTATGTATTATTGGAAGGAGAAGATGCCCCTGTTTTCCTCCCTTATCACAGATTGGCTCGTCGTGCATTGTAACCCTACGTTACAAGCATTATATGCAGGACACACCTCCACAAGACTAATAGCTGCAGATCTCTTGCTGTCAATTTATTACCGCAATAGTCCTGTTACATATATGTATTATACCAAGGGTTTTTCTTTTTTTTTTTTTTTTTTTAACTTTCATGTTTCTCATGATTCTTTTTCCCTTGGGTAGGTAGTGGCTGAAGATGCTGCCCTGACGTTTCTAACGCAAGTGTGGCTTCAAGACAGCTACTGCACTAGCCAGGATAGACGATAACATCTTGTGGAACTGACACATCAAATGAAGCAATCCACTGACAGTACCTGGCTAATAGACTCATCTCATCTCTTGAGAAGAGAGACGGGACGCCAGATGCAACCTATTATTGCACACATATATTTGCTCCTTTTCTCTCTTTATAGATGTATATATGTTTGCTGAGTATCTCTGTAAAATGCTCTGTTCTAAACTTTACACGCTCACATGAACACCTATGGCTATTCTGGCCCCAGCAAAGCCGGTCCCTTGGGCGAGGGGGTGGAATGTACGGGAACTGCGGAAGATTGGCGAGGAGGAGAAAGCTAAACACGCTCAAGTGACCCGCAGCTGGGGTATAAAGAAAACACATACATCACACTAATTGTTTTACTGACCTTGTGTGCTTGACAAGTAGAACCCCTGTGTTAGATAACACAGGCCTGGGAGAAACTCTGGACACCTTATCACTGTGTCTGAGATTCCTGCTTTGTTGTGAGAAAGAGCGGGAGGCTGCGCCTGCCTGAAGCCGTGAAATACAGGCGAGCTCAGCAGGCCCAGCGATCTTCCAGCAGGGCTGAACTGACCAGCGCCTGCGTCCCCGCTTACGCCGCCTCTGCCTGGGAGCTCAGGTGTGGCTACGGAGATCCCCCAGTAGAGAGGTAACCAAAATAAACTTGCTCTTTGCAATTACATTGGTGGCCTCTGGCTCTTCTCGCGACGTGCCTGTGCTTGTGCACACAGTCACACTCCCTGTGCCCCAGGGCACTGGCCCTACACAGCCAAGCTCGGCAGCGGGACTGTCTGGAGCTGCCGCTGGCTGGTTCTCCAGCTTTAGGGTCACCCGCAGAAGCCCGCTCTCCTCAGCTCTGCACACCTATCCAGTTGCGCCGCCCAGGCAAAGTCAGCTTCACCCTCTGCTCTACACCTCACCTGCAAACAACCAACTCTTCAACTGACAACTGTCCAAAACCCACCGACAAACTCTCCACACCTCAGCCTTTCGTTTGCAACTGCTGCCTCTAGTGCATCTCACAGACAAGCCTTCAAAATCCCCTCATCCTGCAATAACACTCCAGCACTGATCACCTGCGGGAACAACTACCACAATACCATGCAAACACCAACCAGTTCTGGCACGGAAATATCACTTTCTCCTCAAGATTCCACCCTACACCAACTGCTGACAAACACACGCTGTCCTCACCAAAGCCAAACGCTGCAACAACCAGCGACAACTCAAATTTGCGTGGGTGGTGCAAAATTGCAGGGGTGAGCTAACGCAGAGCTGGGCTTGAAAGCTGCAGAGTGTGCACCCTGTGGTATAACGTGGCGAGCTACTGCCATTCTGCCTTCTCCCTGGGAGAACCGCGTGAGCAGAGGCTGCTTCAAGGCACGATGGGAATGGTTTGGTTCTCCGGGTCTCTCAGGGCGAGAGCGATAAATGTGATCTGTGGCGTGGCGCAGGAACTTCCCGTACACTTGCTCCTCCATTCGGTCTCGGGTGCTGCAAGAGAGGGAGCGAGAGATTCAGGGCAAGATTGACAACCTCGGCATCCCCGTCCCAGCCACGGGTCACCCAAACCTGCAGACATCCCGGGAGGCCCCCTAAGATTTACACTCCCCTATGCCCCACCCTTGAAGCCTGGACATCGCCAGAACCATAGAGCAAGTATTTCTTGAGGAGGCACCCAAAGGGTCCGTGTTCTCTTTCAGGCAGATGCTAGCGCAAGATTGCAAATCATCTCACAGCTACCAGGAAGGTAAAAAATAACGTCTTGAAATGGGAAAGGAACAGGTATTGTTTCTCTTCATCACCTCCCTCATTGCCACGTTATCAAGGTCTCCCGCAATGTTCCACAGGAAACTTGAAGCTTGGAATTCCTGGTATTCTGAACCTGGGCAAGAAAGGAAGAAAAGCATGAGACTGATCATAAAGAGGGTGGCTGCTCGTAACATGGAAAGAGCAGTAACAAGGTAAAAAGATATCACTTTTCCTTAGAGAGCTCTCAAAGCTGCCTGTTAAGGACAAGAAAAACAAACTTGTGACGGACCATTACTTAAAATCCAAGGCCCAGGAAGCGATCTAATGTACATTGAAACGCGGGCCACGAGACAGTGGAAGTGCCACGAGCTGAGACTGAAGGGACAGAGGATGAATTTCCAAAGAAGTTTAGGTTTCGATGTCAAAACGGAAAATTCTACGTCATTAAAATATAATGCAAAAGTCAGTGTAAAATCAAGTAAGGCAACGACTCCAAATGAACTCCCAGGCGCTTCAGTCACTCAGGAGATCAAAAATGCGGATCATTTCTCACCTGCCCACCTCCCAAACCCCAGCCTATGTCCCCTGCTTCCAGCTTACCTGAGCCCAGATTAAAGGAGGATTTCAGAGGCCATGCCAAGTTCTGCTGCTCCTCGTTCGGGTTGCCAGTCTTCCTCCTCGCTCTGGAATTGCAGGTCAACCGCCTTCCTGTTCTTCTTTGATGGACGCTGAGCTGCCGCGTTACCCGCTGCCGTCTGAGCGGATCTCGGGGAGCCTCTGGAACCGCCAGAGCGCTCCCCCCACCAACATTCTCTTGCCTTGTTTTCGGGGTTCCTCTTCACCAGCTGAGGCGCCCTCCCACCCCCCGCCGCCCTCTTACCTTTTTCTAGAGGTCTCTTGAGCCACCAGCAAGCTCCCCCGCACCTTCCCTCAGCGATCTTGGCCCGCCAGAGGCCTGCCCCTCGTCAGCCTCCTCCCCTTTTCCTGGGTGCTGCTTGAACCACTGGTGGGCTCCCCTCCACCATCCTCTCGTCCTTTGTAGGGGAGTCTCGTGACTCACCAGAGCGCTCTCCACCGTTGCCTTGCTGGGGTTATTGACACCGCTTGACTTGCCAGAGCGCTCCCCCTCGCAGTTCTCTTGTTGGATTTCTTGGGACCTTTTGAACCATTGGAACAACGGGAATGCTCCCCCCCACTGTGACCTTGCCTTTCTTCAGTGCCATCTTGACGTGCTGGAGCACTTCCCCGCGCCGTCCTCTTGCCTTTTACTGGGGAGTCTCTTGAATATCCACAGCACTCCCCCCTGCCATCCTTTACCAGATTTTTTGACACTTCTTGACATCTCGGAGTGCTCTCACTCACCCTTGTCTTGCCTATTTTCAGGGCGCTCCTGTCCCGCTGGATGCTCCTCCCTGCTGTCCTATTGCCAGATTGAGAATTCTCGACCTGTCCCAGCGCTACCCCACCGTCCTTCTGCCTTCTACCTGGGAAGTCACTTGAAGAACTGGAGCACTCCCCCCTGCTGTCCTCTTGCCTTTCTTCACTGAGATTTTGGCCTGCCAGAGCACTCCTCCCTGTTGTCCTCTCACTGGATTTCTTGGGACCTCTTGACCCACTGGGTCTCTCCTCCTGCTGTCCTTTTGCCTTTCTTTAGTACAATCTCAGCCTGCTGGAGCGCTCCCCCTCGCCGTCCTCCTGCTGGATTTCTTGGAACCTCTTGACCCCTTAGGGCGTTCCCCCTGCCACCCTCTTGTGGTTTTTGGGGGAGTCTTGTGATCAACCAGGCCGTTTCCCCCCACCATCCTCTTCCCCTTTTCCTGGGTGCTTCTTGATCCACCAGAGTGCTCTCAAAGCTGCCTGTTACCATCCTCTAACCATTCTCTTGCCTTTTTTGGTGGAGTCTTGTGACTCACCGGAGCGTTCTCCACCATTGTCTTGCTGGATTTGTTGACATCGCTTGACCTGCCGGAGCGCTCCCCCTCACAGTTCTCTTCCTGGATATCTTGGGACATTTTGAACCACTGGGGGGCTCCCACCCGCCATCCTCTTACCGCATTTATTGAGACGTCCTGATCTGCCAGAGCGTTCCCCCTCGCCGTCCTCTTGCTGGATTTCTTGGGATGCCTTAAACAACTGTGGGGCTCCCACCCACCATCCTCTAACCGCATTTATCGAGATTTCCTGATCTGCTGGAGCGCTCCCCCTTGCCGTCCTCTTGCTGGATTTCTTGGGATCTCTTGGACCACTGGGGGGGCTCCCACCCCCCATCCTCTTACCGCATTTATTGAGACTTCCTGATCTGCTGGATTGCTCTCCCCCTGGCCTTCCTCTTGCACTTTTTTGGGGGAGTCTTCTTCACACATCCGAGCGCTCTCCCTCACCCTTGTCTTGCCTCTAGTCAGGGCGCTCTTCTCCCGCTGGAACGCTCCTCCCCGCCATCCTATTGCCAGACTGAGAATTCTTGACCTGCCGCAGTCCTGCCCCGCCATGCTCCTGCCTTCTGCCTGGGAAGTCACTTGAAGAACTGGAGCGCTCTCCCCCGCTGTCCTCTTGCCTTTCCTCAGTGGGATTTTGGCCTGCTAAAGAGCTCCTCCCTGTCGTCCTCTTGCTGGATTTCTTGGGACTTCTTGACCCATTAGGGCGTTCCCCCTGCCACCCTCTTGTGGTTTTTGGGGGAGTCTTGTGACCAACCAGGCCGTTTCCCCCCACCATCCTCTTCCCCTTTTCCTGGGTGCTTCTTGATCCACCAGAGTGCTCCCCTGCACCATTCTTTTGCCTTTTTTGGGAGAGTCTTGTGACTCGCCGGAGAGTTCTCCACCATTGTCTTGCTGGATTTCTTGACATCGCTTGACCTGCCGGAGCGCTCCCCCTCGCAGTTCTCTTGCTGGATTTCTTGGGACGTCTTAAACAACTGAGGGGCTCACACCCACCATCCTCTAACTGCATTTATCGAGATTTCCTGATCTGCCGGAGCGCTCGCCCCTGCTGTCCTCTTGCTGGGTTTCTTGGGACCTCTTGACCCACACGAGCTCTCCTCCCCACCGTCTTCTTGCCGGACTTATTGAGACTTCTTGACCCGCCAGAGTGTTCCCCCTCATCATCCTCCTGCCTTTTTCTGGGGATTCTCTTCAACAACTGAAGAGCTCCTCCGCACTGTCCTCTTCCCTTTTTTCTGGGTGATTCGTGAATCACCGGTGAGCTTCTCCTTACCACCCTCTTGGGCTTTTTTCAGAGCAACCTTGACCCATCAGAGCACCCCCTCACCGTCCTCTTGCCAGATGTACTGAGGGTTCTTCATCTGCCACAGCGCTCCCCCACGCCGTCCTCTTGCTGGATTTCCTGGAACCTTGTGAACCACTGGGGGGCTCCCACCCACCATCCTTTTACCGCATTTATTGAGACGTCCTGATCTGCCAGAGCGCTCCCCCTTGCCGTCCTCTTGCTGGATTTCTTGGGATCTCTTGGACCACTGGGGGGGCTCCCACCCGCCATCCTCTTACCGCATTTATCGAGACTTCCTGATCTGCTGGAGCGCTCCCCCTCGCCGTCCTCTTGCTGGATTTCTTGGGTCCTCTTGACCCATTAGGGCGTTCCCCCTGCCACCCTCTTGTGTTTTCTGGGGGAGTCTTGTGACCAACCAGAGTGCTCCCCCCCACCATCTTCTTCCCCTTTTCCTGAGTGCTTCTTGATCCACCAGAGTGCTCCCCTGCACCATTCTCTTGCCTTTTTTGGGGGGAATCTTGTGATTCACCGGAGCGTTTTCCACCATTGTCTTGCTGGATTTCTTGACACCGCTTGACCTGTTGGAGCGCTCACCCTCACAGTTCTCTTGCTGGATATCTTGGGACCTCTTGAACCACTGGGGAGCTCCCACCTGCCACCTTCTTACCGCATTTATTGAGACTTCCTGATCTGCTGGATTGCTCTCCCCACCGGCCTTCCTCTTGCACTTTTTGGGGGAGTCTTCTTGACACGTCCGAGTGCTCTCCCTCACCCTCGTCTTGCCTCTAGTCAGGGCGCTCTTCTCCCGCTGGAACGCTCCTCCCCGCCATCCTATTGCCAGACTGAGAATTCTTGACCTGCCGCAGTCCTGCCCCGCCATGCTCCTGCCTTCTGCCTGGGAAGTCACTTGAAGAACTGGAGCGCTCTCCCCCGCTGTCCTCTTGCCTTTCCTCAGTGGGATTTTGGCCTGCTAAAGAGCTCCTCCCTGTCGTCCTCTTGCTGGATTTCTCGGTACCTCTTGACCCACTGGGTCTCTCCTCCTGCCGTCCTTTTGCCTTTCCTTAGTACATTCTTGGTCTGCTGGAGTGCTCCCCCCCACCATCCTCTTGCTGGATTTCTCGGGACCCCTTGTCCCATATAGGACATTCCCCCCCACCACCATCCTGGTGTGTTTTTTAGGAGAGTCTTGTGATCGACCAGAGCGCTCCCCCCTTGACATCCTCTTCCCCTTTTTCTGGGTGACTTTTGAACCACTGGTGAACTCTCCCCCATCATCCTCTTGCCACATATATTGAGACTTGTTGATCCGCCAGAGCGCTTCCCCCACTGTCCTCTTGCCAGATTTACTGATACCTCTTGTCCTGTCAGAGCGCTCCCTCTCGCAGTCCTCTTTGTTCAGTTTGTAGGGTAGGAGGGGGGATCTCTGATTACAGAAAGGTCCCTTTGTTCTAGGAGACATTCCCTTGCTCCATGCTTCAGGTTGCCCATCTTCCCTCTCATTTTCAATATGCACGTCCATCACCTTCCTCCTCTTCTTTCTTGATCCCTTGACTCCCGGATGAACTCAAATCCTCTTTCTTGATCACTCTTTCTCGTAAGTTCACAACCTTACTTTCCTTTCTTGCTTTCGCCTTTGTGAGCTGCTCCACCCAAACTGAAATGCCCTGAAGACAGAAATACACCCACCCCAAGCCCGTACAGTCACATAGGGGGTGAGTCCGCTCGCTGACGCATCCCCACATCCCACAGCAAGCCCACCTTGCCTTGGCCCCGGCCCCCCGCACAGGCCTTCCCACCAACCCAGCCCCTCCGTAGCAGCACAGTTTCCCAGCATGCACCCCACAAAGACTTTCTTTGCCAGTCACCCCTGGCACTTACAGCAACACACCACATCAGCATCAAGAGCCCTGGGAGTGGAGAGCTGGCCAGGCCCTCACCCCGGCAGGATCCTCTTCCCCCTCCTTTAGCTGATGGCAGACAGACAAGACACCTCCCAAGAGGTGTCCAGCCCTCTCTCTCAACCACTCATGAGTACAAAAGCCCAGCCTCTACTCACCCACCCCGCCTCCCAAAACCCCACCAGCAGCCCCTGGTCCCAGCTGAACAGCAGCCAGTGCTGAAGATCTGGCTCGTGTTGTCGGACACAACCTTCCCATGGATGTCTGGGCCCCTGAGCAGTTTCCAGGGGTGGGAGGGCGCAGTCCTGATTACAGGGAGGTCCCTGTCCCAAGGGGGACATTTTCTTCCTCCTCACTCCTGACTCGCAGCTCCATCACCTTCCTCCTCTTCTTTCTTGATCCCTCCTGACTCGCAGCTCTACCACCGTCATCTTCTTTCTTGATCCCTGTTGACTTGCAGATGCACTCCAATCCTCTTTCTTGATCGCTCTTCCTCGTAGGTTCACCACCTTCCTCTTCTTTCTTGCTTTCGCCTTTGCGAGCTGCTCCACCCGAACAGAGATGCACAGAAAACAAAAATATACCCACCCCAGGCCCGTACAGTCACACGAGGGGGCGAGTCCGGTCGCTGACGCATCCCCACACCCCACCACAAGGCCACCTTGCCTTGGCCCCGGCCCCCCGCACAGGCCTTCCCACCAACCCAGCCCCTCCGTAGCAGCACAGTTTCCCAGCATGCACCCCACAAAGACTTTCTTTGCCAGTCACCCCTGGCACTTACAGCAACACACCACACCAGCATCAAGAGCCCTGGGAGTGGAGAGCTGGCCAGGCCCTCACCCCGGCAGGATCCTCTTCCCCCTCCTTTACCTGCTGGCAGACAGACACCTCCCAAGGGATGACCACCCTGCTCCCTTAACTGCTCCCAAGTCCAAGAGCCCAGCCCCTGCTCACCACCCCCACCTCCCAAAACACAGCCAACAGCCCCTGCTCCCATTTTACCACTTTACCCCCGAGCACGGTTTCTAGGGGTGGGAGGGGGACGCACTAATCACAGATCGTTCCCTGTGCTTAAGGATACATTCTCCTTCTCGCTGGCTCAGCCTGCCCATCTTCCTCCTCACTCTTGACTCGTAGCTCCATCACCTTTCTCCTCTTTTGTCCCCTCCTGACTCACAGGTCCACCACTGTCATCTTCTTTCTTGACTCTGCTTGACTCACAGGTGCGCTCCAATCCTCTTTCGTGATCGCTCTTCTGTGTCAGTACACGGAAGACCGGGCACATGAGAAACTGCAAGAGTCAACAGCATGAGAACAAGCATTAGTGGAAAAATACAAGAACAAAGGACTGTATGCTATGTGATACATCAAGGAAAGAGGAGTTGATACAGGATTGATGCATCAAGGACAGAGGGACAGCTTGTGATAGACAAAAAAGGTGTTTATGGCAGTGACTTTGGTGGGAACACAAAACACATCACTTATGTAATGACTAACTTAGCTAATCAACAAATGCTTGAGCAAGCATCATAGCGAGTATAAACGCAAGCCTGAATTTGTAATAAACATCTCTCATTGCACCTTAAAAGAGAGTCCGTACCGCATTCGCTACAAATGGCGCCCTGGAACAGGGACTTTCAGCGTGCCTATAAAGGCAGTAGCCGCTCTGGTAGCGAAGCCCAATCGAACCAGGAAACAGGACCGGGAACCAGGACAGTGCACGCCCACCACCAACGAAAGGTGAGCGATTGGGAACCATGGGAGGGAAGTTATCCCTTAAGCAAAGACAAACCCTGGATGTCCTTCAACATGCGCTACAAACGCAAAATCAGGATGTATCAGGGGTCTGATTGGTGAGTTTATTACAATGGATTGCTAATCATGTGCTAGACTTTCCTACAACTGGTACATTTCAGTTGGAGACATGGCACAAAGATGAATGAGAATTATATGAACAGGTAACGACTGGAGATAAAGCTGCTTGCAAATATTCATCTACTTGGGGAAAAATTATGACTACTAAGATACAGGATACAGGACTGATACATCAGGGACAGAGGGACAGCTTACTATAGAAAAAAATGCGTATATGGCAGTTACATCGCTCATGTAATGTCTAACTTAGCTAAAGAGCAAATGCTTGAGCAAGCATCATAGCGAGTATAAATGCAAACCTGAGTTTGTAATAAATGTCTCTCATGGCACCTTACCGTGAGTCCACGCCAGATTCGCTACACTCTTCCTCATAGGTTCACCACCTTCCTCTCCTTCCTTGCTTTTCCTTTGCACGCTGCTCCACCTGAAGAGAAACACACAGAGGACTGAGCTACACCAGCCCAAGGGCACTACAATCAGACAGGGGCTGAGTCCGGGGGCTGACACCTCCCCACACCCCACAACGAGCCCACCTTGCCTTGGCCCCGGCCCCTCGCACATGCCTTAGAGATATCATAGCTCAGTACAAATCCCCACAGTCCTCACCTGCTGTTTGGTGCTTGCGGAGGGTCACTGTACGGGAATTGCGGAAGATTGGCGAGGAGGAGAAAGCTAAACACGCTCAAGTGACCTGCAGCTGGGGTATAAAGAAAACACATACATCACACTAATTGTTTTACTGACCTTGTGTGCTTGACAAGTAGAACCCCTGTGTTAGATAACACAGGCCTGGGAGAAACTCTGGACACCTTATCACTGTGTCTGAGATTCCTGCTTTGTTGTGAGAAAGAGCGGGAGGCTGCGCCTGCCTGAAGCCGTGAAATACAGGCGAGCTCAGCAGGCCCAGCGATCTTCCAGCAGGGCTGAACTGACCAGCGCCTGCGTCCCCGCTTACGCCGCCTCTGCCTGGGAGCTCAGGTGTGGCTACGGAGATCCCCCAGTAGAGAGGTAACCAAAATAAACTTGCTCTTTGCAATTACATTGGTGGCCTCTGGCTCTTCTCGCGACGTGCCTCTGCTTGTGCACACATTTGGCGTAGTCGGCAGTCGCTAGAAACAGCCATGCCGTGGCTTTTTTAAAAAAAAACACCGGGGACAGGGGAGGCCTCACGGGTGACTCCCCATATTCCGGGATGGCCCAGTACGGAGCCCTGGACCCCCGTGGCTGCTCTCCTATATGAATTGGCTCCGCCGGAGATATGGCCAGAGATTGAGGAAGGGGGGGTGGTTACTCCCCAGGCAATTGAAGCGGCCATACTGAAGTTTCCATGGAGAGCGGCTTGTAAATCTTCTCGCAAGTTAGCGGGAAGATTGGGATGGCTATTTATTACTGGTCTTAGATCTCTTAACCATGAAGTTGTTGCATTACGGAGTAAAGTCGCGGATTTAGAGAAGGAAATTGGAACTTTGCAAGAGGCAAAGGCGATGGCGCATGAAGTAATTGCATCCCAATCAGAGCGCTGCTCTGGGTTGCAGGACAAAGTGGACTGTCTGGTAGCGCGTATTGCTAATAAACGGCGAGATAAACATGGGTCACATAGAGTTTCGATTTCCGAGGTTCGTGCTCTCACCATGAAACATTCCTGGGATCCCAATGAATGGGATGGAAATATTTGCAGTGCATCCTCGGATTCCGAGATTGAATTTGAATTGGATTCAGATTCAAAAGAAAGGGATGTGGTGCAGGCACAACCCCTCATCCAGATGACGGGAGAGCAGGAACATCCTGGTGGGGGGGTACAGCTTACGCGTACTTACACTCCGAAAGAGTTAAGAGAATTTTTGGAGCTTTACCAGCAAAAGACTGGGGAAGGTATATTGGAATGGCTTTTGCGAGCATGGGATAATGGAGCTGCATCAATCCACTTGTTAGCAGCTGAAAAGGATCTCTTATGTCCTATATCTAAGAATGATTCGATACAAAGAGAATTTGTCCAGCTGCGGAATATTAGAAATGCAAATGGGGTAGACATTACCGCACCTACAGTATATCAGTGGTTGTGTGCAGCAGTTCTAGCAACACATACAGACCCTAGGGAGTTAATGTCTTCCCTCGGAAACTGGTCTACAATATCAGAGGGTACCACTTTGCTACGGCAAATGGGAATGGCTCATGCAGTGTTGACGGGGACTAGTCCAGATGATATACCGATCACAAGAAGTATCAGGATGGAGTTGTTGAAGGGAGCACCTGTCTCGGTAAAACCCTGCCTTATATCAACAATACAAGCTGCCGCGGGTAATGTAGGTGCTCTGGTGACTGCCATGAAAGATCTTGAGACTATGCTCTCAGGACCCTCTGTCCGAATAGTGAACAAGGGAAAGTCAGCAAAATCAAAAGGGTCTACGGCACAGGTGACAAGGAGACAGATGTGGCATGATCTTTTACAGGCTGGCGTCCCACGATCCGAACTCGGTGGGCTGTCAACAGCAGAACTGTTTCGCCGCTGGCGACAGTTAATATCTACAGCAAAAAGCCAGCCATCTCCAGCCGCATCAGCCCCCCCGCACCCTCCCTCCACCCCGTCTGCCGCTTCAAAACAAGGCGCTGCTTGGCAGTTGCCTAAACAGCGGGACTGAAGGTTTGGCGGGTCCCCCAAGGTTGCCGCCACTGTAGCTTCCTATCGTGAGGGGGACCGACGCCCTTATGTTCCTTTAACCATAGAGTGGCGGTCTGGAGGGATTTTGAATGTGTTAGCTCTGGTGGATACGGGGGCTGAGGTCACAGTGTTGCATAGTGATATTAAGAACAAAGATGCTACATCACAGATTTGTGGTTTGGGGGGACATCCAACCCCTGCTCTCCAAGCTACCGTTACCCTCACAATCGCAAATGCCAAGCCATTTACTGCAACAGTGTTGATTGCCCCAATTAAAGAATATATTCTGGGTATTGATGTCCTAGCAGGGCGGACAGTCGAAACCTTAAATGGTCGTTTTTCTTTCGGCTCTCCATGCACTGGATTTGCTATCCGGTCTGTAACTGTCTTGCGTGGATTCCCAAAATGGGATCCTGTTGTGCTGCCTGCACCTGCCAAGGTGGTGACTATGAAACAATATTGCATCCCAGGGGGGGAGGAAGAAATTAGCGAGACTATCCAGGCACTCCAGCAAGTGGGGATTATTAGAGAAACCATGACGGCTTTCAATAATCCTATCTGGCCTGTTCGGAAAACAGATGGCACTTGGAGAATGACTGTAGACTACAGAGAACTGAACAAAGTCACCCCCCCCTTGCAGTTACAGTGCCAGATATGGTTACACTCATAGAAAAAATTGGCAAGAACTTATTGCCATGGAAAATGGTACTAGATCTTGCTAATGCTTTCTTTTCAATTGCCATTGCCCCAGAGAGTCAAGATCAGTTTGCTTTTACCTGGCAGCAGAAGCAATATACCTTTCAGGTACTGCCCCAAGGATACAAACACAGCCCCTCTATATGCCGTCAAATGGTAGCAGCTGATGTAGCATCGTGGTCAGGTACTCTTACTGTGTACCATTATATCGATGATCTCTTGCTTATGGCAGAGTCACAACAGGAAATTGAAGCAGCTGCTGAGTCATTGCAGTCACATTTGCAAAACCGGGGCTGGACAATCAGTCCAAAGAAAATACAAGGCCCTAGCACCACTGTACAGTTCTTGGGGGTCGTCTGGCATGGGCAGATTAAGGAAATACCAAATAAAGTGCAGCAGACAGTTCAACAATTTCCTGTACCAACTGCGGTAAAGCAGCTACAGACCTTTTTGGGACTTCTGGGGTATTGGAGGACTTTTATTCCGCATTTGGCAATTTTAATGAGGCCTTTACAGAAACTAACTAGAAAGAAAGCTATCTGGCAGTGGGCCAAACAACAACAAGAAGCTTTTGATGCATGTAAAAGTGCCTTGATGGAACATGCCCGGTTATATACTCCCAGGCAAGGATATCCTTTTGAACTAGAAGTAACAATTTTGGACGATGTAGTCTCTTGGGGATTGTGGCAGACAACTGGACCAAAAAATCAGAAGGAACCCGTAGGGTTTTGGTCTAAAGCACTGCAAGGGTCTGCTACTCATTATACCCCAATGGAAAAACAGATTCTGGCTGTTGTTTGGGCACTGCAGGAAACTGAACGTATCACGGGTCAAGATAGTGTAACCGTACACACCCCCATCCCTATTCATGGCTGGGTTGCAGATGACTCTGTTAGGGCCCATGCAGGAGTAGCTCAGGCAGCTACACACTGGAAGTGGAAACACTATCTGCAGCAACGATTTTTACCAGGAAACTCACATGTGACTACCCCACATGCCACCCTTCTTGGTACAATATCATTCAATCATGTGCCTGCACTTGGGGAAGCTTTTCCTCTAGGAGACATCCCGACCTCTCCTGTGGAGGAGGCTCCTCCTTACGACGAGTTAACAGAAGAGCACAAGAAGGATGCCTGGTTTACTGATGGCAGTGCAACATATACTGCAACTGGACAAAGACAATGGAGGGCGGTTGCATACGCTCCTTTACCAGGCATAATATTATGGCAAACGGGTGTACAGGCCTCTAGTCAGTGGGCTGAACTGCTTGCAGCATCCCTTGCTATCCTGGAAGGGAAGGCACATTATTTATATACCGATAGTTGGGTAGTATATAAAAGTCTCACAATGTGGTTGCCCCGCTGGGCCCAGGACAATTGGCATGTACAAAGATATCCAATATGGGGAGCAGATATATGGCAACAAATTTGGCAGCACGTACAGACATCTCCTTTGAAGGTGAGACATGTTTCAGCTCATCAAAAAGATGACTCACTTGAGTCACAGAACAACAGAGAGGTAGATGAGATGACCTCTGCTGACATACATGCTCAGGCTTTACATGCACATATTGCTTGTGGTCATCGCTCAGCTTCTACTGCACGTGCATGGGACATTGCTCATAACCAACCCCCTTTGCCACTACATGCTTATATGTCATGTGCACATAACTGCGCTACTTGTACACGGTTACACCTAAGAGCACTATGTAGGCCATGGGGACAGATAAAGCGTGGTCAGTGGGCTTTGAATACCTGGCAAGTTGATTATGTGGGCCCCTTACCCCCATCTAGGGGGTGGCAATATGTATTCACTGCTGTGGATACGGTGTCAGGGCTATTGTTTGCTAAGCCCACTAAACATGCTAATCAGCATAATACGATTGAAGCGTTAGAACAACTCATCCATCACTATGGACCTCCCCATCAAATACAGAGTGACCAGGGGACACACTTTAGTGGACGTAATGTACAAGACTGGGCTCGAGGGTTAGGTATAGACTGGTTGTTTCACATTGCATACCATCCCCAGGCCAATGGCTTAATTGAACGGATGAATGGAATGTTGAAGGAACAATTGAAAAAATTAACCAGTACTAAAACTTTGCAACATTGGAGCCCACATCTGACTAAAGCAGTTTTTTTGCTTAATAGTCGGATTATCCATAATCAAACACCCTATGACCGCATCACAACACCCCCAGTACAAAACATGGTGCGGCTTGAAATCCTTCCAGATGGTATTTCTCCCAAAATACTAACTACAGGGGAAATGGAATTATTTACCCCAATGGATTGCGAAGTGGGACCACGACCTATTAATCTGGATGTGAAAGTCCACATAATAACCCCTGAGAATGCTGTGTGGCTGTGTACTCCGACTTCTCCTCTTATGTTACATCCTTTGCTAATATCAGACTCCCGAGTTCTTGTATTTCAGATATCTTCAATGACTACCTGTACTTTGTCTAGAGGAGACAGCATTGGAACAGTGTTATTGGTGTCGCGGACCCAACATCGTGTTGAAGTTCAACCTGAGAAAGCACAGGCCACGGCTTTCCAGTCTGTGTGGGTAATTACCCCACACCAGGTTGTCAAACCCGGAGTAATACTAGCTGAAGGAGCTGGAGCAACAGCGTATGTATTATTGGAAGGAGAAGATGCCCCTGTTTTCCTCCCTTATCACAGATTGGCTCGTCGTGCATTGTAACCCTACGTTACAAGCATTATATGCAGGACACACCTCCACAAGACTAATAGCTGCAGATCTCTTGCTGTCAATTTATTACCGCAATAGTCCTGTTACATATATGTATTATACCAAGGGTTTTTCTTTTTTTTTTTTTTTTTTTAACTTTCATGTTTCTCATGATTCTTTTTCCCTTGGGTAGGTAGTGGCTGAAGATGCTGCCCTGACGTTTCTAACGCAAGTGTGGCTTCAAGACAGCTACTGCACTAGCCAGGATAGACGATAACATCTTGTGGAACTGACACATCAAATGAAGCAATCCACTGACAGTACCTGGCTAATAGACTCATCTCATCTCTTGAGAAGAGAGACGGGACGCCAGATGCAACCTATTATTGCACACATATATTTGCTCCTTTTCTCTCTTTATAGATGTATATATGTTTGCTGAGTATCTCTGTAAAATGCTCTGTTCTAAACTTTACACGCTCACATGAACACCTATGGCTATTCTGGCCCCAGCAAAGCCGGTCCCTTGGGCGAGGGGGTGGAATGTACGGGAACTGCGGAAGATTGGCGAGGAGGAGAAAGCTAAACACGCTCAAGTGACCCGCAGCTGGGGTATAAAGAAAACACATACATCACACTAATTGTTTTACTGACCTTGTGTGCTTGACAAGTAGAACCCCTGTGTTAGATAACACAGGCCTGGGAGAAACTCTGGACACCTTATCACTGTGTCTGAGATTCCTGCTTTGTTGTGAGAAAGAGCGGGAGGCTGCGCCTGCCTGAAGCCGTGAAATACAGGCGAGCTCAGCAGGCCCAGCGATCTTCCAGCAGGGCTGAACTGACCAGCGCCTGCGTCCCCGCTTACGCCGCCTCTGCCTGGGAGCTCAGGTGTGGCTACGGAGATCCCCCAGTAGAGAGGTAACCAAAATAAACTTGCTCTTTGCAATTACATTGGTGGCCTCTGGCTCTTCTCGCGACGTGCCTGTGCTTGTGCACACAGTCACACTCCCTGTGCCCCAGGGCACTGGCCCTACACAGCCAAGCTCGGCAGCGGGACTGTCTGGAGCTGCCGCTGGCTGGTTCTCCAGCTTTAGGGTCACCCGCAGAAGCCCGCTCTCCTCAGCTCTGCACACCCATCCAGTTACGCCGCCCAGGCAAAGTCAGCTTCACCCTCTGCTCTACACCTCACCTGCAAACAACCAACTCTTCAACTGACAACTGTCCAAAACCCACCGACAAACTCTCCACACCTCAGCCTTTCGTTTGCAACTGCTGCCTCTAGTGCATCTCACAGACAAGCCTTCAAAATCCCCTCATCCTGCAATAACACTCCAGCACTGATCACCTGTGGGAACAACTACCACAATACCATGCAAACACCAACCAGTTCTGGCACGGAAATATCACTTTCTCCTCAAGATTCCACCCTACACCAACTGCTGACAAACACACGCTGTCCTCACCAAAGCCAAACGCTGCAACAACCAGCGACAACTCAAATTTGCGTGGGTGGTGCAAAATTGCAGGGGTGAGCTAACGCAGAGCTGGGCTTGAAAGCTGCAGAGTGTGCACCCTGTGGTATAACGTGGCGAGCTACTGCCATTCTGCCTTCTCCCTGGGAGAAGCGCGTGAGCAGAGGCTGCTTCAAGGCACGATGGGAACGGTTTGGTTCTCCGGGTCTCTCAGGGCGAGAGCGATAAATGTGATCTGTGGCGTGGCGCAGGAACTTCCCGTACACTTGCTCCTCCATTCGGTCTCGGGTGCTGCAAGAGAGGGAGCGAGAGATTCAGGGCAAGATTGACAACCTCGGCATCCCCGTCCCAGCCACGGGTCACCCAAACCTGCAGACATCCCCGGAGGCCCCCTAAGATTTACACTCCCCTATGCCCCACCCTTGAAGCCTGGACATCGCCAGAATCATAGAGCAAGTATTTCTTGAGGAGGCACCCAAAGGGTCCGTGTTCTCTTTCAGGCAGATGCTAGCGCAAGATTGCAAATCATCTCACAGCTACCAGGAAGGTAAAAAATAACGTCTTGAAATGGGAAAGGAACAGGTATTGTTTCTCTTCATCACCTCCCTCATTGCCACGTTATCAAGGTCTCCCGCAATGTTCCACAGGAAACTTGAAGCTTGGAATTCCTGGTATTCTGAACCTGGGCAAGAAAGAAAGAAAAGCATGAGACTGATCATAAAGAGGGTGGCTGCTCGTAACATGGAAAGAGCAGTAACAAGGTAAAAAGATATCACTTTTCCTTAGAGAGCTCTCAAAGCTGCCTGTTAAGGACAAGAAAAACAAACTTGTGACGGACCATTACTTAAAATCCAAGGCCCAGGAAGCGATCTAATGTACATTGAAACGCGGGCCACGAGACAGTGGAAGTGCCACGAGCTGAGACTGAAGGGACAGAGGATGAATTTCCAAAGAAGTTTAGGTTTCGATCTCAAAACGGAAAATTCTACGTCATTAAAATATAATGCAAAAGTCAGTGTAAAATCAAGTAAGGCAACGACTCCAAATGAACTCTCAGGCGCTTCAGTCACTCAGGAGATCAAAAATGCGGATCATTTCTCACCTGCCCACCTCCCAAACCCCAGCCTATGTCCCCTGCTTCCAGCTTACCTGAGCCCAGATTAAAGGAGGATTTCAGAGGCCATGCCAAGTTCTGCTGCTCCTCGTTCGGGTTGCCAGTCTTCCTCCTCGCTCTGGAATTGCAGGTCAACCGCCTTCCTGTTCTTCTTTGATGGACGCTGAGCTGCCGCGTTACCCGCTGCCGTCTGAGCGGATCTCGGGGAGCCTCTGGAACCGCCAGAGCGCTCCCCCCACCAACATTCTCTTGCCTTGTTTTCGGGGTTCCTCTTCACCAGCTGAGGCGCCCTCCCACCCCCCGCCGCCCTCTTACCTTTTTCTAGAGGTCTCTTGAGCCACCAGCAAGCTCCCCTGCACCTTCCCTCAGCGATCTTGGCCCGCCAGAGGCCTGCCCCTCGTCAGCCTCCTCCCCTTTTCCTGGGTGCTGCTTGAACCACTGGTGGGCTCCCCTCCACCATCCTCTCGTCCTTTGTAGGGGAGTCTCGTGACTCACCAGAGCGCTCTCCGCCGTTGCCTTGCTGGGGTTATTGACACCGCTTGACTTGCCAGAGCGCTCCCCCTCGCAGTTCTCTTGTTGGATTTCTTGGGACCTTTTGAACCATTGGAACAACGGGAATGCTCCCCCCCACTGTGACCTTGCTTTTCTTCAGTGCGATCTTGACGTACTGGAGCACTTCCCCGTGCCGTCCTCTTGCCTTTTACTGGGGAGTCTCTTGAATATCCACAGCACTCCCCCCTGCCATCCTTTACCAGATTTTTTGACACTTCTTGACATCTCGGAGTGCTCTCACTCACCCTTGTCTTGCCTATTTTCAGGGCGCTCCTGTCCCGCTGGATGCTCCTCCCTGCTGTCCTATTGCCAGATTGAGAATTCTCGACCTGTCCCAGCGCTACCCCACCGTCCTTCTGCCTTCTACCTGGGAAGTCACTTGAAGAACTAGAGCACTCCCCCCTGCTGTCCTCTTGCCTTTCTTCACTGAGATTTTGGCCTGCCAGAGCACTCCTCCCTGTTGTCCTCTCACTGGATTTCTTGGGACCTCTTGACCCACTGGGTTTCTCCTCCTGCTGTCCTTTTGCCTTTCTTTAGTACAATCTCAGCCTGCTGGAGCGCTCCCCCTCGCCGTCCTCCTGCTGGATTTCTTGGAACCTCTTGACCCCTTAGGGCGTTCCCCCTGCCACCCTCTTGTGGTTTTTGGGGGAGTCTTGTGATCAACCAGGCCGTTTCCCCCCACCATCCTCTTCCCCTTTTCCTGGGTGCTTCTTGATCCACCAGAGTGCTCTCAAAGCTGCCTGTTACCATCCTCTAACCATTCTCTTGCCTTTTTTGGTGGAGTCTTGTGACTCACCGGAGCGTTCTCCACCATTGTCTTGCTGGATTTGTTGACATCGCTTGACCTGCCGGAGCGCTCCCCCTCACAGTTCTCTTCCTGGATATCTTGGGACATTTTGAACCACTGGGGGGCTCCCACCCGCCATCCTCTTACCGCATTTATTGAGACGTCCTGATCTGCCAGAGCGTTCCCCCTCGCCGTCCTTTTGCTGGATTTCTTGGGATGCCTTAAACAACTGTGGGGCTCCCACCCACCATCCTCTAACCGCATTTATCGAGATTTCCTGATCTGCTGGAGCGCTCCCCCTTGCCGTCCTCTTGCTGGATTTCTTGGGATCTCTTGGACCACTGGGGGGGCTCCCACCCCCCATCCTCTTACCGCATTTATTGAGACTTCCTGATCTGCTGGATTGCTCTCCCCCTGGCCTTCCTCTTGCACTTTTTTGGGGGAGTCTTCTTCACACATCCGAGCGCTCTCCCTCACCCTTGTCTTGCCTCTAGTCAGGGCGCTCTTCTCCGGCTGGAACGCTTCTCCCCGCCATCCTATTGCCAGACTGAGAATTCTTGACCTGCCGCAGTCCTGCCCCGCCATGCTCCTGCCTTCTGCCTGGGAAGTCACTTGAAGAACTGGAGCGCTCTCCCCCGCTGTCCTCTTGCCTTTCCTCAGTGGGATTTTGGCCTGCTAAAGAGCTCCTCCCTGTCGTCCTCTTGCTGGATTTCTTGGGACTTCTTGACCCCTTAGGGCGTTCCCCCTGCTACCCTCTTGTGGTTTTTGGGGGAGTCTTGTGACCAACCAGGCCGTTTCCCCCCACCATCCTCTTCCCCTTTTCCTGGGTGCTTCTTGATCCACCAGAGTGCTCCCCTGCACCATTCTTTTGCCTTTTTTGGGAGAGTCTTGTGACTCGCCGGAGAGTTCTCCACCATTGTCTTGCTGGATTTCTTGACATCGCTTGACCTGCCGGAGCGCTCCCCCTCGCAGTTCTCTTGCTGGATTTCTTGGGACGTCTTAAACAACTGAGGGGCTCACACCCACCATCCTCTAACTGCATTTATCGAGATTTCCTGATCTGCCGGAGCGCTCGCCCCTGCTGTCCTCTTGCTGGGTTTCTTGGGACCTCTTGACCCACACGAGCTCTCCTCCCCACCGTCTTCTTGCCGGACTTATTGAGACTTCTTGACCCGCCAGAGTGTTCCCCCTCATCATCCTCCTGCCTTTTTCTGGGGATTCTCTTCAACAACTGAAGAGCTCCCCCGCACTGTCCTCTTCCCTTTTTTCTGGGTGATTCGTGAATCACCGGTGAGCTTCTCCTTACCACCCTCTTGGGCTTTTTTCAGAGCAACCTTGACCCATCAGAGCACCCCCTCACCGTCCTCTTGCCAGATGTACTGAGGGTTCTTCATCTGCCACAGCGCTCCCCCACGCCGTCCTCTTGCTGGATTTCCTGGAACCTTGTGAATCACTGTGGGGCTCCCACCCACCATCCTTTTACCGCATTTATTGAGACGTCCTGATCTGCCAGAGCGCTCCCCCTTGCCGTCCTCTTGCTGGATTTCTTGGGATCTCTTGGACCACTGGGGGGGCTCCCACCCGCCATCCTCTTACCGCATTTATCGAGACTTCCTGATCTGCTGGAGCGCTCCCCCTCGCCGTCCTCTTGCTGGATTTCTTGGGTCCTCTTGACCCATTAGGGTGTTCCCCCTGCCACCCTCTTGTGTTTTCTGGGGGAGTCTTGTGACCAACCAGAGTGCTCCCCCCCACCATCTTCTTCCCCTTTTCCTGAGTGCTTCTTGATCCACCAGAGTGCTCCCCTGCACCATTCTCTTGCCTTTTTTTGGGGGAATCTTGTGACTCACCGGAGCGTTTTCCACCATTGTCTTGCTGGATTTCTTGACACCGCTTGACCTGTTGGAGCGCTCTCCCTCACAGTTCTCTTGCTGGATATCTTGGGACCTCTTGAACCACTGGGGAGCTCCCACCTGCCACCTTCTTACCGCATTTATTGAGACTTCCTGATCTGCTGGATTGCTCTCCCCACCGGCCTTCCTCTTGCACTTTTTGGGGGAGTCTTCTTGACACGTCCGAGTGCTCTCCCTCACCCTTGTCTTGCCTCTAGTCAGGGCGCTCTTCTCCCGCTGGAACGCTCCTCCCCGCCATCCTATTGCCAGACTGAGAATTCTTGACCTGCCGCAGTCCTGCCCCGCCATGCTCCTGCCTTCTGCCTGGGAAGTCACTTGAAGAACTGGAGCGCTCTCCCCCGCTGTCCTCTTGCCTTTCCTCAGTGGGATTTTGGCCTGCTAAAGAGCTCCTCCCTGTCGTCCTCTTGCTGGATTTCTCGGTACCTCTTGACCCACTGGGTCTCTCCTCCTGCCGTCCTTTTGCCTTTCCTTAGTACATTCTTGGTCTGCTGGAGTGCTCCCCCCCACCATCCTCTTGCTGGATTTCTCGGGACCCCTTGTCCCATATAGGACATTCCCCCCCACCACCATCCTGGTGTGTTTTTTAGGAGAGTCTTGTGATCGACCAGAGCGCTCCCCCCTTGACATCCTCTTCCCCTTTTTCTGGGTGACTTTTGAACCACTGGTGAACTCTCCCCCTTCATCCTCTTGCCACATATATTGAGACTTGTTGATCCGCCAGAGCGCTTCCCCCACTGTCCTCTTGCCAGATTTACTGATACCTCTTGTCCTGTCAGAGCGCTCCCTCTCGCAGTCCTCTTTGTTCAGTTTGTAGGGTAGGAGGGGGGATCTCTGATTACAGAAAGGTCCCTTTGTTCTAGGAGACATTCCCTTGCTCCATGCTTCAGGTTGCCCATCTTCCCTCTCATTTTCAATATGCACGTCCATCACCTTCCTCCTCTTCTTTCTTGATCCCTCGACTCCCGGATGAACTCAAATCCTCTTTCTTGATCACTCTTTCTCGTAAGTTCACAACCTTACTTTCCTTTCTTGCTTTCGCCTTTGTGAGCTGCTCCACCCAAACCGAAATGCCCTGAAGACAGAAATACACCCACCCCAAGCCCGTACAGTCACATAGGGGGTGAGTCCGGTCGCTGACGCATCCCCACATCCCACAGCAAGCCCACCTTGCCTTGGCCCCGGCCCCCCGCACAGGCCTTCCCACCAACCCAGCCCCTCCGTAGCAGCACAGTTTCCCAGCATGCACCCCACAAAGACTTTCTTTGCCAGTCACCCCTGGCACTTACAGCAACACACCACATCAGCATCAAGAGCCCTGGGAGTGGAGAGCTGGCCAGGCCCTCACCCCGGCAGGATCCTCTTCCCCCTCCTTTAGCTGATGGCAGACAGACAAGACACCTCCCAAGAGGTGTCCAGTCCTCTCTCTCAACCACTCATGAGTACAAAAGCCCAGCCTCTACTCACCCACCCCGCCTCCCAAAACCCCACCAGCAGCCCCTGGTCCCAGCTGAACAGCAGCCAGTGCTGAAGATCTGGCTCGTGTTGTCGGACACAACCTTCCCATGGATGTCTGGGCCCCTGAGCAGTTTCCAGGGGTGGGAGGGCGCAGTCCTGATTACAGGGAGGTCCCTGTCCCAAGGGGGACATTTTCTTCCTCCTCACTCCTGACTCGCAGCTCCATCACCTTCCTCCTCTTCTTTCTTGATCCCTCCTGACTCACAGGTCCACCACTGTCATCTTCTTTCTGGACTCTGCTTGACTCACAGGTGCGCTCCAATCCTCTTTCGTGATCGCTCTTCTGTGTCAGTACACGGAAGACCGGGCACATGAGAAACTGCAAGAGTCAACAGCATGAGAACAAGCATTAGTGGAAAAATACAAGAACAAAGGACTGTATGCTATGTGATACATCAAGGAAAGAGGAGTTGATACAGGATTGATGCATCAAGGACAGAGGGACAGCTTGTGATAGACAAAAAAGGTGTTTATGGCAGTGACTTTGGTGGGAACACAAAACACATCACTTATGTAATGACTAACTTAGCTAATCAACAAATGCTTGAGCAAGCATCATAGCGAGTATAAACGCAAGCCTGAATTTGTAATAAACATCTCTCATTGCACCTTAAAAGAGAGTCCGTACCGCATTCGCTACAAATGGCGCCCTGGAACAGGGACTTTCAGCGTGCCTATAAAGGCAGTAGCCGCTCTGGTAGCGAAGCCCAATCGAACCAGGAAACAGGACCGGGAACCAGGACAGTGCGCGCCCACCACCAACGAAAGGTGAGCGATTGGGAACCATGGGAGGGAAGTTATCCCTTAAGCAAAGACAAACCCTGGATGTCCTTCAACATGCGCTACAAACGCAAAATCAGGATGTATCAGGGGTCTGATTGGTGAGTTTATTAGAATGGATTGCTAATCATGTGCTAGACTTTCCTACAACTGGTACATTTCAGTTGGAGACATGGCACAAAGATGAATGAGAATTATATGAACAGGTAACGACTGGAGATAAAGCTGCTTGCAAAATATTCATCTACTTGGGGAAAAATTATGACTACTAAGATACAGGATACAGGACTGATACATCAGGGACAGAGGGACAGCTTACTATAGAAAAAAATGCGTATATGGCAGTTACATCGCTCATGTCATGTCTAACTTAGCTAAAGAGCAAATGCTTGAGCAAGCATCATAGCGAGTATAAATGCAAACCTGAGTTTGTAATAAATGTCTCTCATGGCACCTTACCGTGAGTCCACGCCAGATTCGCTACACTCTTCCTCATAGGTTCACCACCTTCCTCTCCTTCCTTGCTTTTCCTTTGCACGCTGCTCCACCTGAAGAGAAACACACAGAGGACTGAGCTACACCAGCCCAAGGGCACTACAATCAGACAGGGGCTGAGTCCGGGGGCTGACACCTCCCCACACCCCACAACGAGCCCACCTTGCCTTGGCCCCGGCCCCTCGCACATGCCTTAGAGATATCATAGCTCAGTACAAATCCCCACAGTCCTCACCTGCTGTTTGGTGCTTGCGGAGGGTCACACTCCCTGTGCCCCAGGGCACTGGCCCTACACAGCCAAGCTCGGCAGCGGGACTGTCTGGAGCTGCCGCTGGCTGGTTCTCCAGCTTTAGGGTCACCCGCAGAAGCCCGCTCTCCTCAGCTCTGCACACCCATCCAGTTGCGCCGCCCAGGCAAAGTCAGCTTCACCCTCTGCTCTACACCTCACCTGCAAACAACCAACTCTTCAACTGACAACTGTCCAAAACCCACCGACAAACTCTCCACACCTCAGCCTTTCGTTTGCAACTGCTGCCTCTAGTGCATCTCACAGACAAGCCTTCAAAATCCCCTCATCCTGCAATAACACTCCAGCACTGATCACCTGCGGGAACAACTACCACAATACCATGCAAACACCAACCAGTTCTGGCACGGAAATATCACTTTCTCCTCAAGATTCCACCCTACACCAACTGCTGACAAACACACGCTGTCCTCACCAAAGCCAAACGCTGCAACAACCAGCGACAACTCAAATTTGCGTGGGCGGTGCAAAATTGCAGGGGTGAGCTAACGCAGAGCTGGGCTTGAAAGCTGCAGAGTGTGCACCCTGTGGTATAACGTGGCGAGCTACTGCCATTCTGCCTTCTCCCTGGGAGAAGCGCGTGAGCAGAGGCTGCTTCAAGGCACGATGGGAACGGTTTGGTTCTCCGGGTCTCTCAGGGCGAGAGCGATAAATGTGATCTGTGGCGTGGCGCAGGAACTTCCCGTACACTTGCTCCTCCATTCGGTCTCGGGTGCTGCAAGAGAGGGAGCGAGAGATTCAGGGCAAGATTGACAACCTCGGCGTCCCCGTCCCAGCCACGGGTCACCCAAACCTGCAGACATCCCGGGAGGCCCCCTAAGATTTACACTCCCCTATGCCCCACCCTTGAAGCCTGGACATCGCCAGAACCATAGAGCAAGTATTTCTTGAGGAGGCACCCAAAGGGTCCGTGTTCTCTTTCAGGCAGATGCTAGCGCAAGATTGCAAATCATCTCACAGCTACCAGGAAGGTAAAAAATAACGTCTTGAAATGGGAAAGGAACAGGTATTGTTTCTCTTCATCACCTCCCTCATTGCCACGTTATCAAGGTCTCCCGCAATGTTCCACAGGAAACTTGAAGCTTGGAATTCCTGGTATTCTGAACCTGGGCAAGAAAGGAAGAAAAGCATGAGACTGATCATAAAGAGGGTGGCTGCTCGTAACATGGAAAGAGCAGTAACAAGGTAAAAAGATATCACTTTTCCTTAGAGAGCTCTCAAAGCTGCCTGTTAAGGACAAGAAAAACAAACTTGTGACGGACCATTACTTAAAATCCAAGGCCCAGGAAGCGATCTAATGTACATTGAAACGCGGGCCACGAGACAGTGGAAGTGCCACGAGCTGAGACTGAAGGGACAGAGGATGAATTTCCAAAGAAGTTTAGGTTTCGATGTCAAAACGGAAAATTCTACGTCATTAAAATATAATGCAAAAGTCAGTGTAAAATCAAGTAAGGCAACGACTCCAAATGAACTCCCAGGCGCTTCAGTCACTCAGCAGATCAAAAATGCAGATCATTTCTCACCTGCCCACCTCCCAAACCCCAGCCTATGTCCCCTGCTTCCAGCTTACCTGAGCCCAGATTAAAGGAGGATTTCAGAGGCCATGCCAAGTTCTGCTGCTCCTCGTTCGGGTTGCCAGTCTTCCTCCTCGCTCTGGAATTGCAGGTCAACCGCCTTCCTGTTCTTCTTTGATGGACGCTGAGCTGCCGCGTTACCCGCTGCCGTCTGAGCGGATCTCGGGGAGCCTCTGGAACCGCCAGAGCGCTCCCCCCACCAACATTCTCTTGCCTTGTTTTCGGGGTTCCTCTTCACCAGCTGAGGCGCCCTCCCACCCCCCGCCGCCCTCTTACCTTTTTCTAGAGGTCTCTTGAGCCACCAGCAAGCTCCCCCGCACCTTCCCTCAGCGATCTTGGCCCGCCAGAGGCCTGCCCCTCGTCAGCCTCCTCCCCTTTTCCTGGGTGCTGCTTGAACCACTGGTGGGCTCCCCTCCACCATCCTCTCGTCCTTTGTAGGGGAGTCTCGTGACTCACCAGAGCGCTCTCCGCCGTTGCCTTGCTGGGGTTATTGACACCGCTTGACTTGCCAGAGCGCTCCCCCTCGCAGTTCTCTTGTTGGATTTCTTGGGACCTTTTGAACCATTGGAACAACGGGAATGCTCCCCCCCACTGTGACCTTGTCTTTCTTCAGTGCGATCTTGACGTGCTGGAGCACTTCCCCGCGCCGTCCTCTTGCCTTTTACTGGGGAGTCTCTTGAATATCCACAGCACTCCCCCCTGCCATCCTTTACCAGATTTTTTGACACTTCTTGACATCTCGGAGTGCTCTCACTCACCCTTGTCTTGCCTATTTTCAGGGCGCTCCTGTCCCGCTGGATGCTCCTCCCTGCTGTCCTATTGCCAGATTGAGAATTCTCGACCTGTCCCAGCGCTACCCCACCGTCCTTCTGCCTTCTACCTGGGAAGTCACTTGAAGAACTGGAGCGCTCTCCCCCGCTGTCCTCTTGCCTTTCCTCAGTGGGATTTTGGCCTGCTAAAGAGCTCCTCCCTGTCGTCCTCTTGCTGGATTTCTTGGGACTTCTTGACCCATTAGGGCGTTCCCCCTGCCACCCTCTTGTGGTTTTTGGGGGAGTCTTGTGACCAACCAGGCCGTTTCCCCCCACCATCCTCTTCCCCTTTGCCTGGGTGCTTCTTGATCCACCAGAGTGCTCCCCTGCACCATTCTTTTGCCTTTTTTGGGAGAGTCTTGTGACTCGCCGGAGAGTTCTCCACCATTGTCTTGCTGGATTTCTTGACATCGCTTGACCTGCCGGAGCGCTCCCCCTCGCAGTTCTCTTGCTGGATTTCTTGGGACGTCTTAAACAACTGAGGGGCTCACACCCACCATCCTCTAACTGCATTTATCCAGATTTCCTGATCTGCCGGAGCGCTCACCCCTGCTGTCCTCTTGCTGGGTTTCTTGGGACCTCTTGACCCACACGAGCTCTCCTCCCCACCGTCTTCTTGCCGGACTTATTGAGACTTCTTGACCCGCCAGAGTGTTCCCCCTCATCATCCTCCTGCCTTTTTCTGGGGATTCTCTTCAACAACTGAAGAGCTCCCCCGCACTGTCCTCTTCCCTTTTTTCTGGGTGATTCGTGAATCACCGGTGAGCTTCTCCTTACCACCCTCTTGGGCTTTTTTCAGAGCAACCTTGACCCATCAGAGCACCCCCTCACCGTCCTCTTGCCAGATGTACTGAGGGTTCTTCATCTGCCACAGCGCTCCCCCACGCCGTCCTCTTGCTGGATTTCCTGGAACCTTGTGAATCACTGGGGGGCTCCCACCCACCATCCTTTTACCGCATTTATTGAGACGTCCTGATCTGCCAGAGCGCTCCCCCTCGCCGCCCTCTTGCTGGATTTCTTGGGACCTCTTGAACCACTGGGGGCCTCCCACCCACCATGCTCTTACCGCATTTATCGAGACTTCCTGATCTGCTGGAGCGATCCCCCTCGCCGTCCTCTTGCTGGATTTCTTGGGTCCTCTTGACACATTAGGGCGTTCCCCCTGCCACCCTCTTGTGTTTTCTGGGGGAGTCTTGTGACCAACCAGAGTGCTCCCCCCCACCATCTTCTTCCCCTTTTCCTGGGTGCTTCTTGATCCACCAGAGTGCTCCCCTGCACCATTCTCTTGCCTTTTTTTGGGGGAATCTTGTGACTCACCGGAGCGTTTTCCACCATTGTCTTGCTGGATTTCTTGACACCGCTTGACCTGTTGGAGCGCTCTCCCTCACAGTTCTCTTGCTGGATATCTTGGGACCTCTTGAACCACTGGGGAGCTCCCACCTGCCACCTTCTTACCGCATTTATTGAGACTTCCTGATCTGCTGGATTGCTCTCCCTACCGGCCTTCCTCTTGCACTTTTTGGGGGAGTCTTCTTGACACGTCCGAGTGCTCTCCCTCACCCTCGTCTTGCCTCTAGTCAGGGCGCTCTTCTCCCGCTGGAACGCTCCTCCCCGCCATCCTATTGCCAGACTGAGAATTCTTGACCTGCCGCAGTCCTGCCCCACCATGCTCCTGCCTTCTGCCTGGGAAGTCACTTGAAGAACTGGAGCGCTCTCCCCCGCTGTCCTCTTGCCTTTCCTCAGTGGGATTTTGGCCTGCTAAAGAGCTCCTCCCTGTCGTCCTCTTGCTGGATTTCTCGGTACCTCTTGACCCACTGGGTCTCTCCTCCTGCCGTCCTTTTGCCTTTACTTAGTACATTCTTGGTCTGCTGGAGTGCTCCCCCCCACCATCCTCTTGCTGGATTTCTCGGGACCCCTTGTCCCATATAGGACATTCCCCGCCACCACCATCCTGGTGTGTTTTTTAGGAGAGTCTTGTGATGGACCAGAGCGCTCCCCCCTTGACATCCTCTTCCCCTTTTTCTGGGTGACTTTTGAACCACTGGTGAACTCTCCCCCATCATCCTCTTGCCACATATATTGAGACTTGTTGATCCGCCAGAGCGCTTCCCCCACTGTCCTCTTGCCAGATTTACTGATACCTCTTGTCCTGTCAGAGCGCTCCCTCTCGCAGTCCTCTTTGTTCAGTTTGTAGGGTAGGAGGGGGGATCTCTGATTACAGAAAGGTCCCTTTGTTCTAGGAGACATTCCCTTGCTCCATGCTTCAGGTTGCCCATCTTCCCTCTCATTTTCAATATGCACGTCCATCACCTTCCTCCTCTTCTTTCTTGATCCCTCGACTCCCGGATGAACTCAAATCCTCTTTCTTGATCACTCTTTCTCGTAAGTTCACAACCTTACTTTCCTTTCTTGCTTTCGCCTTTGTGAGCTGCTCCACCCAAACCGAAATGCCCTGAAGACAGAAATACACCCACCCCAAGCCCGTACAGTCACATAGGGGGTGAGTCCGGTCGCTGACGCATCCCCACATCCCACAGCAAGCCCACCTTGCCTTGGCCCCGGCCCCCCGCACAGGCCTTCCCACCAACCCAGCCCCTCCGTAGCAGCACAGTTTCCCAGCATGCACCCCACAAAGACTTTCTTTGCCAGTCACCCCTGGCACTTACAGCAACACACCACATCAGCATCAAGAGCCCTGGGAGTGGAGAGCTGGCCAGGCCCTCACCCCGGCAGGATCCTCTTCCCCCTCCTTTAGCTGATGGCAGACAGACAAGACACCTCCCAAGAGGTGTCCAGCCCTCTCTCTCAACCACTCATGAGTACAAAAGCCCAGCCTCTACTCACCCACCCCGCCTCCCAAAACCCCACCAGCAGCCCCTGGTCCCAGCTGAACAGCAGCCAGTGCTGAAGATCTGGCTCGTGTTGTCGGACACAACCTTCCCATGGATGTCTGGGCCCCTGAGCAGTTTCCAGGGGTGGGAGGGCGCAGTCCTGATTACAGGGAGGTCCCTGTCCCAAGAGGCCATTTTCTTCCTCCTCACTCCTGACTCGCAGCTCCATCACCTTCCTCCTCTTCTTTCTTGATCCCTCCTGACTCGCAGGTCTACCACCGTCATCTTCTTTCTTGATCCCTGTTGACTTGCAGATGCACTCCAATCCTCTTTCTTGATCGCTCTTCCTCGTAGGTTCACCACCTTCCTCTTCTTTCTTGCTTTCGCCTTTGCGAGCTGCTCCACCCGAACAGAGATGCACAGAAAACAAAAATATACCCACCCCAGGCCCGTACAGTCACACGAGGGGGCGAGTCCGGTCGCTGACGCATCCCCACACCCCACCACAAGGCCACCTTGCCTTGGCCCCGGCCCCCCGCACAGGCCTTCCCACCAACCCAGCCCCTCCGTAGCAGCACAGTTTCCCAGCATGCACCCCACAAAGACTTTCTTTGCCAGTCACCCCTGGCACTTACAGCAACACACCACACCAGCATCAAGAGCCCTGGGAGTGGAGAGCTGGCCAGGCCCTCACCCCGGCAGGATCCTCTTCCCCCTCCTTTACCTGCTGGCAGACAGACACCTCCCAAGGGATGACCACCCTGCTCCCTTAACTGCTCCCAAGTCCAAGAGCCCAGCCCCTGCTCACCACCCCCACCTCCCAAAACACAGCCAACAGCCCCTGCTCCCATTTTACCACTTTACCCCCGAGCATGGTTTCTAGGGGTGGGAGGGGGACGCACTAATCACAGATCGTTCCCTGTGCTTAAGGATACATTCTCCTTCTCGCTGGCTCAGGCTGCCCATCTTCCTCCTCACTCTTGACTCGTAGCTCCATCACCTTTCTCCTCTTTTGTCCCCTCCTCACTCACAGGTCCACCACTGTCATCTTCTTTCTTGACTCTGCTTGACTCACAGGTGCGCTCCAATCCTCTTTCGTGATCGCTCTTCTGTGTCAGTACACGGAAGACCGGGCACATGAGAAACTGCAAGAGTCAACAGCATGAGAACAAGCATTAGTGGAAAAATACAAGAACAAAGGACTGTATGCTATGTGATACATCAAGGACAGAGGAGTTGATACAGGATTGATGCATCAAGGACAGAGGGACAGCTTGTGATAGACAAAAAAGGTGTTTATGGCAGTGACTTTGGTGGGAACAAAAAACACATCACTTATGTAATGACTAACTTAGCTAATCAACAAATGCTTGAGCAAGCATCATAGCGAGTATAAACGCAAGCCTGAATTTGTAATAAACATCTCTCATTGCACCTTAAAAGAGAGTCCGTACCGCATTCGCTACAAATGGCGCCCTGGAACAGGGACTTTCAGCGTGCCTATAAAGGCAGTAGCCGCTCTGGTAGCGAAGCCCAATCGAACCAGGAAACAGGACCGGGAACCAGGACAGTGCGCGCCCACCACCAACGAAAGGTGAGCGATTGGGAACCATGGGAGGGAAGTTATCCCTTAAGCAAAGACAAACCCTGGATGTCCTTCAACATGCGCTACAAACGCAAAATCAGGATGTATCAGGGGTCTGATTGGTGAGTTTATTAGAATGGATTGCTAATCATGTGCTAGACTTTCCTACAACTGGTACATTTCAGTTGGAGACATGGCACAAAGATGAATGAGAATTATATGAACAGGTAACGACTGGAGATAAAGCTGCTTGCAAATATTCATCTACTTGGGGAAAAATTATGACTACTAAGATACAGGATACAGGACTGATACATCAGGGACAGAGGGACAGCTTACTATAGAAAAAAATGCGTATATGGCAGTTACATCGCTCATGTAATGTCTAACTTAGCTAAAGAGCAAATGCTTGAGCAAGCATCATAGCGAGTATAAATGCAAACCTGAGTTTGTAATAAATGTCTCTCATGGCACCTTACCGTGAGTCCACGCCAGATTCGCTACACTCTTCCTCATAGGTTCACCACCTTCCTCTCCTTCCTTGCTTTTCCTTTGCAGGCTGCTCCACCTGAAGAGAAACACACAGAGGACTGAGCTACACCAGCCCAAGGGCACTACAATCAGACAGGGGCTGAGTCCGGGGGCTGACACCTCCCCACACCCCACAACGAGCCCACCTTGCCTTGGCCCCAGCCCCTCGCACATGCCTTAGAGATATCATAGCTCAGTACAAATCCCCACAGTCCTCACCTGCTGTTTGGTGCTTGCGGAGGGTCACACTCCCTGTGCCCCAGGGCACTGGCCCTACACAGCCAAGCTCGGCAGCGGGACTGTCTGGAGCTGCCGCTGGCTGGTTCTCCAGCTTTAGGGTCACCCGCAGAAGCCCGCTCTCCTCAGCTCTGCACACCCATCCAGTTGCGCCGCCCAGGCAAAGTCAGCTTCACCCTCTGCTCTACACCTCACCTGCAAACAACCAACTCTTCAACTGACAACTGTCCAAAACCCACCGACAAACTCTCCACACCTCAGCCTTTCGTTTGCAACTGCTGCCTCTAGTGCATCTCACAGACAAGCCTTCAAAATCCCCTCATCCTGCAATAACACTCCAGCACTGATCACCTGCGGGAACAACTACCACAATACCATGCAAACACCAACCAGTTCTGGCACGGAAATATCACTTTCTCCTCAAGATTCCACCCTACACCAACTGCTGACAAACACACGCTGTCCTCACCAAAGCCAAACGCTGCAACAACCAGCGACAACTCAAATTTGCGTGGGCGGTGCAAAATTGCAGGGGTGAGCTAACGCAGAGCTGGGCTTGAAAGCTGCAGAGTGTGCACCCTGTGGTATAACGTGGCGAGCTACTGCCATTCTGCCTTCTCCCTGGGAGAAGCGCGTGAGCAGAGGCTGCTTCAAGGCACGATGGGAACGGTTTGGTTCTCCGGGTCTCCCAGGGCGAGAGCGATAAATGTGATCTGTGGCGTGGCGCAGGAACTTCCCGTACACTTGCTCCTCCATTCGGTCTCGGGTGCTGCAAGAGAGGGAGCGAGAGATTCAGGGCAAGATTGACAACCTCGGCGTCCCCGTCCCAGCCACGGGTCACCCAAACCTGCAGACATCCCGGGAGGCCCCCTAAGATTTACACTCCCCTATGCCCCACCCTTGAAGCCTGGACATCGCCAGAACCATAGAGCAAGTATTTCTTGAGGAGGCACCCAAAGGGTCCGTGTTCTCTTTCAGGCAGATGCTAGCGCAAGATTGCAAATCATCTCACAGCTACCAGGAAGGTAAAAAATAACGTCTTGAAATGGGAAAGGAACAGGTATTGTTTCTCTTCATCACCTCCCTCATTGCCACGTTATCAAGGTCTCCCGCAATGTTCCACAGGAAACTTGAAGCTTGGAATTCCTGGTATTCTGAACCTGGGCAAGAAAGGAAGAAAAGCATGAGACTGATCATAAAGAGGGTGGCTGCTCGTAACATGGAAAGAGCAGTAACAAGGTAAAAAGATATCACTTTTCCTTAGAGAGCTCTCAAAGCTGCCTGTTAAGGACAAGAAAAACAAACTTGTGACGGACCATTACTTAAAATCCAAGGCCCAGGAAGCGATCTAATGTACATTGAAACGCGGGCCACGAGACAGTGGAAGTGCCACGAGCTGAGACTGAAGGGACAGAGGATGAATTTCCAAAGAAGTTTAGGTTTCGATGTCAAAACGGAAAATTCTACGTCATTAAAATATAATGCAAAAGTCAGTGTAAAATCAAGTAAGGCAACGACTCCAAATGAACTCCCAGGCGCTTCAGTCACTCAGCAGATCAAAAATGCGGATCATTTCTCACCTGCCCACCTCCCAAACCCCAGCCTATGCCCCCTGCTTCCAGCTTACCTGAGCCCAGATTAAAGGAGGATTTCAGAGGCCATGCTGCTCCTCGTTCAGGTTGCCAGTCTTCCTCCTCGCTCTGGAATTGCAGGTCAACCGCCTTCCTGTTCTTCTTTGATTGACGCTGAGCTGCCACGTTACCCGCTGCCGTCTGAGTGGATCTCGGGGAGCCTCTGGAACCGCCAGAGCGCTCCCCCCACCAACATTCTCTTGCCTTGTTTTCGGGGTTCCTCTTCACCAGCTGAGGCGCCCTCCCACCCCCCGCCGCCCTCTTACCTTTTTCTAGAGGTCTCTTGAGCCACCAGCAAGCTCCCCCGCACCTTCCCTCAGTGATCTTGGCCCGCCAGAGGCCTGCCCCTCGTCAGCCTCCTCCCCTTTTCCTGGGTGCTGCTTGAACCACTGGTGGGCTCCCCTCCACCATCCTCTCGTCCTTTGTAGGGGAGTCTCGTGACTCACCAGAGCGCTCTCCGCCGTTGCCTTGCTGGGGTTATTGACACCGCTTGACTTGCCAGAGCGCTCCCCCTCGCAGTTCTCTTGTTGGATTTCTTGGGACCTTTTGAACCAGTGGAACAACGGGAATGCTCCCCCCCACTGTGACCTTGCCTTTCTTCAGTGCGATCTTGACGTGCTGGAGCACTTCCCCGCGCCGTCCTCTTGCCTTTTACTGGGGAGTCTCTTGAATATCCACAGCACTCCCCCCTGCCATCCTTTACCAGATTTTTTGACACTTCTTGACATCTCGGAGTGCTCTCACTCACCCTTGTCTTGCCTATTTTCAGGGCGCTCCTGTCCCGCTGGATGCTCCTCCCTGCTGTCCTATTGCCAGATTGAGAATTCTCGACCTGTCCCAGCGCTACCCCACCGTCCTTCTGCCTTCTACCTGGGAAGTCACTTGAAGAACTGGAGCACTCCCCCCTGCTGTCCTCTTGCCTTTCTTCACTGAGATTTTGGCCTGCCAGAGCACTCCTCCCTGTTGTCCTCTTACTGGATTTCTTGGGACCTCTTGACCCACTGGGTTTCTCCTCCTGCTGTCCTTTTGCCTTTCTTTAGTACAATCTCAGCCTGCTGGAGCGCTCCCCCTCGCCGTCCTCCTGCTGGATTTCTTGGAACCTCTTGACCCCTTAGGGCGTTCCCCCTGCCACCCTCTTGTGGTTTTTGGGGGAGTCTTGTGATCAACCAGGCCGTTTCCCCCCACCATCCTCTTCCCCTTTTCCTGGGTGCTTCTTGATCCACCAGAGTGCTCTCAAAGCTGCCTGTTACCATCCTCTAACCATTCTCTTGCCTTTTTTGGTGGAGTCTTGTGACTCACCGGAGCGTTCTCCACCATTGTCTTGCTGGATTTGTTGACATCGCTTGACCTGCCGGAGCGCTCCCCCTCACAATTCTCTTCCTGGATATCTTGGGACATTTTGAACCACTGGGGGGCTCCCACCCGCCATCCTCTTACCGCATTTATTGAGACGTCCTGATCTGCCAGAGCGTTCCCCCTCGCCGTCCTTTTGCTGGATTTCTTGGGATGCCTTAAACAACTGTGGGGCTCCCACCCACCATCCTCTAACCGCATTTATCGAGATTTCCTGATCTGCTGGAGCGCTCCCCCTTGCCGTCCTCTTGCTGGATTTCTTGGGATCTCTTGGACCACTTGGGGGGCTCCCACCCGCCATCCTCTTACCGCATTTATTGAGACTTCCTGATCTGCTGGATTGCTCTCCCCCTGGCCTTCCTCTTGCACTTTTTTGGGGGAGTCTTCTTCACACATCCGAGCGCTCTCCCTCACCCTTGTCTTGCCTCTAGTCAGGGCGCTCTTCTCCCGCTGGAACGCTCCTCCCCGCCATCCTATTGCCAGACTGAGAATTCTTGACCTGCCGCAGTCCTGCCCCGCCATGCTCCTGCCTTCTGCCTGGGAAGTCACTTGAAGAACTGGAGCGCTCTCCCCCGCTGTCCTCTTGCCTTTCCTCAGTGGGATTTTGGCCTGCTAAAGAGCTCCTCCCTGTCGTCCTCTTGCTGGATTTCTTGGGACTTCTTGACCCATTAGGGCGTTCCCCCTGCCACCCTCTTGTGGTTTTTGGGGGAGTCTTGTGACCAACCAGGCCGTTTCCCCCCACCATCCTCTTCCCCTTTGCCTGGGTGCTTCTTGATCCACCAGAGTGCTCCCCTGCACCATTCTTTTGCCTTTTTTGGGAGAGTCTTGTGACTCGCCGGAGAGTTCTCCACCATTGTCTTGCTGGATTTCTTGACATCGCTTGACCTGCCGGAGCGCTCCCCCTCGCAGTTCTCTTGCTGGATTTCTTGGGACGTCTTAAACAACTGAGGGGCTCACACCCACCATCCTCTAACTGCATTTATCGAGATTTCCTGATCTGCCGGAGCGCTCGCCCCTGCTGTCCTCTTGCTGGGTTTCTTGGGACCTCTTGACCCACACGAGCTCTCCTCCCCACCGTCTTCTTGCCGGACTTATTGAGACTTCTTGACCCGCCAGAGTGTTCCCCCTCATCATCCTCCTGCCTTTTTCTGGGGATTCTCTTCAACAACTGAAGAGCTCCCCGCACTGTCCTCTTCCCTTTTTTCTGGGTGATTCGTGAATCACCGGTGAGCTTCTCCTTACCACCCTCTTGGGCTTTTTTCAGAGCAACCTTGACCCATCAGAGCACCCCCTCACCGTCCTCTTGCCAGATGTACTGAGGGTTCTTCATCTGCCACAGCGCTCCCCCACGCCGTCCTCTGGCTGGATTTCCTGGAACCTTGTGAACCACTGGGGGGCTCCCACCCACCATCCTTTTACCGCATTTATTGAGACGTCCTGATCTGCCAGAGCGCTCCCCCTCGCCGCCCTCTTGCTGGATTTCTTGGGACCTCTTGAACCACTGGGGGCCTCCCACCCACCATGCTCTTACCGCATTTATCGAGACTTCCTGATCTGCTGGAGCGCTCCCCCTCGCCGTCCTCTTGCTGGATTTCTTGGGTCCTCTCGACACATTAGGGCGTTCCCCCTGCCACCCTCTTGTGTTTTCTGGGGGAGTCTTGTGACCAACCAGAGTGCTCCCCCCCACCATCTTCTTCCCCTTTTCCTGGGTGCTTCTTGATCCACCAGAGTGCTCCCCTGCACCATTCTCTTGCCTTTTTTTGGGGGAATCTTGCGACTCACCGGAGCGTTTTCCACCATTGTCTTGCTGGATTTCTTCACACCGCTTGACCTGTTGGAGCGCTCTCCCTCACAGTTCTCTTGCTGGATATCTTGGGACCTCTTGAACCACTGGGGAGCTCCCACCTGCCACCTTCTTACCGCATTTATTGAGACTTCCTGATCTGCTGGATTGCTCTCCCCACCGGCCTTCCTCTTGCACTTTTTGGGGGAGTCTTCTTGACACGTCCGAGTGCTCTCCCTCACCCTCGTCTTGCCTCTAGTCAGGGTGCTCTTCTCCCGCTGGAACGCTCCTCCCCGCCATCCTATTGCCAGACTGAGAATTCTTGACCTGCCGCAGTCCTGCCCCGCCATGCTCCTGCCTTCTGCCTGGGAAGTCACTTGAAGAACTGGAGCGCTCTCCCCCGCTGTCCTCTTGCCTTTCCTCAGTGGGATTTTGGCCTGCTAAAGAGCTCCTCCCTGTCGTCCTCTTGCTGGATTTCTCGGTACCTCTTGACCCACTGGGTCTCTCCTCCTGCCGTCCTTTTGCCTTTCCTTAGTACATTCTTGGTCTGCTGGAGTGCTCCCCCCCACCATCCTCTTGCTGGATTTCTCGGGACCCCTTGTCCCATATAGGACATTCCCCCCCACCACCATCCTGTTGTGTTTTTTAGGAGAGTCTTGTGATCGACCAGAGCGCTCCCCCCTTGACATCCTCTTCCCCTTTTTCTGGGTGACTTTTGAACCACTGGTGAACTCTCCCCCATCATCCTCTTGCCACATATAGTGAGACTTGTTGATCCGCCAGAGCGCTTCCCCCCCTGTCCTCTTGCCAGATTTACTGATACCTCTTGTCCTGTCAGAGCGCTCCCTCTCGCAGTCCTCTTTGTTCAGTTTGTAGGGTAGGAGGGGGGATCTCTGATTACAGAAAGGTCCCTTTGTTCTAGGAGACATTCCCTTGCTCCATGCTTCAGGTTGCCCATCTTCCCTCTCATTTTCAATATGCACGTCCATCACCTTCCTCCTCTTCTTTCTCGATCCCTCGACTCCCGGATGAACTCAAATCCTCTTTCTTGATCACTCTTTCTCGTAAGTTCACAACCTTACTTTCCTTTCTTGCTTTCGCCTTTGTGAGCTGCTCCACCCAAACCGAAATGCCCTGAAGACAGAAATACACCCACCCCAAGCCCGTACAGTCACACAGGGGGTGAGTCCGCTCGCTGACGCATCCCCACATCCCACAGCAAGCCCACCTTGCCTTGGCCCCGGCCCCCCGCACAGGCCTTCCCACCAACCCAGCCCCTCCGTAGCAGCACAGTTTCCCAGCATGCACCCCACAAAGACTTTCTTTGCCAGTCACCCCTGGCACTTACAGCAACACACCACATCAGCATCAAGAGCCCTGGGAGTGGAGAGCTGGCCAGGCCCTCACCCCGGCAGGATCCTCTTCCCCCTCCTTTAGCTGATGGCAGACAGACAAGACACCTCCCAAGAGGTGTCCAGCCCTCTCTCTCAACCACTCACGAGTACAAAAGCCCAGCCTCTACTCACCCACCCCGCCTCCCAAAACCCCACCAGCAGCCCCTGGTCCCAGCTGAACAGCAGCCAGTGCTGAAGATCTGGCTCGTGTTGTCGGACACAACCTTCCCATGGATGTCTGGGCCCCTGAGCACTTTCCAGGGGTGGGAGGGCGCAGTCCTGATTACAGGGAGGTCCCTGTCCCAAGGGGGACATTTTCTTCCTCCTCACTCCTGACTCGCAGCTCCATCACCTTCCTCCTCTTCTTTCTTGATCCCTCCTGACTCGCAGGTCTACCACCGTCATCTTCTTTCTTGATCCCTGTTGACTTGCAGATGCACTCCAATCCTCTTTCTTGATCGCTCTTCCTCGTAGGTTCACCACCTTCCTCTTCTTTCTTGCTTTCGCCTTTGCGAGCTGCTCCACCCGAACAGAGATGCACAGAAAACAAAAATATACCCACCCCAGGCCCGTACAGTCACACGAGGGGGCGAGTCCGGTCGCTGACGCATCCCCACACCCCACCACAAGGCCACCTTGCCTTGGCCCCGGCCCCCCGCACAGGCCTTCCCACCAACCCAGCCCCTCCGTAGCAGCACAGTTTCCCAGCATGCACCCCACAAAGACTTTCTTTGCCAGTCACCCCTGGCACTTACAGCAACACACCACACCAGCATCAAGAGCCCTGGGAGTGGAGAGCTGGCCAGGCCCTCACCCCGGCAGGATCCTCTTCCCCCTCCTTTACCTGCTGGCAGACAGACACCTCCCAAGGGATGACCACCCTGCTCCCTTAACTGCTCCCAAGTCCAAGAGCCCAGCCCCTGCTCACCACCCCCACCTCCCAAAACACAGCCAACAGCCCCTGCTCCCATTTTACCACTTTACCCCCGAGCATGGTTTCTAGGGGTGGGAGGGGGACGCACTAATCACAGATCGTTCCCTGTGCTTAAGGATACATTCTCCTTCTCGCTGGCTCAGCCTGCCCATCTTCCTCCTCACTCTTGACTCGTAGCTCCATCACCTTTCTCCTCTTTTGTCCCCTCCTCACTCACAGGTCCACCACTGTCATCTTCTTTCTTGACTCTGCTTGACTCACAGGTGCGCTCCAATCCTCTTTCGTGATCGCTCTTCTGTGTCAGTACACGGAAGACCGGGCACATGAGAAACTGCAAGAGTCAACAGCATGAGAACAAGCATTAGTGGAAAAATACAAGAACAAAGGACTGTATGCTATGTGATACATCAAGGACAGAGGAGTTGATACAGGATTGATGCATCAAGGACAGAGGGACAGCTTGTGATAGACAAAAAAGGTGTTTATGGCAGTGACTTTGGTGGGAACACAAAACACATCACTTATGTAATGACTAACTTAGCTAATCAACAAATGCTTGAGCAAGCATCATAGCGAGTATAAACGCAAGCCTGAATTTGTAATAAACATCTCTCATTGCACCTTAAAAGAGAGTCCGTACCGCATTCGCTACAAATGGCGCCCTGGAACAGGGACTTTCAGCGTGCCTATAAAGGCAGTAGCCGCCCTGGTAGCGAAGCCCAATCGAACCAGGAAACAGGACCGGGAACCAGGACAGTGCGCGCCCACCACCAACGAAAGGTGAGCGATTGGGAACCATGGGAGGGAAGTTATCCCTTAAGCAAAGACAAACCCTGGATGTCCTTCAACATGCGCTACAAACGCAAAATCAGGATGTATCAGGGGTCTGATTGGTGAGTTTATTAGAATGGATTGCTAATCATGTGCTAGACTTTCCTACAACTGGTACATTTCAGTTGGAGACATGGCACAAAGATGAATGAGAATTATATGAACAGGTAACGACTGGAGATAAAGCTGCTTGCAAATATTCATCTACTTGGGGAAAAATTATGACTACTAAGATACAGGATACAGGACTGATACATCAGGGACAGAGGGACAGCTTACTATAGAAAAAAATGCGTATATGGCAGTTACATCGCTCATGTAATGTCTAACTTAGCTAAAGAGCAAATGCTTGAGCAAGCATCATAGCGAGTATAAATGCAAACCTGAGTTTGTAATAAATGTCTCTCATGGCACCTTACCGTGAGTCCACGCCAGATTCGCTACACTCTTCCTCATAGGTTCACCACCTTCCTCTCCTTCCTTGCTTTTCCTTTGCAGGCTGCTCCACCTGAAGAGAAACACACAGAGGACTGAGCTACACCAGCCCAAGGGCACTACAATCAGACAGGGGCTGAGTCCGGGGGCTGACACCTCCCCACACCCCACAACGAGCCCACCTTGCCTTGGCCCCAGCCCCTCGCACATGCCTTAGAGATATCATAGCTCAGTACAAATCCCCACAGTCCTCACCTGCTGTTTGGTGCTTGCGGAGGGTCACACTCCCTGTGCCCCAGGGCACTGGCCCTACACAGCCAAGCTCGGCAGCGGGACTGTCTGGAGCTGCCGCTGGCTGGTTCTCCAGCTTTAGGGTCACCCGCAGAAGCCCGCTCTCCTCAGCTCTGCACACCCATCCAGTTGCGCCGCCCAGGCAAAGTCAGCTTCACCCTCTGCTCTACACCTCACCTGCAAACAACCAACTCTTCAACTGACAACTGTCCAAAACCCACCGACAAACTCTCCACACCTCAGCCTTTCGTTTGCAACTGCTGCCTCTAGTGCATCTCACAGACAAGCCTTCAAAATCCCCTCATCCTGCAATAACACTCCAGCACTGATCACCTGCGGGAACAACTACCACAATACCATGCAAACACCAACCAGTTCTGGCACGGAAATATCACTTTCTCCTCAAGATTCCACCCTACACCAACTGCTGACAAACACACGCTGTCCTCACCAAAGCCAAACGCTGCAACAACCAGCGACAACTCAAATTTGCGTGGGCGGTGCAAAATTGCAGGGGTGAGCTAACGCAGAGCTGGGCTTGAAAGCTGCAGAGTGTGCACCCTGTGGTATAACGTGGCGAGCTACTGCCATTCTGCCTTCTCCCTGGGAGAAGCGCGTGAGCAGAGGCTGCTTCAAGGCACGATGGGAACGGTTTGGTTCTCCGGGTCTCCCAGGGCGAGAGCGATAAATGTGATCTGTGGCGTGGCGCAGGAACTTCCCGTACACTTGCTCCTCCATTCGGTCTCGGGTGCTGCAAGAGAGGGAGCGAGAGATTCAGGGCAAGATTGACAACCTCGGCGTCCCCGTCCCAGCCACGGGTCACCCAAACCTGCAGACATCCCGGGAGGCCCCCTAAGATTTACACTCCCCTATGCCCCACCCTTGAAGCCTGGACATCGCCAGAACCATAGAGCAAGTATTTCTTGAGGAGGCACCCAAAGGGTCCGTGTTCTCTTTCAGGCAGATGCTAGCGCAAGATTGCAAATCATCTCACAGCTACCAGGAAGGTAAAAAATAACGTCTTGAAATGGGAAAGGAACAGGTATTGTTTCTCTTCATCACCTCCCTCATTGCCACGTTATCAAGGTCTCCCGCAATGTTCCACAGGAAACTTGAAGCTTGGAATTTCTGGTATTCTGAACCTGGGCAAGAAAGGAAGAAAAGCATGAGACTGATCATAAAGAGGGTGGCTGCTCGTAACATGGAAAGAGCAGTAACAAGGTAAAAAGATATCACTTTTCCTTAGAGAGCTCTCAAAGCTGCCTGTTAAGGACAAGAAAAACAAACTTGTGACGGACCATTACTTAAAATCCAAGGCCCAGGAAGCGATCTAATGTACATTGAAACGCGGGCCACGAGACAGTGGAAGTGCCACGAGCTGAGACTGAAGGGACAGAGGATGAATTTCCAAAGAAGTTTAGGTTTCGATGTCAAAACGGAAAATTCTACGTCATTAAAATATAATGCAAAAGTCAGTGTAAAATCAAGTAAGGCAACGACTCCAAATGAACTCCCAGGCGCTTCAGTCACTCAGCAGATCAAAAATGCGGATCATTTCTCACCTGCCCACCTCCCAAACCCCAGCCTATGTCCCCTGCTTCCAGCTTACCTGAGCCCAGATTAAAGGAGGATTTCAGAGGCCATGCCAAGTTCTGCTGCTCCTCGTTCGGGTTGCCAGTCTTCCTCCTCGCTCTGGAATTGCAGGTCAACCGCCTTCCTGTTCTTCTTTGATTGACGCTGAGCTGCCGCGTTACCCGCTGCCGTCTGAGCGGATCTCGGGGAGCCTCTGGAACCGCCAGAGCGCTCCCCCCACCAACATTCTCTTGCCTTGTTTTCGGGGTTCCTCTTCACCAGCTGAGGCGCCCTCCCACCCCCCGCCGCCCTCTTACCTTTTTCTAGAGGTCTCTTGAGCCACCAGCAAGCTCCCCCGCACCTTCCCTCAGCGATCTTGGCCCGCCAGAGGCCTGCCCCTCGTCAGCCTCCTCCCCTTTTCCTGGGTGCTGCTTGAACCACTGGTGGGCTCCCCTCCACCATCCTCTCGTCCTTTGTAGGGGAGTCTCGTGACTCACCAGAGCGCTCTCCGCCGTTGCCTTGCTGGGGTTATTGACACCGCTTGACTTGCCAGAGCGCTCCCCCTCGCAGTTCTCTTGTTGGATTTCTTGGGACCTTTTGAACCATTGGAACAACGGGAATGCTCCCCCCCACTGTGACCTTGCCTTTCTTCAGTGCGATCTTGACGTGCTGGAGCACTTCCCCGCGCCGTCCTCTTGCCTTTTACTGGGGAGTCTCTTGAATATCCACAGCACTCCCCCCTGCCATCCTTTACCAGATTTTTTGACACTTCTTGACATCTCGGAGTGCTCTCCCTCACCCTTGTCTTGCCTCTAGTCTGGGCGCTCTTCTCCCGCTGGAACGCTCCTCCCCGCCATCCTATTGCCAGACTGAGAATTCTTGACCTGCCGCAGTCCTGCCCTACCATGCTCCTGCCTTCTGCCTGGGAAGTCACTTGAAGAACTGGAGCGCTCTCCCCCGCTGTCCTCTCGCCTTTCCTCAGTGGGATTTTGGCCTGCTAAAGAGCTCCTCCCTGTCGTCCTCTTGCTGGATTTCTTGGGACTTCTTGACCCATTAGGGCGTTCCCCCTGCCACCCTCTTGTGGTTTTTGGGGGAGTCTTGTGACCAACCAGGCCGTTTCCCCCCACCATCCTCTTCGCCTTTTCCTGGGTGCTTCTTGATCCACCAGAGTGCTCCCCTGCACCATTCTTTTGCCTTTTTTGGGAGAGTCTTGTGACTCGCCGGAGAGTCCTCCACCATTGTCTTGCTGGATTTCTTGACATCGCTTGACCTGCCGGAGCGCTCCCCCTCGCAGTTCTCTTGCTGGATTTCTTGGGACGTCTTAAACAACTGAGGGGCTCACACCCACCATCCTCTAACTGCATTTATCGAGATTTCCTGATCTGCCGGAGCGCTCGCCCCTGCTGTCCTCTTGCTGGGTTTCTTGGGACCTCTTGACCCACACGAGCTCTCCTCCCCACCGTCTTCTTGCCGGACTTATTGAGACTTCTTGACCCGCCAGAGTGTTCCCCCTCATCATCCTCCTGCCTTTTTCTGGGGATTCTCTTCAACAACTGAAGAGCTCCCCCGCACTGTCCTCTTCCCTTTTTTCTGGGTGATTCGTGAATCACCGGTGAGCTTCTCCTTACCACCCTCTTGGGCTTTTTTCAGAGCAACCTTGACCCATCAGAGCACCCCCTCACCGTCCTCTTGCCAGATGTACTGATGGTTCTTCATCTGCCACAGCGCTCTCCCACGCCGTCCTCTTGCTGGATTTCCTGGAACCTTGTGAACCACTGGGGGGCTCCCACCCACCATCCTTTTACCGCATTTATTGAGACGTCCTGATCTGCCAGAGCGCTCCCCCTCGCCGTCCTCTTGCTGGATTTCTTGGGACCTCTTGGACCACTGGGGGGGCTCCCACCCGCCATCCTCTTACCGCATTTATCGAGACTTCCTGATCTGCTGGAGCGCTCCCCCTCGCCGTCCTCTTGCTGGATTTCTTGGGTCCTCTTGACCCATGAGGGCGTTCCCCCTGCCACCCTCTTGTGTTTTCTGGGGGAGTCTTGTGACCAACCAGAGTGCCCCCCCCCACCATCTTCTTCCCCTTTTCCTGGGTGCTTCTTGATCCACCAGAGTGCTCCCCTGCACCATTCTCTTGCCTTTTTTTGGGGGAATCTTGTGACTCACCGGAGCGTTTTCCACCATTGTCTTGCTGGATTTCTTGACACCGCTTGACCTGTTGGAGCGCTCCCCCTCACAGTTCTCTTGCTGGATATCTTGGGACCTCTTGAACCACTGGGGAGCTCCCACCTGCCACCTTCTTACCGCATTTATTGAGACTTCCTGATCTGCTGGATTGCTCTCCCCACCGGCCTTCCTCTTGCACTTTTTGGGGGAGTCTTCTTGACACGTCCGAGTGCTCTCCCTCACCCTCGTCTTGCCTCTAGTCAGGGCGCTCTTCTCCCGCTGGAACGCTCCTCCCCGCCATCCTATTGCCAGACTGAGAATTCTTGACCTGCCGCAGTCCTGCCCCGCCATGCTCCTGCCTTCTGCCTGGGAAGTCACTTGAAGAACTGGAGCGCTCTCCCCCGCTGTCCTCTTGCCTTTCCTCAGTGGGATTTTGGCCTGCTAAAGAGCTCCTCCCTGTCGTCCTCTTGCTGGATTTCTCGGTACCTCTTGACCCACTGGGTCTCTCCTCCTGCCGTCCTTTTGCCTTTCCTTAGTACATTCTTGGTCTGCTGGAGTGCTCCCCCCCACCATCCTCTTGCTGGATTTCTCGGGACCCCTTGTCCCATATAGGACATTCCCCCCCACCACCATCCTGGTGTGTTTTTTAGGAGAGTCTTGTGATCGACCAGAGCGCTCCCCCCTTGACATCCTCTTCCCCTTTTTCTGGGTGACTTTTGAACCACTGGTGAACTCTCCCCCATCATCCTCTTGCCACATATAGTGAGACTTGTTGATCCGCCAGAGCGCTTCCCCCACTGTCCTCTTGCCAGATTTACTGATACCTCTTGTCCTGTCAGAGCGCTCCCTCTCGCAGTCCTCTTTGTTTAGTTTGTAGGGTAGGAGGGGGGATCTCTGATTACAGAAAGGTCCCTTTGTTCTAGGAGACATTCCCTTGCTCCATGCTTCAGGTTGCCCATCTTCCCTCTCATTTTCAATATGCACGTCCATCACCTTCCTCCTCTTCTTTCTTGATCCCTCGACTCCCGGATGAACTCAAATCCTCTTTCTTGATCACTCTTTCTCGTAAGTTCACAACCTTACTTTCCTTTCTTGCTTTCGCCTTTGTGAGCTGCTCCACCCAAACCGAAATGCCCTGAAGACAGAAATACACCCACCCCAAGCCCGTACAGTCACATAGGGGGTGAGTCCGCTCGCTGACGCATCCCCACATCCCACAGCAAGCCCACCTTGCCTTGGCCCCGGCCCCCCGCACAGGCCTTCCCACCAACCCAGCCCCTCCGTAGCAGCACAGTTTCCCAGCATGCACCCCACAAAGACTTTCTTTGCCAGTCACCCCTGGCACTTACAGCAACACACCACATCAGCATCAAGAGCCCTGGGAGTGGAGAGCTGGCCAGGCCCTCACCCCGGCAGGATCCTCTTCCCCCTCCTTTAGCTGATGGCAGACAGACAAGACACCTCCCAAGAGGTGTCCAGCCCTCTCTCTCAACCACTCATGAGTCCAAAAGCCCAGCCTCTACTCACCCACCCCGCCTCCCAAAACCCCACCAGCAGCCCCTGGTCCCAGCTGAACAGCAGCCAGTGCTGAAGATCTGGCTCGTGTTGTCGGACACAACCTTCCCATGGATGTCTGGGCCCCTGAGCAGTTTCCAGGGCTGGGAGGGCGCAGTCCTGATTACAGGGAGGTCCCTGTCCCAAGGGGGACATTTTCTTCCTCCTCACTCCTGACTCGCAGCTCCATCACCTTCCTCCTCTTCTTTCTTGATCCCTCCTGACTCGCAGGTCTACCACCGTCATCTTCTTTCTTGATCCCTGTTGACTTGCAGATGCACTCCAATCCGCTTTCTTGATCGCTCTTCCTCGTAGGTTCACCACCTTCCTCTTCTTTCTTGCTTTCGCCTTTGCGAGCTGCTCCACCCGAACAGAGATGCACAGAAAACAAAAATATACCCACCCCAGGCCCGTACAGTCACACGAGGGGGCGAGTCCGGTCGCTGACGCATCCCCACACCCCACCACAAGGCCACCTTGCCTTGGCCCCGGCCCCCCGCACAGGCCTTCCCACCAACCCAGCCCCTCCGTAGCAGCACAGTTTCCCAGCATGCACCCCACAAAGACTTTCTTTGCCAGTCACCCCTGGCACTTACAGCAACACACCACACCAGCATCAAGAGCCCTGGGAGTGGAGAGCTGGCCAGGCCCTCACCCCGGCAGGATCCTCTTCCCCCTCCTTTACCTGCTGGCAGACAGACACCTCCCAAGGGATGACCACCCTGCTCCCTTAACTGCTCCCAAGTCCAAGAGCCCAGCCCCTGCTCACCACCCCCACCTCCCAAAACACAGCCAACAGCCCCTGCTCCCATTTTACCACTTTACCCCCGAGCACGGTTTCTAGGGGTGGGAGGGGGACGCACTAATCACAGATCGTTCCCTGTGCTTAAGGATACATTCTCCTTCTCGCTGGCTCAGCCTGCCCATCTTCCTCCTCACTCTTGACTCGTAGCTCCAATCCTCTTTCGTGATCGCTCTTCTGTGTCAGTACACGGAAGACCGGGCACATGAGAAACTGCAAGAGTCAACAGCATGAGAACAAGCATTAGTGGAAAAATACAAGAACAAAGGACTGTATGCTATGTGATACATCAAGGACAGAGGAGTTGATACAGGATTGATGCATCAAGGACAGAGGGACAGCTTGTGATAGACAAAAAAGGTGTTTATGGCAGTGACTTTGGTGGGAACACAAAACACATCACTTATGTAATGACTAACTTAGCTAATCAACAAATGCTTGAGCAAGCATCATAGCGAGTATAAACGCAAGCCTGAATTTGTAATAAACATCTCTCATTGCACCTTAAAAGAGAGTCCGTACCGCATTCGCTACAAATGGCGCCCTGGAACAGGGACTTTCAGCGTGCCTATAAAGGCAGTAGCCGCTCTGGTAGCGAAGCCCAATCGAACCAGGAAACAGGACCGGGAACCAGGACAGTGCGCGCCCACCACCAACGAAAGGTGAGCGATTGGGAACCATGGGAGGGAAGTTATCCCTTAAGCAAAGACAAACCCTGGATGTCCTTCAACATGCGCTACAAACGCAAAATCAGGATGTATCAGGGGTCTGATTGGTGAGTTTATTAGAATGGATTGCTAATCATGTGCTAGACTTTCCTACAACTGGTACATTTCAGTTGGAGACATGGCACAAAGATGAATGAGAATTATATGAACAGGTAACGACTGGAGATAAAGCTGCTTGCAAAATATTCATCTACTTGGGGAAAAATTATGACTACTAAGATACAGGATACAGGACTGATACATCAGGGACAGAGGGACAGCTTACTATAGAAAAAAATGCGTATATGGCAGTTACATCGCTCATGTCATGTCTAACTTAGCTAAAGAGCAAATGCTTGAGCAAGCATCATAGCGAGTATAAATGCAAACCTGAGTTTGTAATAAATGTCTCTCATGGCACCTTACCGTGAGTCCACGCCAGATTCGCTACACTCTTCCTCATAGGTTCACCACCTTCCTCTCCTTCCTTGCTTTTCCTTTGCACGCTGCTCCACCTGAAGAGAAACACACAGAGGACTGAGCTACACCAGCCCAAGGGCACTACAATCAGACAGGGGCTGAGTCCGGGGGCTGACACCTCCCCACACCCCACAACGAGCCCACCTTGCCTTGGCCCCGGCCCCTCGCACATGCCTTAGAGATATCATAGCTCAGTACAAATCCCCACAGTCCTCACCTGCTGTTTGGTGCTTGCGGAGGGTCACACTCCCTGTGCCCCAGGGCACTGGCCCTACACAGCCAAGCTCGGCAGCGGGACTGTCTGGAGCTGCCGCTGGCTGGTTCTCCAGCTTTAGGGTCACCCGCAGAAGCCCGCTCTCCTCAGCTCTGCACACCCATCCAGTTGCGCCGCCCAGGCAAAGTCAGCTTCACCCTCTGCTCTACACCTCACCTGCAAACAACCAACTCTTCAACTGACAACTGTCCAAAACCCACCGACAAACTCTCCACACCTCAGCCTTTCGTTTGCAACTGCTGCCTCTAGTGCATCTCACAGACAAGCCTTCAAAATCCCCTCATCCTGCAATAACACTCCAGCACTGATCACCTGCGGGAACAACTACCACAATACCATGCAAACACCAACCAGTTCTGGCACGGAAATATCACTTTCTCCTCAAGATTCCACCCTACACCAACTGCTGACAAACACACGCTGTCCTCACCAAAGCCAAACGCTGCAACAACCAGCGACAACTCAAATTTGCGTGGGCGGTGCAAAATTGCAGGGGTGAGCTAATGCAGAGCTGGGCTTGAAAGCTGCAGAGTGTACACCCTGTTGTTTAACGTGGCGAGTCACTCCCATTCTGCCTTCTCCCTGGGAGAAGCGCATGAGCAGAGGTTGCTTCAAGGCACGATGAGAACGGTTCGGTTCTCCGGGTCTCGGAGGCGAGAGTAATAAATGTGGTCTGTGTCGTGGCGCAGGAACTTCCCATCCACTTGCTTCTCCATTCAGTCTGGTGCTGCAAGAGAGGGAGAGAAAGAAAAAGTTAGGACCGAGTTAACAACCTCATCATCCCTGACCCCTAACCTGCAGGAATCCTAGGAGGCCTGATATAAGTTTTGCTCATCTCCCTGTCTTTGCTGGAATACTTTACTGTAGAAATTTCTGTCATCAACATTCTCTTAACCGATCTGATGTGTTCATAGTTCCTAGCCCAGCATCCTTTCCTCAAAGTACCTCAGCATTTCCCTTTGAAACCACACCTTAGTGCCATCCCGTCCCAGAGCTACCTCAGCATTTCCCACTGCAGCCTCTGCGATGCCATCTCCTCCCTGAGGTACCTCAGCCTTTACCACCAAAACCTCTCTCCCTTCCGTCCTCTCCTTTAAGTCCCTCACCCTTTCCCGCCAAAGCCTCCCCCGATGTCATCACCTCCCTGAGGTACCTCAGCCTTTCTCGTCAAAGCCTCCCCCAATATCATCCCCTCCCTGAGGTACCTCAGCCTTTCCCGTCAAAGCCTCCCCCGATATCATCCCCTCCCTGAGGTACCTCAGCCATTCCCGTCAAAGCCTCCCCCGATATCATCCCCTTCCCGAGGTAGCTCAGCCTTTCCTGTCAAAACCTCCCCCGATATCATCCCCTCCCCGAGGTACCTCAGCCTTTCCTGTCAAAGCCTCCCCCGATATCATCCCCACCCCGAGGTACCTCAGCCTTTCCTGTCAAAGCCTCCCCCGATATCATCCCCTCCCCGAGGTACCTCAGCCTTTCCTGTCAAAACCTCCCCCGATATCATCCCCTCCCCGAGGTACCTCAGCCTTTCCTGTCAAAGCCTCCCCCGATATCATCCCCACCCCGAGGTACCTCAGCCTTTCCTGTCAAAGCCTCCCCCGATATCATCCCCTCCCCGAGGTACCTCAGCTTTTCCCACCTAAGCTCCTCCCGCGCCGTCCCGCCCTCAGGTTCCTCCGCCGCTCCCTCCGTTCCCGGCCCCCCCCGCCCCTCGCGCCCCCCCTTGGCGCTCCCGACCCGCCGCTGCCCCCTCCCGCTCGCTTTCCTCCCTCTGTCCTGTGTCACTACGGGGGCTCCCCCCTCCGCCCCACGGCCCCGCCCGAGCCCCGCGCAGCGCTCAGCGCGGGGCTCCCTTCCCTCACAGCCGCCCGCGTGTTTCCCCCTCGCCCCGGCCTGGGGCCGCGCTGTTGCGGCTGGCTGCCCCTCGCCTTCCTCCTTCCGAAACCAGCCCGTCTGTCACCCTCCAGCCTCGCCCCTCAGCCGGTCCCGGGCCGGCCCCGTCCAGTCTCCCCGCTGTCCGCCCGCCCCTCGCTCACCGCCGGCCCCGCCGTTCCTCCCGCGCTGCTCCAGCCGCCGCACCGCCGGCACGCGCTCCGCGGCCCGCGCACTTACGCAGCGTGTCCCCGCCCATCCCGCGCAGGAGCCAATCCCGTCCGCGTCCGCCACCGGGCTGCGCCCCCCCCCCCCCGCCTCCGCGCCCGGCACTGGCCCCCCCTGCCCCTCGCCTCCCGTCCCGGAGCCACCGGCGGCCGCAGAGCGGCGCTGTCCGCCCGCAGGGCGGGGCCGGGAGCTTTCAGGCTGCGTCTGCCCGGGACCGAGGGCTCTGCCGCCTGCCCGGGACAGCCCGGGACCGAGGGCTCCGCCGCTGCAGCCCGTTTCGTGCCGTTTGCACCCCTCAGGTTACACGGCTGCAGCCTTCCTGCTGGTTTAGCTCACACACCTTTCTTCTTTCTAACTGCACAGCAGTTCACACTCACAAAAGTTCGTGCTGGTTGGCATAAGAGTATCTGCATAAGAATTTACAAACATTACAAAGATATACCACAGACCACAGCTCTCTAAGCTTTCAAGTTAAAGTTCCATGTTTAAATAAAACAGACAATACCAGTAGAGCTGTGTACCTCTGTCGTCTTTGTTCAGAAAGAAGTGACAACACCAGAAAACACATTGACAGCCAGTGCTTTGAACAGTGAAGGTGGGATCTACAAAAGTCTGATTAAACTAAACAGCCTCAGGTCTTTATCAAGCTGCAGATCTGCCAGGAATGCTGAAATGCAAGAGTTTACTCCTGCAATATTCCACGATGGAACAGCCACTTCATATCAAATATAATCTCAAAGTTCCAAACCAGTACATTAAAAAGCTACCAGTAAGTATTAGAAGACCACTGCAAGATCTTATTGCTTTTTGAGTTAAATAATAATTTTTCAATAAACCAAAACCCAAACAGGTTCTCAAATCTGTTGCTTATCATCCTGTTCATTCATTAGCACTGCAGCAATCAGTTTTTATACAATGTGTCAACAGAGGCGTCTAAAAAACCCCAAACAAAACTTATTCAAGTCCACGGACACCCCCGCCCTCCTTGCCCCCCCTCACCCTGAGCCCCACGATCACCACTTGGTGCGGGAGAGGAGCACAACTCGACAGACAGAACCAGAAATCCGACTGCGGTAAGAAGGAAACATCGAGGTAGTTACAGCTTCCTTAAACATTCAAAATCTGATGTCTTCCAAAACAAAGCACATCATCCTCATCATTTAAAAAGCAAAGTTGCTTTGTACGTCTCTGATCCTCACACCAGCTGAGTGGTTCTCAAGTCCGCTGAGCTCCACTGTGCAGCCACCCCCACGTCTGTGTCGCCTTGTCTGGAGTCCCCAGTCGCGGGACAGTGAGTGGGGTTGGACTCCAGTGATAAAGAAAAACACAAAGAGTCAAATTGGAAAAGTAATTAAAACAGAAGATCTGAAAGCCAGTTTAATTTTAATAACTTATTTGTACACTGCTATAAGCATATGAAGTATGGGGGTCACGAACTCTTGCTACCACATATGTGCCTTATTACAATAAGCACAGGAAACAAGGAAGTAGCATTCCTTCTATTTTTGATGTAATTATGAGCTAATACATCTCCTGAGATGGCTTCCAGACCTGATTTAGTATCTACACTGTGTTGTACTGCAGATAAATACCTCAGGTCAGCATTAATTGAAGACAATGTGCAGAATGAGCAATATGCAGGTAAGCACAAGATCCTGGATTCCTTACAAGAGTCTACTTTTAAAATTGTCTGAAAATGCTGCAGAAATTGTAGCAGATAAACAACAGTAGCCACATTTTGTCCTATGGCATTTACATAATGTTGATCCACCTGTATTAACTTGTGCCCTTTCGGAACAGAGCTGTAAACTCAGAGTGTCCAAAGACTTCTTTCTTTTGAATAGAATACGCTTAAACTGGCTGTCTTGAACAGACTGGCTGTGCAGACTTGCAGCAGTTGAATGGAGGATGTGATTCCAGTGAATGGAGACAGAAAGAAGATCAGCACAAAAGCAGCAATGACAGACCAGAGACACCCACCTAAAGCCTACGGAGACCAAAAAAAGTCGTCGCGTGGGCTTAGCAGTTGGGGAACCAGACCAAACAGCCTGGTTATTCTCCACCAGGAGGGTCTTTATCTGGCCATGATCATGTCATCAATGGAGAAACTCACCATCATCAGACAGAGTGCAGGCGTGGGCAATGAGAGCAGCAAATCCAGCACCGACACGGTGTCAGAGTTTGTACAGACAATGAACACGCTCACGGGTCTTGTTCAATACTTTACACACTATTCTGAAAAGAGACACTGATTTAACTGTTGCACAGCACATACTGTCACTTTACACAACTTGGAGAAACAAAGCAAGCTCATAAAGTTCATACTCCATACATCAGGATAGGAGGTTACTCATAAAATGCAATCATCTCTGCCAGATACAGGCAAATGCACATATTTATTTGAAGCAAATTCCAAGTTTATACCGTCATCTCAGGTCAAATTCTGCTATCAGACACAGGACACACAGCTCAAATGCCAACAGCTCATAGGAAAGCTTCACAAGAGAATGAACTAAACATACAGCTATGGAATCAAGTGTGTTTTATCAATACGTCAAATGCAACTCTAATTCCCCTAGGCCCTCACGTTAATAGAAACCCCACAGAGTTTCTAGAAAGAATGTCCATAAAATTGACATGCGACATTACCCTCAGTGAGTCTCCTGAACCAGACGGCAGAGCAACCGACCCGCAGCAAGGACAACACAGAACAGACAGTTCTGCTGGAAACGCAAGGAACGGACTAAAAGTAACCATTCTGCATTACAGAATTAATGCATTGTGTCACTTTGTGTAGATAATTCACCCATAAAAATCAGTAAATTTGAAGGCCACCCTTACTGATAAATGCCTATATGTTTGTAGTCATGTTTAATAAAACACACTTTGTGAGGGTTTTTTGACTCAAGAAGGACACTGGATCAGTGTGCTTTGGATTATTTCTGTAAGGAGCCATAACTCAACAGAAAGATAGCTTTAAGAAAGCGTGCAATTAGCTATTAATTGGACAAAATAAGTGTAGTTAGCACATAATAAATAGTTTTAAATGGTCTCACAAGTAGTTCATGTGATACATTTCCCTCAGGGTCTCCTGATATCTCCCATTCATTTCTATTAAACCTGCTGAAATGAAGCTGTGTGTGTTTCATTTCAGTGATCTACAGGGAATTCAAACCAACAATAACAACTTGCCGTATTATCAGAAACAGTTTCTGAAGAGCAAACACAACAATATGGGAGGGGGGAGTGGAAGAAACACCACCTGGATTCATTTTCCCATATCAATTCTTATGAAAATACCCACAATAGGATGCACTTATCAGCAAGGTATACAACTGCACATCTACACACAACATAACTGCATGTAATCGCACATTTTTGACCATATTAACTACAAATTGGGCAGCTATAAAATACGTCAGTTATACCTTCATTTACTTCCAGAAATCTCCACTGAAATTATTTTGTTGCTTAAATTACTGTATAATGTGCACTTTATTAATGTATTATACATTAAGTATACAAACATGTTATGAAAAAACAAATCTAGTCCCAATACCTTTTTGAGTTTTAAAGGACGCCGGTGGGTAACGGTGAACAATCAACAGTCATCCGGGTAAAACACCCATGGGCAGAGCTGAAACTTGTTTTCATTGGTAGGTTGTGTTTTTCTGCAAGTTGTGTTATCATACCTACATACAGCAAATAAAGATTTGACCCAAATTACATACCTTTATGTGCATACACACACGCACATGTTTGTGTTGTACAAAGATGCACACTGTTACTGAGATGTATAGGCATTGAATGTGTCAGGTAAGTAACATGACAAGAGGCTTGAGAGGTGGGTCTGCAGGGAATTATGTAAGTAACATATTAATGCAACAAATCTGGTGGCATAAAGCTACGGGGGAAAAAAATCCAGCGGAGAATCAGATAAATTCACGTGTTCTTTAAAGACAGCTCATGCATTCAACCAACTCCCAGGTGGGCCTGACTGTGGAAAGGAAAGTTTGCTTGAGCACTTAGCGCCAGTGTCTGATGAGCAGACAAAACACCAACTGCAGACCGGGGACCCCCAGTTCTCAACCAGTTCATGGCTCTGAGCATCTTCTTTCCACACACTGCGGGTAACGCTTTACATCTGCAATCCCCTCCCTAAACCCATCTTGTTCCTGGCTGAGAAGATACCAGATGTGGGAACTATTGCATGATAGAAGAATTTGTGCTGTTAAATCACAGGATTCTGAGCACTGCAGATGATCACAGTGCGGTGCTGCCCTGAGAAGAAAGGACGAGTGACTCTTGGTGTTCCCTGCTGCTCACTGCCCTGATCCTGCCCACCCTCATGTTCCAGCCACTCAGACCCCGGCCAGAATGACTGAGACAGGAGGGTCTCTTAAGGATGTTTTGTTTTGTCCAGATACCTTTAATTTGCTTATATACACAGATTTCATAAGAGGAAGCACTTGATTTCACCGATGACACGATTTCTCCGTTAACGCATCTCACCAAGATTGCCAGTTGACAGTCCCCCTTAGGATGAGAGAACGTTCATGTTGAACAAATCATGAACACTTGCAGTGATTGAAACTGGGGGTTTTTCAGACAAGCACCATCTGCCTCCTGCGCCAGAGACTCAACAGAATTATGTCTCAGACATTATGGCAACAACAGCTCATCCCGCAGCGATGGGTCACTCAGAGCGAAAACAATCCCGTATGGACACCGTGTCCAGCAGCAGATGGGGCACTCAGGAGAAGGTGAATCGCGATTTACATCCCAACACCAGCCGAGGCCCGCAGACAAAGGCCGCGGGCTGACAGGGGAGGGGACGGGCCTTTCGTTCTCCTTCTTTGCTTCTCTTTTCCTTTCCTACACCCTTATTTCATCTCCTCTCCCTCTATGAGCAGTATAACCTAAGGCTTAGAGCCACAAAACTCCTTTGTGTAAACCCTTTGGCTGTTAAACTGTTCACCAATTTGGCTTAAGTAGCGTAAATCTTCCTGCTAATTGGGCCAAGCTGCAAAATAAAAGGTGTTGGGGTTTTTTTGTTTATGGTCCTTGAGTACCCCATATACTCTTTTCTAACTAAGGGGACCTGAATCGGAGTCACCTCCCCACACACGGACAGCTGGGGACGTTCTGCAATGAAAACTTGTATGGAGAGGGGAACACACTGAATAGGTCAATCCAGCATTTAATAAAAGCAACAGAGTTAGCTCTTGAATTAACATTGATAACATGCTCTGCTATATTGTGGCCAGTTGCGATTGGAAACAGCGCAGTTACAAGTTCGGTGTGCATGGTCCTCTGTATACACGAAGACATCCAGCCAGCTTTAGTCACGCACCTGATCTTTCCTTCGTGTTACAGATCTCTGCAATGAAAGCTGGGAGCAACAAACATTCAGCTTTCTGATGTGTCATTAAAGAGATTTTTCTGCATTTACTACAACCTTGACCGAGCCTGTACCTGATTGCTTTAACTGGCATTAGATAAGTCATTGAGGAAGCAGTCAAGTCAGCCCGCGAGAAGACACGGAGAGGTGACAAAGTTGTAAGTCCCTAGGATGCTGGCACACCAGCACGAACACAGGCAAGCAGAAGCCTCCAACGCATTGGCAGAAATATCCTACTCAGGTACAGCAGACAAATGCAACTTATAATGGAACGGTTACAATATGCTTGGTAGAAAAAAGCTGAGGTTCCGCTGCCTCAGGCGCACAGCGGTTACTGCTGTGTCTGGTCTAACCCAGATCCAGTAGTGAGCTACACGTGTTTATCTTGGTTTGATATTTGTAGTGCACGTGTTAACGTACAGATCAATATACAAGTCAAGGTCTGATGAACAAAATCTCTCTCTGAAAGATCCTGAAGTGATCACTGGAGTGATTTTCAAGGCAAAGATTCTGTCTGTCTCCAGCTCCCAGAAGACTTCAGAGGTGAAATTCTCTATAAATCCTGAGGGGGAAAGAGGGGGTTGTAAGGAACATGAACCTGAAGAACATTCAGTAGCTCTCCCGGGCGCTCTGTGACGGAGCCTCCCCTATTCACCAGCTCCTGAGGCTCCAGGGGCTGCAACACGGGGCACAACGCGCTCACAGACTGAACCTGCGCTGAGGGAGAAAATGCCTTCCTGATGAAGCTTTAACATCAACACACCAACTATTGCTTGTCCTTCAAGGAAACTATCTTGTTATAAGCATTTATAGCTCTATTGTCTATTTATGCTTTTAGCAATAAGCGCTTTTATCCACATTTCATTTTGGTGCACCTGGTAAGACATGTGATTGAAGGTGACAGATAAGAGCAGGGCACTCTTTTAATCCCTAAGACAGGACCCTGGGAAAACTTCACAGGAATCAGTTCTTCACTACATTGCTGCTCCTTGCATTCACAGCCCAGCAGAAAAGCACGGGCCGAGGTGAGAACCGCCCGCAGAAGGGGCTGCCAGACACTGTTCTGGCTGATGCTCTGCCAGGACGTGCTTCGTTTTCTGTCCGGTGCTGTGCGGGGGGAACACGGAACATCTGCACGAAAAACCTGCGCTTGGCTCGTGCAGCGTCTGTGTCACGGGAACCGAGAGCCACGTCTCATCGCTGACCTCGCGTGTTCACACAGCTGACTCAGTGATCGATACAGGTTTATCTGCATTACAAGCACAGCCGAGCCAGGTCAAGAGTGCTTCTTAAGAACCATTTTCAAAATGATCTTTCTAGACAATAAAGACTGATTTATCTTAATTTGTCTTACCTAAAAGCTAAGAAAGTATTTAATTTCTAGTAAGAAAGATGCCTAATTTTCTTTTGGCTATTAAAAATTGTATTAACCTCCAAAAATAAGAGAGTAAATGTCTGTTAACACTTTTTCCTTTTATGCTGATGTGAAGAAAATTCCTCTCTCATCCTGGTACTGTCAAACAGGATGAACATTTACAGAGAATGAGAGTGGGGAGTGACGAAAAAGTCAACAGCTTTTGCAGTCAGTTTATATAAATTAAGATAAACGTGATATTGAAGCAAACCCAAATGTTTCTAACGTTCTCCTATAGAATCTCCTGCTGCTGTACAATAAGATATACTCTCAGACTATGACAACATTAGTCCGTGTCTTTGTAAGGCGCAGTCTTTTTCCTACCATATCATGCATAGGTGCCACACTTTTATATAGCCAGGTAACTGCTCATCTAAGGTGCATTTTGAAACATACCTTATCCTGCTTTGGAACCTGTGCCGAAATGGAAAGTAGTTGCTCTGTATCCAGGAATTTTGAGATAACTGTAAAACAAAAGTAAACAGATCAGAAATTGAATGGAAATCATAACAAAATCTATTTTTTTTTTTTTATGAACACAATTATTTAGTGAAACTTTTGTTAATCTTTTTCTTCCATTCTATCTTCACAAATTATTTACCAGGGAAAAAACAGGTTAAAAATTGCTGCTATCTAAATTATGTTGTCATAACTACACAGACTGTACCGAAGCATGTAGCAATTATTTTACAGGTGGACATATATCAATTTGGTAATATTCTTTTAGTGTGATTGAATCACACGTCTCTTGTGATAAAGATCAAGATGACACGATCCAGCTCCAGGTGCACTGACTCATACTCTGCTGTTGTGTTCTGTTTAGTTTGTCTGGACCACTATGAAGCAACAGGAAAAAACACCCATACACAACAACAGAACATCAGTGATGCCTTTATTTGTTTTTAATGTATACATTATGTACACCCGAATACTTCCAACTAGTCACAGAGGTAGAGACAAACTCACATTCTTTGAAAAAGGTATTGGCTGACTTCTACCCATTTAATCTGAGAAATTCGCTTTTCTTAGCAAAATCCTTGAGAAAAACATCACTATCATAATAAAGATTATTTCCACTACGTGTCACCTGGCCAATAATTACAATTCAAACATATTGAGTCACGTTGCATACTTTCACAGATTAGAAAGAAAGTGTTTTAACATAAATTGAATATGATGCATTAAAAATAAACTACTACTTAGTTGAATACACTCAGAAAACCAAAGACGGTAAATGTCAAATGAGGGTTCCAGGTAAGAGTACCCTACAGATTTGAAGCGCGCTTTGGGGACACCCAGCGCCTCCTGTTCACTGTACATTATGTGAACTGCAGCAGCTGAGACCCTGGGATGTGTGACCTGCAAAAACCATGAACATTAAAGTAACGTTTATAAATCACAAACATGTTATTTGGCTTCCTTATGGACTGAAAGTGACAGGAGTGAAGCATCTAAACGTGATCTGTCCCACATTCATTCTTCACCAGCCTGCAGCGGTTCTAGCAGGAGCTTCACACGTTTTCCCCCATTTAAGAGTTTAGATGCCAAAATATCCCAATAAGAACCATAATGCTTGTTTACATCTAGAATTGTCTTAAATATACGTCCTCCTATGCATGTTACAGAACACTGTAACCCTGCTTTGTATATTAACATGTAATACATGCCACTAAAACCGCATCAATTAACTGACTAGACAAAGTTTTCCTCTGGAATTTAACACGTGCATTAAAACTCCTCCAAACCGAAGCCCAGCTCTACTAGGCCGTCCCACAAGCGCAGGGCTTGAGCTCTGGTTTGAGCCCGATGCCGCACTCCCCGCGCCGGGCTGCAGTACCGCGCTGTGGCCACCGGGCGGCAGCACCAGCGACACCCGGCGGGCGGTGCACCGCGGGAGCACCGGGGCGCCACCGCGCATGCGCGGAACCGGGGCTGAACGTCCGCGTGCATGCGGGGGTGACCTGCACCGGGGTGACCACCCGGGATCACCCACAGCAAACGAGTCACCCGGGACAACGCGGAACAGAGAATCCGCTCTAGAGAACCACCCCACCCAGAGAACCCTCCTCGGCGGAACCTCCCGGCGGCCCGTTCGAGCTCTCTAGTGCCCTATTTGCGTAGCCACGCCTCTGATTTGCATTTCTCCGCCCCATCCTCGCCCCGCCTGCCGTTCCCATGCGCCCCGCCCCTGCTCTTATCTCTCGCAATCTGATTTGCAGGCTTCGAATCTCAATTTGCATTCTCCCCGCCTACTCACCTCCCTGCCCAAGCCCCGAGGAGATTTGCATATCCGGCACGACGCTCTGCTCTGTTCTGTTTCTATTCGACCCCATCTATTTCTATTATTTCTACTTCTATTAATTCTCGTTCTATTTCTTTTCCTGTTTTCTGTTTCTTTCCCTGCGAAGTACAAACCACACCTGATCTCACAGATGTCCAGTGTAACCTGTAGCTGCTTTTGGTAAATATGAGCAGAACTTTACAGCACACGGTTTTCCCAGCAACATGAAGCAGAGAGCGTATTCAAAAAAAAAAAAAAAACAAACCACAAACACAAAGACGACACACAGCCTTGTAAGTCGGGTGATTAATTCTATTCAGTACGCTTTTACTTAAGTTAGATTACAAGAAAACTAAATGGGGCTCGCCCAGTGCCCTGTGAGTAGTAAAAACCATCACCACACAGTCAGTCATTCAGCAGAGAGCTCGCAGCAGCTCCCCGGCTGCCGCAGTTATGGAACGAAGCGTCTGGCTCGCACACAGAGCCCCCCAGCCCCTGCTCCCACCGCTGACCAGGTGCGGGTGCCGTTCTGCTCCCTGGGGGCAGCTCAGGCCTTTCCCTCAAGTGCACCCGCCAGAGACATTTCCGGGTAAGGATGAGTTTTTTAATCCTTTCTATAAACAGAATTTCTTTGCATTTTAAAAACCTTGTACATCACTGACATTGACTCCTATGTCTCTTTTTACACATACGTATGTATTTAGGGAATATATTTGATTCATATATATCATCTATTTCCACTGTAATGTATATCTACTTAGACATCTACACACTTGCGTATGCATTTACATGTATATATCTGCTTAAACTTATACAGAATATCTGTTTATGCTTATATATATCACCACTTATTATCTAGAATATCCATTTATACTTACGCACCTGTTTAGCCTTCTCTTTGGACACAAATATCTTTCTAGACTTGCAGATGTTGGCATATTGTTACAATCATATTATTACATTTATGTATATTTAGACAGAGCTATCGATTCACACTTGGCGTGTGGCACGATGAGCAGGGACACGTGGCCAGCTGCACGGCTCAAGCACGAGGGACACCCCGACCTGCCAGGGAAAAGCGCCACTGAGAGCCAGACAGAAACAAAGTACGTCAGAGCACGCTGTCAGATATTGGGGAAACACTCATAGCATCCAGTTGCCTCTCTTTTTCAGTTTTTAGAACAAATACCCATCTGCTTAAGTACACCTAATAAATTATATGCTGCACCTACTCAACAATTACTCTTAACTATGGAAGTCAACATGTAAATTAGACCATTTTATTTGCTTTAAGTTTCATTGATAGGAAAATCAGTGAGATAGAAGACATGGGTTTACTTTAAAAAATAAATAAATATCCCCATTCCTGCAGTGCAGCATAAGGCTACGAAAAAGGAGCGTCAGACTCACGAACACTTTTGGCTGCACTGCAGCACACAGGGGAACACGTTTCTGTGACCGTGACAGCTCGACTGTCGCAACCGGGAACCCGAAGCCCAGCGGTGCCACCAACCTTTGCCAGGCCTGCTGTGCTGGGCTCTGCGGAAGGAAATGGACTTTGGTTGGTTGTTTCAAAGAAAATGAACAGTCCTGTTGTTGATGAGGCCACTGCCCACTACATCACCTGGGAAGATCCACTCGGAGGGCAGGTTCATAAAATGCAGCTTCTTGGAATGAGGAATGCTGCCGTTTTGGAAGATTTCTTACCAACTGAAGTCAGAACTACACACTGTAGGTTAAGAGAAAAAAGTCACTATTGAAACAATAACTCATCCAAATCACACATGGACTCACCGCCACCAGTTACGAGGCTGAAAGTGCTTCTTGGGAACACCTGGCAAACACGCAGAACAAAACCGATTTGCCCAGGTGCTTGTATCTCTGTCAGCTTTTTGAGTACTATTCTAAGATATTTTAAAAACCTATTGAGTGAAAAAGAACAAAGCATTTGTCATTGAATCAGGTTGTTTCTTCTGGACATCTGAACTCTTACAAACACCTCCTTTCCTCTTTTAGTACAAAATCATTTCCATAGTATCATTCAATAGTAAGCCCACAGAAACAGAAGATTACGCTTTCAGGAAGAGAAAATAACCAGAGGGAGGTGAGCTCTGCACAGGTGTACCGTGCTCCAGAACAGACCTTATTTTTAGTACTCCTGGTAAAATATTTCGTATTAAAAATATAGAAGGAGAGTCGGTGCATTCTTAATGTTAACTTTAAAGTCCACTCTACAAGTACCTGAGGAAAAGTGCAGACACGCGTCCTAGCCGTACCTTGTACGGGCAGACCGCTCTGGATTCCTTCTGTCTGTCTGGTACTTCTGTAGCAGAAGACGGGGCAACCGCGGTGAAACGGTGGCAGCAGACATCCAGCTGAAAGAGGAAAAGCCCTTCAGAACAAAGCTGGAGAGGAACCTGACACTTCCTTTTTTCTTGTGAAGGCTACAGTTGAGTGGAGAAAAAAGTATTTTGCACCATCTTCAGTACAGCTGTTGATACGGCCACTGGAGCGTTTGCGTTTTTTGGATAACCAGGCCATTTTTGACTCATTGGCAGTCTGAGTTCCCTAGAACACATTTTCCCAGATACACACAGAACACAGACACAGATATCACCCAAGTATAGCCAAGATTTCCTTCCTCGCCCTGGATGCTGTCATTGAAGAGCCCAGCAGCCCATCCGTCCTCGTGAACCGCCCCACTGGAAAAAAACAAAAATTATCTTTTCCAGGCTGTTTCTTCAAAGGGTAAAGATATTTTAAATTGCAGTTATCTTTTCCAACAAAGTGATTTTGTGATTCCTTTGAAAAGGAGGGTAAGCTTGCCAGAGAAAGATAGGGACAGGGAGCAAGACAAGGTGACACAGAGAGAGGGGCAAAAGGGCCAGGGAGCAGGGCAAAGGGAAGAAGAGGCCAAAATGAGAGACAAGGAGCAGGAGACAGAGACGGTGGGAAAAATCCTAGAATGGGCAGTGGGAGAGACAGACAAAGGAGAAGTGGGCGCCGGGCTGCGGGACAGAGACAGGAAGGAGGAAACGCAGTGACAGGGAGCAGGGCAGAGCGACAGAGAAACAAAAACAAAGAGGGAAGAAGACAGAGAAACCAGGAGTAAGACAAGAAGAAGGGCAGAGAAACAGGAACCGGGGTGGGTAGGGAGCAGGACCAAGAGATGGGGTGAGGATGGAGATGGAGGAAGAAACCTGGGATGGCCAACAGGACAGGGAAGAATATGACTGTGGGTAGGGAGCAGGACACAGGGATACAGCGAGAAACAATGGGACAGGGAGCAGCATTAAAGGTCAGAAAGAATAAGAGATGAACAGGAAGGAGGAATGGAACGCTGAGATGCTGAACAAAAAACGCCAGCAACAGTGAGCAAGACAAACGAATAGAGAGAGAAGGGCAAGGCAGGAAGAAGAGAGATAGGAAGGTGGGAGATAAGAGCTGCACGTACAGGTACTGAGAAGAAAAGAACAGCAGGGAACAGGCCAGAGAAACTGTGGGGAAAAAAAGAGACTGATGCAGATCAAGACAAAGATATGGAAAAGGGAAAAACAGCTATAGAAGATGGAGCAGGACACAAAAATAGAGAGAAAAGGAGAGGTATAGGGAAGCAAAATTTTAAAATAATAATAATAAACCAAAACCACCACCAAGGAGGGGCAGGGAGGCACCAGGACACACAAGCCGGGGACGAGGCCCCGAGGGCCAGGGACTCACAGCGGCTCTCGCTTTCGGTGGCTGCCAGGAGGCTTCTAACAGCTCAGACGCTCCCGTCTCCTTCTCTCCTCCCTTCCTCTCCGGTAACTCGGGGCGCTCGGCCGTCCTCAGCCTAGGAGAACACGGTGGGGTGTCAGGGCTCCTACGAGACGAGGCTTCGGGGACATGGAGCCTCGCTGGCTCGCTCGCCAGGCAGCCGTCCCGCTCCAGGATACGCGCACGGACCCTGCCGCGCACGTTGGCCCCCGGCCCGCCGCACGCCGCGCAGAGGGAGCCTTCGCCACCCGGAGAGAGGGGCTCGCTCTCTCGCCCGCTGCAGGAAGCGGACATTGGGCCGACGGCCCCGCATTTCTTCCTCTTTACCTCTCCCCAACCTCTCTGGCTCCAGCAGCAGCAGCCCCCGTCCACGCACGGGACGTGCTCCCCTGTCCCTTCTCCCGCCACGCTGCCAGACGAGCCTCGCCAGCCCGAGGCGGGCGCAGCCAACGGCATCCCCCGGGCTGGGAGTGAACGGCCACATCCTCAGCGCGGCCTCTGGGAGAGGGAGAGAAGAAGCAGCGGCCGTTAGCACCGTAGCTCACCCCTGCCCCAGCCTGCTCCTTCCACAGGGGCCACCGGAGAGGTGCCGAGGGCCGGCTTGCTGCCTTCACAACGGGGCTTGGGAGCGGCCCAGGAACACGGGACGGGTTCGCAGGAGCTGCCGGAGCTGGGGGCGGCTGCACGGGGCGAGCGGGGCCGCGGGAGGAGGCTCGGCGGGAGCTCTGGCGAGCTGGGGACGCACCCGGCGTCTGCCCCCGGCCGGCTGTCGCCTCCTGCTCCTCTGCCGCACGCTGGGGACGGAGGACGGCACCGCGTCTCCCACCTGGGCGCTGCTCCCCAGGTTCCATTCCCCGCCTGGGCTGGGGGGTCTGCTGAGCATCGGGCGTTCACAGCTCCCCCTCAGAAACACAGAAATTCCAAATTAGAGTTCAGCCTCTGAAAAAAGTAGAGCAGGAGAAAGCAGAGGAATTAGTCAGAAGAAGGGACAGGAGAGCAGCTGAGCTAACGGAGGATTCGAGGGAAACGGGCCACCTCAAAACACAAGGCATCCTCAAAAAACCAGAGCAACTGCAGCAACGCCAGACAGCATTAAGACAAACTGACACCGTTTAGGACACGCTCAGCATAAAAGCAAACACATCCACCGGTGCAGGAAAGCATCTCGCCCCTTCCCCACAGCACCGCCACAGGACACAGCCCTGTGAGGCCACGGGATGGGCTCGTACTGAAACGGAGAAATAAGTTTGACAGCAGAGTCAATTACACCGTTAAGCAGGCAATGTTTCTTTCATCTGCACTGGGGAGCTCTGGGGGTCGTCCTCTGTAAGTGCTCCCACGACTGGATACTCTTGCATTGCTTATAGTCACACAGCTGCTACATATTAATTACAATTGTTTTAAATTTTGAACATACAATATATCTAGCCTAAGAAATAATTGATGAAGTTACTTATAAATGTTTAGTTTCTCACTCACAACACATCTATTAGTTAAATATAAACTAAGCTCTCAGCTTCTAAACAATGTGTTATTAAATCTTCTGTCTCCCTCTTGTCGTGCAGAAGGATCTAAAACGTGAAAAACATCCCCTCATCGTGCAGGCGGTCAGAAAGCATTTACCCCACGTGAACCGGTTAATGAAGGGTACATCTTCTATAACTTCATCGCAATATACATTAACTTGGTAGCTTCTCTTGAATTCCCCCCTTTTCAATATACTTGCAAACTCTTTGGCAGTATAAATCTACGAAATATTATCATCTCGCGTTGTGGTACAGCACAATTATTTGTTACCCACTAGCAGTACCAAACAGAACACTGTAGCGTAATGTAAGTAAAAACGACTAGCATCAAAATCAGAGTCCTAAGATCAATGCTGACAGAACTGCGAAGCCGCAGCTCCTGCCGGTTCTGGCGTTGGTTTCTGGCACTTCTGACCGCTTCGGGTCAAACGGCGCCTCTTCCCCCGGCCGTGGGCTGCAGTACCCGAGTTTCGCCACAGGGCGGCAGCACTGAGACCGCCGCGGCAGTCCCGGGCGAGCGGTCGTGCCGCGTTTCGCGGGAACCCCGCAAAATAAACCCCAGAAAACAAACGCGACAAAACAAAAAAGCACACAGAGAGCCGCGGAACGAAAGCCGCACGTACAGGACACAGAACCCGCCGGGCCTCGCCCCGAGCTCCCGGCGAAGCGGCGCCCGACCCGCCACGCCACCGAGCCTGCAACCGCGCCTTCGCTCCCACCAGCTTCGCCAGCTCGGCCGTAAGGGCAGCGGGGAAACCGAACCGAACGCCTCCTCACCGCGCCGGCCCATCCCACTCCCCCCGTTCCAACGGCACGGTCACCCTCGCCGCGGACGCAGTCACCTGCCGCCTCTTTCGCCGCTCCGTTCCCCTCGCACTCTCCCACCGTCCCGCGGCGGGAGGCTCCCGGCTGTCGCCTCCTTCCCCTCTGCCTTTCTGCCGCCTCCGGGGACCTCACGAAGGGCTGCCCTGAGCCGCCTACCTCCAGGTCCCCGGGCGCCGGTTGCAGCAACCGCTCCGCAACCGCCCCGACCCCCGTTCCCGTTAATTCCCGGTACCCACCCCGAGACACCACGGACCCGCTCGCCAGGACCCGCGCTGATTGGCTGCTTTCCACCCCCCCACACTGTCCCTCTATTGGATGCTCCGCCCCTCCGGCAAAATGATAGCCTGCCTAGGCACGTCAATCACCATTTTCTCCGCCTATCAGCGCTCGCAGTTTGGGCATGCACAGTAGGGAGGCAGCAGCACCCGCTCCCTTCCGCAACACGATTGGCTGCCGAGAACCAGTCAATCACCATTCTCTCGGCCCATCAGTACTCGCAGTTTGCTCATGCGCAGTACGGAGCCTCCGACACCCGCCCCTCCGGCAATCTGAGTGGCGGACAGAATGGCAATTGACGTGCCTTGGCAGCCTATCAGCGATCCGCCCCCCCCCCCAGCCTTCCCGCGCCATCTGATTGGCCCGCTCTGCACCCTCACCCGTCTGCTCTCCGCCCTGCCGGGACCCCCACGCCCTTTGCCCGCGCGGCTTCCAGCAGCCGCGTTTGAAAGGAAACAACAAAGCGCGCTCCTTTGCTTTACGCTGACAAGGGGGGCGGGTGGTCACCTACCCTTAAATTCATTGTGAACAGAGAGAGCCCTAAGGAGCTCCGGCCGGCAGGTTTCTCTCCCCTGTGCCCGGGACCGAGGAGACGCCGCCGCCTCCTGCCGCCGCCTCGCCCGTTCCCCTCGCAGCGGGGCCTCCCCGGGAGAGCCGGGGGCCTCGTTTTTTCCCGGCTGCTCGTCCGACCGCTGCCCCCCCCTTTCTGACGGGCACGACGCCGCCCGCAGCGGCAGAGTCCCCCTCTTACCCCCGGCACGGGCACCGGGCGCCGCTCCCCAGCTGCAGTTCCGGGCGGTGGCCACCAGACGGCAGCACCGAGCGCGGTCACGCAGCGCCCCCCGGGCCCCGCAGCGCGGGCGCTTTTTCTTGACCCGTGGGCAGCCTGAGCTCCCCGAACGCGCTTTCCCAGAGCCGCGCACATGGCAGACACACTGATAAAAGATAATAGCCCGACATTGCTAAAATGTGGTTTTTTCCTAAAGATGCCTTCTGTCCTAATAAAATACATTGCCTCTCCCTGTGCCCCGTGTCTTGTCTGCAGCAGTAACTCGGCTCGCCCGCAGCTGTGGCAGCTCTGCTGCTGCTACAGGGTCAGTTCCAGCCCTTACCCTCGGCTGAGCAGCAGCCGGGCAGGCGCTGCTGCTCTGGGCGCTGCGCATCCTTCAGGAACGGTTCTCAAACGATCCTGTGCAACGATGTCCAGAGCCAGGACCCCCGCGGCGGGGGACAGGAGCACACGGCCGGGCCCGTCCCGGCTCGGGGCTGTTTCCGCAGTCGCTGTGAGCTGATCCGTGAGCTGGAACCAACCTCCCCATGCCCCGGCCCGGCCCTTTGTCCCCGGCTTTCCCAGGGCAGCGCAGCGGGCTGGGTCACACCAACTGTTCTCTGCTGGCACCACCCAGCCGGGTCACCTGTGTCTGCGGTTGTGGGGACACCCCACGGGCTCCCTGGAAACGGACATCACAGCACTGAGAGGGGGCGTTCAGGAGCCTCTGCGCTTTTGGGTTGGTTTGTTTGGGGTTTTTTTCCTTTTGTTGTTTTGATCGTTAGCTTCTTGTTGTCGGTTGGTTTGTTTTTAAGCTGTTACTCTATATAGCTCATCCATGGTGCTTATAGAGCATGGGTAAATCTACCCTGCTTCCTCACAGGAGACAACCATCTCGCTTTACAACAGGTGATTGAATCTGCTATAGAAAAGTTCAACCACCTCCTGTACAGCAAAGGATAAAAGAAAGTATGGATTTTTGTTGCATCTAATCCCCAATGCAAGTACCCATTAACAATACATTAGCAGTGGGTTCCTTCAAATATTCACAGTGAAGGTAGTTCCTGGCACGATTGTATTAGCGTTCTTACTATTTTACGGGAGAAACACAGGGCACAGCTGATTTTGCCCACGTGCAGCGCAGTGATCACACGGGTGCGGTGAACCGGGTGGAAGGCCCTAGAAAAGGAAAATCAGCCTCCGGGTGCAGGGCCAAAACAGAAATCCTTTTCAAACTGTGCCATTTTAAAAAGCTACCAGGGGTATAAAGCAGAAAAAAGAGCAGTGAATGTGTATAATGACACAATTCGATGGTTCTCCAGTTCCATGATGTGCTCTTTTACTAACAGTGTCTGCTGGAGTGGATACCCTGGACACCAACAAGCGGGTCCTGGTGCTGTGCCCATGGTGATTCATCCACTGTGGCCGTGGGTGTCAGGCCCTGATACAATAGACACAAAACCTTGGGAGGGAGGTGATCACAGTAGAACGCTTAAAGATAATGAGCTAGCAGACTTGATTTAATCTTTATTTAAAAATACACATGGCTGCTGTCTTTTCTACAGTTTAGGTAGGACGGGCTCCAATATCTCTATGAATTACAATACATGACAAAAATTAAAGGGGGAAAGCTCTATTTTTACAATGGTAAATACAGTCTAAATCAATTTGGGAAACAGGTAAAGGGGTGTAGCAAATGAGGCACAGACGATCCTGTTTTATCTCAGAAGGCTTTGGCGTATTTACAGCTTTAGGCACAGCGTGTCCAATCCCGTATAAAATGCACTGTCCATACCAATTCAGCCTGTCCCCCGATATAAGGACATCAGGATGCCACCCTGCATTCACCAAGGGACAATCCTGATCTAATGTTCTCTGTGTATTCTACACCAATATCTGTTCGTCAACAAACCTTTTACTGGTTTCAATTTCTTTCCCTGATTGTCCTTTTTCAAATACAATGCGTATGTAACATTTTGTATTGTGTAATATGCATTATATAATAGACAATATATGATTTAAAACATATATCTTACTATATATTACATGTAGTGCATTGCTATACTACACATCTCAAGGTATACCCACCCAGACCTGTGCAGCATATTAATATTCTTTACAGTGGCCACCATTAATTACAATATTCAATCAGATTCCCCCTGGTAGCTTTCCCCAGGGAGTCAAACGATCCTTTTCCAATGTCACAAAATACAGCCGGGGGGGACTTCTTTCGAATCCCTCCTGTCCCTTGTCCACTACCTATTTCACAATCACAATAACAAACAATTGGTTAACCGTAAGTATTGGACTATAAAATCACCCAAGACACAAGTAACAACAAATCACTAAAGACACAAACAATTATACAATTGCTAAGGCACAAACAGCAAAATCACTAAAGGTACCTTTATCAAATTACTGTTCCCTTGTTTTTCTCTTTTATTTATTGTTTTCTCATTTTCCTCTTTAGTTTTTTATTTCTTTTTAATTTACCCAATTTACCAAAATGCGCAGACCCAACGCGCTGGTGTTGCCCACGTCTCGCGCAGGCAGCCTGCAAACAAACCAGACTATGAAAGTGCCTTATCTCATTGATGGGGTTTTACCCACGTCTCGAGCTGGCCCGAGGATCCGTGATCCCTTCCGGGAATTCCCCGGTGCCGGCACAAGGTCCCAGAGATCCTGGGGTCCACGGGAGGTCAGGCAGATTATCCCATCCTCGTCGCCAGAAAACGATACCGAAAAGTCGGCAAACAGACTCTCTAACACTGTTTTGAAAGTGTTAAAAAGCAGGCACTTTTATTACGGCGCGCTGGGCACTCGGGGGATCGCTCCTCTAATCCAGCGTGCGTTCCGCTTTCCTCTGGTTTTACATATCCTGGAACTCCTGAAACAGCAAAACACGCCAACCACTGTTTACAGACGTCCCGTGCTCTTTCACCAGTGCGTGCAGCCGCAACGAGAAATCTGGAATGAGCGTCTACAGAAACACATACGTATTTACCCACTTCAGAACAACGCGTTACATCAGCTGGCCGTAATGTCAGTAATCCCTCCTGGATTAACACCCTCTTTGGATGGCACCGGTGCTGACTGTTGGCAATCAGGGCAGGACATAAGAACGCTCCTGGCCTGATCCGTTGTAATTTGAAATTGTCGTTTTAACGACTTTGCATTCTGGTGAAAGAGTTTATGTGATAATTTACCTTGCTCCAAGGCTTTAGGCACAGTAAGCGGCACAGCTCGTGCATCGGCCCTCCTATTGCCTTCCACAAGAGGTCCTGGAAGGGCAGCGCGAGAGCGGATGTGCGCTGCATAAAAACCATGACGTCTATGATTTATTAGGAACCATAGCATTCTCAATTCAGCCATCAAAAGAGGATTATCCTCTTCCTTCAGAAAAGAAGCTTCCAGGCGGTTAAGTATGCCAGCTGCATAATATGAGTCAGTTACAACATTCAAAGGCTCATTACAGAACACTCAAAAGCGATCCTAACAGCTGTCAGCTCAAGAACTTGTTTGACCCTTGGTCTCCTTTTTCTACCTTGTGTTTGGAACACTGGGTATCTGAGTTTAGCCACATAATTACAACTTTACGTGAGCGACCAAAGGCATCAGTAAATACAGTCTTGTCACTTACTGGTCGTTGCTGACAGCAGCATTTGCCCTACAACGGTAAATTACCAATTTCAGCCCACAGTTTATGTTGGGGGTAATAAACTGATATGTTCCCTGCATATGTTGCCAATGCAATCTGGAAATTCACATCTTCAGTTAATTACCATTGCAAATTCTCCTTTGTTGTAGGAATAAATATACATTCAAAGTCTGTCCCATACATAGCATACAAACATTCTCTGCCTTTAATTATTGGGTTTGCATACATTTCTTTTATTATCCAAACTGTTTTCATTGGTGTGTGAGCTAGAAAAACCCATTCCAACTCTTAAAGAATCACTTAATGACTTGTCCCATTGAAACGGTACTGCAAACGGTTGGACGGTATTGGCTATGAGTGCCAGCCAAACTGGCAGCTGCAAATTGCGTCCCCATCCCTATTTTTGTTCAACAGCATCGAATACTTTCTATATGGCCTGCTGAGCTTTGTCATCCAATACCTGAGTAGACAATAAATTCAGGTCTCCTTTCAAAAGTGTAAAAAGTAGACACAGTTCCTCTGTGGCAATGCCCAAAATAGGTCGGAGCCAATTTATGGCTCCTAGCAATTTTGTAAGTCATTTAAGGTCATGATATTATGGAATTTAAGAGTTACTGGCTAAGGAATGATTTCTTGTTCTGTTATTTGCCACCCCAAATATTTCCATGGAGCAGTTTTCTGAATTTTTTCTTGTGCAATTTGTAATCTAGCCTTTTGTATAGCGTTACATAGGACTTGCATTACTTGTTGTAGTTCCTGCTCTTATAACATGACAAGCAAGATATCATCCATATAACGACAGATACAAGCTGAGGGGTACAGCTTCCTCACAGGTTGTACAGCTGCTGCAACTACTGTCTTGCAAATGGTTGGACTATTTCTCATCCCTTGTGGTGATACCACCCAATGCTATCTCTTCATAGGCTCCTCTTGATTAAGTGAAGGAACACAAAATGCAAATCTGGGGGCATCCTCAGGATGTAGCAAGGTGGCACAGGTGTCCATGCCATAATTTTGATTTCACCTTGATAATCAGAGTCAATTACTCCAGGTAAAACAAACAAACCCAATTTGGTAGTAGATGATCAACCTATTAACAAAGCATGCACACTAGGCACTAAAGGCCCCCACACTCCTCTGGGAATAAGCAATACCACAGCAGTAATTAATTATCATCACTGACGGGCTGGCAGCCAAGTCCAGCCCTGCACTTCCAGCTGTTCCAGGGAAGAGATCTCGGGTCATGAGTTTAGACTTGAATTTATTTGATGGGGGTGGGGGAAGTCCTGTCCCCCACCTCCTGGGAAGGGTTAATTGGCTCCCCCTTTACATTAATCCTTGAATGATGTTCACTCACACAGTGCTTGCCCTTTCCCCATTTTGGACGATCTCTAGGAGGTACAGCCTTCGAAGTCTGGCGTGCATACTTTGTGTAATCTTTCTTTACACGACCCAGTGTCCCACAACAAAAACAATTCGATTTCAGTTCTGTTCCCAATACTTGTAACTGTGCTGCTAAAGCAGCAGCTAGAGAGCTGGTATAATGTTCAGTTGACTTATGTTTTGACACACTCTCATATCTGCTATAGTACACCTTTCCCTATTCCCCAAATCCTGCAACACACGCTGACAATCAGCATTAGCATTCTCAAAAGCCAATTATTTTAGTAACAACTCATGCGCTGTGTCATTATCAATTTGTCTCTCCAAAGCAGTTTGCAAGCGGTCTAAAAACAGCGCATAAGGTTCCTGTGATCCTTGCAAGATTTTTGAAAAGGACGTATTGGCATCTCTCCCAACCTCCAGTAACTTCCGAACCACTTTCATTGCTAGTTTTGCTATTACACCACATATATATCTCTCTGGGTTACGCAACTTGATTATCTGGCAAAGCATGGGCACATTCCCCAGCTAAAGGACTGCAATCAATCCATCTCATCCGATATGCATTATCAACGGTCTCTATAGTACAGTTCTCCCAAAAATCAGATAACTACTAGTCAATATACTGTATGGTTAAGATCATTTTCAACAAAGAACGCCAGTCATGTGGAGTAAGTTCGTAAGAGGAGCTTAATGCTTCAAAAATGTATAACAAATTATAAAGTAACCCCATTTTCTTTAGCTAATGTTGGTAATTCCTTTACAACATCATATGGTAGCTGCTGAAAGCCTGGAGATTGCTGTTCACAACAGATCACTGGGCATGCCGTAACCACTTTCGAGTCTCCTGTTTTCAAAGCCTCTTCTCTACATTTATCCCACATGGTTTAATTAGTGCGCACTTTCAGTTGCAAAGTAACATCCGGGGGGAATAAATCAGGCTCTTACTCTGGGTCCGTCGGGCCAGGATCAAGGGGCTTGTCAGGCGACTCCCACAAACCATCATTTGCCAAAAGTGTTCACTGTAGTGTACATGCAGGGGCTTTGTTATCAGCCAATCCTTTATCCACTACTACATCTGTGGTCAGTGCATTTTTGCCTAATCTATCTACAGGATCCCCCTCCTTCCCTGGCAAGGGAGGAGCAGAAGGTTCACAATTAGTTGCAACCCGCGCAACTACTTCCTTCTGAGTCGCTATTAAAGCAGACATAATTTTTGCCCAAGTAGATAAATATTCACAAGCAGCTTTATCTCCAGTTGCTGCCTGTTCATATAATTCTTGTTCAACTTTCTGCCATGCCTCCAACTAAAATGTACCAGTTGTAGGAAAGTCCAGCACATGATCAGCAAGCCTTTCTTATAAAGTCATTAATCGGACTACTGGTACATTGTGATTTTGCTTTCTTAATAAAAGTTGAAGGACATCTAGGGTTTGTTTGGTTCAAGGGATAACTTCCCTCCTATGGTTCCAAATTGCTCATCTTTTCTTGCTGATGGGTGCACGCTGTGGTTTCTGTTTCCTGGCTCTGTTTCCCTGTCCTTGTTCAATTGGGCTTTGCCACCAGAACGGCTGCTGCCTTTACAGCCGCACTCAAAGTCCCTGTTCGGGTGCCATTTGTAGTGAATGTGGCACCGACTCTCTTTTAAGGTGAGACAAGAGACATTTGTTACAAACTCAGGTTTGCATTTATACTCGCTATGATGCTTGCTCAAGCATTTGCTGATTTGGTAAGTTCGTCATAACATAAGTGATATATTGGTACTGCCATAAAAGCATCGTTGTCTATACCACAAGCTACCCCCGTCATCCCCCTTGATGTATCATTCCTGTACCAATCCCTCTGTCCTCGATGTATCACGTAGCATACAGTACATGCTTCTTGTGTTATTCCACTAATGATTGTTCTCACGCTGTCAACTCTCACAGTTTCTCATAGGCCCAATGTCAGAATACTGCCACAATCACCTTTCTCCTTCCTTGAGCTCTCCTGACCTGCGGTTCCACCACCGTTGTCTTCTTTCTTGATCCCTCTTGACTCACAGGTGCCCTCCAATCCTCTTTCTCGATCACTCTTCCTCACAGGTTCGCCTCCTTCCTTACTTTTCCTTTGCACGCTGCTCCACCTGAAGAGAAACACACAGAGGACTGAGCTACATCAGCCCCAGGGCACTACAGTCAGACGGGGGCTGAATCTGGGGGCTGACACCTCCCCACACCCCACAGCGTGCCCGCCTTGCCTTGGCCCCGGCCCCTCACACAGCCCTTCCCCTCAGCTCTGCCCCTCCGCTGCAGCACAGCTTCCGCACATGCCCTGCTCAGGCTGGACCCCAGTTTCATGGGTTAGAGATATCATAGCTCAGTACAAATCCCCACGGTCCTCACCTGCTGTTTGGTGCTTGTGGAGGGTCACACTCCCTGTGCCCCAGGACACTGGCCCTGCCCGGCCCTGCGGGAGTGTCTGGAGCTGCCGCTGGCTGGTTCTCCAGCTTTAGGGTCACCCGCAGAAGCCCGCTCTCCTCAGCTCTGCACACCCATCCAGTTGCGCCGCCCAGGCAAAGTCAGCTTCACCCTCTGCTCTACACCTCACCTGCAAACAACCAACTTTCAACTGACAACTGTCCAAAACCCACCGACAAACTCTCCAAATCTCAGCCTTTCGCTTGCAACTGCTGCCTCTAGTGCATCTCACAGACAAGCCTTCAAAATCCCCTCATCCTGCAATAATACTCCAGCACTGATCACCTGCGGGAACAACTACCACAATACCAGGCAAACACCAACCAGTTCTGGCACAGAAATATCACCTTCTCCTCAAGATTCCACCCTACACCAACTGCTGACAAACACACGCTGTCCTCACCAAAGCCAAACGCTGCAACAACCAGCGACAACTCAAATTTGCGTGGGCGGTGCAAAATTGCAGGGGTGAGCTAACGCAGAGCTGGGCTTGAAAGCTGCAGAGTGTGCACCCTGTGGTATAACGTGGCGAGCTACTGCCATTCTGCCTTCTCCCTGGGAGAAGCGCGTGAGCAGAGGCTGCTTCAAGGCACGATGGGAACGGTTTGGTTCTCCGGGTCTCTCAGGGCGAGAGCGATAAATGTGATCTGTGTCGTGGCGCAGGAACTTCCCGTACACTTGCTCCTCCATTCGGTCTCGGGTGCTGCAAGAGAGGGAGCGAGAGATTCAGGGCAAGATTGACAACCTCGGCGTCCCCGTCCCAGCCACGGGTCACCCAAACCTGCAGACATCCCGGGAGGCCCCCTAAGATTTACACTCCCCTATGCCCCACCCTTGAAGCCTGGACATCGCCAGAACCATAGAGCAAGTATTTCTTGAGGAGGCACCCAAAGGGTCCGTGTTCTCTTTCAGGCAGATGCTAGCGCAAGATTGCAAATCATCTCACAGCTACCAGGAAGGTAAAAAACAACGTCTTGAAATGGGAAAGGAACAGGTATTGTTTCTCTTCATCACCTCCCTCATTGCCACGTTATCAAGGTCTCCCGCAATGTTCCACAGGAAACTTGAAGCTTGGAATTCCTGGTATTCTGAACCTGGGCAAGAAAGGAAGAAAAGCATGAGACTGATCATAAAGAGGGTGGCTGCTCGTAACATGGAAAGAGCAGTAACAAGGTAAAAAGATATCACTTTTCCTTAGAGAGCTCTCAAAGCTGCCTGTTAAGGACAAGAAAAACAAACTTGTGACGGACCATTACTTAAAATCCAAGGCCCAGGAAGCGATCTAATGTACATTGAAACGCGGGCCACGAGACAGTGGAAGTGCCACGAGCTGAGACTGAAGGGACAGAGGATGAATTTCCAAAGAAGTTTAGGTTTCGATGTCAAAACGGAAAATTCTACGTCATTAAAATATAATGCAAAAGTCAGTGTAAAATCAAGTAAGGCAACGACTCCAAATGAACTCCCAGGCGCTTCAGTCACTCAGCAGATCAAAAATGCAGATCATTTCTCACCTGCCCACCTCCCAAACCCCAGCCTATGTCCCCTGCTTCCAGCTTACCTGAGCCCAGATTAAAGGAGGATTTCAGAGGCCATGCCAAGTTCTGCTGCTCCTCGTTCGGGTTGCCAGTCTTCCTCCTCGCTCTGGAATTGCAGGTCAACCGCCTTCCTGTTCTTCTTTGATGGACGCTGAGCTGCCGCGTTACCCGCTGCCGTCTGAGCGGATCTCGGGGAGCCTCTGGAACCGCCAGAGCGCTCCCCCCACCAACATTCTCTTGCCTTGTTTTCGGGGTTCCTCTTCACCAGCTGAGGCGCCCTCCCACCCCCCGCCGCCCTCTTACCTTTTTCTAGAGGTCTCTTGAGCCACCAGCAAGCTCCCCCGCACCTTCCCTCAGCGATCTTGGCCCGCCAGAGGCCTGCCCCTCGTCAGCCTCCTCCCCTTTTCCTGGGTGCTGCTTGAACCACTGGTGGGCTCCCCTCCACCATCCTCTCGTCCTTTGTAGGGGAGTCTCGTGACTCACCAGAGCGCTCTCCGCCGTTGCCTTGCTGGGGTTATTGACACCGCTTGACTTGCCAGAGCGCTCCCCCTCGCAGTTCTCTTGTTGGATTTCTTGGGACCTTTTGAACCAGTGGAACAACGGGAATGCTCCCCCCCACTGGGACCTTGCCTTTCTTCAGTGCGATCTTGACGTGCTGGAGCACTTCCCCGCGCCGTCCTCTTGCCTTTTACTGGGGAGTCTCTTGAATATCCACAGCACTCCCCCCTGCCATCCTTTACCAGATTTTTTGACACTTCTTGACATCTCGGAGTGCTCTCACTCACCCTTGTCTTGCCTATTTTCAGGGCGCTCCTGTCCCGCTGGATGCTCCTCCCTGCTGTCCTATTGCCAGATTGAGAATTCTCGACCTGTCCCAGCGCTACCCCACCGTCCTTCTGCCTTCTACCTGGGAAGTCACTTGAAGAACTGGAGCACTCCCCCCTGCTGTCCTCTTGCCTTTCTTCACTGAGATTTTGGCCTGCCAGAGCACTCCTCCCTGTTGTCCTCTCACTGGATTTCTTGGGACCTCTTGACCCACTGGGTCTCTCCTCCTGCTGTCCTTTTGCCTTTCTTTAGTACAATCTCAGCCTGCTGGAGCGCTCCCCCTCGCCGTCCTCCTGCTGGATTTCTTGGAACCTCTTGACCCCTTAGGGCGTTCCCCCTGCCACCCTCTTGTGGTTTTTGGGGGAGTCTTGTGATCAACCAGGCCGTTTCCCCCCACCATCCTCTTCCCCTTTTCCTGGGTGCTTCTTGATCCACCAGAGTGCTCTCAAAGCTGCCTGTTACCATCCTCTAACCATTCTCTTGCCTTTTTTGGTGGAGTCTTGTGACTCACCGGAGCGTTCTCCACCATTGTCTTGCTGGATTTGTTGACATCGCTTGACCTGCCGGAGCGCTCCCCCTCACAGTTCTCTTCCTGGATATCTTGGGACATTTTGAACCACTGCGGGGGCTCCCACCCGCCATCCTCTTACCGCATTTATTGAGACGTCCTGATCTGCTGGATTGCTCTCCCCCTGGCCTTCCTCTTGCACTTTTTTGGGGGAGTCTTCTTCACACATCCGAGCGCTCTCCCTCACCCTTGTCTTGCCTCTAGTCAGGGCGCTCTTCTCCCGCTGGAACGCTCCTCCCCGCCATCCTATTGCCAGACTGAGAATTCTTGACCTGCCGCAGTCCTGCCCCACCATGCTCCTGCCTTCTGCCTGGGAAGTCACTTGAAGAACTGGAGCGCTCTCCCCCGCTGTCCTCTTGCCTTTCCTCAGTGGGATTTTGGCCTGCTAAAGAGCTCCTCCCTGTCGTCCTCTTGCTGGATTTCTTGGGTCCTCTTGACCCATTAGGGCGTTCCCCCTGCCACCCTCTTGTGTTTTCTGGGGGAGTCTTGTGACCAACCAGAGTGCTCCCCCCCACCATCTTCTTCCCCTTTTCCTGGGTGCTTCTTGATCCACCAGAGTGCTCCCCTGCACCATTCTCTTGCCTTTTTTTGGGGGAATCTTGTGACTCACCGGAGCGTTTCCCACCATTGTCTTGCTGGATTTCTTCACACCGCTTGACCTGTTGGAGCGCTCTCCCTCACAGTTCTCTTGCTGGATATCTTGGGACCTCTTGAACCACTGGGGAGCTCCCACCTGCCACCTTCTTACCGCATTTATTGAGACTTCCTGATCTGCTGGATTGCTCTCCCCACCGGCCTTCCTCTTGCACTTTTTGGGGGAGTCTTCTTGACACGTCCGAGTGCTCTCCCTCACCCTCGTCTTGCCTCTAGTCAGGGCGCTCTTCTCCCGCTGGAACGCTCCTCCCCGCCATCCTATTGCCAGACTGAGAATTCTTGACCTGCCGCAGTCCTGCCCCGCCATGCTCCTGCCTTCTGCCTGGGAAGTCACTTGAAGAACTGGAGCGCTCTCCCCCGCTGTCCTCTTGCCTTTCCTCAGTGGGATTTTGGCCTGCTAAAGAGCTCCTCCCTGTCGTCCTCTTGCTGGATTTCTCGGTACCTCTTGACCCACTGGGTCTCTCCTCCTGCCGTCCTTTTGCCTTTCCTTAGTACATTCTTGGTCTGCTGGAGTGCTCCCCCCCACCATCCTCTTGCTGGATTTCTCGGGACCCCTTGTCCCATATAGGACATGGCCCCCCACCACCATCCTGTTGTGTTTTTTAGGAGAGTCTTGTGATCGACCAGAGCGCTCCCCCCTTGACATCCTCTTCCCCTTTTTCTGGGTGACTTTTGAACCACTGGTGAACTCTCCCCCATCATCCTCTTGCCACATATATTGAGACTTGTTGATCCGCCAGAGCGCTTCCCCCACTGTCCTCTTGCCAGATTTACTGATACCTCTTGTCCTGTCAGAGCGCTCCCTCTCGCAGTCCTCTTTGTTCAGTTTGTAGGGTAGGAGGGGGGATCTCTGATTACAGAAAGGTCCCTTTGTTCTAGGAGACATTCCCTTGCTCCATGCTTCAGGTTGCCCATCTTCCCTCTCATTTTCAATATGCACGTCCATCACCTTCCTCCTCTTCTTTCTTGATCCCTCGACTCCCGGATGAACTCAAATCCTCTTTCTTGATCACTCTTTCTCGTAAGTTCACAACCTTACTTTCCTTTCTTGCTTTCGCCTTTGTGAGCTGCTCCACCCAAACCGAAATGCCCTGAAGACAGAAATACACCCACCCCAAGCCCGTACAGTCACATAGGGGGTGAGTCCGCTCGCTGACGCATCCCCACATCCCACAGCAAGCCCACCTTGCCTTGGCCCCGGCCCCCCGCACAGGCCTTCCCACCAACCCAGCCCCTCCGTAGCAGCACAGTTTCCCAGCATGCACCCCACAAAGACTTTCTTTGCCAGTCACCCCTGGCACTTACAGCAACACACCACATCAGCATCAAGAGCCCTGGGAGTGGAGAGCTGGCCAGGCCCTCACCCCGGCAGGATCCTCTTCCCCCTCCTTTAGCTGATGGCAGACAGACAAGACACCTCCCAAGAGGTGTCCAGCCCTCTCTCTCAACCACTCATGAGTACAAAAGCCCAGCCTCTACTCACCCACCCCGCCTCCCAAAACCCCACCAGCAGCCCCTGGTCCCAGCTGAACAGCAGCCAGTGCTGAAGATCTGGCTCGTGTTGTCGGACACAACCTTCCCATGGATGTCTGGGCCCCTGAGCAGTTTCCAGGGGTGGGAGGGCGCAGTCCTGATTACAGGGAGGTCCCTGTCCCAAGGGGGACATTTTCTTCCTCCTCACTCCTGACTCGCAGCTCCATCACCTTCCTCCTCTTCTTTCTTGATCCCTCCTGACTCGCAGGTCTACCACCGTCATCTTCTTTCTTGATCCCTGTTGACTTGCAGATGCACTCCAATCCTCTTTCTTGATCGCTCTTCCTCGTAGGTTCACCACCTTCCTCTTCTTTCTTGCTTTCGCCTTTGCGAGCTGCTCCACCCGAACAGAGATGCACAGAAAACAAAAATATACCCACCCCAGGCCCGTACAGTCACACGAGGGGGCGAGTCCGGTCGCTGACGCATCCCCACACCCCACCACAAGGCCACCTTGCCTTGGCCCCGGCCCCCCGCACAGGCCTTCCCACCAACCCAGCCCCTCCGTAGCAGCACAGTTTCCCAGCATGCACCCCACAAAGACTTTCTTTGCCAGTCACCCCTGGCACTTACAGCAACACACCACACCAGCATCAAGAGCCCTGGGAGTGGAGAGCTGGCCAGGCCCTCACCCCGGCAGGATCCTCTTCCCCCTCCTTTACCTGCTGGCAGACAGACACCTCCCAAGGGATGACCACCCTGCTCCCTTAACTGCTCCCAAGTCCAAGAGCCCAGCCCCTGCTCACCACCCCCACCTCCCAAAACACAGCCAACAGCCCCTGCTCCCATTTTACCACTTTACCCCCGAGCATGGTTTCTAGGGGTGGGAGGGGGACGCACTAATCACAGATCGTTCCCTGTGCTTAAGGATACATTCTCCTTCTCGCTGGCTCAGCCTGCCCATCTTCCTCCTCACTCTTGACTCGTAGCTCCATCACCTTTCTCCTCTTTTGTCCCCTCCTCACTCACAGGTCCACCACTGTCATCTTCTTTCTTGACTCTGCTTGACTCACAGGTGCGCTCCAATCCTCTTTCGTGATCGCTCTTCTGTGTCAGTACACGGAAGACCGGGCACATGAGAAACTGCAAGAGTCAACAGCATGAGAACAAGCATTAGTGGAAAAATACAAGAACAAAGGACTGTATGCTATGTGATACATCAAGGACAGAGGAGTTGATACAGGATTGATGCATCAAGGACAGAGGGACAGCTTGTGATAGACAAAAAAGGTGTTTATGGCAGTGACTTTGGTGGGAACACAAAACACATCACTTATGTAATGACTAACTTAGCTAATCAACAAATGCTTGAGCAAGCATCATAGCGAGTATAAACGCAAGCCTGAATTTGTAATAAACATCTCTCATTGCACCTTAAAAGAGAGTCCGTACCGCATTCGCTACAAATGGCGCCCTGGAACAGGGACTTTCAGCGTGCCTATAAAGGCAGTAGCCGCCCTGGTAGCGAAGCCCAATCGAACCAGGAAACAGGACCGGGAACCAGGACAGTGCGCGCCCACCACCAACGAAAGGTGAGCGATTGGGAACCATGGGAGGGAAGTTATCCCTTAAGCAAAGACAAACCCTGGATGTCCTTCAACATGCGCTACAAACGCAAAATCAGGATGTATCAGGGGTCTGATTGGTGAGTTTATTAGAATGGATTGCTAATCATGTGCTAGACTTTCCTACAACTGGTACATTTCAGTTGGAGACATGGCACAAAGATGAATGAGAATTATATGAACAGGTAACGACTGGAGATAAAGCTGCTTGCAAATATTCATCTACTTGGGGAAAAATTATGACTACTAAGATACAGGATACAGGACTGATACATCAGGGACAGAGGGACAGCTTACTATAGAAAAAAATGCGTATATGGCAGTTACATCGCTCATGTAATGTCTAACTTAGCTAAAGAGCAAATGCTTGAGCAAGCATCATAGCGAGTATAAATGCAAACCTGAGTTTGTAATAAATGTCTCTCATGGCACCTTACCGTGAGTCCACGCCAGATTCGCTACACTCTTCCTCATAGGTTCACCACCTTCCTCTCCTTCCTTGCTTTTCCTTTGCAGGCTGCTCCACCTGAAGAGAAACACACAGAGGACTGAGCTACACCAGCCCAAGGGCACTACAATCAGACAGGGGCTGAGTCCGGGGGCTGACACCTCCCCACACCCCACAACGAGCCCACCTTGCCTTGGCCCCAGCCCCTCGCACATGCCTTAGAGATATCATAGCTCAGTACAAATCCCCACAGTCCTCACCTGCTGTTTGGTGCTTGCGGAGGGTCACACTCCCTGTGCCCCAGGGCACTGGCCCTACACAGCCAAGCTCGGCAGCGGGACTGTCTGGAGCTGCCGCTGGCTGGTTCTCCAGCTTTAGGGTCACCCGCAGAAGCCCGCTCTCCTCAGCTCTGCACACCCATCCAGTTGCGCCGCCCAGGCAAAGTCAGCTTCACCCTCTGCTCTACACCTCACCTGCAAACAACCAACTCTTCAACTGACAACTGTCCAAAACCCACCGACAAACTCTCCACACCTCAGCCTTTCGTTTGCAACTGCTGCCTCTAGTGCATCTCACAGACAAGCCTTCAAAATCCCCTCATCCTGCAATAACACTCCAGCACTGATCACCTGCGGGAACAACTACCACAATACCATGCAAACACCAACCAGTTCTGGCACGGAAATATCACTTTCTCCTCAAGATTCCACCCTACACCAACTGCTGACAAACACACGCTGTCCTCACCAAAGCCAAACGCTGCAACAACCAGCGACAACTCAAATTTGCGTGGGCGGTGCAAAATTGCAGGGGTGAGCTAACGCAGAGCTGGGCTTGAAAGCTGCAGAGTGTGCACCCTGTGGTATAACGTGGCGAGCTACTGCCATTCTGCCTTCTCCCTGGGAGAAGCGCGTGAGCAGAGGCTGCTTCAAGGCACGATGGGAACGGTTTGGTTCTCCGGGTCTCCCAGGGCGAGAGCGATAAATGTGATCTGTGGCGTGGCGCAGGAACTTCCCGTACACTTGCTCCTCCATTCGGTCTCGGGTGCTGCAAGAGAGGGAGCGAGAGATTCAGGGCAAGATTGACAACCTCGGCGTCCCCGTCCCAGCCACGGGTCACCCAAACCTGCAGACATCCCGGGAGGCCCCCTAAGATTTACACTCCCCTATGCCCCACCCTTGAAGCCTGGACATCGCCAGAACCATAGAGCAAGTATTTCTTGAGGAGGCACCCAAAGGGTCCGTGTTCTCTTTCAGGCAGATGCTAGCGCAAGATTGCAAATCATCTCACAGCTACCAGGAAGGTAAAAAATAACGTCTTGAAATGGGAAAGGAACAGGTATTGTTTCTCTTCATCACCTCCCTCATTGCCACGTTATCAAGGTCTCCCGCAATGTTCCACAGGAAACTTGAAGCTTGGAATTTCTGGTATTCTGAACCTGGGCAAGAAAGGAAGAAAAGCATGAGACTGATCATAAAGAGGGTGGCTGCTCGTAACATGGAAAGAGCAGTAACAAGGTAAAAAGATATCACTTTTCCTTAGAGAGCTCTCAAAGCTGCCTGTTAAGGACAAGAAAAACAAACTTGTGACGGACCATTACTTAAAATCCAAGGCCCAGGAAGCGATCTAATGTACATTGAAACGCGGGCCACGAGACAGTGGAAGTGCCACGAGCTGAGACTGAAGGGACAGAGGATGAATTTCCAAAGAAGTTTAGGTTTCGATGTCAAAACGGAAAATTCTACGTCATTAAAATATAATGCAAAAGTCAGTGTAAAATCAAGTAAGGCAACGACTCCAAATGAACTCCCAGGCGCTTCAGTCACTCAGCAGATCAAAAATGCGGATCATTTCTCACCTGCCCACCTCCCAAACCCCAGCCTATGTCCCCTGCTTCCAGCTTACCTGAGCCCAGATTAAAGGAGGATTTCAGAGGCCATGCCAAGTTCTGCTGCTCCTCGTTCGGGTTGCCAGTCTTCCTCCTCGCTCTGGAATTGCAGGTCAACCGCCTTCCTGTTCTTCTTTGATTGACGCTGAGCTGCCGCGTTACCCGCTGCCGTCTGAGCGGATCTCGGGGAGCCTCTGGAACCGCCAGAGCGCTCCCCCCACCAACATTCTCTTGCCTTGTTTTCGGGGTTCCTCTTCACCAGCTGAGGCGCCCTCCCACCCCCCGCCGCCCTCTTACCTTTTTCTAGAGGTCTCTTGAGCCACCAGCAAGCTCCCCCGCACCTTCCCTCAGCGATCTTGGCCCGCCAGAGGCCTGCCCCTCGTCAGCCTCCTCCCCTTTTCCTGGGTGCTGCTTGAACCACTGGTGGGCTCCCCTCCACCATCCTCTCGTCCTTTGTAGGGGAGTCTCGTGACTCACCAGAGCGCTCTCCGCCGTTGCCTTGCTGGGGTTATTGACACCGCTTGACTTGCCAGAGCGCTCCCCCTCGCAGTTCTCTTGTTGGATTTCTTGGGACCTTTTGAACCATTGGAACAACGGGAATGCTCCCCCCCACTGTGACCTTGCCTTTCTTCAGTGCGATCTTGACGTGCTGGAGCACTTCCCCGCGCCGTCCTCTTGCCTTTTACTGGGGAGTCTCTTGAATATCCACAGCACTCCCCCCTGCCATCCTTTACCAGATTTTTTGACACTTCTTGACATCTCGGAGTGCTCTCCCTCACCCTTGTCTTGCCTCTAGTCTGGGCGCTCTTCTCCCGCTGGAACGCTCCTCCCCGCCATCCTATTGCCAGACTGAGAATTCTTGACCTGCCGCAGTCCTGCCCTACCATGCTCCTGCCTTCTGCCTGGGAAGTCACTTGAAGAACTGGAGCGCTCTCCCCCGCTGTCCTCTCGCCTTTCCTCAGTGGGATTTTGGCCTGCTAAAGAGCTCCTCCCTGTCGTCCTCTTGCTGGATTTCTTGGGACTTCTTGACCCATTAGGGCGTTCCCCCTGCCACCCTCTTGTGGTTTTTGGGGGAGTCTTGTGACCAACCAGGCCGTTTCCCCCCACCATCCTCTTCGCCTTTTCCTGGGTGCTTCTTGATCCACCAGAGTGCTCCCCTGCACCATTCTTTTGCCTTTTTTGGGAGAGTCTTGTGACTCGCCGGAGAGTCCTCCACCATTGTCTTGCTGGATTTCTTGACATCGCTTGACCTGCCGGAGCGCTCCCCCTCGCAGTTCTCTTGCTGGATTTCTTGGGACGTCTTAAACAACTGAGGGGCTCACACCCACCATCCTCTAACTGCATTTATCGAGATTTCCTGATCTGCCGGAGCGCTCGCCCCTGCTGTCCTCTTGCTGGGTTTCTTGGGACCTCTTGACCCACACGAGCTCTCCTCCCCACCGTCTTCTTGCCGGACTTATTGAGACTTCTTGACCCGCCAGAGTGTTCCCCCTCATCATCCTCCTGCCTTTTTCTGGGGATTCTCTTCAACAACTGAAGAGCTCCCCCGCACTGTCCTCTTCCCTTTTTTCTGGGTGATTCGTGAATCACCGGTGAGCTTCTCCTTACCACCCTCTTGGGCTTTTTTCAGAGCAACCTTGACCCATCAGAGCACCCCCTCACCGTCCTCTTGCCAGATGTACTGATGGTTCTTCATCTGCCACAGCGCTCTCCCACGCCGTCCTCTTGCTGGATTTCCTGGAACCTTGTGAACCACTGGGGGGCTCCCACCCACCATCCTTTTACCGCATTTATTGAGACGTCCTGATCTGCCAGAGCGCTCCCCCTCGCCGTCCTCTTGCTGGATTTCTTGGGACCTCTTGGACCACTGGGGGGGCTCCCACCCGCCATCCTCTTACCGCATTTATCGAGACTTCCTGATCTGCTGGAGCGCTCCCCCTCGCCGTCCTCTTGCTGGATTTCTTGGGTCCTCTTGACCCATGAGGGCGTTCCCCCTGCCACCCTCTTGTGTTTTCTGGGGGAGTCTTGTGACCAACCAGAGTGCCCCCCCCCACCATCTTCTTCCCCTTTTCCTGGGTGCTTCTTGATCCACCAGAGTGCTCCCCTGCACCATTCTCTTGCCTTTTTTTGGGGGAATCTTGTGACTCACCGGAGCGTTTTCCACCATTGTCTTGCTGGATTTCTTGACACCGCTTGACCTGTTGGAGCGCTCCCCCTCACAGTTCTCTTGCTGGATATCTTGGGACCTCTTGAACCACTGGGGAGCTCCCACCTGCCACCTTCTTACCGCATTTATTGAGACTTCCTGATCTGCTGGATTGCTCTCCCCACCGGCCTTCCTCTTGCACTTTTTGGGGGAGTCTTCTTGACACGTCCGAGTGCTCTCCCTCACCCTCGTCTTGCCTCTAGTCAGGGCGCTCTTCTCCCGCTGGAACGCTCCTCCCCGCCATCCTATTGCCAGACTGAGAATTCTTGACCTGCCGCAGTCCTGCCCCGCCATGCTCCTGCCTTCTGCCTGGGAAGTCACTTGAAGAACTGGAGCGCTCTCCCCCGCTGTCCTCTTGCCTTTCCTCAGTGGGATTTTGGCCTGCTAAAGAGCTCCTCCCTGTCGTCCTCTTGCTGGATTTCTCGGTACCTCTTGACCCACTGGGTCTCTCCTCCTGCCGTCCTTTTGCCTTTCCTTAGTACATTCTTGGTCTGCTGGAGTGCTCCCCCCCACCATCCTCTTGCTGGATTTCTCGGGACCCCTTGTCCCATATAGGACATTCCCCCCCACCACCATCCTGGTGTGTTTTTTAGGAGAGTCTTGTGATCGACCAGAGCGCTCCCCCCTTGACATCCTCTTCCCCTTTTTCTGGGTGACTTTTGAACCACTGGTGAACTCTCCCCCATCATCCTCTTGCCACATATAGTGAGACTTGTTGATCCGCCAGAGCGCTTCCCCCACTGTCCTCTTGCCAGATTTACTGATACCTCTTGTCCTGTCAGAGCGCTCCCTCTCGCAGTCCTCTTTGTTTAGTTTGTAGGGTAGGAGGGGGGATCTCTGATTACAGAAAGGTCCCTTTGTTCTAGGAGACATTCCCTTGCTCCATGCTTCAGGTTGCCCATCTTCCCTCTCATTTTCAATATGCACGTCCATCACCTTCCTCCTCTTCTTTCTTGATCCCTCGACTCCCGGATGAACTCAAATCCTCTTTCTTGATCACTCTTTCTCGTAAGTTCACAACCTTACTTTCCTTTCTTGCTTTCGCCTTTGTGAGCTGCTCCACCCAAACCGAAATGCCCTGAAGACAGAAATACACCCACCCCAAGCCCGTACAGTCACATAGGGGGTGAGTCCGCTCGCTGACGCATCCCCACATCCCACAGCAAGCCCACCTTGCCTTGGCCCCGGCCCCCCGCACAGGCCTTCCCACCAACCCAGCCCCTCCGTAGCAGCACAGTTTCCCAGCATGCACCCCACAAAGACTTTCTTTGCCAGTCACCCCTGGCACTTACAGCAACACACCACATCAGCATCAAGAGCCCTGGGAGTGGAGAGCTGGCCAGGCCCTCACCCCGGCAGGATCCTCTTCCCCCTCCTTTAGCTGATGGCAGACAGACAAGACACCTCCCAAGAGGTGTCCAGCCCTCTCTCTCAACCACTCATGAGTCCAAAAGCCCAGCCTCTACTCACCCACCCCGCCTCCCAAAACCCCACCAGCAGCCCCTGGTCCCAGCTGAACAGCAGCCAGTGCTGAAGATCTGGCTCGTGTTGTCGGACACAACCTTCCCATGGATGTCTGGGCCCCTGAGCAGTTTCCAGGGCTGGGAGGGCGCAGTCCTGATTACAGGGAGGTCCCTGTCCCAAGGGGGACATTTTCTTCCTCCTCACTCCTGACTCGCAGCTCCATCACCTTCCTCCTCTTCTTTCTTGATCCCTCCTGACTCGCAGGTCTACCACCGTCATCTTCTTTCTTGATCCCTGTTGACTTGCAGATGCACTCCAATCCGCTTTCTTGATCGCTCTTCCTCGTAGGTTCACCACCTTCCTCTTCTTTCTTGCTTTCGCCTTTGCGAGCTGCTCCACCCGAACAGAGATGCACAGAAAACAAAAATATACCCACCCCAGGCCCGTACAGTCACACGAGGGGGCGAGTCCGGTCGCTGACGCATCCCCACACCCCACCACAAGGCCACCTTGCCTTGGCCCCGGCCCCCCGCACAGGCCTTCCCACCAACCCAGCCCCTCCGTAGCAGCACAGTTTCCCAGCATGCACCCCACAAAGACTTTCTTTGCCAGTCACCCCTGGCACTTACAGCAACACACCACACCAGCATCAAGAGCCCTGGGAGTGGAGAGCTGGCCAGGCCCTCACCCCGGCAGGATCCTCTTCCCCCTCCTTTACCTGCTGGCAGACAGACACCTCCCAAGGGATGACCACCCTGCTCCCTTAACTGCTCCCAAGTCCAAGAGCCCAGCCCCTGCTCACCACCCCCACCTCCCAAAACACAGCCAACAGCCCCTGCTCCCATTTTACCACTTTACCCCCGAGCACGGTTTCTAGGGGTGGGAGGGGGACGCACTAATCACAGATCGTTCCCTGTGCTTAAGGATACATTCTCCTTCTCGCTGGCTCAGCCTGCCCATCTTCCTCCTCACTCTTGACTCGTAGCTCCAATCCTCTTTCGTGATCGCTCTTCTGTGTCAGTACACGGAAGACCGGGCACATGAGAAACTGCAAGAGTCAACAGCATGAGAACAAGCATTAGTGGAAAAATACAAGAACAAAGGACTGTATGCTATGTGATACATCAAGGACAGAGGAGTTGATACAGGATTGATGCATCAAGGACAGAGGGACAGCTTGTGATAGACAAAAAAGGTGTTGATGGCAGTGACTTTGGTGGGAACACAAAACACATCACTTATGTAATGACTAACTTAGCTAATCAACAAATGCTTGAGCAAGCATCATAGCGAGTATAAACGCAAGCCTGAATTTGTAATAAACATCTCTCATTGCACCTTAAAAGAGAGTCCGTACCGCATTCGCTACAAATGGCGCCCTGGAACAGGGACTTTCAGCGTGCCTATAAAGGCAGTAGCCGCTCTGGTAGCGAAGCCCAATCGAACCAGGAAACAGGACCGGGAACCAGGACAGTGCGCGCCCACCACCAACGAAAGGTGAGCGATTGGGAACCATGGGAGGGAAGTTATCCCTTAAGCAAAGACAAACCCTGGATGTCCTTCAACATGCGCTACAAACGCAAAATCAGGATGTATCAGGGGTCTGATTGGTGAGTTTATTAGAATGGATTGCTAATCATGTGCTAGACTTTCCTACAACTGGTACATTTCAGTTGGAGACATGGCACAAAGATGAATGAGAATTATATGAACAGGTAACGACTGGAGATAAAGCTGCTTGCAAAATATTCATCTACTTGGGGAAAAATTATGACTACTAAGATACAGGATACAGGACTGATACATCAGGGACAGAGGGACAGCTTACTATAGAAAAAAATGCGTATATGGCAGTTACATCGCTCATGTCATGTCTAACTTAGCTAAAGAGCAAATGCTTGAGCAAGCATCATAGCGAGTATAAATGCAAACCTGAGTTTGTAATAAATGTCTCTCATGGCACCTTACCGTGAGTCCACGCCAGATTCGCTACACTCTTCCTCATAGGTTCACCACCTTCCTCTCCTTCCTTGCTTTTCCTTTGCACGCTGCTCCACCTGAAGAGAAACACACAGAGGACTGAGCTACACCAGCCCAAGGGCACTACAATCAGACAGGGGCTGAGTCCGGGGGCTGACACCTCCCCACACCCCACAACGAGCCCACCTTGCCTTGGCCCCGGCCCCTCGCACATGCCTTAGAGATATCATAGCTCAGTACAAATCCCCACAGTCCTCACCTGCTGTTTGGTGCTTGCGGAGGGTCACACTCCCTGTGCCCCAGGGCACTGGCCCTACACAGCCAAGCTCGGCAGCGGGACTGTCTGGAGCTGCCGCTGGCTGGTTCTCCAGCTTTAGGGTCACCCGCAGAAGCCCGCTCTCCTCAGCTCTGCACACCCATCCAGTTGCGCCGCCCAGGCAAAGTCAGCTTCACCCTCTGCTCTACACCTCACCTGCAAACAACCAACTCTTCAACTGACAACTGTCCAAAACCCACCGACAAACTCTCCACACCTCAGCCTTTCGTTTGCAACTGCTGCCTCTAGTGCATCTCACAGACAAGCCTTCAAAATCCCCTCATCCTGCAATAACACTCCAGCACTGATCACCTGCGGGAACAACTACCACAATACCATGCAAACACCAACCAGTTCTGGCACGGAAATATCACTTTCTCCTCAAGATTCCACCCTACACCAACTGCTGACAAACACACGCTGTCCTCACCAAAGCCAAACGCTGCAACAACCAGCGACAACTCAAATTTGCGTGGGCGGTGCAAAATTGCAGGGGTGAGCTAATGCAGAGCTGGGCTTGAAAGCTGCAGAGTGTACACCCTGTTGTTTAACGTGGCGAGTCACTCCCATTCTGCCTTCTCCCTGGGAGAAGCGCATGAGCAGAGGTTGCTTCAAGGCACGATGAGAACGGTTCGGTTCTCCGGGTCTCGGAGGCGAGAGTAATAAATGTGGTCTGTGTCGTGGCGCAGGAACTTCCCATCCACTTGCTTCTCCATTCAGTCTGGTGCTGCAAGAGAGGGAGAGAAAGAAAAAGTTAGGACCGAGTTAACAACCTCATCATCCCTGACCCCTAACCTGCAGGAATCCTAGGAGGCCTGATATAAGTTTTGCTCATCTCCCTGTCTTTGCTGGAATACTTTACTGTAGAAATTTCTGTCATCAACATTCTCTTAACCGATCTGATGTGTTCATAGTTCCTAGCCCAGCATCCTTTCCTCAAAGTACCTCAGCATTTCCCTTTGAAACCACACCTTAGTGCCATCCCGTCCCAGAGCTACCTCAGCATTTCCCACTGCAGCCTCTGCGATGCCATCTCCTCCCTGAGGTACCTCAGCCTTTACCACCAAAACCTCTCTCCCTTCCGTCCTCTCCTTTAAGTCCCTCACCCTTTCCCGCCAAAGCCTCCCCCGATGTCATCACCTCCCTGAGGTACCTCAGCCTTTCTCGTCAAAGCCTCCCCCAATATCATCCCCTCCCTGAGGTACCTCAGCCTTTCCCGTCAAAGCCTCCCCCGATATCATCCCCTCCCTGAGGTACCTCAGCCATTCCCGTCAAAGCCTCCCCCGATATCATCCCCTTCCCGAGGTAGCTCAGCCTTTCCTGTCAAAACCTCCCCCGATATCATCCCCTCCCCGAGGTACCTCAGCCTTTCCTGTCAAAGCCTCCCCCGATATCATCCCCACCCCGAGGTACCTCAGCCTTTCCTGTCAAAGCCTCCCCCGATATCATCCCCTCCCCGAGGTACCTCAGCCTTTCCTGTCAAAACCTCCCCCGATATCATCCCCTCCCCGAGGTACCTCAGCCTTTCCTGTCAAAGCCTCCCCCGATATCATCCCCACCCCGAGGTACCTCAGCCTTTCCTGTCAAAGCCTCCCCCGATATCATCCCCTCCCCGAGGTACCTCAGCTTTTCCCACCTAAGCTCCTCCCGCGCCGTCCCGCCCTCAGGTTCCTCCGCCGCTCCCTCCGTTCCCGGCCCCCCCCGCCCCTCGCGCCCCCCCTTGGCGCTCCCGACCCGCCGCTGCCCCCTCCCGCTCGCTTTCCTCCCTCTGTCCTGTGTCACTACGGGGGCTCCCCCCTCCGCCCCACGGCCCCGCCCGAGCCCCGCGCAGCGCTCAGCGCGGGGCTCCCTTCCCTCACAGCCGCCCGCGTGTTTCCCCCTCGCCCCGGCCTGGGGCCGCGCTGTTGCGGCTGGCTGCCCCTCGCCTTCCTCCTTCCGAAACCAGCCCGTCTGTCACCCTCCAGCCTCGCCCCTCAGCCGGTCCCGGGCCGGCCCCGTCCAGTCTCCCCGCTGTCCGCCCGCCCCTCGCTCACCGCCGGCCCCGCCGTTCCTCCCGCGCTGCTCCAGCCGCCGCACCGCCGGCACGCGCTCCGCGGCCCGCGCACTTACGCAGCGTGTCCCCGCCCATCCCGCGCAGGAGCCAATCCCGTCCGCGTCCGCCACCGGGCTGCGCCCCCCCCCCCCCGCCTCCGCGCCCGGCACTGGCCCCCCCTGCCCCTCGCCTCCCGTCCCGGAGCCACCGGCGGCCGCAGAGCGGCGCTGTCCGCCCGCAGGGCGGGGCCGGGAGCTTTCAGGCTGCGTCTGCCCGGGACCGAGGGCTCTGCCGCCTGCCCGGGACAGCCCGGGACCGAGGGCTCCGCCGCTGCAGCCCGTTTCGTGCCGTTTGCACCCCTCAGGTTACACGGCTGCAGCCTTCCTGCTGGTTTAGCTCACACACCTTTCTTCTTTCTAACTGCACAGCAGTTCACACTCACAAAAGTTCGTGCTGGTTGGCATAAGAGTATCTGCATAAGAATTTACAAACATTACAAAGATATACCACAGACCACAGCTCTCTAAGCTTTCAAGTTAAAGTTCCATGTTTAAATAAAACAGACAATACCAGTAGAGCTGTGTACCTCTGTCGTCTTTGTTCAGAAAGAAGTGACAACACCAGAAAACACATTGACAGCCAGTGCTTTGAACAGTGAAGGTGGGATCTACAAAAGTCTGATTAAACTAAACAGCCTCAGGTCTTTATCAAGCTGCAGATCTGCCAGGAATGCTGAAATGCAAGAGTTTACTCCTGCAATATTCCACGATGGAACAGCCACTTCATATCAAATATAATCTCAAAGTTCCAAACCAGTACATTAAAAAGCTACCAGTAAGTATTAGAAGACCACTGCAAGATCTTATTGCTTTTTGAGTTAAATAATAATTTTTCAATAAACCAAAACCCAAACAGGTTCTCAAATCTGTTGCTTATCATCCTGTTCATTCATTAGCACTGCAGCAATCAGTTTTTATACAATGTGTCAACAGAGGCGTCTAAAAAACCCCAAACAAAACTTATTCAAGTCCACGGACACCCCCGCCCTCCTTGCCCCCCCTCACCCTGAGCCCCACGATCACCACTTGGTGCGGGAGAGGAGCACAACTCGACAGACAGAACCAGAAATCCGACTGCGGTAAGAAGGAAACATCGAGGTAGTTACAGCTTCCTTAAACATTCAAAATCTGATGTCTTCCAAAACAAAGCACATCATCCTCATCATTTAAAAAGCAAAGTTGCTTTGTACGTCTCTGATCCTCACACCAGCTGAGTGGTTCTCAAGTCCGCTGAGCTCCACTGTGCAGCCACCCCCACGTCTGTGTCGCCTTGTCTGGAGTCCCCAGTCGCGGGACAGTGAGTGGGGTTGGACTCCAGTGATAAAGAAAAACACAAAGAGTCAAATTGGAAAAGTAATTAAAACAGAAGATCTGAAAGCCAGTTTAATTTTAATAACTTATTTGTACACTGCTATAAGCATATGAAGTATGGGGGTCACGAACTCTTGCTACCACATATGTGCCTTATTACAATAAGCACAGGAAACAAGGAAGTAGCATTCCTTCTATTTTTGATGTAATTATGAGCTAATACATCTCCTGAGATGGCTTCCAGACCTGATTTAGTATCTACACTGTGTTGTACTGCAGATAAATACCTCAGGTCAGCATTAATTGAAGACAATGTGCAGAATGAGCAATATGCAGGTAAGCACAAGATCCTGGATTCCTTACAAGAGTCTACTTTTAAAATTGTCTGAAAATGCTGCAGAAATTGTAGCAGATAAACAACAGTAGCCACATTTTGTCCTATGGCATTTACATAATGTTGATCCACCTGTATTAACTTGTGCCCTTTCGGAACAGAGCTGTAAACTCAGAGTGTCCAAAGACTTCTTTCTTTTGAATAGAATACGCTTAAACTGGCTGTCTTGAACAGACTGGCTGTGCAGACTTGCAGCAGTTGAATGGAGGATGTGATTCCAGTGAATGGAGACAGAAAGAAGATCAGCACAAAAGCAGCAATGACAGACCAGAGACACCCACCTAAAGCCTACGGAGACCAAAAAAAGTCGTCGCGTGGGCTTAGCAGTTGGGGAACCAGACCAAACAGCCTGGTTATTCTCCACCAGGAGGGTCTTTATCTGGCCATGATCATGTCATCAATGGAGAAACTCACCATCATCAGACAGAGTGCAGGCGTGGGCAATGAGAGCAGCAAATCCAGCACCGACACGGTGTCAGAGTTTGTACAGACAATGAACACGCTCACGGGTCTTGTTCAATACTTTACACACTATTCTGAAAAGAGACACTGATTTAACTGTTGCACAGCACATACTGTCACTTTACACAACTTGGAGAAACAAAGCAAGCTCATAAAGTTCATACTCCATACATCAGGATAGGAGGTTACTCATAAAATGCAATCATCTCTGCCAGATACAGGCAAATGCACATATTTATTTGAAGCAAATTCCAAGTTTATACCGTCATCTCAGGTCAAATTCTGCTATCAGACACAGGACACACAGCTCAAATGCCAACAGCTCATAGGAAAGCTTCACAAGAGAATGAACTAAACATACAGCTATGGAATCAAGTGTGTTTTATCAATACGTCAAATGCAACTCTAATTCCCCTAGGCCCTCACGTTAATAGAAACCCCACAGAGTTTCTAGAAAGAATGTCCATAAAATTGACATGCGACATTACCCTCAGTGAGTCTCCTGAACCAGACGGCAGAGCAACCGACCCGCAGCAAGGACAACACAGAACAGACAGTTCTGCTGGAAACGCAAGGAACGGACTAAAAGTAACCATTCTGCATTACAGAATTAATGCATTGTGTCACTTTGTGTAGATAATTCACCCATAAAAATCAGTAAATTTGAAGGCCACCCTTACTGATAAATGCCTATATGTTTGTAGTCATGTTTAATAAAACACACTTTGTGAGGGTTTTTTGACTCAAGAAGGACACTGGATCAGTGTGCTTTGGATTATTTCTGTAAGGAGCCATAACTCAACAGAAAGATAGCTTTAAGAAAGCGTGCAATTAGCTATTAATTGGACAAAATAAGTGTAGTTAGCACATAATAAATAGTTTTAAATGGTCTCACAAGTAGTTCATGTGATACATTTCCCTCAGGGTCTCCTGATATCTCCCATTCATTTCTATTAAACCTGCTGAAATGAAGCTGTGTGTGTTTCATTTCAGTGATCTACAGGGAATTCAAACCAACAATAACAACTTGCCGTATTATCAGAAACAGTTTCTGAAGAGCAAACACAACAATATGGGAGGGGGGAGTGGAAGAAACACCACCTGGATTCATTTTCCCATATCAATTCTTATGAAAATACCCACAATAGGATGCACTTATCAGCAAGGTATACAACTGCACATCTACACACAACATAACTGCATGTAATCGCACATTTTTGACCATATTAACTACAAATTGGGCAGCTATAAAATACGTCAGTTATACCTTCATTTACTTCCAGAAATCTCCACTGAAATTATTTTGTTGCTTAAATTACTGTATAATGTGCACTTTATTAATGTATTATACATTAAGTATACAAACATGTTATGAAAAAACAAATCTAGTCCCAATACCTTTTTGAGTTTTAAAGGACGCCGGTGGGTAACGGTGAACAATCAACAGTCATCCGGGTAAAACACCCATGGGCAGAGCTGAAACTTGTTTTCATTGGTAGGTTGTGTTTTTCTGCAAGTTGTGTTATCATACCTACATACAGCAAATAAAGATTTGACCCAAATTACATACCTTTATGTGCATACACACACGCACATGTTTGTGTTGTACAAAGATGCACACTGTTACTGAGATGTATAGGCATTGAATGTGTCAGGTAAGTAACATGACAAGAGGCTTGAGAGGTGGGTCTGCAGGGAATTATGTAAGTAACATATTAATGCAACAAATCTGGTGGCATAAAGCTACGGGGGAAAAAAATCCAGCGGAGAATCAGATAAATTCACGTGTTCTTTAAAGACAGCTCATGCATTCAACCAACTCCCAGGTGGGCCTGACTGTGGAAAGGAAAGTTTGCTTGAGCACTTAGCGCCAGTGTCTGATGAGCAGACAAAACACCAACTGCAGACCGGGGACCCCCAGTTCTCAACCAGTTCATGGCTCTGAGCATCTTCTTTCCACACACTGCGGGTAACGCTTTACATCTGCAATCCCCTCCCTAAACCCATCTTGTTCCTGGCTGAGAAGATACCAGATGTGGGAACTATTGCATGATAGAAGAATTTGTGCTGTTAAATCACAGGATTCTGAGCACTGCAGATGATCACAGTGCGGTGCTGCCCTGAGAAGAAAGGACGAGTGACTCTTGGTGTTCCCTGCTGCTCACTGCCCTGATCCTGCCCACCCTCATGTTCCAGCCACTCAGACCCCGGCCAGAATGACTGAGACAGGAGGGTCTCTTAAGGATGTTTTGTTTTGTCCAGATACCTTTAATTTGCTTATATACACAGATTTCATAAGAGGAAGCACTTGATTTCACCGATGACACGATTTCTCCGTTAACGCATCTCACCAAGATTGCCAGTTGACAGTCCCCCTTAGGATGAGAGAACGTTCATGTTGAACAAATCATGAACACTTGCAGTGATTGAAACTGGGGGTTTTTCAGACAAGCACCATCTGCCTCCTGCGCCAGAGACTCAACAGAATTATGTCTCAGACATTATGGCAACAACAGCTCATCCCGCAGCGATGGGTCACTCAGAGCGAAAACAATCCCGTATGGACACCGTGTCCAGCAGCAGATGGGGCACTCAGGAGAAGGTGAATCGCGATTTACATCCCAACACCAGCCGAGGCCCGCAGACAAAGGCCGCGGGCTGACAGGGGAGGGGACGGGCCTTTCGTTCTCCTTCTTTGCTTCTCTTTTCCTTTCCTACACCCTTATTTCATCTCCTCTCCCTCTATGAGCAGTATAACCTAAGGCTTAGAGCCACAAAACTCCTTTGTGTAAACCCTTTGGCTGTTAAACTGTTCACCAATTTGGCTTAAGTAGCGTAAATCTTCCTGCTAATTGGGCCAAGCTGCAAAATAAAAGGTGTTGGGGTTTTTTTGTTTATGGTCCTTGAGTACCCCATATACTCTTTTCTAACTAAGGGGACCTGAATCGGAGTCACCTCCCCACACACGGACAGCTGGGGACGTTCTGCAATGAAAACTTGTATGGAGAGGGGAACACACTGAATAGGTCAATCCAGCATTTAATAAAAGCAACAGAGTTAGCTCTTGAATTAACATTGATAACATGCTCTGCTATATTGTGGCCAGTTGCGATTGGAAACAGCGCAGTTACAAGTTCGGTGTGCATGGTCCTCTGTATACACGAAGACATCCAGCCAGCTTTAGTCACGCACCTGATCTTTCCTTCGTGTTACAGATCTCTGCAATGAAAGCTGGGAGCAACAAACATTCAGCTTTCTGATGTGTCATTAAAGAGATTTTTCTGCATTTACTACAACCTTGACCGAGCCTGTACCTGATTGCTTTAACTGGCATTAGATAAGTCATTGAGGAAGCAGTCAAGTCAGCCCGCGAGAAGACACGGAGAGGTGACAAAGTTGTAAGTCCCTAGGATGCTGGCACACCAGCACGAACACAGGCAAGCAGAAGCCTCCAACGCATTGGCAGAAATATCCTACTCAGGTACAGCAGACAAATGCAACTTATAATGGAACGGTTACAATATGCTTGGTAGAAAAAAGCTGAGGTTCCGCTGCCTCAGGCGCACAGCGGTTACTGCTGTGTCTGGTCTAACCCAGATCCAGTAGTGAGCTACACGTGTTTATCTTGGTTTGATATTTGTAGTGCACGTGTTAACGTACAGATCAATATACAAGTCAAGGTCTGATGAACAAAATCTCTCTCTGAAAGATCCTGAAGTGATCACTGGAGTGATTTTCAAGGCAAAGATTCTGTCTGTCTCCAGCTCCCAGAAGACTTCAGAGGTGAAATTCTCTATAAATCCTGAGGGGGAAAGAGGGGGTTGTAAGGAACATGAACCTGAAGAACATTCAGTAGCTCTCCCGGGCGCTCTGTGACGGAGCCTCCCCTATTCACCAGCTCCTGAGGCTCCAGGGGCTGCAACACGGGGCACAACGCGCTCACAGACTGAACCTGCGCTGAGGGAGAAAATGCCTTCCTGATGAAGCTTTAACATCAACACACCAACTATTGCTTGTCCTTCAAGGAAACTATCTTGTTATAAGCATTTATAGCTCTATTGTCTATTTATGCTTTTAGCAATAAGCGCTTTTATCCACATTTCATTTTGGTGCACCTGGTAAGACATGTGATTGAAGGTGACAGATAAGAGCAGGGCACTCTTTTAATCCCTAAGACAGGACCCTGGGAAAACTTCACAGGAATCAGTTCTTCACTACATTGCTGCTCCTTGCATTCACAGCCCAGCAGAAAAGCACGGGCCGAGGTGAGAACCGCCCGCAGAAGGGGCTGCCAGACACTGTTCTGGCTGATGCTCTGCCAGGACGTGCTTCGTTTTCTGTCCGGTGCTGTGCGGGGGGAACACGGAACATCTGCACGAAAAACCTGCGCTTGGCTCGTGCAGCGTCTGTGTCACGGGAACCGAGAGCCACGTCTCATCGCTGACCTCGCGTGTTCACACAGCTGACTCAGTGATCGATACAGGTTTATCTGCATTACAAGCACAGCCGAGCCAGGTCAAGAGTGCTTCTTAAGAACCATTTTCAAAATGATCTTTCTAGACAATAAAGACTGATTTATCTTAATTTGTCTTACCTAAAAGCTAAGAAAGTATTTAATTTCTAGTAAGAAAGATGCCTAATTTTCTTTTGGCTATTAAAAATTGTATTAACCTCCAAAAATAAGAGAGTAAATGTCTGTTAACACTTTTTCCTTTTATGCTGATGTGAAGAAAATTCCTCTCTCATCCTGGTACTGTCAAACAGGATGAACATTTACAGAGAATGAGAGTGGGGAGTGACGAAAAAGTCAACAGCTTTTGCAGTCAGTTTATATAAATTAAGATAAACGTGATATTGAAGCAAACCCAAATGTTTCTAACGTTCTCCTATAGAATCTCCTGCTGCTGTACAATAAGATATACTCTCAGACTATGACAACATTAGTCCGTGTCTTTGTAAGGCGCAGTCTTTTTCCTACCATATCATGCATAGGTGCCACACTTTTATATAGCCAGGTAACTGCTCATCTAAGGTGCATTTTGAAACATACCTTATCCTGCTTTGGAACCTGTGCCGAAATGGAAAGTAGTTGCTCTGTATCCAGGAATTTTGAGATAACTGTAAAACAAAAGTAAACAGATCAGAAATTGAATGGAAATCATAACAAAATCTATTTTTTTTTTTTTATGAACACAATTATTTAGTGAAACTTTTGTTAATCTTTTTCTTCCATTCTATCTTCACAAATTATTTACCAGGGAAAAAACAGGTTAAAAATTGCTGCTATCTAAATTATGTTGTCATAACTACACAGACTGTACCGAAGCATGTAGCAATTATTTTACAGGTGGACATATATCAATTTGGTAATATTCTTTTAGTGTGATTGAATCACACGTCTCTTGTGATAAAGATCAAGATGACACGATCCAGCTCCAGGTGCACTGACTCATACTCTGCTGTTGTGTTCTGTTTAGTTTGTCTGGACCACTATGAAGCAACAGGAAAAAACACCCATACACAACAACAGAACATCAGTGATGCCTTTATTTGTTTTTAATGTATACATTATGTACACCCGAATACTTCCAACTAGTCACAGAGGTAGAGACAAACTCACATTCTTTGAAAAAGGTATTGGCTGACTTCTACCCATTTAATCTGAGAAATTCGCTTTTCTTAGCAAAATCCTTGAGAAAAACATCACTATCATAATAAAGATTATTTCCACTACGTGTCACCTGGCCAATAATTACAATTCAAACATATTGAGTCACGTTGCATACTTTCACAGATTAGAAAGAAAGTGTTTTAACATAAATTGAATATGATGCATTAAAAATAAACTACTACTTAGTTGAATACACTCAGAAAACCAAAGACGGTAAATGTCAAATGAGGGTTCCAGGTAAGAGTACCCTACAGATTTGAAGCGCGCTTTGGGGACACCCAGCGCCTCCTGTTCACTGTACATTATGTGAACTGCAGCAGCTGAGACCCTGGGATGTGTGACCTGCAAAAACCATGAACATTAAAGTAACGTTTATAAATCACAAACATGTTATTTGGCTTCCTTATGGACTGAAAGTGACAGGAGTGAAGCATCTAAACGTGATCTGTCCCACATTCATTCTTCACCAGCCTGCAGCGGTTCTAGCAGGAGCTTCACACGTTTTCCCCCATTTAAGAGTTTAGATGCCAAAATATCCCAATAAGAACCATAATGCTTGTTTACATCTAGAATTGTCTTAAATATACGTCCTCCTATGCATGTTACAGAACACTGTAACCCTGCTTTGTATATTAACATGTAATACATGCCACTAAAACCGCATCAATTAACTGACTAGACAAAGTTTTCCTCTGGAATTTAACACGTGCATTAAAACTCCTCCAAACCGAAGCCCAGCTCTACTAGGCCGTCCCACAAGCGCAGGGCTTGAGCTCTGGTTTGAGCCCGATGCCGCACTCCCCGCGCCGGGCTGCAGTACCGCGCTGTGGCCACCGGGCGGCAGCACCAGCGACACCCGGCGGGCGGTGCACCGCGGGAGCACCGGGGCGCCACCGCGCATGCGCGGAACCGGGGCTGAACGTCCGCGTGCATGCGGGGGTGACCTGCACCGGGGTGACCACCCGGGATCACCCACAGCAAACGAGTCACCCGGGACAACGCGGAACAGAGAATCCGCTCTAGAGAACCACCCCACCCAGAGAACCCTCCTCGGCGGAACCTCCCGGCGGCCCGTTCGAGCTCTCTAGTGCCCTATTTGCGTAGCCACGCCTCTGATTTGCATTTCTCCGCCCCATCCTCGCCCCGCCTGCCGTTCCCATGCGCCCCGCCCCTGCTCTTATCTCTCGCAATCTGATTTGCAGGCTTCGAATCTCAATTTGCATTCTCCCCGCCTACTCACCTCCCTGCCCAAGCCCCGAGGAGATTTGCATATCCGGCACGACGCTCTGCTCTGTTCTGTTTCTATTCGACCCCATCTATTTCTATTATTTCTACTTCTATTAATTCTCGTTCTATTTCTTTTCCTGTTTTCTGTTTCTTTCCCTGCGAAGTACAAACCACACCTGATCTCACAGATGTCCAGTGTAACCTGTAGCTGCTTTTGGTAAATATGAGCAGAACTTTACAGCACACGGTTTTCCCAGCAACATGAAGCAGAGAGCGTATTCAAAAAAAAAAAAAAAACAAACCACAAACACAAAGACGACACACAGCCTTGTAAGTCGGGTGATTAATTCTATTCAGTACGCTTTTACTTAAGTTAGATTACAAGAAAACTAAATGGGGCTCGCCCAGTGCCCTGTGAGTAGTAAAAACCATCACCACACAGTCAGTCATTCAGCAGAGAGCTCGCAGCAGCTCCCCGGCTGCCGCAGTTATGGAACGAAGCGTCTGGCTCGCACACAGAGCCCCCCAGCCCCTGCTCCCACCGCTGACCAGGTGCGGGTGCCGTTCTGCTCCCTGGGGGCAGCTCAGGCCTTTCCCTCAAGTGCACCCGCCAGAGACATTTCCGGGTAAGGATGAGTTTTTTAATCCTTTCTATAAACAGAATTTCTTTGCATTTTAAAAACCTTGTACATCACTGACATTGACTCCTATGTCTCTTTTTACACATACGTATGTATTTAGGGAATATATTTGATTCATATATATCATCTATTTCCACTGTAATGTATATCTACTTAGACATCTACACACTTGCGTATGCATTTACATGTATATATCTGCTTAAACTTATACAGAATATCTGTTTATGCTTATATATATCACCACTTATTATCTAGAATATCCATTTATACTTACGCACCTGTTTAGCCTTCTCTTTGGACACAAATATCTTTCTAGACTTGCAGATGTTGGCATATTGTTACAATCATATTATTACATTTATGTATATTTAGACAGAGCTATCGATTCACACTTGGCGTGTGGCACGATGAGCAGGGACACGTGGCCAGCTGCACGGCTCAAGCACGAGGGACACCCCGACCTGCCAGGGAAAAGCGCCACTGAGAGCCAGACAGAAACAAAGTACGTCAGAGCACGCTGTCAGATATTGGGGAAACACTCATAGCATCCAGTTGCCTCTCTTTTTCAGTTTTTAGAACAAATACCCATCTGCTTAAGTACACCTAATAAATTATATGCTGCACCTACTCAACAATTACTCTTAACTATGGAAGTCAACATGTAAATTAGACCATTTTATTTGCTTTAAGTTTCATTGATAGGAAAATCAGTGAGATAGAAGACATGGGTTTACTTTAAAAAATAAATAAATATCCCCATTCCTGCAGTGCAGCATAAGGCTACGAAAAAGGAGCGTCAGACTCACGAACACTTTTGGCTGCACTGCAGCACACAGGGGAACACGTTTCTGTGACCGTGACAGCTCGACTGTCGCAACCGGGAACCCGAAGCCCAGCGGTGCCACCAACCTTTGCCAGGCCTGCTGTGCTGGGCTCTGCGGAAGGAAATGGACTTTGGTTGGTTGTTTCAAAGAAAATGAACAGTCCTGTTGTTGATGAGGCCACTGCCCACTACATCACCTGGGAAGATCCACTCGGAGGGCAGGTTCATAAAATGCAGCTTCTTGGAATGAGGAATGCTGCCGTTTTGGAAGATTTCTTACCAACTGAAGTCAGAACTACACACTGTAGGTTAAGAGAAAAAAGTCACTATTGAAACAATAACTCATCCAAATCACACATGGACTCACCGCCACCAGTTACGAGGCTGAAAGTGCTTCTTGGGAACACCTGGCAAACACGCAGAACAAAACCGATTTGCCCAGGTGCTTGTATCTCTGTCAGCTTTTTGAGTACTATTCTAAGATATTTTAAAAACCTATTGAGTGAAAAAGAACAAAGCATTTGTCATTGAATCAGGTTGTTTCTTCTGGACATCTGAACTCTTACAAACACCTCCTTTCCTCTTTTAGTACAAAATCATTTCCATAGTATCATTCAATAGTAAGCCCACAGAAACAGAAGATTACGCTTTCAGGAAGAGAAAATAACCAGAGGGAGGTGAGCTCTGCACAGGTGTACCGTGCTCCAGAACAGACCTTATTTTTAGTACTCCTGGTAAAATATTTCGTATTAAAAATATAGAAGGAGAGTCGGTGCATTCTTAATGTTAACTTTAAAGTCCACTCTACAAGTACCTGAGGAAAAGTGCAGACACGCGTCCTAGCCGTACCTTGTACGGGCAGACCGCTCTGGATTCCTTCTGTCTGTCTGGTACTTCTGTAGCAGAAGACGGGGCAACCGCGGTGAAACGGTGGCAGCAGACATCCAGCTGAAAGAGGAAAAGCCCTTCAGAACAAAGCTGGAGAGGAACCTGACACTTCCTTTTTTCTTGTGAAGGCTACAGTTGAGTGGAGAAAAAAGTATTTTGCACCATCTTCAGTACAGCTGTTGATACGGCCACTGGAGCGTTTGCGTTTTTTGGATAACCAGGCCATTTTTGACTCATTGGCAGTCTGAGTTCCCTAGAACACATTTTCCCAGATACACACAGAACACAGACACAGATATCACCCAAGTATAGCCAAGATTTCCTTCCTCGCCCTGGATGCTGTCATTGAAGAGCCCAGCAGCCCATCCGTCCTCGTGAACCGCCCCACTGGAAAAAAACAAAAATTATCTTTTCCAGGCTGTTTCTTCAAAGGGTAAAGATATTTTAAATTGCAGTTATCTTTTCCAACAAAGTGATTTTGTGATTCCTTTGAAAAGGAGGGTAAGCTTGCCAGAGAAAGATAGGGACAGGGAGCAAGACAAGGTGACACAGAGAGAGGGGCAAAAGGGCCAGGGAGCAGGGCAAAGGGAAGAAGAGGCCAAAATGAGAGACAAGGAGCAGGAGACAGAGACGGTGGGAAAAATCCTAGAATGGGCAGTGGGAGAGACAGACAAAGGAGAAGTGGGCGCCGGGCTGCGGGACAGAGACAGGAAGGAGGAAACGCAGTGACAGGGAGCAGGGCAGAGCGACAGAGAAACAAAAACAAAGAGGGAAGAAGACAGAGAAACCAGGAGTAAGACAAGAAGAAGGGCAGAGAAACAGGAACCGGGGTGGGTAGGGAGCAGGACCAAGAGATGGGGTGAGGATGGAGATGGAGGAAGAAACCTGGGATGGCCAACAGGACAGGGAAGAATATGACTGTGGGTAGGGAGCAGGACACAGGGATACAGCGAGAAACAATGGGACAGGGAGCAGCATTAAAGGTCAGAAAGAATAAGAGATGAACAGGAAGGAGGAATGGAACGCTGAGATGCTGAACAAAAAACGCCAGCAACAGTGAGCAAGACAAACGAATAGAGAGAGAAGGGCAAGGCAGGAAGAAGAGAGATAGGAAGGTGGGAGATAAGAGCTGCACGTACAGGTACTGAGAAGAAAAGAACAGCAGGGAACAGGCCAGAGAAACTGTGGGGAAAAAAAGAGACTGATGCAGATCAAGACAAAGATATGGAAAAGGGAAAAACAGCTATAGAAGATGGAGCAGGACACAAAAATAGAGAGAAAAGGAGAGGTATAGGGAAGCAAAATTTTAAAATAATAATAATAAACCAAAACCACCACCAAGGAGGGGCAGGGAGGCACCAGGACACACAAGCCGGGGACGAGGCCCCGAGGGCCAGGGACTCACAGCGGCTCTCGCTTTCGGTGGCTGCCAGGAGGCTTCTAACAGCTCAGACGCTCCCGTCTCCTTCTCTCCTCCCTTCCTCTCCGGTAACTCGGGGCGCTCGGCCGTCCTCAGCCTAGGAGAACACGGTGGGGTGTCAGGGCTCCTACGAGACGAGGCTTCGGGGACATGGAGCCTCGCTGGCTCGCTCGCCAGGCAGCCGTCCCGCTCCAGGATACGCGCACGGACCCTGCCGCGCACGTTGGCCCCCGGCCCGCCGCACGCCGCGCAGAGGGAGCCTTCGCCACCCGGAGAGAGGGGCTCGCTCTCTCGCCCGCTGCAGGAAGCGGACATTGGGCCGACGGCCCCGCATTTCTTCCTCTTTACCTCTCCCCAACCTCTCTGGCTCCAGCAGCAGCAGCCCCCGTCCACGCACGGGACGTGCTCCCCTGTCCCTTCTCCCGCCACGCTGCCAGACGAGCCTCGCCAGCCCGAGGCGGGCGCAGCCAACGGCATCCCCCGGGCTGGGAGTGAACGGCCACATCCTCAGCGCGGCCTCTGGGAGAGGGAGAGAAGAAGCAGCGGCCGTTAGCACCGTAGCTCACCCCTGCCCCAGCCTGCTCCTTCCACAGGGGCCACCGGAGAGGTGCCGAGGGCCGGCTTGCTGCCTTCACAACGGGGCTTGGGAGCGGCCCAGGAACACGGGACGGGTTCGCAGGAGCTGCCGGAGCTGGGGGCGGCTGCACGGGGCGAGCGGGGCCGCGGGAGGAGGCTCGGCGGGAGCTCTGGCGAGCTGGGGACGCACCCGGCGTCTGCCCCCGGCCGGCTGTCGCCTCCTGCTCCTCTGCCGCACGCTGGGGACGGAGGACGGCGCCGCGTCTCCCACCTGGGCGCTGCTCCCCAGGTTCCATTCCCCGCCTGGGCTGGGGGGTCTGCTGAGCATCGGGCGTTCACAGCTCCCCCTCAGAAACACAGAAATTCCAAATTAGAGTTCAGCCTCTGAAAAAAGTAGAGCAGGAGAAAGCAGAGGAATTAGTCAGAAGAAGGGACAGGAGAGCAGCTGAGCTAACGGAGGATTCGAGGGAAACGGGCCACCTCAAAACACAAGGCATCCTCAAAAAACCAGAGCAACTGCAGCAACGCCAGACAGCATTAAGACAAACTGACACCGTTTAGGACACGCTCAGCATAAAAGCAAACACATCCACCGGTGCAGGAAAGCATCTCGCCCCTTCCCCACAGCACCGCCACAGGACACAGCCCTGTGAGGCCACGGGATGGGCTCGTACTGAAACGGAGAAATAAGTTTGACAGCAGAGTCAATTACACCGTTAAGCAGGCAATGTTTCTTTCATCTGCACTGGGGAGCTCTGGGGGTCGTCCTCTGTAAGTGCTCCCACGACTGGATACTCTTGCATTGCTTATAGTCACACAGCTGCTACATATTAATTACAATTGTTTTAAATTTTGAACATACAATATATCTAGCCTAAGAAATAATTGATGAAGTTACTTATAAATGTTTAGTTTCTCACTCACAACACATCTATTAGTTAAATATAAACTAAGCTCTCAGCTTCTAAACAATGTGTTATTAAATCTTCTGTCTCCCTCTTGTCGTGCAGAAGGATCTAAAACGTGAAAAACATCCCCTCATCGTGCAGGCGGTCAGAAAGCATTTACCCCACGTGAACCGGTTAATGAAGGGTACATCTTCTATAACTTCATCGCAATATACATTAACTTGGTAGCTTCTCTTGAATTCCCCCCTTTTCAATATACTTGCAAACTCTTTGGCAGTATAAATCTACGAAATATTATCATCTCGCGTTGTGGTACAGCACAATTATTTGTTACCCACTAGCAGTACCAAACAGAACACTGTAGCGTAATGTAAGTAAAAACGACTAGCATCAAAATCAGAGTCCTAAGATCAATGCTGACAGAACTGCGAAGCCGCAGCTCCTGCCGGTTCTGGCGTTGGTTTCTGGCACTTCTGACCGCTTCGGGTCAAACGGCGCCTCTTCCCCCGGCCGTGGGCTGCAGTACCCGAGTTTCGCCACAGGGCGGCAGCACTGAGACCGCCGCGGCAGTCCCGGGCGAGCGGTCGTGCCGCGTTTCGCGGGAACCCCGCAAAATAAACCCCAGAAAACAAACGCGACAAAACAAAAAAGCACACAGAGAGCCGCGGAACGAAAGCCGCACGTACAGGACACAGAACCCGCCGGGCCTCGCCCCGAGCTCCCGGCGAAGCGGCGCCCGACCCGCCACGCCACCGAGCCTGCAACCGCGCCTTCGCTCCCACCAGCTTCGCCAGCTCGGCCGTAAGGGCAGCGGGGAAACCGAACCGAACGCCTCCTCACCGCGCCGGCCCATCCCACTCCCCCCGTTCCAACGGCACGGTCACCCTCGCCGCGGACGCAGTCACCTGCCGCCTCTTTCGCCGCTCCGTTCCCCTCGCACTCTCCCACCGTCCCGCGGCGGGAGGCTCCCGGCTGTCGCCTCCTTCCCCTCTGCCTTTCTGCCGCCTCCGGGGACCTCACGAAGGGCTGCCCTGAGCCGCCTACCTCCAGGTCCCCGGGCGCCGGTTGCAGCAACCGCTCCGCAACCGCCCCGACCCCCGTTCCCGTTAATTCCCGGTACCCACCCCGAGACACCACGGACCCGCTCGCCAGGACCCGCGCTGATTGGCTGCTTTCCACCCCCCCACACTGTCCCTCTATTGGATGCTCCGCCCCTCCGGCAAAATGATAGCCTGCCTAGGCACGTCAATCACCATTTTCTCCGCCTATCAGCGCTCGCAGTTTGGGCATGCACAGTAGGGAGGCAGCAGCACCCGCTCCCTTCCGCAACACGATTGGCTGCCGAGAACCAGTCAATCACCATTCTCTCGGCCCATCAGTACTCGCAGTTTGCTCATGCGCAGTACGGAGCCTCCGACACCCGCCCCTCCGGCAATCTGAGTGGCGGACAGAATGGCAATTGACGTGCCTTGGCAGCCTATCAGCGATCCGCCCCCCCCCCCAGCCTTCCCGCGCCATCTGATTGGCCCGCTCTGCACCCTCACCCGTCTGCTCTCCGCCCTGCCGGGACCCCCACGCCCTTTGCCCGCGCGGCTTCCAGCAGCCGCGTTTGAAAGGAAACAACAAAGCGCGCTCCTTTGCTTTACGCTGACAAGGGGGGCGGGTGGTCACCTACCCTTAAATTCATTGTGAACAGAGAGAGCCCTAAGGAGCTCCGGCCGGCAGGTTTCTCTCCCCTGTGCCCGGGACCGAGGAGACGCCGCCGCCTCCTGCCGCCGCCTCGCCCGTTCCCCTCGCAGCGGGGCCTCCCCGGGAGAGCCGGGGGCCTCGTTTTTTCCCGGCTGCTCGTCCGACCGCTGCCCCCCCCTTTCTGACGGGCACGACGCCGCCCGCAGCGGCAGAGTCCCCCTCTTACCCCCGGCACGGGCACCGGGCGCCGCTCCCCAGCTGCAGTTCCGGGCGGTGGCCACCAGACGGCAGCACCGAGCGCGGTCACGCAGCGCCCCCCGGGCCCCGCAGCGCGGGCGCTTTTTCTTGACCCGTGGGCAGCCTGAGCTCCCCGAACGCGCTTTCCCAGAGCCGCGCACATGGCAGACACACTGATAAAAGATAATAGCCCGACATTGCTAAAATGTGGTTTTTTCCTAAAGATGCCTTCTGTCCTAATAAAATACATTGCCTCTCCCTGTGCCCCGTGTCTTGTCTGCAGCAGTAACTCGGCTCGCCCGCAGCTGTGGCAGCTCTGCTGCTGCTACAGGGTCAGTTCCAGCCCTTACCCTCGGCTGAGCAGCAGCCGGGCAGGCGCTGCTGCTCTGGGCGCTGCGCATCCTTCAGGAACGGTTCTCAAACGATCCTGTGCAACGATGTCCAGAGCCAGGACCCCCGCGGCGGGGGACAGGAGCACACGGCCGGGCCCGTCCCGGCTCGGGGCTGTTTCCGCAGTCGCTGTGAGCTGATCCGTGAGCTGGAACCAACCTCCCCATGCCCCGGCCCGGCCCTTTGTCCCCGGCTTTCCCAGGGCAGCGCAGCGGGCTGGGTCACACCAACTGTTCTCTGCTGGCACCACCCAGCCGGGTCACCTGTGTCTGCGGTTGTGGGGACACCCCACGGGCTCCCTGGAAACGGACATCACAGCACTGAGAGGGGGCGTTCAGGAGCCTCTGCGCTTTTGGGTTGGTTTGTTTGGGGTTTTTTTCCTTTTGTTGTTTTGATCGTTAGCTTCTTGTTGTCGGTTGGTTTGTTTTTAAGCTGTTACTCTATATAGCTCATCCATGGTGCTTATAGAGCATGGGTAAATCTACCCTGCTTCCTCACAGGAGACAACCATCTCGCTTTACAACAGGTGATTGAATCTGCTATAGAAAAGTTCAACCACCTCCTGTACAGCAAAGGATAAAAGAAAGTATGGATTTTTGTTGCATCTAATCCCCAATGCAAGTACCCATTAACAATACATTAGCAGTGGGTTCCTTCAAATATTCACAGTGAAGGTAGTTCCTGGCACGATTGTATTAGCGTTCTTACTATTTTACGGGAGAAACACAGGGCACAGCTGATTTTGCCCACGTGCAGCGCAGTGATCACACGGGTGCGGTGAACCGGGTGGAAGGCCCTAGAAAAGGAAAATCAGCCTCCGGGTGCAGGGCCAAAACAGAAATCCTTTTCAAACTGTGCCATTTTAAAAAGCTACCAGGGGTATAAAGCAGAAAAAAGAGCAGTGAATGTGTATAATGACACAATTCGATGGTTCTCCAGTTCCATGATGTGCTCTTTTACTAACAGTGTCTGCTGGAGTGGATACCCTGGACACCAACAAGCGGGTCCTGGTGCTGTGCCCATGGTGATTCATCCACTGTGGCCGTGGGTGTCAGGCCCTGATACAATAGACACAAAACCTTGGGAGGGAGGTGATCACAGTAGAACGCTTAAAGATAATGAGCTAGCAGACTTGATTTAATCTTTATTTAAAAATACACATGGCTGCTGTCTTTTCTACAGTTTAGGTAGGACGGGCTCCAATATCTCTATGAATTACAATACATGACAAAAATTAAAGGGGGAAAGCTCTATTTTTACAATGGTAAATACAGTCTAAATCAATTTGGGAAACAGGTAAAGGGGTGTAGCAAATGAGGCACAGACGATCCTGTTTTATCTCAGAAGGCTTTGGCGTATTTACAGCTTTAGGCACAGCGTGTCCAATCCCGTATAAAATGCACTGTCCATACCAATTCAGCCTGTCCCCCGATATAAGGACATCAGGATGCCACCCTGCATTCACCAAGGGACAATCCTGATCTAATGTTCTCTGTGTATTCTACACCAATATCTGTTCGTCAACAAACCTTTTACTGGTTTCAATTTCTTTCCCTGATTGTCCTTTTTCAAATACAATGCGTATGTAACATTTTGTATTGTGTAATATGCATTATATAATAGACAATATATGATTTAAAACATATATCTTACTATATATTACATGTAGTGCATTGCTATACTACACATCTCAAGGTATACCCACCCAGACCTGTGCAGCATATTAATATTCTTTACAGTGGCCACCATTAATTACAATATTCAATCAGATTCCCCCTGGTAGCTTTCCCCAGGGAGTCAAACGATCCTTTTCCAATGTCACAAAATACAGCCGGGGGGGACTTCTTTCGAATCCCTCCTGTCCCTTGTCCACTACCTATTTCACAATCACAATAACAAACAATTGGTTAACCGTAAGTATTGGACTATAAAATCACCCAAGACACAAGTAACAACAAATCACTAAAGACACAAACAATTATACAATTGCTAAGGCACAAACAGCAAAATCACTAAAGGTACCTTTATCAAATTACTGTTCCCTTGTTTTTCTCTTTTATTTATTGTTTTCTCATTTTCCTCTTTAGTTTTTTATTTCTTTTTAATTTACCCAATTTACCAAAATGCGCAGACCCAACGCGCTGGTGTTGCCCACGTCTCGCGCAGGCAGCCTGCAAACAAACCAGACTATGAAAGTGCCTTATCTCATTGATGGGGTTTTACCCACGTCTCGAGCTGGCCCGAGGATCCGTGATCCCTTCCGGGAATTCCCCGGTGCCGGCACAAGGTCCCAGAGATCCTGGGGTCCACGGGAGGTCAGGCAGATTATCCCATCCTCGTCGCCAGAAAACGATACCGAAAAGTCGGCAAACAGACTCTCTAACACTGTTTTGAAAGTGTTAAAAAGCAGGCACTTTTATTACGGCGCGCTGGGCACTCGGGGGATCGCTCCTCTAATCCAGCGTGCGTTCCGCTTTCCTCTGGTTTTACATATCCTGGAACTCCTGAAACAGCAAAACACGCCAACCACTGTTTACAGACGTCCCGTGCTCTTTCACCAGTGCGTGCAGCCGCAACGAGAAATCTGGAATGAGCGTCTACAGAAACACATACGTATTTACCCACTTCAGAACAACGCGTTACATCAGCTGGCCGTAATGTCAGTAATCCCTCCTGGATTAACACCCTCTTTGGATGGCACCGGTGCTGACTGTTGGCAATCAGGGCAGGACATAAGAACGCTCCTGGCCTGATCCGTTGTAATTTGAAATTGTCGTTTTAACGACTTTGCATTCTGGTGAAAGAGTTTATGTGATAATTTACCTTGCTCCAAGGCTTTAGGCACAGTAAGCGGCACAGCTCGTGCATCGGCCCTCCTATTGCCTTCCACAAGAGGTCCTGGAAGGGCAGCGCGAGAGCGGATGTGCGCTGCATAAAAACCATGACGTCTATGATTTATTAGGAACCATAGCATTCTCAATTCAGCCATCAAAAGAGGATTATCCTCTTCCTTCAGAAAAGAAGCTTCCAGGCGGTTAAGTATGCCAGCTGCATAATATGAGTCAGTTACAACATTCAAAGGCTCATTACAGAACACTCAAAAGCGATCCTAACAGCTGTCAGCTCAAGAACTTGTTTGACCCTTGGTCTCCTTTTTCTACCTTGTGTTTGGAACACTGGGTATCTGAGTTTAGCCACATAATTACAACTTTACGTGAGCGACCAAAGGCATCAGTAAATACAGTCTTGTCACTTACTGGTCGTTGCTGACAGCAGCATTTGCCCTACAACGGTAAATTACCAATTTCAGCCCACAGTTTATGTTGGGGGTAATAAACTGATATGTTCCCTGCATATGTTGCCAATGCAATCTGGAAATTCACATCTTCAGTTAATTACCATTGCAAATTCTCCTTTGTTGTAGGAATAAATATACATTCAAAGTCTGTCCCATACATAGCATACAAACATTCTCTGCCTTTAATTATTGGGTTTGCATACATTTCTTTTATTATCCAAACTGTTTTCATTGGTGTGTGAGCTAGAAAAACCCATTCCAACTCTTAAAGAATCACTTAATGACTTGTCCCATTGAAACGGTACTGCAAACGGTTGGACGGTATTGGCTATGAGTGCCAGCCAAACTGGCAGCTGCAAATTGCGTCCCCATCCCTATTTTTGTTCAACAGCATCGAATACTTTCTATATGGCCTGCTGAGCTTTGTCATCCAATACCTGAGTAGACAATAAATTCAGGTCTCCTTTCAAAAGTGTAAAAAGTAGACACAGTTCCTCTGTGGCAATGCCCAAAATAGGTCGGAGCCAATTTATGGCTCCTAGCAATTTTGTAAGTCATTTAAGGTCATGATATTATGGAATTTAAGAGTTACTGGCTAAGGAATGATTTCTTGTTCTGTTATTTGCCACCCCAAATATTTCCATGGAGCAGTTTTCTGAATTTTTTCTTGTGCAATTTGTAATCTAGCCTTTTGTATAGCGTTACATAGGACTTGCATTACTTGTTGTAGTTCCTGCTCTTATAACATGACAAGCAAGATATCATCCATATAACGACAGATACAAGCTGAGGGGTACAGCTTCCTCACAGGTTGTACAGCTGCTGCAACTACTGTCTTGCAAATGGTTGGACTATTTCTCATCCCTTGTGGTGATACCACCCAATGCTATCTCTTCATAGGCTCCTCTTGATTAAGTGAAGGAACACAAAATGCAAATCTGGGGGCATCCTCAGGATGTAGCAAGGTGGCACAGGTGTCCATGCCATAATTTTGATTTCACCTTGATAATCAGAGTCAATTACTCCAGGTAAAACAAACAAACCCAATTTGGTAGTAGATGATCAACCTATTAACAAAGCATGCACACTAGGCACTAAAGGCCCCCACACTCCTCTGGGAATAAGCAATACCACAGCAGTAATTAATTATCATCACTGACGGGCTGGCAGCCAAGTCCAGCCCTGCACTTCCAGCTGTTCCAGGGAAGAGATCTCGGGTCATGAGTTTAGACTTGAATTTATTTGATGGGGGTGGGGGAAGTCCTGTCCCCCACCTCCTGGGAAGGGTTAATTGGCTCCCCCTTTACATTAATCCTTGAATGATGTTCACTCACACAGTGCTTGCCCTTTCCCCATTTTGGACGATCTCTAGGAGGTACAGCCTTCGAAGTCTGGCGTGCATACTTTGTGTAATCTTTCTTTACACGACCCAGTGTCCCACAACAAAAACAATTCGATTTCAGTTCTGTTCCCAATACTTGTAACTGTGCTGCTAAAGCAGCAGCTAGAGAGCTGGTATAATGTTCAGTTGACTTATGTTTTGACACACTCTCATATCTGCTATAGTACACCTTTCCCTATTCCCCAAATCCTGCAACACACGCTGACAATCAGCATTAGCATTCTCAAAAGCCAATTATTTTAGTAACAACTCATGCGCTGTGTCATTATCAATTTGTCTCTCCAAAGCAGTTTGCAAGCGGTCTAAAAACAGCGCATAAGGTTCCTGTGATCCTTGCAAGATTTTTGAAAAGGACGTATTGGCATCTCTCCCAACCTCCAGTAACTTCCGAACCACTTTCATTGCTAGTTTTGCTATTACACCACATATATATCTCTCTGGGTTACGCAACTTGATTATCTGGCAAAGCATGGGCACATTCCCCAGCTAAAGGACTGCAATCAATCCATCTCATCCGATATGCATTATCAACGGTCTCTATAGTACAGTTCTCCCAAAAATCAGATAACTACTAGTCAATATACTGTATGGTTAAGATCATTTTCAACAAAGAACGCCAGTCATGTGGAGTAAGTTCGTAAGAGGAGCTTAATGCTTCAAAAATGTATAACAAATTATAAAGTAACCCCATTTTCTTTAGCTAATGTTGGTAATTCCTTTACAACATCATATGGTAGCTGCTGAAAGCCTGGAGATTGCTGTTCACAACAGATCACTGGGCATGCCGTAACCACTTTCGAGTCTCCTGTTTTCAAAGCCTCTTCTCTACATTTATCCCACATGGTTTAATTAGTGCGCACTTTCAGTTGCAAAGTAACATCCGGGGGGAATAAATCAGGCTCTTACTCTGGGTCCGTCGGGCCAGGATCAAGGGGCTTGTCAGGCGACTCCCACAAACCATCATTTGCCAAAAGTGTTCACTGTAGTGTACATGCAGGGGCTTTGTTATCAGCCAATCCTTTATCCACTACTACATCTGTGGTCAGTGCATTTTTGCCTAATCTATCTACAGGATCCCCCTCCTTCCCTGGCAAGGGAGGAGCAGAAGGTTCACAATTAGTTGCAACCCGCGCAACTACTTCCTTCTGAGTCGCTATTAAAGCAGACATAATTTTTGCCCAAGTAGATAAATATTCACAAGCAGCTTTATCTCCAGTTGCTGCCTGTTCATATAATTCTTGTTCAACTTTCTGCCATGCCTCCAACTAAAATGTACCAGTTGTAGGAAAGTCCAGCACATGATCAGCAAGCCTTTCTTATAAAGTCATTAATCGGACTACTGGTACATTGTGATTTTGCTTTCTTAATAAAAGTTGAAGGACATCTAGGGTTTGTTTGGTTCAAGGGATAACTTCCCTCCTATGGTTCCAAATTGCTCATCTTTTCTTGCTGATGGGTGCACGCTGTGGTTTCTGTTTCCTGGCTCTGTTTCCCTGTCCTTGTTCAATTGGGCTTTGCCACCAGAACGGCTGCTGCCTTTACAGCCGCACTCAAAGTCCCTGTTCGGGTGCCATTTGTAGTGAATGTGGCACCGACTCTCTTTTAAGGTGAGACAAGAGACATTTGTTACAAACTCAGGTTTGCATTTATACTCGCTATGATGCTTGCTCAAGCATTTGCTGATTTGGTAAGTTCGTCATAACATAAGTGATATATTGGTACTGCCATAAAAGCATCGTTGTCTATACCACAAGCTACCCCCGTCATCCCCCTTGATGTATCATTCCTGTACCAATCCCTCTGTCCTCGATGTATCACGTAGCATACAGTACATGCTTCTTGTGTTATTCCACTAATGATTGTTCTCACGCTGTCAACTCTCACAGTTTCTCATAGGCCCAATGTCAGAATACTGCCACAATCACCTTTCTCCTTCCTTGAGCTCTCCTGACCTGCGGTTCCACCACCGTTGTCTTCTTTCTTGATCCCTCTTGACTCACAGGTGCCCTCCAATCCTCTTTCTCGATCACTCTTCCTCACAGGTTCGCCTCCTTCCTTACTTTTCCTTTGCACGCTGCTCCACCTGAAGAGAAACACACAGAGGACTGAGCTACATCAGCCCCAGGGCACTACAGTCAGACGGGGGCTGAATCTGGGGGCTGACACCTCCCCACACCCCACAGCGTGCCCGCCTTGCCTTGGCCCCGGCCCCTCACACAGCCCTTCCCCTCAGCTCTGCCCCTCCGCTGCAGCACAGCTTCCGCACATGCCCTGCTCAGGCTGGACCCCAGTTTCATGGGTTAGAGATATCATAGCTCAGTACAAATCCCCACGGTCCTCACCTGCTGTTTGGTGCTTGTGGAGGGTCACACTCCCTGTGCCCCAGGACACTGGCCCTGCCCGGCCCTGCGGGAGTGTCTGGAGCTGCCGCTGGCTGGTTCTCCAGCTTTAGGGTCACCCGCAGAAGCCCGCTCTCCTCAGCTCTGCACACCCATCCAGTTGCGCCGCCCAGGCAAAGTCAGCTTCACCCTCTGCTCTACACCTCACCTGCAAACAACCAACTTTCAACTGACAACTGTCCAAAACCCACCGACAAACTCTCCAAATCTCAGCCTTTCGCTTGCAACTGCTGCCTCTAGTGCATCTCACAGACAAGCCTTCAAAATCCCCTCATCCTGCAATAATACTCCAGCACTGATCACCTGCGGGAACAACTACCACAATACCAGGCAAACACCAACCAGTTCTGGCACAGAAATATCACCTTCTCCTCAAGATTCCACCCTACACCAACTGCTGACAAACACACGCTGTCCTCACCAAAGCCAAACGCTGCAACAACCAGCGACAACTCAAATTTGCGTGGGCGGTGCAAAATTGCAGGGGTGAGCTAACGCAGAGCTGGGCTTGAAAGCTGCAGAGTGTGCACCCTGTGGTATAACGTGGCGAGCTACTGCCATTCTGCCTTCTCCCTGGGAGAAGCGCGTGAGCAGAGGCTGCTTCAAGGCACGATGGGAACGGTTTGGTTCTCCGGGTCTCTCAGGGCGAGAGCGATAAATGTGATCTGTGTCGTGGCGCAGGAACTTCCCGTACACTTGCTCCTCCATTCGGTCTCGGGTGCTGCAAGAGAGGGAGCGAGAGATTCAGGGCAAGATTGACAACCTCGGCGTCCCCGTCCCAGCCACGGGTCACCCAAACCTGCAGACATCCCGGGAGGCCCCCTAAGATTTACACTCCCCTATGCCCCACCCTTGAAGCCTGGACATCGCCAGAACCATAGAGCAAGTATTTCTTGAGGAGGCACCCAAAGGGTCCGTGTTCTCTTTCAGGCAGATGCTAGCGCAAGATTGCAAATCATCTCACAGCTACCAGGAAGGTAAAAAACAACGTCTTGAAATGGGAAAGGAACAGGTATTGTTTCTCTTCATCACCTCCCTCATTGCCACGTTATCAAGGTCTCCCGCAATGTTCCACAGGAAACTTGAAGCTTGGAATTCCTGGTATTCTGAACCTGGGCAAGAAAGGAAGAAAAGCATGAGACTGATCATAAAGAGGGTGGCTGCTCGTAACATGGAAAGAGCAGTAACAAGGTAAAAAGATATCACTTTTCCTTAGAGAGCTCTCAAAGCTGCCTGTTAAGGACAAGAAAAACAAACTTGTGACGGACCATTACTTAAAATCCAAGGCCCAGGAAGCGATCTAATGTACATTGAAACGCGGGCCACGAGACAGTGGAAGTGCCACGAGCTGAGACTGAAGGGACAGAGGATGAATTTCCAAAGAAGTTTAGGTTTCGATGTCAAAACGGAAAATTCTACGTCATTAAAATATAATGCAAAAGTCAGTGTAAAATCAAGTAAGGCAACGACTCCAAATGAACTCCCAGGCGCTTCAGTCACTCAGCAGATCAAAAATGCAGATCATTTCTCACCTGCCCACCTCCCAAACCCCAGCCTATGTCCCCTGCTTCCAGCTTACCTGAGCCCAGATTAAAGGAGGATTTCAGAGGCCATGCCAAGTTCTGCTGCTCCTCGTTCGGGTTGCCAGTCTTCCTCCTCGCTCTGGAATTGCAGGTCAACCGCCTTCCTGTTCTTCTTTGATGGACGCTGAGCTGCCGCGTTACCCGCTGCCGTCTGAGCGGATCTCGGGGAGCCTCTGGAACCGCCAGAGCGCTCCCCCCACCAACATTCTCTTGCCTTGTTTTCGGGGTTCCTCTTCACCAGCTGAGGCGCCCTCCCACCCCCCGCCGCCCTCTTACCTTTTTCTAGAGGTCTCTTGAGCCACCAGCAAGCTCCCCCGCACCTTCCCTCAGCGATCTTGGCCCGCCAGAGGCCTGCCCCTCGTCAGCCTCCTCCCCTTTTCCTGGGTGCTGCTTGAACCACTGGTGGGCTCCCCTCCACCATCCTCTCGTCCTTTGTAGGGGAGTCTCGTGACTCACCAGAGCGCTCTCCGCCGTTGCCTTGCTGGGGTTATTGACACCGCTTGACTTGCCAGAGCGCTCCCCCTCGCAGTTCTCTTGTTGGATTTCTTGGGACCTTTTGAACCAGTGGAACAACGGGAATGCTCCCCCCCACTGGGACCTTGCCTTTCTTCAGTGCGATCTTGACGTGCTGGAGCACTTCCCCGCGCCGTCCTCTTGCCTTTTACTGGGGAGTCTCTTGAATATCCACAGCACTCCCCCCTGCCATCCTTTACCAGATTTTTTGACACTTCTTGACATCTCGGAGTGCTCTCACTCACCCTTGTCTTGCCTATTTTCAGGGCGCTCCTGTCCCGCTGGATGCTCCTCCCTGCTGTCCTATTGCCAGATTGAGAATTCTCGACCTGTCCCAGCGCTACCCCACCGTCCTTCTGCCTTCTACCTGGGAAGTCACTTGAAGAACTGGAGCACTCCCCCCTGCTGTCCTCTTGCCTTTCTTCACTGAGATTTTGGCCTGCCAGAGCACTCCTCCCTGTTGTCCTCTCACTGGATTTCTTGGGACCTCTTGACCCACTGGGTCTCTCCTCCTGCTGTCCTTTTGCCTTTCTTTAGTACAATCTCAGCCTGCTGGAGCGCTCCCCCTCGCCGTCCTCCTGCTGGATTTCTTGGAACCTCTTGACCCCTTAGGGCGTTCCCCCTGCCACCCTCTTGTGGTTTTTGGGGGAGTCTTGTGATCAACCAGGCCGTTTCCCCCCACCATCCTCTTCCCCTTTTCCTGGGTGCTTCTTGATCCACCAGAGTGCTCTCAAAGCTGCCTGTTACCATCCTCTAACCATTCTCTTGCCTTTTTTGGTGGAGTCTTGTGACTCACCGGAGCGTTCTCCACCATTGTCTTGCTGGATTTGTTGACATCGCTTGACCTGCCGGAGCGCTCCCCCTCACAGTTCTCTTCCTGGATATCTTGGGACATTTTGAACCACTGCGGGGGCTCCCACCCGCCATCCTCTTACCGCATTTATTGAGACGTCCTGATCTGCTGGATTGCTCTCCCCCTGGCCTTCCTCTTGCACTTTTTTGGGGGAGTCTTCTTCACACATCCGAGCGCTCTCCCTCACCCTTGTCTTGCCTCTAGTCAGGGCGCTCTTCTCCCGCTGGAACGCTCCTCCCCGCCATCCTATTGCCAGACTGAGAATTCTTGACCTGCCGCAGTCCTGCCCCACCATGCTCCTGCCTTCTGCCTGGGAAGTCACTTGAAGAACTGGAGCGCTCTCCCCCGCTGTCCTCTTGCCTTTCCTCAGTGGGATTTTGGCCTGCTAAAGAGCTCCTCCCTGTCGTCCTCTTGCTGGATTTCTTGGGTCCTCTTGACCCATTAGGGCGTTCCCCCTGCCACCCTCTTGTGTTTTCTGGGGGAGTCTTGTGACCAACCAGAGTGCTCCCCCCCACCATCTTCTTCCCCTTTTCCTGGGTGCTTCTTGATCCACCAGAGTGCTCCCCTGCACCATTCTCTTGCCTTTTTTTGGGGGAATCTTGTGACTCACCGGAGCGTTTCCCACCATTGTCTTGCTGGATTTCTTCACACCGCTTGACCTGTTGGAGCGCTCTCCCTCACAGTTCTCTTGCTGGATATCTTGGGACCTCTTGAACCACTGGGGAGCTCCCACCTGCCACCTTCTTACCGCATTTATTGAGACTTCCTGATCTGCTGGATTGCTCTCCCCACCGGCCTTCCTCTTGCACTTTTTGGGGGAGTCTTCTTGACACGTCCGAGTGCTCTCCCTCACCCTCGTCTTGCCTCTAGTCAGGGCGCTCTTCTCCCGCTGGAACGCTCCTCCCCGCCATCCTATTGCCAGACTGAGAATTCTTGACCTGCCGCAGTCCTGCCCCGCCATGCTCCTGCCTTCTGCCTGGGAAGTCACTTGAAGAACTGGAGCGCTCTCCCCCGCTGTCCTCTTGCCTTTCCTCAGTGGGATTTTGGCCTGCTAAAGAGCTCCTCCCTGTCGTCCTCTTGCTGGATTTCTCGGTACCTCTTGACCCACTGGGTCTCTCCTCCTGCCGTCCTTTTGCCTTTCCTTAGTACATTCTTGGTCTGCTGGAGTGCTCCCCCCCACCATCCTCTTGCTGGATTTCTCGGGACCCCTTGTCCCATATAGGACATGGCCCCCCACCACCATCCTGTTGTGTTTTTTAGGAGAGTCTTGTGATCGACCAGAGCGCTCCCCCCTTGACATCCTCTTCCCCTTTTTCTGGGTGACTTTTGAACCACTGGTGAACTCTCCCCCATCATCCTCTTGCCACATATATTGAGACTTGTTGATCCGCCAGAGCGCTTCCCCCACTGTCCTCTTGCCAGATTTACTGATACCTCTTGTCCTGTCAGAGCGCTCCCTCTCGCAGTCCTCTTTGTTCAGTTTGTAGGGTAGGAGGGGGGATCTCTGATTACAGAAAGGTCCCTTTGTTCTAGGAGACATTCCCTTGCTCCATGCTTCAGGTTGCCCATCTTCCCTCTCATTTTCAATATGCACATCCATCACCTTCCTCCTCTTCTTTCTTGATCCCTCGACTCCCGGATGAACTCAAATCCTCTTTCTTGATCACTCTTTCTCGTAAGTTCACAACCTTACTTTCCTTTCTTGCTTTCGCCTTTGTGAGCTGCTCCACCCAAACCGAAATGCCCTGAAGACAGAAATACACCCACCCCAAGCCCGTACAGTCACATAGGGGGTGAGTCCGCTCGCTGACGCATCCCCACATCCCACAGCAAGCCCACCTTGCCTTGGCCCCGGCCCCCCGCACAGGCCTTCCCACCAACCCAGCCCCTCCGTAGCAGCACAGTTTCCCAGCATGCACCCCACAAAGACTTTCTTTGCCAGTCACCCCTGGCACTTACAGCAACACACCACATCAGCATCAAGAGCCCTGGGAGTGGAGAGCTGGCCAGGCCCTCACCCCGGCAGGATCCTCTTCCCCCTCCTTTAGCTGATGGCAGACAGACAAGACACCTCCCAAGAGGTGTCCAGCCCTCTCTCTCAACCACTCATGAGTACAAAAGCCCAGCCTCTACTCACCCACCCCGCCTCCCAAAACCCCACCAGCAGCCCCTGGTCCCAGCTGAACAGCAGCCAGTGCTGAAGATCTGGCTCGTGTTGTCGGACACAACCTTCCCATGGATGTCTGGGCCCCTGAGCAGTTTCCAGGGGTGGGAGGGCGCAGTCCTGATTACAGGGAGGTCCCTGTCCCAAGGGGGACATTTTCTTCCTCCTCACTCCTGACTCGCAGCTCCATCACCTTCCTCCTCTTCTTTCTTGATCCCTCCTGACTCGCAGGTCTACCACCGTCATCTTCTTTCTTGATCCCTGTTGACTTGCAGATGCACTCCAATCCTCTTTCTTGATCGCTCTTCCTCGTAGGTTCACCACCTTCCTCTTCTTTCTTGCTTTCGCCTTTGCGAGCTGCTCCACCCGAACAGAGATGCACAGAAAACAAAAATATACCCACCCCAGGCCCGTACAGTCACACGAGGGGGCGAGTCCGGTCGCTGACGCATCCCCACACCCCACCACAAGGCCACCTTGCCTTGGCCCCGGCCCCCCGCACAGGCCTTCCCACCAACCCAGCCCCTCCGTAGCAGCACAGTTTCCCAGCATGCACCCCACAAAGACTTTCTTTGCCAGTCACCCCTGGCACTTACAGCAACACACCACACCAGCATCAAGAGCCCTGGGAGTGGAGAGCTGGCCAGGCCCTCACCCCGGCAGGATCCTCTTCCCCCTCCTTTACCTGCTGGCAGACAGACACCTCCCAAGGGATGACCACCCTGCTCCCTTAACTGCTCCCAAGTCCAAGAGCCCAGCCCCTGCTCACCACCCCCACCTCCCAAAACACAGCCAACAGCCCCTGCTCCCATTTTACCACTTTACCCCCGAGCACGGTTTCTAGGGGTGGGAGGGGGACGCACTAATCACAGATCGTTCCCTGTGCTTAAGGATACATTCTCCTTCTCGCTGGCTCAGGCTGCCCATCTTCCTCCTCACTCTTGACTCGTAGCTCCATCACCTTTCTCCTCTTTTGTCCCCTCCTCACTCACAGGTCCACCACTGTCATCTTCTTTCTTGACTCTGCTTGACTCACAGGTGCGCTCCAATCCTCTTCCGTGATCGCTCTTCTGTGTCAGTACACGGAAGACCGGGCACATGAGAAACTGCAAGAGTCAACAGCATGAGAACAAGCATTAGTGGAAAAATACAAGAACAAAGGACTGTATGCTATGTGATACATCAAGGACAGAGGAGTTGATACAGGATTGATGCATCAAGGACAGAGGGACAGCTTGTGATAGACAAAAAAGGTGTTTATGGCAGTGACTTTGGTGGGAACACAAAACACATCACTTATGTAATGACTAACTTAGCTAATCAACAAATGCTTGAGCAAGCATCATAGCGAGTATAAACGCAAGCCTGAATTTGTAATAAACATCTCTCATTGCACCTTAAAAGAGAGTCCGTACCGCATTCGCTACAAATGGCGCCCTGGAACAGGGACTTTCAGCGTGCCTATAAAGGCAGTAGCCGCTCTGGTAGCGAAGCCCAATCGAACCAGGAAACAGGACCGGGAACCAGGACAGTGCGCGCCCACCACCAACGAAAGGTGAGCGATTGGGAACCATGGGAGGGAAGTTATCCCTTAAGCAAAGACAAACCCTGGATGTCCTTCAACATGCGCTACAAACGCAAAATCAGGATGTATCAGGGGTCTGATTGGTGAGTTTATTAGAATGGATGGCTAATCAGGTGCTAGACTTTCCTACAACTGGTACATTTCAGTTGGAGACATGGCACAAAGATGAATGAGAATTATATGAACAGGTAACGACTGGAGATAAAGCTGCTTGCAAATATTCATCTACTTGGGGAAAAATTATGACTACTAAGATACAGGATACAGGACTGATACATCAGGGACAGAGGGACAGCTTACTATAGAAAAAAATGCGTATATGGCAGTTACATCGCTCATGTAATGTCTAACTTAGCTAAAGAGCAAATGCTTGAGCAAGCATCATAGCGAGTATAAATGCAAACCTGAGTTTGTAATAAATGTCTCTCATGGCACCTTACTGTGAGTCCACGCCAGATTCGCTACACTCTTCCTCATAGGTTCACCACCTTCCTCTCCTTCCTTGCTTTTCCTTTGCACGCTGCTCCACCTGAAGAGAAACACACAGAGGACTGAGCTACACCAGCCCAAGGGCACTACAATCAGACAGGGGCTGAGTCCGGGGGCTGACACCTCCCCACACCCCACAACGAGCCCACCTTGCCTTAGCCCCGGCCCCTCGCACATGCCTTAGAGATATCATAGCTCAATACAAATCCCCACAGTCCTCACCTGCTGTTTGGTGCTTGCGGAGGGTCACACTCCCTGTGCCCCAGGGCACTGGCCCTACACGGCCAAGCTCGGCAGCGGGACTGTCTGGAGCTGCCGCTGGCTGGTTCTCCAGCTTTAGGGTCACCCGCAGAAGCCCGTTCTCCTCAGCTCTGCACACCCATCCAGTTGCGCCGCCCAGGCAAAGTCAGCTTCACCCTCTGCTCTACACCTCACCTGCAAACAACCAACTCTTCAACTGACAACTGTCCAAAACCCACCGACAAACTCTCCACACCTCAGCCTTTCGTTTGCAACTGCTGCCTCTAGTGCATCTCACAGACAAGCCTTCAAAATCCCCTCATCCTGCAATAACACTCCAGCACTGATCACCTGTGGGAACAACTACCACAATACCATGCAAACACCAACCAGTTCTGGCACGGAAATATCACTTTCTCCTCAAGATTCCACCCTACACCAACTGCTGACAAACACACGCTGTCCTCACCAAAGCCAAACGCTGCAACAACCAGCGACAACTCAAATTTGCGTGGGCGGTGCAAAATTGCAGGGGTGAGCTAACGCAGAGCTGGGCTTGAAAGCTGCAGAGTGTGCACCCTGTGGTATAACGTGGCGAGCTACTGCCATTCTGCCTTCTCCCTGGGAGAAGCGCGTGAGCAGAGGCTGCTTCAAGGCACGATGGGAACGGTTTGGTTCTCCGGGTCTCTCAGGGCGAGAGCGATAAATGTGATCTGTGTCGTGGCGCAGGAACTTCCCGTACACTTGCTCCTCCATTCGGTCTCGGGTGCTGCAAGAGAGGGAGCGAGAGATTCAGGGCAAGATTGACAACCTCGGCGTCCCCGTCCCAGCCACGGGTCACCCAAACCTGCAGACATCCCGGGAGGCCCCCTAAGATTTACACTCCCCTATGCCCCACCCTTGAAGCCTGGACATCGCCAGAACCATAGAGCAAGTATTTCTTGAGGAGGCACCCAAAGGGTCCGTGTTCTCTTTCAGGCAGATGCTAGCGCAAGATTGCAAATCATCTCACAGCTACCAGGAAGGTAAAAAATAACGTCTTGAAATGGGAAAGGAACAGGTATTGTTTCTCTTCATCACCTCCCTCATTGCCACGTTATCAAGGTCTCCCGCAATGTTCCACAGGAAACTTGAAGCTTGGAATTCCTGGTATTCTGAACCTGGGCAAGAAAGGAAGAAAAGCATGAGACTGATCATAAAGAGGGTGGCTGCTCGTAACATGGAAAGAGCAGTAACAAGGTAAAAAGATATCACTTTTCCTTAGAGAGCTCTCAAAGCTGCCTGTTAAGGACAAGAAAAACAAACTTGTGACGGACCATTACTTAAAATCCAAGGCCCAGGAAGCGATCTAATGTACATTGAAACGCGGGCCACGAGACAGTGGAAGTGCCACGAGCTGAGACTGAAGGGACAGAGGATGAATTTCCAAAGAAGTTTAGGTTTCGATGTCAAAACGGAAAATTCTACGTCATTAAAATATAATGCAAAAGTCAGTGTAAAATCAAGTAAGGCAACGACTCCAAATGAACTCCCAGGCGCTTCAGTCACTCAGCAGATCAAAAATGCGGATCATTTCTCACCTGCCCACCTCCCAAACCCCAGCCTATGTCCCCTGCTTCCAGCTTACCTGAGCCCAGATTAAAGGAGGATTTCAGAGGCCATGCCAAGTTCTGCTGCTCCTCGTTCGGGTTGCCAGTCTTCCTCCTCGCTCTGGAATTGCAGGTCAACCGCCTTCCTGTTCTTCTTTGATTGACGCTGAGCTGCCGCGTTACCCGCTGCCGTCTGAGCGGATCTCGGGTAGCCTCTGGAACCGCCAGAGCGCTCCCCCCACCAACATTCTCTTGCCTTGTTTTCGGGGTTCCTCTTCACCAGCTGAGGCGCCCTCCCACCCCCCGCCGCCCTCTTACCTTTTTCTAGAGGTCTCTTGAGCCACCAGCAAGCTCCCCCGCACCTTCCCTCAGCGATCTTGGCCCGCCAGAGGCCTGCCCCTCGTCAGCCTCCTCCCCTTTTCCTGGGTGCTGCCTGAACCACTGGTGGGCTCCCCTCCACCATCCTCTCGTCCTTTGTAGGGGAGTCTCGTGACTCACCAGAGCGCTCTCCGCCGTTGCCTTGCTGGGGTTATTGACACTGCTTGACTTGCCAGAGCGCTCCCCCTCGCAGTTCTCTTGTTGGATTTCTTGGGACCTTTTGAACCATTGGAACAACGGGAATGCTCCCCCCCACTGTGACCTTGCCTTTTCAAGATGTTCAGTGCGATCTTGACGTGCTGGAGCACTTCCCCGCGCCGTCCTCTTGCCTTTTACTGGGGAGTCTCTTGAATATCCACAGCACTCCCCCCTGCCATCCTTTACCAGATTTTTTGACACTTCTTGACATCTCGGAGTGCTCTCACTCACCCTTGTCTTGCCTATTTTCAGGGCGCTCCTGTCCCGCTGGATGCTCCTCCCTGCTGTCCTATTGCCAGATTGAGAATTCTCGACCTGTCCCAGCGCTACCCACCGTCCTTCTGCCTTCTACCTGGGAAGTCACTTGAAGAACTGGAGCACTCCCCCCTGCTGTCCTCTTGCCTTTCTTCACTGAGATTTTGGCCTGCCAGAGCACTCCTCCCTGTTGTCCTCTCACTGGATTTCTTGGGACCTCTTGACCCACTGGGTCTCTCCTCCTGCTGTCCTTTGGCCTTTCTTTAGTACAATCTCAGCCTGCTGGAGCGCTCCCCCTCGCCGTCCTCCTGCTGGATTTCTTGGAACCTCTTGACCCCTTAGGGCGTTCCCCCTGCCACCCTCTTGTGGTTTTTGGGGGAGTCTTGTGATCAACCAGGCCGTTTCCCCCCACCATCCTCTTCCCCTTTTCCTGGGTGCTTCTTGATCCACCAGAGTGCTCTCAAAGCTGCCTGTTACCATCCTCTAACCATTCTCTTGCCTTTTTTGGTGGAGTCTTGTGACTCACCGGAGCGTTCTCCACCATTGTCTTGCTGGATTTGTTGACATCGCTTGACCTGCCGGAGCGCTCCCCCTCACAGTTCTCTTCCTGGATATCTTGGGACATTTTGAACCACTGGGGGGCTCCCACCCGCCATCCTCTTACCGCATTTATTGAGACGTCCTGATCTGCCAGAGCGTTCCCCCTCGCCGTCCTTTTGCTGGATTTCTTGGGATGCCTTAAACAACTGTGGGGCTCCCACCCACCATCCTCTAACCGCATTTATCGAGATTTCCTGATCTGCTGGAGCGCTCCCCCTTGCCGTCCTCTTGCTGGATTTCTTGGGATCTCTTGGACCACTGGGGGGGCTCCCACCCGCCATCCTCTTACCGCATTTATTGAGACTTCCTGATCTGCTGGATTGCTCTCCCCCTGGCCTTCCTCTTGCACTTTTTTGGGGGAGTCTTCTTCACACATCCGAGCGCTCTCCCTCACCCTTGTCTTGCCTCTAGTCAGGGCGCTCTTCTCCCGCTGGAACGCTCCTCCCCGCCATCCTATTGCCAGACTGAGAATTCTTGACCTGCCGCAGTCCTGCCCCACCATGCTCCTGCCTTCTGCCTGGGAAGTCACTTGAAGAACTGGAGCGCTCTCCCCCGCTGTCCTCTTGCCTTTCCTCAGTGGGATTTTGGCCTGCTAAAGAGCTCCTCCCTGTCGTCCTCTTGCTGGATTTCTTGGGACTTCTTGACCCATTAGGGCGTTCCCCCTGCCACCCTCTTGTGGTTTTTGGGGGAGTCTTGTGACCAACCAGGCCGTTTCCCCCCACCATCCTCTTCCCCTTTTCCTGGGTGCTTCTTGATCCACCAGAGTGCTCCCCTGCACCATTCTTTTGCCTTTTTTGGGAGAGTCTTGTGACTCGCCGGAGAGTTCTCCACCATTGTCTTGCTGGATTTCTTGACATCGCTTGACCTGCCGGAGCGCTCCCCCTCGCAGTTCTCTTGCTGGATTTCTTGGGACGTCTTAAACAACTGAGGGGCTCACACCCACCATCCTCTAACTGCATTTATCGAGATTTCCTGATCTGCCGGAGCGCTCGCCCCTGCTGTCCTCTTGCTGGGTTTCTTGGGACCTCTTGACCCACACGAGCTCTCCTCCCCACCGTCTTCTTGCCGGACTTATTGAGACTTCTTGACCCGCCAGAGTGTTCCCCCTCATCACCCTCCTGCCTTTTTCTGGGGATTCTCTTCAACAACTGAAGAGCTCCCCCGCACTGTCCTCTTCCCTTTTTTCTGGGTGATTCGTGAATCACCGGTGAGCTTCTCCTTACCACCCTCTTGGGCTTTTTTCAGAGCAACCTTGACCCATCAGAGCACCCCCTCACCGTCCTCTTGCCAGATGTACTGAGGGTTCTTCATCTGCCACAGCGCTCCCCCACGCCGTCCTCTTCCTGGATTTCCTGGAACCTTGTGAACCACTGGGGGGCTCCCACCCACCATCCTTTTACCGCATTTATTGAGACGTCCTGATCTGCCAGAGCGCTCCCCCTCGCCGTCCTCTTGCTGGATTTCTTGGGACCTCTTGAACCACTGGGGGCCTCCCACCCACCATGCTCTTACCGCATTTACTGAGACTTCCTGATCTGCTGGAGCGCTCCCCCTCGCCGTCCTCTTGCTGGATTTCTTGGGTCCTCTTGACCCATTAGGGCGTTCCCCCTGCCACCCTCTTGTGTTTTCTGGGGGAGTCTTGTGACCAACCAGAGTGCTCCCCCCCACCATCTTCTTCCCCTTTTCCTGGGTGCTTCTTGATCCACCAGAGTGCTCCCCTGCACCATTCTCTTGCCTTTTTTTGGGGGAATCTTGTAACTCACCGGAGCGTTTTCCACCATTGTCTTGCTGGATTTCTTGACACCGCTTGACCTGTTGGAGCGCTCTCCCTCACAGTTCTCTTGCTGGATATCTTGGGACCTCTTGAACCACTGGGGAGCTCCCACCTGCCACCTTCTTACCGCATTTATTGAGACTTCCTGATCTGCTGGATTGCTCTCCCCACCGGCCTTCCTCTTGCACTTTTTGGGGGAGTCTTCTTGACACGTCCGAGTGCTCTCCCTCACCCTCGTCTTGCCTCTAGTCAGGGCGCTCTTCTCCCGCTGGAACGCTCCTCCCCGCCATCCTATTGCCAGACTGAGAATTCTTGACCTGCCACAGTCCTGCCCCGCCATGCTCCTGCTTTCTGCCTGGGAAGTCACTTGAAGAACTGGAGCGCTCTCCCCCGCTGTCCTCTTGCCTTTCCTCAGTGGGATTTTGGCCTGCTAAAGAGCTCCTCCCTGTCGTCCTCTTGCTGGATTTCTCGGTACCTCTTGACCCACTGGGTCTCTCCTCCTGCCGTCCTTTTGCCTTTCCTTAGTACATTCTTGGTCTGCTGGAGTGCTCCCCCCCACCATCCTCTTGCTGGATTTCTCGGGACCCCTTGTCCCATATAGGACATTCCCCCCCACCACCATCCTGGTGTGTTTTTTAGGAGAGTCTTGTGATCGACCAGAGCGCTCCCCCCTTGACATCCTCTTCCCCTTTTTCTGGGTGACTTTTGAACCACTGGTGAACTCTCCCCCATCATCCTCTTGCCACATATATTGAGACTTGTTGATCCGCCAGAGCGCTTCCCCCACTGTCCTCTTGCCAGATTTACTGATACCTCTTGTCCTGTCAGAGCGCTCCCTCTCGCAGTCCTCTTTGTTCAGTTTGTAGGGTAGGAGGGGGGATCTCTGATTACAGAAAGGTCCCTTTGTTCTAGGAGACATTCCCTTGCTCCATGCTTCAGGTTGCCCATCTTCCCTCTCATTTTCAATATGCACGTCCATCACCTTCCTCCTCTTCTTTCTTGATCCCTCGACTCCCGCATGAACTCAAATCCTCTTTCTTGATCACTCTTTCTCGTAAGTTCACAACCTTACTTTCCTTTCTTGCTTTCGCCTTTGTGAGCTGCTCCACCCAAACCGAAATGCCCTGAAGACAGAAATACACCCACCCCAAGCCCGTACAGTCACATAGGGGGTGAGTCCGCTCGCTGACGCATCCCCACATCCCACAGCAAGCCCACCTTGCCTTGGCCCCGGCCCCCCGCACAGGCCTTCCCACCAACCCAGCCCCTCCGTAGCAGCACAGTTTCCCAGCATGCACCCCACAAAGACTTTCTTTGCCAGTCACCCCTGGCACTTACAGCAACACACCACATCAGCATCAAGAGCCCTGGGAGTGGAGAGCTGGCCAGGCCCTCACCCCGGCAGGATCCTCTTCCCCCTCCTTTAGCTGATGGCAGACAGACAAGACACCTCCCAAGAGGTGTCCAGCCCTCTCTCTCAACCACTCATGAGTACAAAAGCCCAGCCTCTACTCACCCACCCCGCCTCCCAAAACCCCACCAGCAGCCCCTGGTCCCAGCTGAACAGCAGCCAGTGCTGAAGATCTGGCTCGTGTTGTCGGACACAACCTTCCCATGGATGTCTGGGCCCCTGAGCAGTTTCCAGGGGTGGGAGGGCGCAGTCCTGATTACAGGGAGGTCCCTGTCCCAAGGGGGACATTTTCTTCCTCCTCACTCCTGACTCGCAGCTCCATCACCTTCCTCCTCTTCTTTCTTGATCCCTCCTGACTCGCAGCTCTACCACCGTCATCTTCTTTCTTGATCCCTGTTGACTTGCAGATGCACTCCAATCCTCTTTCTTGATCGCTCTTCCTCGTAGGTTCACCACCTTCCTCTTCTTTCTTGCTTTCGCCTTTGCGAGCTGCTCCACCCAAACAGAGATGCACAGAAAACAAAAATATACCCACCCCAGGCCCGTACAGTCACACGAGGGGGCGAGTCCGGTCGCTGACGCATCCCCACACCCCACCACAAGGCCACCTTGCCTTGGCCCCGGCCCCCCGCACAGGCCTTCCCACCAACCCAGCCCCTCCGTAGCAGCACAGTTTCCCAGCATGCACCCCACAAAGACTTTCTTTGCCAGTCACCCCTGGCACTTACAGCAACACACCACACCAGCATCAAGAGCCCTGGGAGTGGAGAGCTGGCCAGGCCCTCACCCCCACCCCGGCAGGATCCTCTTCCCCCTCCTTTACCTGCTGGCAGACAGACACCTCCCAAGGGATGACCACCCTGCTCCCTTAACTGCTCCCAAGTCCAAGAGCCCAGCCCCTGCTCACCACCCCCACCTCCCAAAACACAGCCAACAGCCCCTGCTCCCATTTTACCACTTTACCCCCGAGCACGGTTTCTAGGGGTGGGAGGGGGACGCACTAATCACAGATCGTTCCCTGTGCTTAAGGATACATTCTCCTTCTCGCTGGCTCAGCCTGCCCATCTTCCTCCTCACTCTTGACTCGTAGCTCCATCACCTTTCTCCTCTTTTGTCCCCTCCTCACTCACAGGTCCACCACTGTCATCTTCTTTCTGGACTCTGCTTGACTCACAGGTGCGCTCCAATCCTCTTTCGTGATCGCTCTTCTGTGTCAGTACACGGAAGACCGGGCACGTGAGAAACTGCAAGAGTCAACAGCATGAGAACAAGCATTAGTGGAAAAATACAAGAACAAAGGACTGTATGCTATGTGATACATCAAGGACAGAGGAGTTGATACAGGATTGATGCATCAAGGACAGAGGGACAGCTTGTGATAGACAAAAAAGGTGTTTATGGCAGTGACATTGGTGGGAACACAAAACACATCACTTATGTAATGACTAACTTAGCTAATCAACAAATGCTTGAGCAAGCATCATAGCGAGTATAAACGCAAGCCTGAATTTGTAATAAACATCTCTCATTGCACCTTAAAAGAGAGTCCGTACCGCATTCGCTACAAATGGCGCCCTGGAACAGGGACTTTCAGCGTGCCTATAAAGGCAGTAGCCGCTCTGGTAGCGAAGCCCAATCGAACCAGGAAACAGGACCGGGAACCAGGACAGTGCGCGCCCACCACCAACGAAAGGTGAGCGATTGGGAACCATGGGAGGGAAGTTATCCCTTAAGCAAAGACAAACCCTGGATGTCCTTCAACATGCGCTACAAACGCAAAATCAGGATGTATCAGGGGTCTGATTGGTGAGTTTATTACAATGGATTGCTAATCATGTGCTAGACTTTCCTACAACTGGTACATTTCAGTTGGAGACATGGCACAAAGATGAATGAGAATTATATGAACAGGTAACGACTGGAGATAAAGCTGCTTGCAAATATTCATCTACTTGGGGAAAAATTATGACTACTAAGATACAGGATACAGGACTGATACATCAGGGACAGAGGGACAGCTTACTATAGAAAAAAATGCGTATATGGCAGTTACATCGCTCATGTAATGTCTAACTTAGCTAAAGAGCAAATGCTTGAGCAAGCATCATAGCGAGTATAAATGCAAACCTGAGTTTGTAATAAATGTCTCCCATGGCACCTTACCGTGAGTCCACGCCAGATTCGCTACACTCTTCCTCATAGGTTCACCACCTTCCTCTCCTTCCTTGCTTTTCCTTTGCACGCTGCTCCACCTGAAGAGAAACACACAGAGGACTGAGCTACACCAGCCCAAGGGCACTACAATCAGACAGGGGCTGAGTCCGGGGGCTGACACCTCCCCACACCCCACAACGAGCCCACCTTGCCTTGGCCCCGGCCCCTCGCACATGCCTTAGAGATATCATAGCTCAGTACAAATCCCCACAGTCCTCACCTGCTGTTTGGTGCTTGCGGAGGGTCACACTCCCTGTGCCCCAGGGCACTGGCCCTACACGGCCAAGCTCGGCAGCGGGACTGTCTGGAGCTGCCGCTGGCTGGTTCTCCAGCTTTAGGGTCACCCGCAGAAGCCCGCTCTCCTCAGCTCTGCACACCCATCCAGTTGCGCCGCCCAGGCAAAGTCAGCTTCACCCTCTGCTCTACACCTCACCTGCAAACAACCAACTCTTCAACTGACAACTGTCCAAAACCCACCGACAAACTCTCCACACCTCAGCCTTTCGTTTGCAACTGCTGCCTCTAGTGCATCTCACAGGCAAGCCTTCAAAATCCCCTCATCCTGCAATAATACTCCAGCACTGATCACCTGCGGGAACAACTACCACAATACCATGCAAACACCAACCAGTTCTGGCACGGAAATATCACTTTCTCCTCAAGATTCCACCCTACACCAACTGCTGACAAACACACGCTGTCCTCACCAAAGCCAAACGCTGCAACAACCAGCGACAACTCAAATTTGCGTGGGCGGTGCAAAATTGCAGGGGTGAGCTAACGCAGAGCTGGGCTTGAAAGCTGCAGAGTGTACACCCTGTTGTTTAACGTGGCGAGTCACTCCCATTCTGCCTTCTCCCTGGGAGAAGCGCATGAGCAGAGGTTGCTTCAAGGCACGATGAGAACGGTTCGGTTCTCCGGGTCTCGGAGGGTGAGAGTAATAAATGTGGTCTGTGTCGTGGCGCAGGAACTTCCCATCCACTTGCTTCTCCATTCAGTCTGGTGCTGCAAGAGAAGGAGAGAAAGAAAAAGTTAGGACCGAGTTAACAACCTCATCATCCGTGACCCCTAATCTGCAGGAATCCTAGGAGGCCTGATATAATTTTGCTCATCTCCCTGTCTTTGCTGGAATACTTTACTGTAGAAATTTCTGTCATCAACATTCTCTTAACCGATCTGATGTGTTCATAGTTCCTAGCCCAGCATCCTTTCCTCAAAGTACCTCAGCATTTCCCTTTGAAACCACACCTTAGTGCCATCCCGTCCCAGAGCTACCTCAGCATTTCCCACTGCAGCCTCTGCGATGCCATCTCCTCCCTGAGGTACCTCAGCCTTTACCACCAAAACCTCTCTCCCTTCCGTCCTCTCTTTTAAGTCCCTTAGCCTTTCCCATCAAAGCCTCCCCCGATGTCATCCCCTCCCTGAGGTACCTCAGCCTTTCCCGTCAAAGCCTCCCCCGATATCATCCCCTCCCTGATGTACCTCAGCCTTTCTTGTCAAAGCCTCCCCCGATATCATCCCCTCCCTGAGGTACCTCAGCCTTTCCTGTCAAAGCCTCCCCCGATATCATCCCCTCCCCGAGGTACCTCAGCCTTTCCTGTCAAAGCCTCCCCCGATATCATCCCCTCCCTGAGGTACCTCAGCCTTTCCCGTCAAAGCCTCCCCCGATATCATCCCCTCCCCGAGGTACCTCAGCCTTTCCTGTCAAAGCCTCCCCCGATATCATCCCCTCCCCGAGGTACCTCAGCTTTTCCCGCCTAAGCTCCTCCCGCACCGTCCCGCCCTCAGGTTCCTCTGCCGCTCCCTCCGTTCCCGGCCCCCCCCGCCCCTCGCGCCCCCCCTTGGCGCTCCCGACCCGCCGCTGCCCCCTCCCGCTCGCTTTCCTCCCTCTGTCCTGTGTCACTACGGGGGCTCCCCCTCCGCCCCACGGCCCCGCCCGAGCCCCGCGCAGCGCTCAGCGCGGGGCTCCCTTCCCTCACAGCCGCCCGCGTGCTTCCCCCTCGCCCCAGCCGCGGGCCGCGCTGTTGCGGCTGGCTGCCCCTCGCCTTCCTCCTTCCGAAACCAGCCCGTCTGTCACCCTCCAGCCTCGCCCCTCAGCCGGTCCCGGGCCGCCCCGTCCAGTCTCCCCGCTGTCCGCCCGCCCCTCGCTCACCGCCGGCCCCGCCGTTCCTCGCGCGCTGCTCCAGCCGCCGCACCGCCGGCACGCGCTCCGCGGCCCGCGCACTTACGCAGCGTGTCCCCGCCCATCCCGCGCAGGAGCCAATCCCGTCCGCGTCCGCCACCGGGCTGCGCCCCCCCCCCCCCCGCCTCCGCGCCCGGCTCTGGCCCCCCCTGCCCCTCGCCTCCCGTCCCGGAGCCACCGGCGGCCGCAGAGCGGCGCTGTCCGCCCGCAGGGCGGGGCCGGGAGCTTTCAGGCTGCGTCTGCCCGGGACCGAGGGCTCTGCCGCCTGCCCGGGACAGCCCGGGACCGAGGGCTCCGCCGCTGCAGCCCGTTTCGTGCCGCTTGCGCCCCCCAGGTTACACGGCTGCAGCCTTCCTGCTGGTTTAGCTCACACACCTTTCTTCTTTCTAACTGCACAGCAGTTCACACTCACAAAAGTTCGTGCTGGTTGGCATAAGAGTATCTGCATAAGAATTTACAAACATTACAAAGATATACCACAGACCACAGCTTTCTAAGCTTTCAAGTTAAAGTTCCATGTTTAAATAAAACAGACAATACCAGTAGAGCTGTGTACCTCTGTCGTCTTTGTTCAGAAAGAAGTGACAACACCAGAAAACACATTGACAGCCAGTGCTTTGAACAGTGAAGGTGGGATCTACAAAAGTCTGATTAAACTAAACAGCCTCAGGTCTTTATCAAGCTGCAGATCTGCCAGGAATGCTGAAATGCAAGAGTTTACTCCTGCAATATTCCACGATGGAACAGCCACTTCATATCAAATATAATCTCAAAGTTCCAAACCAGTACGTTAAAAAGCTACCAGTAAGTATTAGAAGACCACTGCAAGATCTTATTGCTTTTTGAGTTAAATAATAATTTTTCAATAAACCAAAACCCAAACAGGTTCTCAAATCTGTTGCTTATCATCCTGTTCATTCATTAGCACTGCAGCAATCAGTTTTTATACAATGTGTCAACAGAGGCGTCTAAAAAACCCCAAACAAAACTTATCCAAGTCCACGGACACCCCCGCCCTCCTTGCCCCCCCTCACCCTGAGCCCCACGATCACCACTTGGTGCGGGAGAGGAGCACAACTCGACAGACAGAACCAGAAATCCGACTGCGGTAAGAAGGAAACATCGAGGTAGTTACAGCTTCCTTAAACATTCAAAATCTGATGTCTTCCAAAACAAAGCACATCATCCTCATCATTTAAAAAGCAAAGTTGCTTTGTACGTGTCTGATCCTCACACCAGCTGAGTGGTTCTCAAGTCCGCTGAGCTCCACTGTGCAGCCACCCCCACGTCTGTGTCGCCTTGTCTGGAGTCCCCAGTCGCGGGACAGTGAGTGGGGTTGGACTCCAGTGATAAAGAAAAACACAAAGAGTCAAATTGGAAAAGTAATTAAAACAGAAGACCTGAAAGCCAGTTTAATTTTAATAACTTATTCGTACACTGCTATAAGCATATGAAGTATGGGGGTCACGAACTCTTGCTACCACATATGTGCCTTATTACAATAAGCACAGGAAACAAGGAAGTAGCATTCCTTCTATTTTTGATGTAATTATGAGCTAATACATCTCCTGAGATGGCTTCCAGACCTGATTTAGTATCTACACTGTGTTGTACTGCAGATAAATACCTCAGGTCAGCATTAATTGAAGACAATGTGCAGAATGAGCAATATGCAGGTAAGCACAAGATCCTGGATTCCTTACAAGAGTCTACTTCTAAAATTGTCTGAAAATGCTGCAGAAATTGTAGCAGATAAACAACAGTAGCCACATTTTGTCCTATGGCATTTACATAATGTTGATCCACCTGTATTAACTTGTGCCCTTTCGGAACAGAGCTGTAAACTCAGAGTGTCCAAAGACTTCTTTCTTTTGAATAGAATACGCTTAAACTGGCTGTCTTGAACAGACTGGCTGTGCAGACTTGCAGCAGTTGAATGGAGGATGTGATTCCAGTGAATGGAGACAGAAAGAAGATCAGCACAAAAGCAGCAATGACAGACCAGAGACACCCACCTAAAGCCTACGGAGACCAAAAAAAGTCGTCGCGTGGGCTTAGCAGTTGGGGAACCAGACCAAACAGCCTGGTTATTCTCCACCAGGAGGGTCTTTATCTGGCCATGATCATGTCATCAATGGAGAAACTCACCATCATCAGACAGAGTGCAGGCGTGGGCAATGAGAGCAGCAAATCCAGCACCGACACGGTGTCAGAGTTTGTACAGACAATGAACACGCTCACGGGTCTTGTTCAATACTTTACACACTATTCTGAAAAGAGACACTGATTTAACTGTTGCACAGCACATACTGTCACTTTACACAACTTGGAGAAACAAAGCAAGCTCATAAAGTTCATACTCCATACATCAGGATAGGAGGTTACTCATAAAATGCAATCATCTCTGCCAGATACAGGCAAATGCACATATTTATTTGAAGCAAATTCCAAGTTTATACCGTCATCTCAGGTCAAATTCTGCTATCAGACACAGGACACACAGCTCAAATGCCAACAGCTCATAAGAAAGCTTCACAAGAGAATGAACTAAACATACAGCTATGGAATCAAGTGTGTTTTATCAATACATCAAATGCAACTCTAATTCCCCTAGGCCCTCACGTTAATAGAAACCCCACAGAGTTTCTAGAAAGAATGTCCATAAAATTGACATGCGACATTACCCTCAGTGAGTCTCCTGAACCAGACGGCAGAGCAACCGACCCGCAGCAAGGACAACACAGAACAGACAGTTCTGCTGGAAACGCAAGGAACGGACTAAAAGTAACCATTCTGCATTACAGAATTAATGCATTGTGTCACTTTGTGTAGATAATTCACCCATAAAAATCAGTAAATATGAAGGCCACCCTTACTGATAAATGCCTATATGTTTGTAGTCATGTTTAATAAAACACACTTTGTGAGGGTTTTTTGGCTCAAGAAGGACACTGGATCAGTGTGCTTTGGGTTATTTCTGTAAGGAGCCATAACTCAACAGAAAGATAGCTTTAAGAAAGCGTGCAATTAGCTATTAATTGGACAAAATAAGTGTAGTTAACACATAATAAATAGTTTTAAATGGTCTCACAAGTAGTTCATGTGATACATTTCCCTCAGGGTCTCCTGATATCTCCCATTCATTTCTATTAAACCTGCTGAAATGAAGCTGTGTGTGTTTCATTTCAGTGATCTACAGGGAATTCAAACCAACAATAACAACTTGCCGTATTATCAGAAACAGTTTCTAAAGAGCAAACACAACAATATAGGAGGGGGGAGTGGAAGAAACACCACCTGGATTCATTTTCCCATATCAATTCTTATGAAAATACCCACAATAGGATGCAGTTATCAGCAAGGTATACAACTGCACATCTACACACAACATAACTGCATGTAATCGCACATTTTTGACCATATTAACTACAAATTGGGCAGCTATAAAATACGTCAGTTATACCTTCATTTACTTCCAGAAATCTCCACTGAAATTATTTTGTTGCTTAAATTACTGTATAATGTGCACTTTATTAATGTATTATACATTAAGTATACAAACATGTTATGAAAAAACAAATCTAGTCCCAATACCTTTGTGAGTTTTAAAGGACGCCGGTGGGTAACGGTGAACAATCAACAGTCATCCGGGTAAAACACCCATGGGCAGAGCTGAAACTTGTTTTCATTGGTAGGTTGTGTTTTTCTGCAAGTTGTGTTATCATACCTACATACAGCAAATAAAGATTTGACCCAAATTACATACCTTTATGTGCATACACACACGCACATGTTTGTGTTGTACAAAGATGCACACTGTTACTGAGATGTATAGGCATTGAATGTGTCAGGTAAGTAACATGACAAGAGGCTTGAGAGGTGGGTCTGCAGGGAATTCTCTAAGTAACATATTAATGCAACAAATCTGGTGGCATAAAGCTACGGGGGAAAAAAATCCAGCGGAGAATCAGATAAATTCACGTGTTCTTTAAAGACAGCTCATGCATTCAACCAACTCCCAGGTGGGCCTGGCTGTGGAAAGGAAAGTTTGCTTGAGCACTTAGCGCCAGTGTCTGATGAGCAGACAAAACACCAACTGCAGACCGGGGACCCCCAGTTCTCAACCAGTTCATGGCTCTGAGCATCTTCTTTCCACACACTGCGGGTAACGCTTTACATCTGCAATCCCCTCCCTAAACCCATCTTGTTCCTGGCTGAGAAGATACCAGATGTGGGAACTATTGCATGATAGAAGAATTTGTGCTGTTAAATCACAGGATTCTGAGCACTGCAGATGATCACAGTGCGGTGCTGCCCTGAGAAGAAAGGACGAGTGACTCTTGGTGTTCCCTGCTGCTCACTGCCCTGATCCTGCCCACCCTCATGTTCCAGCCACTCAGACCCCGGCCAGAATGACTGAGACAGGAGGGTCTCTTAAGGATGTTTTGTTTTGTCCAGATACCTTTAATTTGCTTATATACACAGATTTCATAAGAGGAAGCACTTGATTTCACCGATGACACGATTTCTCCAGTAACGCATCTCACCAAGATTGCCAGTTGACAGTCCCCTTAGGATGAGAGAACGTTCATGTTGAACAAACCATGAACACTTGTAGTGATTGAAACTGGGGGTTTTTCAGACAAGCACCATCTGCCTCCTGCGCCAGAGACTCAACAGAATTATGTCTCAGACATTATGGCAACAACAGCTCATCCCGCAGCAATGGGTCACTCAGAGCGAAAACAATCCCGTATGGACACCGTGTCCAGCAGCAGATGGGGCACTCAGGAGAAGGTGAATCGCGATTTACATCCCAACACCAGCCGAGGCCCGCAGACAAAGGCCGCGGGCTGACATGGGAGGGGACGGGCCTTTCGTTCTCCTTCTTTGCTTCTCTTTTCCTTTCCTACACCCTTATTTCATCTCCTCTCCCTCTATGAGCAGTATAACCTAAGGCTTAGAGCCACAAAACTCCTTTGTGTAAACCCTTTGGCTGTTAAACTGTTCACCAATTTGGCTTAAGTAGCGTAAATCTTCCTGCTAATTGGGCCAAGCTGCAAAATAAAAGGTGTTGGGGTTTTTTTGTTTATGGTCCTTGAGTACCCCATATACTCTTTTCTAACTAAGGGGACCTGAATCGGAGTCACCTCCCCACACACGGACAGCTGGGGATGTTCTGCAATGAAAACTTGTATGGAGAGGGGAACACACTGAATAGGTCAATCCAGCATTTAATAAAAGCAATGGAGTTAGCTCTTGAATTAACATTGATAACATGCTCTGCTATATTGTGGCCAGTTGCGATTGGAAACAGCGCAGTTACAAGTTCGGTGTGCATGGTCCTCTGTATACACGAAGACATCCAGCCAGCTTTAGTCACGCACCTGATCTTTCCTTCGTGTTACAGATCTCTGCAATGAAAGCTGGGAGCAACAAACATTCAGCTTTCTGATGTGTCATTAAAGAGATTTTTCTGCATTTACTACAACCTTGACCGAGCCTGTACCTGATTGCTTTAACTGGCATTAGATAAGTCATTGAGTAAGCAGTCAAGTCAGCCCGCGAGAAGACACGGAGAGGTGACAAAGTTGTAAGTCCCTAGGATGCTGGCACACCAGCACGAACACAGGCAAGCAGAAGCCTCCAACGCATTGGCAGAAATATCCTACTCAGGTACAGCAGACAAATGCAACTTATAATGGAACGGTTACAATATGCTTGGTAGAAAAAAGCTGAGGTTCCGCTACCTCAGGCGCACAGCGGTTACTGCTGTGTGTGGTCTAACCCAGATCCAGTAGTGAGCTACACGTGTTTATCTTGGTTTGATATTTGTAGTGCACGTGTTAACGTACAGATCAATATACAAGACAAGGTCTGATGAACAAAATCTCTCTCTGAAAGATCCTGAAGTGATCACTGGAGTGATTTTCAAGGCAAAGATTCTGTCTGTCTCCAGCTCCCAGAAGACTTCAGAGGTGAAATTCTCTATAAATCCTGAGGGGGAAAGAGGGGGCTGTAAGGAACATGAACCTGAAGAACATTCAGTAGCTCTCCCGGGCGCTCTGTGACGGAGCCTCCCCTGTTCACCAGCTCCTGAGGCTCCAGGGGCTGCAACACGGGGCACAACGCGCTCACAGACTGAACCTGCGCTGAGCAAGAAAATGCCTTCCTGATGAAGCTTTAACATCAACACAGCAACTATTGCTTGTCCTTCAAGGAAACTATCTTGTTATAAGCATTTATAGCTCTATTGTCTATTTATGCTTTTAGCAATAAGCGCTTTTATCCACATTTCATTTTGGTGCACCTGGTAAGACATGTGATTGAAGGTGACAGATAAGAGCAGGGCACTCTTTTAATCCCTAAGACAGGACCCTGGGAAAACTTCACAGGAATCAGTTCTTCACTACATTGCTGCTCCTTGCATTCACAGCCCAGCAGAAAAGCACGGGCCGAGGTGAGAACCGCCCGCAGAAGGGGCTGCCAGACACTGTTCTGGCTGATGCTCTGCCAGGACGTGCTTCGTTTTCTGTCCGGTGCTGTGCGGGGGGAACACGGAACATCTGCACGAAAAACCTGCGCTTGGCTCGTGCAGCGTCTGTGTCACGGGAACCGACAGCCACGTCCCATCGCTGACCTCGCGTGTTCACACAGCTGACTCAGTGATCGATACAGGTTTATCTGCATTACAAGCACAGCCGAGCCAGGTCAAGAGTGCTTCTTAAGAACCATTTTCAAAATGATCTTTCTAGACAATAGAGACTGATTTATCTTAATTTGTCTTACCTAAAAGCTAAGAAAGTATTTAATTTCTAGTAAGAAAGATGCCTAATTTTCTTTTGGCTATTAAAAATTGTATTAACCTCCAAAAATAAGAGAGTAAATGTCTGTTAACACTTTTTCCTTTTATGCTGATGTGAAGAAAATTCCTCTCTCATCCTGGTACTGTCAAACAGGATGAACATTTACAGAGAATGAGAGTGGGGAGTGATGAAAAAGTCAACAGCTTTTGCAGTCAGTTTGTATAAATTAAGATAAACGTGATATTGAAGCAAACCCAAATGTTTCTAACGTTCTCCTATAGAATCTCCTGCTGCTGTACAATAAGATACACTCTCAGACTATGACAACATTAGTCCGTGTCTTTGTAAGGCGCAGTCTTTTTCCTACCATATCATGCATAGGTGCCACACTTCTATATAGCCAGGTAACTGCTCATCTAAGGTGCATTTTGAAACATACCTTATCCTGCTTTGGAACCTGTGCCGAAATGGAAAGTAGTTGCTCTGTATCCAGGAATTTTGAGATAACTGTAAAACAAAAGTAAACAGATCAGAAATTGAATGGAAATCATAACAAAATCTATTTTTTTTTTTTATGAACACAATTATTTAGTGAAACTTTTGTTAATCTTTTTCTTCCATTCTATCTTCACAAATTATTTACCAGGGAAAAAACAGGTTAAAAATTGCTGCTATCTAAATTATGTTGTCATAACTACACAGACTGTACCGAAGCATGTAGCGATTATTTTACAGGTGGACATATATCAATTTGGTAATATTCTTTTAGTGTGATTGAATCGCACGTCTCTTGTGATAAAGATCAAGATGACACGATCCAGCTCCAGGTGCACTGACTCATACTCTGCTGTTGTGTTCTGTTTAGTTTGTCTGGACCACTATGAAGCAACAGGAAAAAACACCCATACACAACAACAGAACATCAGTGATGCCTTTATTTGTTTTTAATGTATACATTATGTACACCCGAATACTTCCAACTAGTCACAGAGGTAGAGACAAACTCACATTCTTTGAAAAAGGTATTGGCTGACTTCTACCCATTTAATCTGAGAAATTCGCTTTTCTTAGCAGAATCCTTGAGAAAAACATCACTATCATAATAAAGATTATTTCCACTACGTGTTACCTGGCAAATAATTACAATTCAAACATATTGAGTCACGTTGCATACTTTCACAGATTAGAAAGAAAGTGTTTTAACATAAATTGAATATGATGCATTAAAAATAAACTACTACTTATTTGAATACACTCAGAAAACCAAAGACGGTAAATGTCAAATGAGGGTTCCAGGTAAGAGTACCCTACAGATTTGAAGCGCGCTTTGGGGACACCCAGCGCCTCCTGTTCACTGTACATTATGTGAACTGCAGCAGCTGAGACCCTGGGATGTGTGACCTGCAAAAACCATGAACATTAAAGTAACGTTTATAAATCACAAACATGTTATTTGGCTTCTTTATGGACTGAAAATGACAGGAGTGAAGCATCTAAACGTGATCTGTCCCACATTCATTCTTCACCACTCTGCAGTGGTTCTAGCAGGAGCTTCACACGTTTTCCCCCATTTAAGAGTTTAGATGCCAAAATATCCCAATAAGAACCATAATGCTTGTTTACATCTAGAATTGTCTTAAATATACGTCCTCCTATGCATGTTACAGAACACTGTAACCCTGCTTTGTATATTAACATGTAAAACATGCCACTAAAACCGTATCAATTAACTGACTAGACAAAGTTTTCCTCTGGAATTTAACACGTGCATTAAAACTCCTCCAAACCGAAGTCCAGCTCTACTAGGCCGTCCCACAAGCGCAGGGCTTGAGCTCTGGTTTGAGCCCGATGCCGCACTCCCCGCGCCGGGCTGCAGTACCGCGCTGTGGCCACCGGGCGGCAGCACCAGCGACACCCGGCGGCCGGTGCACCGCGGGAGCACCGGGGCGCCACGGCGCATGCGCGGAACCGGGGCTGAACGTGCGCGTGCGTGCGGGGGTGACCTGCACCGGGGTGACCACCCGGGATCACCCACAGCAAACGAGTCACCCGGGACAACGCGGAACAGAGAATCCGCTCTAGAGAATCACCCCACCCAGAGAACCCTCCTCGGCGGAACCTCCCGGCGGCCCGTTCGAGCTCTCTAGTGCCCTATTTGCGTAGCCACGCCTCTGATTTGCATTTCTCCGCCCCATCCGCGCCCCGCCCCTCCTCTTATCTCTCGCAATCTGATTTGCAGGCTTCGAATCTCAATTTGCATTCTCCCCGCCTACTCACCTCCCTGCCCAAGCCCCGAGGAGATTTGCATATCCGGCACGACCCTCTGCTCTGTTCTGTTTCTATTCGACCCCATCTATTTCTATTATTTCTACTTCTATTAATTCTCGTTCTATTTCTTTTCCTGTTTTCTGTTTCTTTCCCTGCGAAGTACAAACCACACCTGATCTCACAGATGTCCAGTGTAACCTGCAGCTGCTTTTGGTAAATATGAGCAGAACTTTACAGCACACGGTTTTCCCAGCAACATGAAGCAGAGAGCGTACTCAAACAAAAAAAAAAAAACAAGCCACAAACACAAAGACGACACACAGCCTTGTAAGTCGGGTGATTAATTCTATTCAGTATGCTTTTACTTAAGTTAGATTACAAGAAAACTAAATTGGGCTCGCCCAGTGCCCTGTGAGCAGTAAAAACCATCACCACACAGTCAGTCACTCAGCAGAGAGCTCGCAGCAGCTCCCCGGCTGCCGCAGTTATGGAACGAAGCGTCTGGCTCGCACACAGAGCCCCCCAGCCCCTGCTCCCACCGCTGACCAGGTGCGGGTGCCGTTCTGCTCCCTGGGGGCAGCTCAGGCCTTTCCCTCAAGTGCACCCGCCAGAGACATTTCCGGGTAAGGATGAGTTTTTTAATCCTTTCTATAAACAGAATTTCTTTGCATTTTAAAAACCTTGTACATCACTGACATTGACTCCTATGTCTCTTTTTACACATACGTATGTATTTAGGGAATATATTTGATTCATATATATCATCTATTTCCACTGTAATATATATCTACTTAGACATCTACACACTTGCGTATGCATTTACATGTATATATCTGCTTAAACTTATACAGAATATCTGTTTATGCTTATATATATCACCACTTATTATCTAGAATATCCATTTATAGTTACGCACCTGTTTAGCCTTCTCTTTGGACACAAATATCTTTCTAGACTTGCAGATGTTGGCATATTGTTACAATCATATTATTACATTTATGTATATTTAGACAGAGCTATCGATTCACACTTGGCGTGTGGCACGATGAGCAGTGACACGTGGCCAGCTGCACGGCTCAAGCACGAGGGACACCCCGACCTGCCAGGGAAAAGCGCCACTGAGAGCCAGACAGAAACAAAGTACGTCAGAGCACGCTGTCAGATATTGGGGAAACACTCATAGCATCCAGTTGCCTCTCTTTTTCAGTTTTTAGAACAAATACCCATCTGCTTAAGTACACCTAATAAATTATATGCTGCACCTACTCAACAATTACTCTTAACTATGGAAGTCAACATGTAAATTAGACCATTTTATTTGCTTTAAGTTTCATTGATAGGAAAATCAGTGAGATAGAAGACATGGGTTTACTTTAAAAAATAAATAAATATCCCCATTCCTGCAGTGCAGCATAAGGCTACGAAAAAGGAGCGTCAGACTCACGAACACTTTTGGCTGCACTGCAGCACACAGGGGAACACGTTTCTGTGACCGTGACAGCTCGACTGTCGCAACCGGGAACCCAAAGCCCAGCGGTGCCACCAACCTTTGCCAGGCCTGCCGTGCTGGGCTCTGCGGAAGGAAATGGACTTTGGTTGGTTGTTTCAAAGAAAATGAACAGTCCTGTTGTTGATGAGGCCACTGCCCACTACATCACCTGGGAAGATCCACTCGGAGGGCAGGTTCATAAAATGCAGCTTCTTGGAATGAGGAATGCTGCTGTTTTGGAAGATTTCTTACCAACTGAAGTCAGAACTACACACTGTAGGTTAAGAGAAAAAAGTCACTATTGAAACAATAACTCATCCAAACCACACATGGACTCACCGCCACCAGTTACGAGGCTGAAAGTGCTTCTTGGGAACACCTGGCAAACACGCAGAACAAAACCGATTTGCCCAGGTGCCTGTATCTCTGTCAGCTTTTTGAGTACTATTCTAAGATATTTTAAAAACCTATTGAGTGAAAAAGAACAAAGCATTTGTCATTGAATCAGGTTGTTTCTTCTGGACATCTGAACTCTTACAAACACCTCCTTTCCTCTTTTAGTACAAAATCATTTCCATAGTATCATTCAATAGTAAGCCCACAGAAACAGAAGATTACGCTTTCAGGAAGAGAAAATAACCAGAGGGAGGTGAGCTCTGCACAGGTGTACCGTGCTCCAGAACAGACCTTATTTTTAGTACTCCTGGTAAAATATTTCGTATTAAAAATATAGAAGGAGAGTCGGTGCATTCTTAATGTTAACTTTAAAGTCCACTCTACAAGTACCTCAGGAAAAGTGCAGACACGCGTCCTAGCCGTACCTTGTACGGGCAGACCGCTCTGGATTCCTTCTGTCTGTCTGGTACTTCTGTAGCAGAAGACGGGGCAACCGCGGTGAAACGGTGGCAGCAGACATCCAGCTGAAAGAGGAAAAGCCCTTCAGAACAAAGCTGGAGAGGAACCTGACACTTCCTTTTTTCTTGTGAAGGCTACAGTTGAGTGGAGAAAAAAGTATTTTGCACCATCTTCAGTACAGCTGTTGATACGGCCACTGGAGCGTTTGCGTTTTTTGGATAACCAGGCCATTTTTGACTCATTGGCAGTCTGAGTTCCCTAGAACACATTTTCCCAGATACACACAGAACACAGACACAGACATCACCCAAGTATAGCCAAGATTTCCTTCCTCGCCCTGGATGCTGTCATTGAAGAGCCCAGCAGCCCATCCGTCCTCGTGAACCGCCCCACTGAAAAAAAAAAAAATTATCTTTTCCAGGCTGTTTCTTCAAAGGGTAAAGATATTTTAAATTGCAGTTATCTTTTCCAACAAAGTGATTTTGTGATTCCTTTGAAAAGGAGGGTAAGCTTGCCAGAGAAAGATAGCGACAGGGAGCAAGACAAGGTGACACAGAGAGAGGGGCAAAAGGGCCAGGGAGCAGGGCAAAGGGAAGAAGAGGCCAAAATGAGAGACAAGGAGCAGGAGACAGAGACGGTGGGAAAAATCCTAGAATGGGCAGTGGGAGAGACAGACAAAGGAGAAGTGGGCGCCGGGCTGCGGGACAGAGACAGGAAGGAGGAAACGCAGTGACAGGGAGCAGGGCAGAGCGACAGAGAAACAAAAACAAAGAGGGAAGAGGACAGAGAAACCAGGAGTAAGACAAGGAGAAGGGCAGAGAAACAGGAACCGGGGCGGGTAGGGAGCAGGACCAAGAGATGGGGCGAGGATGGAGATGGCGGAAGAAACCTGGGATGGCCAACAGGACAGGGAAGAATATGACTGTGGGTAGGGAGCAGGACACAGGGATACAGCGAGAAACAATGGGACAGGGAGCAGCATTAAAGGTCAGAAAGAATAAGAGATGAACAGGAAGGAGGAATGGAACGCTGAGATGCTGAACAAAAAACGCCAGCAACAGTGAGCGAGACAAACGAATAGAGAGAGAAGGGCAAGGCAGGAAGAAGAGAGATAGGAAGGTGGGAGATAAGAGCTGCACGTACAGGTACTGAGAAGAAAAGAACAGCAGGGAACAGGCCAGAGAAACTGTGGGGAAAAAAAGAGACTGATGCAGATCAAGACAAAGATATGGAAAAGGGAAAAACAGCTATAGAAGATGGAGCAGGACACAAAAATAGAGAGAAAAGGAGAGGTATAGGGAAGCAAAATTTTAAAATAATAATAATAAACCAAAACCACCACCAAGGAGGGGCAGGGAGGGACCAGGACACACAAGCCGGGGACGAGGCCCCGAGGGCCAGGGACTCACAGCGGCTCTCGCTTTCGGTGCCTGCCAGGAGGCTTCTAACAGCTCAGACGCTCCCGTCTCCTTCTCTCCTCCCTTCCTCTCCGGTAACTCGGGGCGCTCGGCCGTCCTCAGCCTAGGAGAACACGGTGGGGTGTCAGGGCTCCACGAGACGAGGCTTCGGGGACATGGAGCCTCGCTGGCTCGCTCGCCAGGCAGCCGTCCCGCTCCAGGATACGCGCACGGACCCTGCCGCGCACGTTGGCCCCCGGCCCGCCGCACGCCGCGCAGAGGGAGCCTTCGCCACCCGGAGAGAGGGGCTCGCTCTCTCGCCCGCCGCAGGAAGCGGACGTTGGGCCGACGGCCCCGCATTTCTTCCTCTTTACCTCTCCCCAACCTCTCTGGCTCCAGCAGCAGCAGCCCCCGCCCACGCACGGGACGTGCTCCCCCGTCCCTTCTCCCGCCACGCTGCCAGACGAGCCTCGCCAGCCCGAGGCGGGCGCAGCCAACGGCATCCCCCGGGCTGGGAGCGAACGGCCACATCCTCAGCGCGGCCTCTGGGAGAGGGAGAGAAGAAGCAGCGGCCGTTAGCACCGTAGCTCACCCCTGCCCCAGCCTGCTCCTTCCGCAGGGGCCACCGGAGAGGTGCCGAGGGCCGGCTTGCCGCCTTCGCGACGGGGCTAGGGAGCGGCCCAGGAACACGGGACGGGCTCGCAGGAGCTGCCGGAGCTGGGGGCGGCTGCACGGGGCGAGCGGGGCCGCGGGAGGAGGCTCGGGGGGAGCTCTGGCGAGCTGGGGACGCACCCGGCGTCTGCCCCCGGCCGGCTGTCGCCTCCTGCTCCTCTGCGGCACGCTGGGGACGGAGGACGGCGCCGCGTCTCCCACCCGGGCGCTGCTCCCCAGGTTCCATTCCCCGCCTGGGCTGGCGGGTCTGCTGAGCATCGGGCGTTCACAGCTCCCCCTCAGAAACACATAAATTCCAAATTAGAGTTCAACCTCTGAAAACAATAGAGCAGGAGAAAGCAGAGGAATTAGTCAGAAGAAGGGACAGGAGAGCAGCTGAGCTAACGGAGGATTCGAGGGAAACGGGCCACCTCAAAACACAAGGCATCCTCAAAAAAACAGAGCAACTGCAGCAACACCAGACAGCATTAAGACAAACTGACACCGTTTAGGACACGCTCAGCATAAAAGCAAACACATCCACCGGTGCAGGAAAGCATCTCGCCCCTTCCCCACAGCACCGCCACAGGACACAGCCCTGTGAGGCCACAGGACGGGCTCGTACTGAAACGGAGAAATAAGCTTGACAGCAGAGTAAATTACACCGTTAAGCAGGCAATGTTTCTTTCATCTGCACTGGGGAGCTCTGGGGGTCGTCCTCTGTAAGTGCTCCCACGACTGGATGCTCTTGCATTGCTTATAGTCACACAGCTGCTACATATTAATTACAATTGTTTTAAATTTTAAACATACAATATATCTAGCCTAAGAAATAATTGATGAAGTTACTTATAAATGTTTAGTTTCTCACTGACAACACATCTATTAGTTAAATATAAACTAAGCTCTCAGCTTCTAAACAATGTGTTATTCAATCTTCTGTCTCCCTCTTGTCATGCAGAAGGATCTAAAAGGTGAAAAACATCCCCTCATCGTGCAGGCGGTCAGAAAGCATTTACCCCACGTGAACCGGTTAATGAAGGGTACATCTTCTATAACTTCATCGCAGTATACATTAACTTGGTAGCTTCTCTTGAATTCCCCCCTTTTCAATATACTTGCAAACTCTTTGGCAGTATAAATCTATGAAATATTATCATCTCGCGTTGTGGTACAGCACAATTATTTGTTAACCACTAGCGGTACCAAACAGAACACTGTAGCGTAATGTAAGTAAAAACGACTAGCATCAAAATCAGAGTCCTAAGATCAATGCTGACAGAACTGCGAAGCCGCAGCTCCTGCCGGTTCTGGCGTTGGTTTCTGGCACTTCTGACCGCTTCGGGTCAAACGGCGCCTCTTCCCCCGGCCGTGCGCTGCAGTACCCGAGTTTCGCCACAGGGCAGCAGCACTGAGACTGCCGCGGCAGCCCCGGGCGAGCGGTCGTGCCGCGTTTCGCGGGAACCCCGCAAAATAAACCCCAGAAAACAAACGCGACAAAACAAAAAAGCACACAGAGAGCCGCGGAACGAAAGCCGCACGTACAGAACACAGAACCCGCCGGGCCTCGCCCCGAGCTCCCGCCGAAGCGGCGCCCGACCCGCCACGCCACCGAGCCTGCCACCGCGCCTTAGCTCTTGTTTGAAACGTCTCCCCCCGACTAACGGGGGCTGCGCCGCTCCCGGAGGGACTGCTGTCCCGGAGGGACACACGGCTCCAGACCGCAAGCCTTCGGCGCACCTGCCCTCGGGGTCACACACCTCCCACCGGCTTCGCCAACTCGGCCGTAAGGGCAGGGGGAAAACTGAACCGAACGCCTCCTCACCGCGCCGGCCCCTCCCGCTCCTCCCGTTCCAACGGCACGGTCACCCTCGCCGCGGCCGCACTCACCTGCCGCCTCTTTCGCCGCTCCGTTCCCCTCGCACTCTCCCACCGTCCCGCCGGGCTCCGCGGGCACCGACACCCGCCGCGCCCCGGAGACCTCCGCGGCGGGAGGCCCCCGGCTGTCGCCTCCTTCCCCTCTGCCTTTCTGCCGCCTCCGGGGACCTCACGAAGGGCTGCCCTGAGCCGCCTACCTCCAGGTCCCCGGGCGCCGGTTGCAGCAACCGCCCCGACCCCCGTTCCCGTTAATTCCCGGTACCCACCCCGAGACACCACGGACCCGCTCGCCAGGACCCGCGCTGATTGGCTGCTTTCCACCCCCCCACACTGTCCTCCTATTGGATGCTCCGTCCGGTGCCCAGGAGCCAGCAACGCTCGCCCCTCCGGCAAAATGATAGCCTGCCTAGGCACGTCAATCACCATTTTCTCCGCCTATCAGAGCTCGCAGTGAGGGCAGGCGCAGTAGGGAGAGAGCAGCACCCGCCCCTTTCCGCAACACGATTGGCTGCCGAAGACAAGTCAATCATCATTCTCTTGGCCCATCAGTACTCGCAGTTTGCGCATGCGCAGTACGGAGCGTCCGACACCCGCCCCTCCGGCAATCTGATTGGTGGACAGAATGGCAATTGACGTGCCTTGGTAGCCTATCAGCGATCCGCCCCCCCCCCCCAGCCTTCCCGCGCCATCTGATTGGCCCGCTCTGCACCCTCACCCGTCTGCTCTCCGCCCTGCCGGGACCCCCACGCCCTTTGCCCGCGCGGCTTCCAGCAGCCGCGTTTGAAAGGAAACAACAAACCGCGCTCCTTTGCTTTACGCTGACAAGCGGGGCGGGTGGTCACCTACCCTTAAATTCATTGTGAACAGAGAGAGCCCTAAGGAGCTCCGGCCGGCAGGTTTCTCTCCCCTGTGCCCGGGACCGAGGAGACGCCGCCGCCTCCTCCTGCCGCCTCGCCCGTTCCTCTCGCAGCGGGGCCGCCCCGGGAGAGCCGGGCGCCTCTTTTTTTCCCGGCGGCTCGTCCGACCGCTGCCCCCCCCTTTCTGACGGGCACGACCTCGGTCGCAGCGGCAGAGTCCCCCTCTTACCCGCGGCACGGGCACCGGGCGCCGCTCCCCAGCTGCAGTTCCGGGCGGTGGCCACCAGACGGCAGCACCGAGCGCGGTCACGCAGCGCCCCCCGGGCCCCGCAGCGCGGGCGCTTTTTCTTGACCCGTGGGCAGCCTGAGCTCCCCGAACGCGCTTTCCCAGAGCCGCGCACATGGCAGACACACTGATAAAAGATAATAGCCCGACATTGCTAAAATGTGTTTTTTTCCTAAAGATGCCTTCTGTCCTAATAAAATACATTGCCTCTCCCTGTGCCCCGTGTCTTGTCTGCAGCAGTAACTCGGCTCGCCCGCAGCTGTGGCAGCTCTGCTGCTGCTACAGGGTCAGTTCCAGCCCTTACCCTCGGCTGAGCAGCAGCCGGGCAGGCGCTGCTGCTCTGGGCGCTGCGCATCCTTCAGGAACGGTTCTCAAACGATCCTGTGCAACGATGTCCAGAGCCAGGACCCCCGCGGCGGGGGGACAGGAGCACACGGCCGGGCCCGTCCCGGCTCGGGGCTGTTTCCGCAGTCGCTGTGAGCTGATCCGTGAGCTGGAACCAACCTCCCCATGCCCCGGCCCGGCCCTTTGTCCCCGGCTTTCCCAGGGCAGCGCAGCGGGCTGGGTCACACCAACTGTTCTCTGCTGGCACCACCCAGCCGGGTCACCTGTGTCTGCGGTTGTGGGGACACCCCACGGGCTCCCTGGAAACAGACAGCACAGCACTGAGAGGGGGCGTTCAGGAGCCTCTGCGCTTTTGGGTTGGTTTGTTTGGGTTTTTTTTCCTTTTGTTGTTTTGATCGTTAGCTTCTTGTTGTCGGTTGGTTTGTTTTTAAGCTGTTACTCTATATAGCTCATCCATGGTGCTTATAGAGCATGGGTAAATCTACCCTGCTTCCTCACAGGAGACAACCATCTCGCTTTACAACAGGTGATTGAATCTGCTATAGAAAAGTTCAACCACCTCCTGTACAGCAAAGGATAAAAGAAAGTATGGATTTTTGTTGCATCTAATCCATAATACAAGTACCAATTAACAATACATTAGCAGTGGGTTCCTTCAAATATTCACAGTGAAGGTAGTTCCTGGCACGATTGTATTAGCATTCTTACTATTTTATGGGAGAAACACAGGGCACAGCTGATTTTGCCCACGTGCAGCGCAGTGATCACACGGGTGCGGTGAACCGGGTGGAAGGCCCTAGAAAAGGAAAATCAGCCTCCGTGTGCAGGGCCAAAACAGAAATCCTTTTCAAACTGTGCCATTTTAAAAAGCTACCAGGGGTATAAAGCAGAAAAAAGAGCAGTGAATGTGTATAATGACAGAATTAGATGGTTTTCCAGTTTCATGATGTGCTCTTTTACTAACAGTGTCTGCTGGAGTGGATACCCTGGACACCAACAAGCGGGTCCTGGTGCTGTGCCCATGGTGATTCATCCACTGTGGCCGTGGGTGTCAGGCCCTGATACAATAGACACAAAACCTTGGGAGGGAGGTGATCACAGTAGAACGCTTAGAGATAATGAGCTAGCAGACTTGATTTAATCTTTATTTAAAAATACACATGGCTGCTGTCTTTTCTACAATTTAGGTAGGACGGGCTCCAATATCTCTATGAATTACAATACATGACAAAAATTAAAGGGGGAAAGCTTTATTTTTACAATGGTAAATACAGTCTAAATCAATTTGGGAAACAGGTAAAGGGGTGTAGCAAATGAGGCACAGACGATCCTTTTTTATCTCAGAAGGCTTTGGCGTATTTACAGCTTTAGGCACAGCGTGTCCAATCCCGTATAAAATGCACTGTCCATACCAATTCAGCCTGTCCCCCGATATAAGGACATCAGGATGCCACCCTGCATTCACCAAGGGACAATCCTGATCTAATGTTCTCTGTGTATTGTACACCAATATCTGTTCGTCAACAAACCTTTTACTGGTTTCAATTTCTTTCTCTGATTATCCTTTTTCAAATACAATGCGTATGTAACATTTTGTATTGTGTAATATGCATTATATAATAGACAATATATGATTTAAAACATATCTCATTATATATTACATGTAGTGCATTACTATACTACACATCTCGGGTATACCCACCCAGACCTGTGCAGCATATTAATATTATTTACAGTGGCCACCATTAATTACAATATTCCCTGGTTGCTGTTCCCCAGGGAGTCAAACGATCCTTTTCCACTGTCACAAAACACAGCCCGGGGGGGATTTCTTCCGAATCGCTCCTGTCCATTGTCCACTACCTATTTCACAATCACAATAACAGACAATTGGTTAACCGTAAGTATTGGACTACAAAATCACCCAAGACACAAGTAACAACAACAACAAATCACTAAAGACACAAACAATCATACAATTGCTAAGGCACAAACAGCAAAATCACTAAAGGTACCTTTACCAAATTACTATTCCCTCGTTTTTCTCTTTTATTTATTGTTTTCTCATTTTCCTCTTTAGTTTTTTATTTCTTTTTAATTTACCCAATTTACCAAAACGCGCAGACCCAACGCGCTGGTGTCGCCCACGTCTCGCGCAGGCAGCCTGCAAACAAACCAGACAATGAAAGTGCCTTACCTCATTGATGGGGTTTTACCCACGTCCCGAGCTGGCCCGAGGATCCGTGATCCCTTCCGGGAATTCCCCGGTGCCGGCACAAGGTCCCAGAGATCCTGGGGTCCACGGGAGGTCAGGCAGATTATCCCATCCTCGTCGCCAGAAAACGATACCGAAAAGTCGGCAAACAGACTCTTTAACATGGTTTTGAAAGTGTTAAAAAGCAGGCACTTTTATTACGGCGCGCTGGGCACTCAGGGGATTGCTCCTCTAATCCAGCGTGCGTTCCGCTTTCCTCTGGTTTTACATATCCTGGAACTCCTGAAACAGCAAAACACGCCAACCACTGTTTACAGACGTCCCGTGCTCTTTCACCAGTGCGTGCAGCCGCAACAAGAAATCTGGAATGAGCGTCTACAGAAACACGTACGTATTTACCCACTTCAGAACAACGCGTTACATCAGCTGGCCGTACTTGTCAGTAATCCCTCCTGGATTAACGACCTCTTTGGATGGCACGGGTGCCGACTGTTGGCAATCAGGGCAGGACATAAGAACGCTCCTGGCCTGATCCGTTGTAATTTGAAATTGTCGTTTTAACGACTTTGCATTCTGGTGAAAGAGTTTATGTGATAATTTAGCTTGCTCCAAGGCTTTAGGCACAGTAAGCGGCACAGCTCGTGCATCGGCCCGCCTATTGCCTTCCGCAAGAGGTCCTGGAAGGGCAGCGCGAGAGCGGATGTGCGCTGCATAAAAACCATGACGTCTATGATTTATTAGGAACCATAGCATTCTCAATTCAGCCATCAAAAGAGGATCATCCTCTTCCTTAAGAAAAGAAGCTTCCAGGCGGTTAAGTATGCCAGCTGCACAATATGAGTCAGTTACAACATTCAAAGCCTCATTACAGAACACTCAAAAGCGATCCTAACAGCTGTCAGCTCAAGAACTTGTTTGACCCCTGGTCTCCTTTTTCTACTTTGTGTTTGGAACACTGGGTATCTGAGTTTAGCCACATAATTACAACTTTACGTGAGCAACCAGAGGCATCGGTAAATTCAGTCTTGTCGTTGCTGACAGCAGCACTTGCCATACAACGGTAAATTACCAATTTCAGCCCACAGTTTATGTTGAGGGTAATAAACTGATATGTTCCCTGCGTATGTTGCCAATGCAATCTGGAAATTCACATCTTCAGTTAATTACCATTGTAACTTCACCTTTGTTGTAGGAACAAATACACCTTCAGGTCTATCCAATACATAGCATATAAACATTCCCTGCCTTTAATTATTGGTTTTGAATATATTTCTTTTATTATCCAAACTGTTTCCATTAGCGCGTGAGCTAGAAAAACCCATACTGCCCCAATCACCTTTCTCCTTCCTTGAGCTCTCCTGACCTGTGGTTCCACCACCCGTGTCTTCTTTCTGGGTCCCTCTTGACTCACAGGTGCGCTCCAAACCTCCTTCTCGATCACTCTTCCTCACAGGTTCGCCTCCTTCCTTTTCCTTTGCACGCTGCTCCACCTGAAGAGAAACACAGGGAGGACTGAGCTACACCAGCCCAAGGGCACTACAGTCAGACGGGGGCTGACACCTCCCCACACCCCACAGCGAGCCCACCTTGCCCTGGCCCCGGCCCCTCGCACAGGCCTTACAGATATCATAGCTCAGTACAAATCCCCACGGTCCTCACCTGCTGTTTGGTGCTTGCGGAGGGTCACACTCCCTGTGCCCCAGGGCACTGGCCCTACACGGCCAAGCTCGGCAGCGGGACTGTCTGGAGCTGCCGCTGGCTGGTTCTCCAGCTTTAGGGTCACCCGCAGAAGCCCGCTCTCCTCAGCTCTGCACACCCATCCAGTTGCGCCGCCCAGGCAAAGTCAGCTTCACCCTCTGCTCTACACCTCACCTGCAAACAACCAACTCTTCAACTGACAACTGTCCAAAACCCACCGACAAACTCTCCACACCTCAGCCTTTCGTTTGCAACTGCTGCCTCTAGTGCATCTCACAGACAAGCCTTCAAAATCCCCTCATCCTGCAATAACACTCCAGCACTGATCACCTGTGGGAACAACTACCACAATACCATGCAAACACCAACCAGTTCTGGCACGGAAATATCACTTTCTCCTCAAGATTCCACCCTACACCAACTGCTGACAAACACACGCTGTCCTCACCAAAGCCAAACGCTGCAACAACCAGCGACAACTCAAATTTGCGTGGGCGGTGCAAAATTGCAGGGGTGAGCTAACGCAGAGCTGGGCTTGAAAGCTGCAGAGTGTGCACCCTGTGGTATAACGTGGCGAGCTACTGCCATTCTGCCTTCTCCCTGGGAGAAGCGCGTGAGCAGAGGCTGCTTCAAGGCACGATGGGAACGGTTTGGTTCTCCGGGTCTCTCAGGGCGAGAGCGATAAATGTGATCTGTGTCGTGGCGCAGGAACTTCCCGTACACTTGCTTCTCCGTTCAGTCACGTACTGCAGGAGAGGGAGCGAGAGATTCAGGGCAAGATTGACAACCTCGGCGTCCCCGTCCCAGCCACGGGTCACCCAAACCTGCAGACATCCCGGGAGGCCCCCTAAGATTTACACTCCCCTATTCCCCACCCTTGAAGCCTGGACATCGCCAGAACCATAGAGCAAGTATTTCTTGAGGAGGCACCCAAAGGGTCCGTGTTCTCTTTCAGGCAGATGCTAGCGCAAGATTGCAAATCATCTCACAGCTACCAGGAAGGTAAAAAATAACGTCTTGAAATGGGAAAGGAACAGGTATTGTTTCTCTTCATCACCTCCCTCATTGCCACGTTATCAAGGTCTCCCGCAATGTTCCACAGGAAACTTGAAGCTTGGAATTCCCGGTCTTCTGAACCTGGGCAAGAAAGGAAGAAAAGCATGAGACTGATCATAAAGAGGGTGGCTGCTCGTAACACGGAAAGAGCAATAACAAGGTAAAAAGATATCACTTTTCCTTAGAGAGCTCTCAAAGCTGCCTGTTAAGGACAAGAAAAACAAACTTGTGACGGACCATTAGTTAAGATCCAAGGCCCAGGGAGCGATCTCGTGTACAAGGAAACGCGGGCCACGAGACAGTGGAAGTGCCACGAGCTGAGACTGAAGGGACAGAGGATGAATTTCCAAAGAAGTTTAGGTTTCGATGTCAGAACAGAAAATTCTAAGTAATTAAAATATAATGCGAAAGTCAGTGTAAAACCAAGTAAGGCAGCGACTCCAAATGAACTCCCAGGCGCTTCAGTCACTCAGGAGATCAAAAACGCGGATCATTTCTCACCTGCCCGCCTCCCAAACCCCAGCCTATGTCCCCTGCTTCCAGCTTACCTGAGCCCAGATTAAAGGAGGATTTCAGAGGCCATGCCAAGTTCTGCTGCTCCTCGTTCGGGTTGCCAGTCTTACTCCTCGCTCTGGAATTGCAGGTCAACCGCCTTCCTGTTCTTCTTTGATTGACGCTGAGCTGCCGCGTTACCCGCTGCCGTCTGAGCGGATCTCGGGGAGCCTCTGGAACCGCCAGAGCGCTCCCCCCACCAACATTCTCTTGCCTTGTTTTCGGGGTTCCTCTTCACCAGCTGAGGCGCCCTCCCACCCCCCACCGCCCTCTTACCTTTCTCTAGGTGCCTCTTGAGCCACCAGCAAGCTCCCCCGCACCTTCCCTCAGCGATCTTGGCCCGCCAGAGGCCTGCCCCTCGCCAGCCTCCTCCCCTTTTCCTGGGTGCTGCTTGAACCACTGGTGGGCTCCCCTCCACCATCCTCTCGTCCTTTGTAGGGGAGTCTCGTGACTCACCAGAGCGCTCTCCGCCGTTGCCTTGCTGGGGTTATTGACACCGCTTGACTTGCCAGAGCGCTCCCCCTCGCAGTTCTCTTGTTGGATTTCTTGGGACCTTTTGAACCATTGGAACAACGGGAATGCTCCCCCCCACTGTGACCTTGCCTTTCTTCAGTGCGATCTTGACGTGCTGGAGCACTTCCCCGCGCCGTCCTCTTGCCTTTTACTGGGGAGTCTCTTGAATATCCACAGCACTCCCCCCTGCCATCCTTTACCAGATTTTTTGACACTTCTTGACATCTCGGAGTGCTCTCACTCACCCTTGTCTTGCCTATTTTCAGGGCGCTCCTGTCCCGCTGGATGCTCCTCCCTGCTGTCCTATTGCCAGATTGAGAATTCTCGACCTGTCCCAGCGCTACCCCACCGTCCTTCTGCCTTCTACCTGGGAAGTCACTTGAAGAACTGGAGCACTCCCCCCTGCTGTCCTCTTGCCTTTCTTCACTGAGATTTTGGCCTGCCAGAGCACTCCTCCCTGTTGTCCTCTTACTGGATTTCTTGGGACCTCTTGACCCACTGGGTTTCTCCTCCTGCTGTCCTTTTGCCTTTCTTTAGTACAATCTCAGCCTGCTGGAGCGCTCCCCCTCGCCGTCCTCCTGCTGGATTTCTTGGAACCTCTTGACCCCTTAGGGCGTTCCCCCTGCCACCCTCTTGTGGTTTTTGGGGGAGTCTTGTGATCAACCAGGCCGTTTCCCCCCACCATCCTCTTCCCCTTTTTTTCCTGGGTGCTTCTTGATCCACCAGAGTGCTCTCAAAGCTGCCTGTTACCATCCTCTAACCATTCTCTTGCCTTTTTTGGTGGAGTCTTGTGACTCACTGGAGCGTTCTCCACCATTGTCTTGCTGGATTTGTTGACATCGCTTGACCTGCCGGAGCGCTCCCCCTCACAGTTCTCTTCCTGGATATCTTGGGACATTTTGAACCACTGGGGGGCTCCCACCCGCCATCCTCTTACCGCATTTATTGAGACGTCCTGATCTGCCAGAGCGTTCCCCCTCGCCGTCCTTTTGCTGGATTTCTTGGGATGCCTTAAACAACTGTGGGGCTCCCACCCACCATCCTCTAACCGCATTTATCGAGATTTCCTGATCTGCTGGAGCGCTCCCCCTTGCCGTCCTCTTGCTGGATTTCTTGGGATCTCTTGGACCACTGGGGGGGCTCCCACCCGCCATCCTCTTACCGCATTTATTGAGACTTCCTGATCTGCTGGATTGCTCTCCCCCTGGCCTTCCTCTTGCACTTTTTTGGGGGAGTCTTCTTCACACATCCGAGCGCTCTCCCTCACCCTTGTCTTGCCTCTAGTCAGGGCGCTCTTCTCCCGCTGGAACGCTCCTCCCCGCCATCCTATTGCCAGACTGAGAATTCTTGACCTGCCGCAGTCCTGCCCCGCCATGCTCCTGCCTTCTGCCTGGGAAGTCACTTGAAGAACTGGAGCGCTCTCCCCCGCTGTCCTCTTGCCTTTCCTCAGTGGGATTTTGGCCTGCTAAAGAGCTCCTCCCTGTCGTCCTCTTGCTGGATTTCTTGGGACTTCTTGACCCATTAGGGCGTTCCCCCTGCCACCCTCTTGTGGTTTTTGGGGGAGTCTTGTGACCAACCAGGCCGTTTCCCCCCACCATCCTCTTCCCCTTTTCCTGGGTGCTTCTTGATCCACCAGAGTGCTCCCCTGCACCATTCTTTTGCCTTTTTTGGGAGAGTCTTGTGACTCGCCGGAGAGTTCTCCACCATTGTCTTGCTGGATTTCTTGACATCGCTTGACCTGCCGGAGCGCTCCCCCTCGCAGTTCTCTTGCTGGATTTCTTGGGACGTCTTAAACAACTGAGGGGCTCACACCCACCATCCTCTAACTGCATTTATCGAGATTTCCTGATCTGCCGGAGCGTCCGCCCCTGCTGTCCTCTTGCTGGGTTTCTTGGGACCTCCTGACCCATACGAGCTCTCCTCCCCACCGTCTTCTTGCCGGACTTATTGAGACTTCTTGACCCGCCAGAGTGTTCCCCCTCATCATCCTCCTGCCTTTTTCTGGGGATTCTCTTCAACAACTGAAGAGCTCCCCCGCACTGTCCTCTTCCCTTTTTTCTGGGTGATTCGTGAATCACCGGTGAGCTTCTCCTTACCACCCTCTTGGGCTTTTTTCAGAGCAACCTTGACCCATCAGAGCACCCCCTCACCGTCCTCTTGCCAGATGTACTGAGGGTTCTTCATCTGCCACAGCGCTCCCCCACGCCATCCTCTTGCTGGATTTCCTGGAACCTTGTGAACCACCGGGGGGTTCCGACCCACCATCCTTTTACCACATTTATTGAGACGTCCTGATCTGCCAGAGCGCTCCCCCTCGCCGCCCTCTTGCTGGATTTCTTGGGACCTCTTGAACCACTGGGGGCCTCCCACCCACCATGCTCTTACCGCATTTATCGAGACTTCCTGATCTGCTGGAGCGCTCCCCCTCGCCGTCCTCTTGCTGGATTTCTTGGGTCCTCTTGACCCATTAGGGCGTTCCCCCTGCCACCCTCTTGTGTTTTCTGGGGGAGTCTTGTGACCAACCAGAGTGCTCCCCCCCACCATCTTCTTCCCCTTTTCCTGGGTGCTTCTTGATCCACCAGAGTGCTCCCCTGCACCATTCTCTTGCCTTTTTTTGGGGGAATCTTGTGACTCACCGGAGCGTTTTCCACCATTGTCTTGCTGGATTTCTTGACACCGCTTGACCTGTTGGAGCGCTCTCCCTCACAGTTCTCTTGCTGGATATCTTGGGACCTCTTGAACCACTGGGGAGCTCCCACCTGCCACCTTCTTACCGCATTTATTGAGACTTCCTGATCTGCTGGATTGCTCTCCCCACCGGCCTTCCTCTTGCACTTTTTGGGGGAGTCTTCTTGACACGTCCGAGTGCTCTCCCTCACCCTCGTCTTGCCTCTAGTCAGGGCGCTCTTCTCCCGCTGGAACGCTCCTCCCCGCCATCCTATTGCCAGACTGAGAATTCTTGACCTGCCGCAGTCCTGCCCCGCCATGCTCCTGCCTTCTGCCTGGGAAGTCACTTGAAGAACTGGAGCGCTCTCCCACGCTGTCCTCTTGCCTTTCCTCAGTGGGATTTTGGCCTGCTAAAGAGCTCCTCCCTGTCGTCCTCTTGCTGGATTTCTCGGTACCTCTTGACCCACTGGGTCTCTCCTCCTGCCGTCCTTTTGCCTTTCCTTAGTACATTCTTGGTCTGCTGGAGTGCTCCCCCCCACCATCCTCTTGCTGGATTTCTCGGGACCCCTTGTCCCATATAGGACATTCCCCCCCACCACCATCCTGGTGTGTTTTTTAGGAGAGTCTTGTGATCGACCAGAGCGCTCCCCCCTTGACATCCTCTTCCCCTTTTTCTGGGTGACTTTTGAACCACTGGTGAACTCTCCCCCATCATCCTCTTGCCACATATATTGAGACTTGTTGATCCGCCAGAGCGCTTCCCCCACTGTCCTCTTGCCAGATTTACTGATACCTCTTGTCCTGTCAGAGCGCTCCCTCTCGCAGTCCTCTTTGTTCAGTTTGTAGGGTAGGAGGGGGGATCTCTGATTACAGAAAGGTCCCTTTGTTCTAGGAGACATTCCCTTGCTCCATGCTTCAGGTTGCCCATCTTCCCTCTCATTTTCAATATGCACGTCCATCACCTTCCTCCTCTTCTTTCTTGATCCCTCGACTCCCGCATGAACTCAAATCCTCTTTCTTGATCACTCTTTCTCGTAAGTTCACAACCTTACTTTCCTTTCTTGCTTTCGCCTTTGTGAGCTGCTCCACCCAAACCGAAATGCCCTGAAGACAGAAATAAATACACCCACCCCAAGCCCGTACAGTCACATAGGGGGTGAGTCCGGTCGCTGACGCATCCCCACATCCCACAGCAAGCCCACCTTGCCTTGGCCCCGGCCCCCCGCACAGACCTTCCCACCAACCCAGCCCCTCCGTAGCAGCACAGTTTCCCAGCATGCACCCCACAAAGACTTTCTTTGCCAGTCACCCCTGGCACTTACAGCAACACACCACATCAGCATCAAGAGCCCTGGGAGTGGAGAGCTGGCCAGGCCCTCACCCTGGCAGGATCCTCTTCCCCCTCCTTTAGCTGATGGCAGACAGACAAGACACCTCCCAAGAGGTGTCCAGCCCTCTCTCTCAACCACTCATGAGTACAAAAGCCCAGCCTCTACTCACCCACCCCGCCTCCCAAAACCCCACCAGCAGCCCCTGGTCCCAGCTGAACAGCAGCCAGTGCTGAAGACCTGGCTCGTGTTGTCGGACACAACCTTCCCATGGATGTCTGGGCCCCTGAGCAGTTTCCAGGGGTGGGAGGGCGCAGTCCTGATTACAGGGAGGTCCCTGTCCCAAGGGGGACATTTTCTTCCTCCTCACTCCTGACTCGCAGCTCCATCACCTTCCTCCTCTTCTTTCTTGATCCCTCCTGACTCGCAGGTCTACCACCGTCATCTTCTTTCTTGATCCCTGTTGACTTGCAGATGCACTCCAATCCTCTTTCTTGATCGCTCTTACTCGTAGGTTCACCACCTTCCTCTTCCTTCTTGCTTTCACCTTTGCGAGCTGCTCCACCCGAACAGAGATGCACAGAAAACAAAAATATACCCACCCCAGGCCCGTACAGTCACACGAGGGGGCGAGTCCGGTCGCTGACGCATCCCCACACCCCACCACAAGGCCACCTTGCCTTGGCCCCGGCCCCCCGCACAGGCCTTCCCACCAACCCAGCCCCTCCGTAGCAGCACAGTTTCCCAGCATGCACCCCACAAAGACTTTCTTTGCCAGTCACCCCTGGCACTTACAGCAACACACCACACCAGCATCAAGAGCCCTGGGAGTGGAGAGCTGGCCAGGCCCTCACCCCGGCAGGATCCTCTTCCCCCTCCTTTACCTGCTGGCAGACAGACACCTCCCAAGGGATGACCACCCTGCTCCCTTAACTGCTCCCAAGTCCAAGAGCCCAGCCCCTGCTCACCACCCCCACCTCCCAAAACACAGCCAACAGCCCCTGCTCCCATTTTACCACTTTACCCCCGAGCACGGTTTCTAGGGGTGGGAGGGGGACGCACTAATCACAGATCGTTCCCTGTGCTTAAGGATACATTCTCCTTCTCGCTGGCTCAGGCTGCCCATCTTCCTCCTCACTCTTGACTCGTAGCTCCATCACCTGTCTCCTCTTTTGTCCCCTCTTGACTCAGAGGTCCACCACTGTCATCTTCTTTCTTGACTCTGCTTGACTCACAGGTGCGCTCCAATCCTCTTTCGTGATCGCTCTTCTGTGTCAGTACACGGAAGACCGGGCACATGAGAAACTGCAAGAGTCAACAGCATGAGAACAAGCATTAGTGGAAAAATACAAGAACAAAGGACTGTATGCTATGTGATACATCAAGGAAAGAGGAGTTGATACAGGATTGATGCATCAAGGACAGAGGGACAGCTTGTGATAGACAAAAAAGGTGTTTATGGCAGTGACTTTGGTGGGAACACAAAACACATCACTTATGTAATGACTAACTTAGCTAATCAACAAATGCTTGAGCAAGTATCATAGCGAGTATAAACACAAGCCTGAATTTGTAATAAACATCTCTCATTGCACCTTAAAAGAGAGTCCGTACCGCATTCGCTACAAATGGCGCCCTGGAACAGGGACTTTCAGCGTGCCTATAAAGGCAGTAGCCGCTCTGGTAGCGAAGCCCAATCGAACCAGGAAACAGGACCGGGAACCAGGACAGTGCGCGCCCACCACCAACGAAAGGTGAGCGATTGGGAACCATGGGAGGGAAGTTATCCCTTAAGCAAAGACAAACCCTGGATGTCCTTCAACATGCGCTACAAACGCAAAATCAGGATGTATCAGGGGTCTGATTGGTGAGTTTATTACAATGGATTGCTAATCATGTGCTAGACTTTCCTACAACTGGTACATTTCAGTTGGAGACATGGCACAAAGATGAATGAGAATTATATGAACAGGTAACGACTGGAGATAAAGCTGCTTGCAAAATATTCATCTACTTGGGGAAAAATTATGACTACTAAGATACAGGATACAGGACTGATACATCAGGGACAGAGGGACAGCTTACTATAGAAAAAAATGCGTATATGGCAGTTACATCGCTCATGTAATGTCTAACTTAGCTAAAGAGCAAACGCTTGAGCAAGCATCATAGCGAGTATAAATGCAAACCTGAGTTTGTAATAAATGTCTCTCATGGCACCTTACCGTGAGTCCACGCCAGATTCGCTACACTCTTCCTCATAGGTTCACCACCTTCCTCTCCTTCCTTGCTTTTCCTTTGCACGCTGCTCCACCTGAAGAGAAACACACAGAGGACTGAGCTACACCAGCCCAAGGGCACTACAATCAGACAGGGGCTGAGTCCGGGGGCTGACACCTCCCCACACCCCACAACGAGCCCACCTTGCCTTGGCCCCGGCCCCTCGCACATGCCTTAGAGATATCATAGCTCAGTACAAATCCCCACAGTCCTCACCTGCTGTTTGGTGCTTGCGGAGGGTCACACTCCCTGTGCCCCAGGGCACTGGCCCTACACAGCCAAGCTCGGCAGCGGGACTGTCTGGAGCTGCCGCTGGCTGGTTCTCCAGCTTTAGGGTCACCCGCAGAAGCCCGCTCTCCTCAGCTCTGCACACCCATCCAGTTGCGCCGCCCAGGCAAAGTCAGCTTCACCCTCTGCTCTACACCTCACCTGCAAACAACCAACTCTTCAACTGACAACTGTCCAAAACCCACCGACAAACTCTCCACACCTCAGCCTTTCGTTTGCAACTGCTGCCTCTAGTGCATCTCACAGACAAGCCTTCAAAATCCCCTCATCCTGCAATAACACTCCAGCACTGATCACCTGTGGGAACAACTACCACAATACCATGCAAACACCAACCAGTTCTGGCACGGAAATATCACTTTCTCCTCAAGATTCCACCCTACACCAACTGCTGACAAACACACGCTGTCCTCACCAAAGCCAAACGCTGCAACAACCAGCGACAACTCAAATTTGCGTGGGCGGTGCAAAATTGCAGGGGTGAGCTAACGCAGAGCTGGGCTTGAAAGCTGCAGAGTGTGCACCCTGTGGTATAACGTGGCGAGCTACTGCCATTCTGCCTTCTCCCTGGGAGAAGCGCGTGAGCAGAGGCTGCTTCAAGGCACGATGGGAACGGTTTGGTTCTCCGGGTCTCTCAGGGCGAGAGCGATAAATGTGATCTGTGTCGTGGCGCAGGAACTTCCCGTACACTTGCTCCTCCATTCGGTCTCGGGTGCTGCAAGAGAGGGAGCGAGAGATTCAGGGCAAGATTGACAACCTCGGCGTCCCCGTCCCAGCCACGGGTCACCCAAACCTGCAGACATCCCGGGAGGCCCCCTAAGATTTACACTCCCCTATTCCCCACCCTTGAAGCCTGGACATCGCCAGAACCATAGAGCAAGTATTTCTTGAGGAGGCACCCAAAGGCTCCGTGTTCTCTTTCAGGCAGATGCTAGCGCAAGATTGCAAATCATCTCACAGCTACCAGGAAGGTAAAAAATAACGTCTTGAAATGGGAAAGGAACAGGTATTGTTTCTCTTCATCACCTCCCTCGTTGCCACGTTATCAAGGTCTCCCGCAATGTTCCACAGGAAACTTGAAGCTTGGAATTCCTGGTATTCTGAACCTGGGCAAGAAAGGAAGAAAAGCATGAGACTGATCATAAAGAGGGTGGCTGCTCGTAACATGGAAAGAGCAGTAACAAGGTAAAAAGATATCACTTTTCCTTAGAGAGCTCTCAAAGCTGCCTGTTAAGGACAAGAAAAACAAACTTGTGACGGACCATTACTTAAAATCCAAGGCCCAGGAAGCGATCTAATGTACATTGAAACGCGGGCCACGAGACAGTGGAAGTGCCACGAGCTGAGACTGAAGGGACAGAGGATGAATTTCCAAAGAAGTTTAGGTTTCGATGTCAAAACGGAAAATTCTACGTCATTAAAATATAATGCAAAAGTCAGTGTAAAATCAAGTAAGGCAACGACTCCAAATGAACTCCCAGGCGCTTCAGTCACTCAGGAGATCAAAAATGCGGATCATTTCTCACCTGCCCACCTCCCAAACCCCAGCCTATGTCCCCTGCTTCCAGCTTACCTGAGCCCAGATTAAAGGAGGATTTCAGAGGCCATGCCAAGTTCTGCTGCTCCTCGTTCGGGTTGCCAGTCTTCCTCCTCGCTCTGGAATTGCAGGTCAACCGCCTTCCTGTTCTTCTTTGATGGACGCTGAGCTGCCGCGTTACCCGCTGCCGTCTGAGCGGATCTCGGGGAGCCTCTGGAACTGCCAGAGCGCTCCCCCCACCAACATTCTCTTGCCTTGTTTTCGGGGTTCCTCTTCACCAGCTGAGGCGCCCTCCCACCCCCCGCCGCCCTCTTACCTTTTTCTAGAGGTCTCTTGAGCCACCAGCAAGCTCCCCCGCACCTTCCCTCAGTGATCTTGGCCCGCCAGAGGCCTGCCCCTCGTCAGCCTCCTCCCCTTTTCCTGGGTGCTGCTTGAACCACTGGTGGGCTCCCCTCCACCATCCTCTCGTCCTTTGTAGGGGAGTCTCGTGACTCACCAGAGCGCTCTCCGCCGTTGCCTTGCTGGGGTTATTGACACCGCTTGACTTGCCAGAGCGCTCCCCCTCGCAGTTCTCTTGTTGGATTTCTTGGGACCTTTTGAACCATTGGAACAACGGGAATGCTCCCCCCCACTGTGACCTTGCCTTTCTTCAGTGCGATCTTGACGTGCTGGAGCACTTCCCCGCGCCGTCCTCTTGCCTTTTACTGGGGAGTCTCTTGAATATCCACATCACTCCCCCCTGCCATCCTTTACCAGATTTTTTGACACTTCTTGACATCTCGGAGTGCTCTCACTCGCCCTTGTCTTGCCTATTTTCAGGGCGCTCCTGTCCCGCTGGATGCTCCTCCCTGCTGTCCTATTGCCAGATTGAGAATTCTCGACCTGTCCCAGCGCTACCCCACCGTCCTTCTGCCTTCTACCTGGGAAGTGACTTGAAGAACTGGAGCACTCCCCCCTGCTGTCCTCTTGCCTTTCTTCACTGAGATTTTGGCCTGCCAGAGCACTCCTCCCTGTTGTCCTCTTACTGGATTTCTTGGGACCTCTTGACCCACTGGGTTTCTCCTCCTGCTGTCCTTTTGCCTTTCTTTAGTACAATCTCAGCCTGCTGGAGCGCTCCCCCTCGCCGTCCTCCTGCTGGATTTCTTGGAACCTCTTGACCCCTTAGGGCGTTCCCCCTGCCACCCTCTTGTGGTTTTTGGGGGAGTCTTGTGATCAACCAGGCCGTTTCCCCCCACCATCCTCTTCCCCTTTTTTTCCTGGGTGCTTCTTGATCCACCAGAGTGCTCTCAAAGCTGACTGTTACCATCCTCTAACCATTCTCTTGCCTTTTTTGGTGGAGTCTTGTGACTCACCGGAGCGTTCTCCACCATTGTCTTGCTGGATTTGTTGACATCGCTTGACCTGTTGGAGCGCTCTCCCTCACAGTTCTCTTCCTGGATATCTTGGGACATTTTGAACCACTGGGGGGCTCCCACCCGCCATCCTCTTACCGCATTTATTGAGACGTCCTGATCTGCCAGAGCGTTCCCCCTCGCCGTCCTTTTGCTGGATTTCTTGGGATGCCTTAAACAACTGTGGGGCTCCCACCCACCATCCTCTAACCGCATTTATCGAGATTTCCTGATCTGCTGGAGCGCTCCCCCTTGCCGTCCTCTTGCTGGATTTCTTGGGATCTCTTGGACCACTGGGGGGGCTCCCACCCGCCATCCTCTTACCGCATTTATTGAGACTTCCTGATCTGCTGGATTGCTCTCCCCCTGGCCTTCCTCTTGCACTTTTTTGGGGGAGTCTTCTTCACACATCCGAGCGCTCTCCCTCACACTTGTCTTGCCTCTAGTCAGGGCGCTCTTCTCCCGCTGGAACGCTCCTCCCCGCCATCCTATTGCCAGACCGAGAATTCTTGACCTGCCGCAGTCCTGCCCCACCATGCTCCTGCCTTCTGCCTGGGAAGTCACTTGAAGAACTGGAGCGCTCTCCCCCGCTGTCCTCTTGCCTTTCCTCAGTGGGATTTTGGCCTGCTAAAGAGCTCCTCCCTGTCGTCCTCTTGCTGGATTTCTTGGGACTTCTTGACCCATTAGGGCGTTCCCCCTGCCACCCTCTTGTGGTTTTTGGGGGAGTCTTGTGACCAACCAGGCCGTTTCCCCCCACCATCCTCTTCCCCTTTTCCTGGGTGCTTCTTGATCCACCAGAGTGCTCCCCTGCACCATTCTTTTGCCTTTTTTGGGAGAGTCTTGTGACTCGCCGGAGAGTTCTCCACCATTGTCTTGCTGGATTTCTTGACATCGCTTGACCTGCCGGAGCGCTCCCCCTCGCAGTTCTCTTGCTGGATTTCTTGGGACGTCTTCAACAACTGAGGGGCTCACACCCACCATCCTCTAACTGCATTTATCGAGATTTCCTGATCTGCCGGAGCGCTCGCCCCTGCTGTCCTCTTGCTGGGGTTCTTGGGACCTCCTGACCCACACGAGCTCTCCTCCCCACTGTCTTCTTGCCGGACTTATTGAGACTTCTTGACCCGCCAGAGTGTTCCCCCTCATCATCCTCCTGCCTTTTTCTGGGGATTCTCTTCAACAACTGAAGAGCTCCCCCGCACTGTCCTCTTCCCTTTTTTCTGGGTGATTCGTGAATCACCGGTGAGCTTCTCCTTACCACCCTCTTGGGCTTTTTTCAGAGCAACCTTGACCCATCAGAGCACCCCCTCACCGTCCTCTTGCCAGATGTATTGAGGGTTCTTCATCTGCCACAGCGCTCCCCCACGCCGTCCTCTTGCTGGATTTCCTGGAACCTTGTGAACCACTGGGGGGCTCCCACCCACCATCCTTTTACCGCATTTATTGAGACGTCCTGATCTGCCAGAGCGCTCCCCCTCGCCGCCCTCTTGCTGGATTTCTTGGGACCTCTTGAACCACTGGGGGCCTCCCACCCACCATGCTCTTACCGCATTTATCGAGACTTCCTGATCTGCCGGAGCGCTCCCCCTCGCCGTCCTCTTGCTGGATTTCTTGGGTCCTCTTGACCCATTAGGGCGTTCCCCCTGCCACCCTCTTGTGTTTTCTGGGGGAGTCTTGTGACCAACCAGAGTGCTCCCCCCCACCATCTTCTTCTCCTTTTCCTGGGTGCTTCTTGATCCACCAGAGTGCTCCCCTGCACCATTCTCTTGCCTTTTTTTGGGGGAATCTTGTGACTCACCGGAGCGTTTTCCACCATTGTCTTGCTGGATTTCTTGACACCGCTTGACCTGTTGGAGCGCTCTCCCTCACAGTTCTCTTGCTGGATATCTTGGGACCTCTTGAACCACTGGGGAGCTCCCACCTGCCACCTTCTTACCGCATTTATTGAGACTTCCTGATCTGCTGGATTGCTCTCCCCACCGGCCTTCCTCTTGCACTTTTTGGGGGAGTCTTCTTGACACGTCCGAGTGCTCTCCCTCACCCTCGTCTTGCCTCTAGTCAGGGCGCTCTTCTCCCGCTGGAACGCTCCTCCCCGCCATCCTATTGCCAGACTGAGAATTCTTGACCTGCCGCAGTCCTGCCCCGCCATGCTCCTGCCTTCTGCCTGGGAAGTCACTTGAAGAACTGGAGCGCTCTCCCCCGCTGTCCTCTTGCCTTTCCTCAGTGGGATTTTGGCCTGCTAAAGAGCTCCTCCCTGTCGTCCTCTTGCTGGATTTCTTGGGACTTCTTGACCCATTAGGGCGTTCCCCCTGCCACCCTCTTGTGGTTTTTGGGGGAGTCTTGTGACCAACCAGGCCGTTTCCCCCCACCATCCTCTTCCCCTTTTCCTGGGTGCTTCTTGATCCACCAGAGTGCTCCCCTGCACCATTCTTTTGCCTTTTTTGGGGGAGTCTTGTGACTCGCCGGAGAGTTCTCCACCATTGTCTTGCTGGATTTCTTGACATCGCTTGACCTGCCGGAGCGCTCCCCCTCGCAGTTCTCTTGCTGGATTTCTTGGGACGTCTTAAACAACTGAGGGGCTCACACCCACCATCCTCTAACTGCATTTATCGAGATTTCCTGATCTGCCGGAGCGCTCGCCCCTGCTGTCCTCTTGCTGGGTTTCTTGGGACCTCTTGACCCACACGAGCTCTCCTCCCCACCGTCTTCTTGCCGGACTTATTGAGACTTCTTGACCCGCCAGAGTGTTCCCCCTCATCATCCTCCTGCTTTTTTCTGGGGATTCTCTTCAACAACTGAAGAGCTCCCCCGCACTGTCCTCTTCCCTTTTTTCTGGGTGATTCGTGAATCACCGGTGAGCTTCTCCTTACCACCCTCTTGGGCTTTTTTCAGAGCAACCTTGACCCATCAGAGCACCCCCTCACCGTCCTCTTGCCAGATGTACTGAGGGTTCTTCATCTGCCACAGCGCTCCCCCACGCCGTCCTCTTGCTGGATTTCCTGGAACCTTGTGAACCACTGGGGGGCTCCCACCCACCATCCTTTTACCGCATTTATTGAGACGTCCTGATCTGCCAGAGCGCTCCCCCTCGCCGCCCTCTTGCTGGATTTCTTGGGACCTCTTGAACCACTGGGGGCCTCCCACCCACCATGCTCTTACCGCATTTATCGAGACTTCCTGATCTGCCGGAGTGCTCCCCCTCGCCGTCCTCTTGCTGGATTTCTTGGGTCCTCTTGACCCATTAGGGCGTTCCCCCTGCCACCCTCTTGTGTTTTCTGGGGGAGTCTTGTGACCAACCAGAGTGCTCCCCCCCACCATCTTCTTCCCCTTTTCCTGGGTGCTTCTTGATCCACCAGAGTGCTCCCCTGCACCATTCTCTTGCCTTTTTTTGGGGGAATCTTGTGACTCACCGGAGCGTTTTCCACCATTGTCTTGCTGGATTTCTTGACACCGCTTGACCTGTTGGAGCGCTCTCCCTCACAGTTCTCTTGCTGGATATCTTGGGACCTCTTGAACCACTGGAGAGCTCCCACCTGCCACCTTCTTACCGCATTTATTGAGACTTCCTGATCTGCTGGATTGCTCTCCCCACCGGCCTTCCTCTTGAACTTTTTGGGGGAGTCTTCTTGACACGTCCGAGTGCTCTCCCTCACCCTCGTCTTGCCTCTAGTCAGGGCGCTCTTCTCCCGCTGGAACGCTCCTCCCCGCCATCCTATTGCCAGACTGAGAATTCTTGACCTGCCGCAGTCCTGCCCCGCCATGCTCCTGCCTTCTGCCTGGGAAGTCACTTGAAGAACTGGAGCGCTCTCCCCCGCTGTCCTCTTGCCTTTCCTCAGTGGGATTTTGGCCTGCTAAAGAGCTCCTCCCTGTCGTCCTCTTGCTGGATTTCTCGGTACCTCTTGACCCACTGGGTCTCTCCTCCTGCCGTCCTTTTGCCTTTCCTTAGTACATTCTTGGTCTGCTGGAGTGCTCCCCCCCACCATCCTCTTGCTGGATTTCTCGGGACCCCTTGTCCCATATAGGACATTCCCCCCCACCACCATCCTGTTGTGTTTTTTAGGAGAGTCTTGTGATCGACCAGAGCGCTCCCCCCTTGACATCCTCTTCCCCTTTTTCTGGGTGACTTTTGAACCACTGGTGAACTCTCCCCCATCATCCTCTTGCCACATATATTGAGACTTGTTGATCCGCCAGAGCGCTTCCCCCACTGTCCTCTTGCCAGATTTACTGATACCTCTTGTCCTGTCAGAGCGCTCCCTCTCGCAGTCCTCTTTGTTCAGTTTGTAGGGTAGGAGGGGGGATCTCTGATTACAGAAAGGTCCCTTTGTTCTAGGAGACATTCCCTTGCTCCATGCTTCAGGTTGCCCATCTTCCCTCTCATTTTCAATATGCACGTCCATCACCTTCCTCCTCTTCTTTCTTGATCCCTCGACTCCCGGATGAACTCAAATCCTCTTTCTTGATCACTCTTTCTCGTAGGTTCACCACCTTCCTCTTCTTTCTTGCTTTCGCCTTTGCGAGCTGCTCCACCCAAACAGAGATGCACAGAAAACAAAAATATACCCACCCCAGGCCCGTACAGTCACACGAGGGGGCGAGTCCGGTCGCTGACGCATCCCCACACCCCACCACAAGGCCACCTTGCCTTGGCCCCGGCCCCCCGCACAGGCCTTCCCACCAACCCAGCCCCTCCGTAGCAGCACAGTTTCCCAGCATGCACCCCACAAAGACTTTCTTTGCCAGTCACCCCTGGCACTTACAGCAACACACCACACCAGCATCAAGAGCCCTGGGAGTGGAGAGCTGGCCAGGCCCTCACCCCGGCAGGATCCTCTTCCCCCTCCTTTACCTGCTGGCAGACAGACACCTCCCAAGGGATGACCACCCTGCTCCCTTAACTGCTCCCAAGTCCAAGAGCCCAGCCCCTGCTCACCACCCCCACCTCCCAAAACACAGCCAACAGCCCCTGCTCCCATTTTACCACTTTACCCCCGAGCACGGTTTCTAGGGGTGGGAGGGGGACGCACTAGTCACAGATCGTTCCCTGTGCTTAAGGATACATTCTCCTTCTCGCTGGATCAGCCTGCCCATCTTCCTCCTCACTCTTGACTCGTAGCTCCATCACCTTTCTCCTCTTTTGTCCCCTCCTGACTCACAGGTCCACCACTGTCATCTTCTTTCTTGACTCTGCTTGACTCACAGGTGCGCTCCAATCCTCTTTCGTGATCGCTCTTCTGTGTCAGTACACGGAAGACCGGGCACATGAGAAACTGCAAGAGTCAACAGCATGAGAACAAGCATTAGTGGAAAAATACAAGAACAAAGGACTGTATGCTATGTGATACATCAAGGACAGAGGAGTTGATACAGGATTGATGCATCAAGGACAGAGGGACAGCTTGTGATAGACAAAAAAGGTGTTGATGGCAGTGACTTTGGTGGGAACACAAAACACATCACTTATGTAATGACTAACTTAGCTAATCAACAAATGCTTGAGCAAGCATCATAGCGAGTATAAACGCAAGCCTGAATTTGTAATAAACATCTCTCATTGCACCTTAAAAGAGAGTCCGTACCGCATTCGCTACAAATGGCGCCCTGGAACAGGGACTTTCAGCGTGCCTATAAAGGCAGTAGCCGCTCTGGTAGCGAAGCCCAATCGAACCAGGAAACAGGACCGGGAACCAGGACAGTGCGCGCCCACCACCAACGAAAGGTGAGCGATTGGGAACCATGGGAGGGAAGTTATCCCTTAAGCAAAGACAAACCCTGGATGTCCTTCAACATGCGCTACAAACGCAAAATCAGGATGTATCAGGGGTCTGATTGGTGAGTTTATTAGAATGGATTGCTAATCATGTGCTAGACTTTCCTACAACTGGTACATTTCAGTTGGAGACATGGCACAAAGATGAATGAGAATTATATGAACAGGTAACGACTGGAGATAAAGCTGCTTGCAAATATTCATCTACTTGGGGAAAAATTATGACTACTAAGATACAGGATACAGGACTGATACATCAGGGACAGAGGGACAGCTTACTATAGAAAAAAATGCGTATATGGCAGTTACATCGCTCATGTAATGTCTAACTTAGCTAAAGAGCAAATGCTTGAGCAAGCATCATAGCGAGTATAAATGCAAACCTGAGTTTGTAATAAATGTCTCTCATGGCACCTTACCGTGAGTCCACGCCAGATTCGCTACACTCTTCCTCATAGGTTCACCACCTTCCTCTCCTTCCTTGCTTTTCCTTTGCACGCTGCTCCACCTGAAGAGAAACACACAGAGGACTGAGCTACACCAGCCCAAGGGCACTACAATCAGACAGGGGCTGAGTCCGGGGGCTGACACCTCCCCACACCCCACAACGAGCCCACCTTGCCTTGGCCCCGGCCCCTCGCACATGCCTTAGAGATATCATAGCTCAGTACAAATCCCCACAGTCCTCACCTGCTGTTTGGTGCTTGCGGAGGGTCACACTCCCTGTGCCCCAGGGCACTGGCCCTACACGGCCAAGCTCGGCAGCGGGACTGTCTGGAGCTGCCGCTGGCTGGTTCTCCAGCTTTAGGGTCACCCGCAGAAGCCCGCTCTCCTCAGCTCTGCACACCCATCCAGTTGCGCCGCCCAGGCAAAGTCAGCTTCACCCTCTGCTCTACACCTCACCTGCAAACAACCAACTCTTCAACTGACAACTGTCCAAAACCCACCGACAAACTCTCCACACCTCAGCCTTTCGTTTGCAACTGCTGCCTCTAGTGCATCTCACAGACAAGCCTTCAAAATCCCCTCATCCTGCAATAACACTCCAGCACTGATCACCTGCGGGAACAACTACCACAATACCATGCAAACACCAACCAGTTCTGGCACGGAAATATCACTTTCTCCTCAAGATTCCACCCTACACCAACTGCTGACAAACACACGCTGTCCTCACCAAAGCCAAACGCTGCAACAACCAGCGACAACTCAAATTTGCGTGGGCGGTGCAAAATTGCAGGGGTGAGCTAACGCAGAGCTGGGCTTGAAAGCTGCAGAGTGTGCACCCTGTGGTATAACGTGGCGAGCTACTGCCATTCTGCCTTCTCCCTGGGAGAAGCGCGTGAGCAGAGGCTGCTTCAAGGCACGATGGGAACGGTTTGGTTCTCCGGGTCTCTCAGGGCGAGAGCGATAAATGTGATCTGTGTCGTGGCGCAGGAACTTCCCGTACACTTGCTCCTCCATTCGGTCTCGGGTGCTGCAAGAGAGGGAGCGAGAGATTCAGGGCAAGATTGACAACCTCGGCGTCCCCGTCCCAGCCACGGGTCACCCAAACCTGCAGACATCCCGGGAGGCCCCCTAAGATTTACACTCCCCTATGCCCCACCCTTGAAGCCTGGACATCGCCAGAACCATAGAGCAAGTATTTCTTGAGGAGGCACCCAAAGGCTCCGTGTTCTCTTTCAGGCAGATGCTAGCGCAAGATTGCAAATCATCTCACAGCTACCAGGAAGGTAAAAAACAACGTCTTGAAATGGGAAAGGAACAGGTATTTCTCTTCATCACCTCCCTCATTGCCACGTTATCAAGGTCTCCCGCAATGTTCCACAGGAAACTTGAAGCTTGGAATTCCTGGTATTCTGAACCTGGGCAAGAAAGGAAGAAAAGCATGAGACTGATCATAAAGAGGGTGGCTGCTCGTAACATGGAAAGAGCAGTAACAAGGTAAAAAGATATCACTTTTCCTTAGAGAGCTCTCAAAGCTGCCTGTTAAGGACAAGAAAAACAAACTTGTGACGGACCATTACTTAAAATCCAAGGCCCAGGAAGCGATCTAATGTACATTGAAACGCGGGCCACGAGACAGTGGAAGTGCCACGAGCTGAGACTGAAGGGACAGAGGATGAATTTGCAAAGAAGTTTAGGTTTCGATGTCAAAACGGAAAATTCTACGTCATTAAAATATAATGCAAAAGTCAGTGTAAAATCAAGTAAGGCAACGACTCCAAATGAACTCCCAGGCGCTTCAGTCACTCAGGAGATCAAAAATGCGGATCATTTCTCACCTGCCCACCTCCCAAACCCCAGCCTATGTCCCCTGCTTCCAGCTTACCTGAGCCCAGATTAAAGGAGGATTTCAGAGGCCATGCCAAGTTCTGCTGCTCCTCGTTCGGGTTGCCAGTCTTCCTCCTCGCTCTGGAATTGCAGGTCAACCGCCTTCCTGTTCTTCTTTGATTGACGCTGAGCTGCCGCGTTACCCGCTGCCGTCTGAGCGGATCTCGGGGAGCCTCTGGAACCGCCAGAGCGCTCCCCCCACCAACATTCTCTTGCCTTGTTTTCGGGGTTCCTCTTCACCAGCTGAGGCGCCCTCCCACCCCCCGCCGCCCTCTTACCTTTTTCTAGAGGTCTCTTGAGCCACCAGCAAGCTCCCCCGCACCTTCCCTCAGGGATCTTGGCCCGCCAGAGGCCTGCCCCTCGTCAGCCTCCTCCCCTTTTCCTGGGTGCTGCTTGAACCACTGGTGGGCTCCCCTCCACCATCCTCTCGTCCTTTGTAGGGGAGTCTCGTGACTCACCAGAGCGCTCTCCGCCGTTGCCTTGCTGGGGTTATTGACACCGCTTGACTTGCCAGAGCGCTCCCCCTCGCAGTTCTCTTGTTGGATTTCTTGGGACCTTTTGAACCATTGGAACAACGGGAATGCTCCCCTCCACTGTGACCTTGCCTTTCTTCAGTGCGATCTTGACGTGCTGGAGCACTTCCCCGCACCGTCCTCTTGCCTTTTACTGGGGAGTCTCTTGAATATCCACAGCACTCCCCCCTGCCATCCTTTACCAGATTTTTTGACACTTCTTGACATCTCAGAGTGCTCTCACTCACCCTTGTCTTGCCTATTTTCAGGGTGCTCCTGTCCCGCTGGATGCTCCTCCCTGCTGTCCTATTGCCAGATTGAGAATTCTCGACCGGTCCCAGCGCTACCCCACCGTCCTTCTGCCTTCTACCTGAGAAGTCACTTGAAGAACTGGAGCACTCCCCCCTGCTGTCCTCTTGCCTTTCTTCACTGAGATTTTGGCCTGCCAGAGCACTCCTCCCTGTTGTCCTCTTACTGGATTTCTTGGGACCTCTTGACCCACTGGGTTTCTCCTCCTGCTGTCCTTTTGCCTTTCTTTAGTACAATCTCAGCCTGCTGGAGCGCTCCCCCTCGCCGTCCTCCTGCTGGATTTCTTGGAACCTCTTGACCCCTTAGGGCGTTCCCCCTGCCACCCTCTTGTGGTTTTTGGGGGAGTCTTGTGATCAACCAGGCCGTTTCCCCCCACCATCCTCTTCCCCTTTTCCTGGGTGCTTCTTGATCCACCAGAGTGCTCCCCTGCACCATTCTTTTGCCTTTTTTGGGGGAGTCTTGTGACTCGCCGGAGAGTTCTCCACCATTGTCTTGCTGGATTTGTTGACATCGCTTGACCTGCCGGAGCGCTCCCCCTCACAGTTCTTTTCCTGGATATCTTGGGACATTTTGAACCACTGGGGGGCTCCCACCCGCCATCCTCTTACCGCATTTATTGAGACGTCCTGATCTGCCAGAGCGTTCCCCCTCGCCGTCCTCTTGCTGGATTTCTTGGGATGCCTTAAACAACTGTGGGGCTCCCACCCACCATCCTCTAACCGCATTTATCGAGATTTCCTGATCTGCTGGAGCGCTCCCCCTTGCCGTCCTCTTGCTGGATTTCTTGGGATCTCTTGGACCACTGGGGGGGCTCGCACCCGCCATCCTCTTACCACATTTATTGAGACTTCCTGATCTGCTGGATTGCTCTGCCCCTGGCCTTCCTCTTGCACTTTTTTGGGGGAGTCTTCTTCACACATCCGAGCGCTCTCCCTCACCCTTGTCTTGCCTCTAGTCAGGGCGCTCTTCTCCCGCTGGAACGCTCCTCCCCGCCATCCTATTGCCAGACTGAGAATTCCTGACCTGCCGCAGTCCTGCCCCACCATGCTCCTGCCTTCTGCCTGGGAAGTCACTTGAAGAACTGGAGCGCTCTCCCCCGCTGTCCTCTTGCCTTTCCTCAGTGGGATTTTGGCCTGCTAAAGAGCTCCTCCCTGCTGTCCTCTTGCTGGGTTTCTTGGGACCTCCTGACCCACACGAGCTCTCCTCCCCACCGTCTTCTTGCCAGACTTACTGAGACTTCTTGACCCGCCAGAGTGTTCCCCCTCATCATCCTCCTGCCTTTTTCTGGGGATTCTCTTCAACAACTGAAGAGCTCCCCCGCACTGTCCTCTTCCCTTTTTTCTGGGTGATTCGTGAATCACCGGTGAGCTTCTCCTTACCACCCTCTTGGGCTTTTTTCAGAGCAACCTTGACCCATCAGAGCACCCCCTCACCGTCCTCTTGCCAGATGTACTGAGGGTTCTTCATCTGCCACAGCGCTCCCCCACGCCGTCCTCTTGCTGGATTTCCTGGAACCTTGTGAACCACTGGGGGGCTCCCACCCACCATCCTTTTACCGCATTTATTGAGATGTCCTGATCTGCCAGAGCGCTCCCCCTCGCCGCCCTCTTGCTGGATTTCTTGGGACCTCTTGAACCACTGGGGGCCTCCCACCCACCATGCTCTTACCGCATTTATCGAGACTTCCTGATCTGCCGGAGCGCTCCCCCTCGCCGTCCTCTTGCTGGATTTCTTGGGTCCTCTTGACCCATTAGGGCGTTCCCCCTGCCACCCTCTTGTGTTTTCTGGGGGAGTCTTGTGACCAACCAGAGTGCTCCCCCCCACCATCTTCTTCCCCTTTTCCTGGGTGCTTCTTGATCCACCAGAGTGCTCCCCTGCACCATTCTCTTGCCTTTTTTTGGGGGAATCTTGTGACTCACCGGAGCGTTTTCCACCATTGTCTTGCTGGATTTCTTGACACCGCTTGACCTGTTGGAGCGCTCTCCCTCACAGTTCTCTTGCTGGATATCTTGGGACCTCTTGAACCACTGGAGAGCTCCCACCTGCCACCTTCTTACCGCATTTATTGAGACTTCCTGATCTGCTGGATTGCTCTCCCCACCGGCCTTCCTCTTGCACTTTTTGGGGGAGTCTTCTTGACACGTCCGAGTGCTCTCCCTCACCCTCGTCTTGCCTCTAGTCAGGGCGCTCTTCTCCCGCTGGAACGCTCCTCCCCGCCATCCTATTGCCAGACTGAGAATTCTTGACCTGCCGCAGTCCTGCCCCGCCATGCTCCTGCCTTCTGCCTGGGAAGTCACTTGAAGAACTGGAGCGCTCTCCCCCGCTGTCCTCTTGCCTTTCCTCAGTGGGATTTTGGCCAGCTAAAGAGCTCCTCCCTGTCGTCCTCTTGCTGGATTTCTTGGGACTTCTTGACCCATTAGGGCGTTCCCCCTGCCACCCTCTTGTGGTTTTTGGGGGAGTCTTGTGACCAACCAGGCCGTTTCCCCCCACCATCCTCTTCCCCTTTTCCTGGGTGCTTCTTGATCCACCAGAGTGCTCCCCTGCACCATTCTTTTGCCTTTTTTGGGGGAGTCTTGTGACTCGCCGGAGAGTTCTCCACCATTGTCTTGCTGGATTTCTTGACATCGCTTGACCTGCCGGAGCGCTCCCCCTCGCAGTTCTCTTGCTGGATTTCTTGGGATGTCTTAAACAACTGAGGGGCTCACACCCACCATCCTCTAACTGCATTTATCGAGATTTCCTGATCTGCCGGAGCGCTCGCCCCTGCTGTCCTCTTGCTGGGTTTCTTGGGACCTCTTGACCCACACGAGCTCTCCTCCCCACCGTCTTCTTGCCGGACTTATTGAGACTTCTTGACCCGCCAGAGTGTTCCCCCTCATCATCCTCCTGCCTTTTTCTGGGGATTCTCTTCAACAACTGAAGAGCTCCCCCGCACTGTCCTCTTCCCTTTTTTCTGGGTGATTCGTGAATCACCGGTGAGCTTCTCCTTACCACCCTCTTGGGCTTTTTTCACAGCAACCTTGACCCATCAGAGCACCCCCTCACCGTCCTCTTGCCAGATGTACTGAGGGTTCTTCATCTGCCACAGCGCTCCCCCACGCCGTCCTCTTGCTGGATTTCCTGGAACCTTGTGAACCACTGGGGGGCTCCCACCCACCATCCTTTTACCGCATTTATTGAGACGTCCTGATCTGCCAGAGCGCTCCCCCTCGCCGCCCTCTTGCTGGATTTCTTGGGACCTCTTGAACCACTGGGGGCCTCCCACCCACCATGCTCTTACCGCATTTATCGAGACTTCCTGATCTGCCGGAGTGCTCCCCCTCGCCGTCCTCTTGCTGGATTTCTTGGGTCCTCTTGACCCATTAGGGCGTTCCCCCTGCCACCCTCTTGTGTTTTCTGGGGGAGTCTTGTGACCAACCAGAGTGCTCCCCCCCACCATCTTCTTCCCCTTTTCCTGGGTGCTTCTTGATCCACCAGAGTGCTCCCCTGCACCATTCTCTTGCCTTTTTTTGGGGGAATCTTGTGACTCACCGGAGCGTTTTCCACCATTGTCTTGCTGGATTTCTTGACACCGCTTGACCTGTTGGAGCGCTCTCCCTCACAGTTCTCTTGCTGGATATCTTGGGACCTCTTGAACCACTGGAGAGCTCCCACCTGCCACCTTCTTACCGCATTTATTGAGACTTCCTGATCTGCTGGATTGCTCTCCCCACCGGCCTTCCTCTTGCACTTTTTGGGGGAGTCTTCTTGACACGTCCGAGTGCTCTCCCTCACCCTCGTCTTGCCTCTAGTCAGGGCGCTCTTCTCCCGCTAGAACGCTCCTCCCCGCCATCCTATTGCCAGACTGAGAATTCTTGACCTGCCGCAGTCCTGCCCCGCCATGCTCCTGCCTTCTGCCTGGGAAGTCACTTGAAGAACTGGAGCGCTCTCCCCCGCTGTCCTCTTGCCTTTCCTCAGTGGGATTTTGGCCAGCTAAAGAGCTCCTCCCTGTCGACCTCTTGCTGGATTTCTCGGTACCTCTTGACCCACTGGGTCTCTCCTCCTGCCGTCCTTTTGCCTTTCCTTAGTACATTCTTGGTCTGCTGGAGTGCTCCCCCCCACCATCCTCTTGCTGGATTTCTCGGGACCCCTTGTCCCATATAGGACATTCCCCCCCACCACCATCCTGGTGTGTTTTTTAGGAGAGTCTTGTGATCGACCAGAGCGCTCCCCCCTTGACATCCTCTTCCCCTTTTTCTGGGTGACTTTTGAACCACTGGTGAACTCTCCCCCATCATCCTCTTGCCACATATATTGAGACTTGTTGATCCGCCAGAGCGCTTCCCCCACTGTCCTCTTGCCAGATTTACTGATACCTCTTGTCCTGTCAGAGCGCTCCCTCTCACAGTCCTCTTTGTTCAGTTTGTAGGGTAGGAGGAGGGATCTCTGATTACAGAAAGGTCCCTTTGTTCTAGGAGACATTCCCTTGCTCCATGCTTCAGGTTGCCCATCTTCCCTCTCATTTTCAATATGCACGTCCATCACCTTCCTCCTCTTCTTTCTTGATCCCTCGACTCCCGGATGAACTCAAATCCTCTTTCTTGATCACTCTTTCTCGTAAGTTCACAACCTTACTTTCCTTTCTTGCTTTCGCCTTTGTGAGCTGCTCCACCCAAACCGAAATGCCCTGAAGACAGAAATACACCCACCCCAAGCCCGTACAGTCACATAGGGGGTGAGTCCGCTCGCTGACGCATCCCCACATCCCACAGCAAGCCCACCTTGCCTTGGCCCCGGCCCCCCGCACAGGCCTTCCCACCAACCCAGCCCCTCCGGAGCAGCACAGTTTCCCAGCATGCACCCCACAAAGACTTTCTTTGCCAGTCACCCCTGGCACTTACAGCAACACACCACATCAGCATCAAGAGCCCTGGGAGTGGAGAGCTGGCCAGGCCCTCACCCCGGCAGGATCCTCTTCCCCCTCCTTTAGCTGATGGCAGACAGACAAGACACCTCCCAAGAGGTGTCCAGCCCTCTCTCTCAACCACTCATGAGTACAAAAGCCCAGCCTCTACTCACCCACCCCGCCTCCCAAAACCCCACCAGCAGCCCCTGGTCCCAGCTGAACAGCAGCCAGTGCTGAAGATCTGGCTCGTGTTGTCGGACACAACCTTCCCATGGATGTCTGGGCCCCTGAGCACTTTCCAGGGGTGGGAGGGCGCAGTCCTGATTACAGGGAGGTCCCTGTCCCAAGGGGGACATTTTCTTCCTCCTCACTCCTGACTCGCAGCTCCATCACCTTCCTCCTCTTCTTTCTTGATCCCTCCTGACTCGCAGCTCTACCACCGTCATCTTCTTTCTTGATCCCTGTTGACTTGCAGATGCACTCCAATCCTCTTTCTTGATCGCTCTTCCTCGTAGGTTCACCACCTTCCTCTTCTTTCTTGCTTTCGCCTTTGCGAGCTGCTCCACCCGAACAGAGATGCACAGAAAACCAAAATATACCCACCCCAGGCCCGTACAGTCACACGAGGGGGCGAGTCCGGTCGCTGACGCATCCCCACACCCCACCACAAGGCCACCTTGCCTTGGCCCCGGCCCCCCGCACAGGCCTTCCCACCAACCCAGCCCCTCCGTAGCAGCACAGTTTCCCAGCATGCACCCCACAAAGACTTTCTTTGCCAGTCACCCCTGGCACTTACAGCAACACACCACACCAGCATCAAGAGCCCTGGGAGTGGAGAGCTGGCCAGGCCCTCACCCCGGCAGGATCCTCTTCCCCCTCCTTTACCTGCTGGCAGACAGACACCTCCCAAGGGATGACCACCCTGCTCCCTTAACTGCTCCCAAGTCCAAGAGCCCAGCCCCTGCTCACCACCCCCACCTCCCAAAACACAGCCAACAGCCCCTGCTCCCATTTTACCACTTTACCCCCGAGCACGGTTTCTAGGGGTGGGAGGGGGACGCACTAGTCACAGATCGTTCCCTGTGCTTAAGGATACATTCTCCTTCTCGCTGGATCAGCCTGCCCATCTTCCTCCTCACTCTTGACTCGTAGCTCCATCACCTTTCTCCTCTTTTGTCCCCTCCTGACTCACAGGTCCACCACTGTCATCTTCTTTCTTGACTCTGCTTGACTCACAGGTGCGCTCCAATCCTCTTTCGTGATCGCTCTTCTGTGTCAGTACACGGAAGACCGGGCACATGAGAAACTGCAAGAGTCAACAGCATGAGAACAAGCATTAGTGGAAAAATACAAGAACAAAGGACTGTATGCTATGTGATACATCAAGGACAGAGGAGTTGATACAGGATTGATGCATCAAGGACAGAGGGACAGCTTGTGATAGACAAAAAAGGTGTTGATGGCAGTGACTTTGGTGGGAACACAAAACACATCACTTATGTAATGACTAACTTAGCTAATCAACAAATGCTTGAGCAAGCATCATAGCGAGTATAAACGCAAGCCTGAATTTGTAATAAACATCTCTCATTGCACCTTAAAAGAGAGTCCGTACCGCATTCGCTACAAATGGCGCCCTGGAACAGGGACTTTCAGCGTGCCTATAAAGGCAGTAGCCGCTCTGGTAGCGAAGCCCAATCGAACCAGGAAACAGGACCGGGAACCAGGACAGTGCGCGCCCACCACCAACGAAAGGTGAGCGATTGGGAACCATGGGAGGGAAGTTATCCCTTAAGCAAAGACAAACCCTGGATGTCCTTCAACATGCGCTACAAACGCAAAATCAGGATGTATCAGGGGTCTGATTGGTGAGTTTATTACAATGGATTGCTAATCATGTGCTAGACTTTCCTACAACTGGTACATTTCAGTTGGAGACATGGCACAAAGATGAATGAGAATTATATGAACAGGTAACGACTGGAGATAAAGCTGCTTGCAAATATTCATCTACTTGGGGAAAAATTATGACTACTAAGATACAGGATACAGGACTGATACATCAGGGACAGAGGGACAGCTTACTATAGAAAAAAATGCGTATATGGCAGTTACATCGCTCATGTAATGTCTAACTTAGCTAAAGAGCAAATGCTTGAGCAAGCATCATAGCGAGTATAAATGCAAACCTGAGTTTGTAATAAATGTCTCTCATGGCACCTTACCGTGAGTCCACGCCAGATTCGCTACACTCTTCCTCATAGGTTCACCACCTTCCTCTCCTTCCTTGCTTTTCCTTTGCACGCTGCTCCACCTGAAGAGAAACACACAGAGGACTGAGCTACACCAGCCCAAGGGCACTACAATCAGACAGGGGCTGAGTCCGGGGGCTGACACCTCCCCACACCCCACAACGAGCCCACCTTGCCTTGGCCCCGGCCCCTCGCACATGCCTTAGAGATATCATAGCTCAGTACAAATCCCCACAGTCCTCACCTGCTGTTTGGTGCTTGCGGAGGGTCACACTCCCTGTGCCCCAGGGCACTGGCCCTACACGGCCAAGCTCGGCAGCGGGACTGTCTGGAGCTGCCGCTGGCTGGTTCTCCAGCTTTAGGGTCACCCGCAGAAGCCCGCTCTCCTCAGCTCTGCACACCCATCCAGTTGCGCCACCCAGGCAAAGTCAGCTTCACCCTCTGCTCTACACCTCACCTGCAAACAACCAACTCTTCAACTGACAACTGTCCAAAACCCACCGACAAACTCTCCACACCTCAGCCTTTCGTTTGCAACTGCTGCTTCTAGTGCATCTCACAGACAAGCCTTCAAAATCCCCTCATCCTGCAATAACACTCCAGCACTGATCACCTGCGGGAACAACTACCACAATACCATGCAAACACCAACCAGTTCTGGCACGGAAATATCACTTTCTCCTCAAGATTCCACCCTACACCAACTGCTGACAAACACACGCTGTCCTCACCAAAGCCAAACGCTGCAACAACCAGCGACAACTCAAATTTGCGTGGGCGGTGCAAAATTGCAGGGGTGAGCTAACGCAGAGCTGGGCTTGAAAGCTGCAGAGTGTGCACCCTGTGGTATAACGTGGCGAGCTACTGCCATTCTGCCTTCTCCCTGGGAGAAGCGCGTGAGCAGAGGCTGCTTCAAGGCACGATGGGAACGGTTTGGTTCTCCGGGTCTCTCAGGGCGAGAGCGATAAATGTGATCTGTGGCGTGGCGCAGGAACTTCCCGTACACTTGCTCCTCCATTCGGTCTCGGGTGCTGCAAGAGAGGGAGCGAGAGATTCAGGGCAAGATTGACAACCTCGGCGTCCCCGTCCCAGCCACGGGTCACCCAAACCTGCAGACATCCCGGGAGGCCCCCTAAGATTTACACTCCCCTATGCCCCACCCTTGAAGCCTGGACATCGCCAGAACCATAGAGCAAGTATTTCTTGAGGAGGCACCCAAAGGGTCCGTGTTCTCTTTCAGGCAGATGCTAGCGCAAGATTGCAAATCATCTCACAGCTACCAGGAAGGTAAAAAATAACGTCTTGAAATGGGAAAGGAACAGGTATTGTTTCTCTTCATCACCTCCCTCATTGCCACGTTATCAAGGTCTCCCGCAATGTTCCACAGGAAACTTGAAGCTTGGAATTCCTGGTATTCTGAACCTGGGCAAGAAAGGAAGAAAAGCATGAGACTGATCATAAAGAGGGTGGCTGCTCGTAACATGGAAAGAGCAGTAACAAGGTAAAAAGATATCACTTTTCCTTAGAGAGCTCTCAAAGCTGCCTGTTAAGGACAAGAAAAACAAACTTGTGACGGACCATTATTTAAAATCCAAGGCCCAGGAAGCGATCTAATGTACATTGAAACGCGGGCCACGAGACAGTGGAAGTGCCACGAGCTGAGACTGAAGGGACAGAGGATGAATTTGCAAAGAAGTTTAGGTTTCGATGTCAAAACGGAAAATTCTACGTCATTAAAATATAATGCAAAAGTCAGTGTAAAATCAAGTAAGGCAACGACTCCAAATGAACTCCCAGGCGCTTCAGTCACTCAGGAGATCAAAAATGCGGATCATTTCTCACCTGCCCACCTCCCAAACCCCAGCCTATGTCCCCTGCTTCCAGCTTACCTGAGCCCAGATTAAAGGAGGATTTCAGAGGCCATGCCAAGTTCTGCTGCTCCTCGTTCGGGTTGCCAGTCTTCCTCCTCGCTCTGGAATTGCAGGTCAACCGCCTTCCTGTTCTTCTTTGATTGACGCTGAGCTGCCGCGTTACCCGCTGCCGTCTGAGCGGATCTCGGGGAGCCTCTGGAACCGCCAGAGTGCTCCCCCCACCAACATTCTCTTGCCTTGTTTTCGGGGTTCCTCTTCACCAGCTGAGGCGCCCTCCCACCCCCCGCCGCCCTCTTACCTTTTTCTAGAGGTCTCTTGAGCCACCAGCAAGCTCCCCCGCACCTTCCCTCAGGGATCTTGGCCCGCCAGAGGCCTGCCCCTCGTCAGCCTCCTCCCCTTTTCCTGGGTGCTGCTTGAACCACTGGTGGGCTCCCCTCCACCATCCTCTCGTCCTTTGTAGGGGAGTCTCGTGACTCACCAGAGCGCTCTCCGCCGTTGCCTTGCTGGGGTTATTGACACCGCTTGACTTGCCAGAGCGCTCCCCCTCGCAGTTCTCTTGTTGGATTTCTTGGGACCTTTTGAACCAGTGGAACAACGGGAATGCTCCCCCCCACTGTGACCTTGCCTTTCTTCAGTGCGATCTTGACGTGCTGGAGCACTTCCCCGCGCCGTCCTCTTGCCTTTTACTGGGGAGTCTCTTGAATATCCACAGCACTCCCCCCTGCCATCCTTTACCAGATTTTTTGACACTTCTTGACATCTCGGAGTGCTCTCACTCGCCCTTGTCTTGCCTATTTTCAGGGCGCTCCTGTCCCGCTGGATGCTCCTCCCTGCTGTCCTATTGCCAGATTGAGAATTCTCGACCGGTCCCAGCGCTACCCCACCGTCCTTCTGCCTTCTACCTGGGAAGTCACTTGAAGAACTGGAGCACTCCCCCCTGCTGTCCTCTTGCCTTTCTTCACTGAGATTTTGGCCTGCCAGAGCACTCCTCCCTGTTGTCCTCTTACTGGATTTCTTGGGACCTCTTGACCCACTGGGTTTCTCCTCCTGCTGTCCTTTTGCCTTTCTTTAGTACAATCTCAGCCTGCTGGAGCGCTCCCCCTCGCCGTCCTCCTGCTGGATTTCTTGGAACCTCTTGACCCCTTAGGGCGTTCCCCCTGCCACCCTCTTGTGGTTTTTGGGGGAGTCTTGTGATCAACCAGGCCGTTTCCCCCCACCATCCTCTTCCCCTTTTCCTGGGTGCTTCTTGATCCACCAGAGTGCTCTCAAAGCTGCCTGTTACCATCCTCTAACCATTCTCTTGCCTTTTTTGGTGGAGTCTTGTGACTCACCGGAGCGTTCTCCACCATTGTCTTGCTGGATTTGTTGACATCGCTTGACCTGCCGGAGCGCTCCCCCTCACAGTTCTCTTCCTGGATATCTTGGGACATTTTGAACCACTGGGGGGCTCCCACCCGCCATCCTCTTACCGCATTTATTGAGACGTCCTGATCTGCCAGAGCGTTCCCCCCCGCCGTCCTCTTGCTGGATATCTTGGGATGCCTTAAACAACTGTGGGGCTCCCACCCACCATCCTCTAACCGCATTTATCGAGATTTCCTGATCTGCTGGAGCGCTCCCCCTTGCCGTCCTCTTGCTGGATTTCTTGGGATCTCTTGGACCACTGGGGGGGCTCCCACCCGCCATCCTCTTACCGCATTTATTGAGACTTCCTGATCTGCTGGATTGCTCTCCCCCTGGCCTTCCTCTTGCACTTTTTTGGGGGAGTCTTCTTCACACATCCGAGCGCTCTCCCTCACCCTTGTCTTGCCTCTAGTCAGGGCGCTCTTCTCCCGCTGGAACGCTCCTCCCCGCCATCCTATTGCCAGACTGAGAATTCTTGACCTGCCGCAGTCCTGCCCCACCATGCTCCTGCCTTCTGCCTGGGAAGTCACTTGAAGAACTGGAGCGCTCTCCCCCGCTGTCCTCTTGCCTTTCCTCAGTGGGATTTTGGCCTGCTAAAGAGCTCCTCCCTGTCGTCCTCTTGCTGGATTTCTTGGGACTTCTTGACCCATTAGGGCGTTCCCCCTGCCACCCTCTTGTGGTTTTTGGGGGAGTCTTGTGACCAACCAGGCCGTTTCCCCCCACCATCCTCTTCCCCTTTTCCTGGGTGCTTCTTGATCCACCAGAGTGCTCCCCTGCACCATTCTTTTGCCTTTTTTGGGGGAGTCTTGTGACTCGCCGGAGAGTTCTCCACCATTGTCTTGCTGGATTTCTTGACATCGCTTGACCTGCCGGAGCGCTCCCCCTCGCAGTTCTCTTGCTGGATTTCTTGGGACGTCTTAAACAACTGAGGGGCTCACACCCACCATCCTCTAACTGCATTTATCGAGATTTCCTGATCTGCCGGAGCGCTCGCCCCTGCTGTCCTCTTGCTGGGTTTCTTGGGACCTCTTGACCCACACGAGCTCTCCTCCCCACCGTCTTCTTGCCGGACTTACTGAGACTTCTTGACCCGCCAGAGTGTTCCCCCTCATCATCCTCCTGCCTTTTTCTGGGGATTCTCTTCAACAACTGAAGAGCTCCCCCGCACTGTCCTCTTCCCTTTTTTCTGGGTGATTCGTGAATCACCGGTGAGCTTCTCCTTACCACCCTCTTGGGCTTTTTTCAGAGCAACCTTGACCCATCAGAGCACCCCCTCACCGTCCTCTTGCCAGATGTACTGAGGGTTCTTCATCTGCCACAGCGCTCCCCCACGCCGTCCTCTTGCTGGATTTCCTGGAACCTTGTGAACCACTGGGGGGCTCCCACCCACCATCCTTTTACCGCATTTATTGAGACGTCCTGATCTGCCAGAGCGCTCCCCCTCGCCGCCCTCTTGCTGGATTTCTTGGGACCTCTTGAACCACTGGGGGCCTCCCACCCACCATGCTCTTACCGCATTTATCGAGACTTCCTGATCTGCCGGAGCGCTCCCCCTCGCCGTCCTCTTGCTGGATTTCTTGGGTCCTCTTGACCCATTAGGGCGTTCCCCCTGCCACCCTCTTGTGTTTTCTGGGGGAGTCTTGTGACCAACCAGAGTGCTCCCCCCCACCATCTTCTTCCCCTTTTCCTGGGTGCTTCTTGATCCACCAGAGTGCTCCCCTGCACCATTCTCTTGCCTTTTTTTGGGGAAATCTTGTGACTCACCGGAGCGTTTTCCACCATTGTCTTGCTGGATTTCTTGACACCGCTTGACCTGTTGGAGCGCTCTCCCTCACAGTTCTCTTGCTGGATATCTTGGGACCTCTTGAACCACTGGAGAGCTCCCACCTGCCACCTTCTTACCACATTTATTGAGACTTCCTGATCTGCTGGATTGCTCTCCCCACCGGCCTTCCTCTTGCACTTTTTGGGGGAGTCTTCTTGACATGACCGAGTGCTCTCCCTCACCCTCGTCTTGCCTCTAGTCAGGGCGCTCTTCTCCCGTTGGAACGCTCCTCCCCGCCATCCTATTGCCAGACTGAGAATTCTTGACCTGCCGCAGTCCTGCCCCACCATGCTCCTGCCTTCTGCCTGGGAAGTCACTTGAAGAACTGGAGCGCTCTCCCCCGCTGTCCTCTTGCCTTTCCTCAGTGGGATTTTGGCCTGCTAAAGAGCTCCTCCCTGTCGTCCTCTTGCTGGATTTCTCGGTACCTCTTGACCCACTGGGTCTCTCCTCCTGCCGTCCTTTTGCCTTTCCTTAGTACATTCTTGGTCTGCTGGAGTGCTCCCCCCCACCATCCTCTTGCTGGATTTCTCAGGACCCCTTGTCCCATATAGGACATTCCCCCCCACCACCATCCTGGTGTGTTTTTTAGGAGAGTCTTGTGATCGACCAGAGCGCTCCCCCCTTGACATCCTCTTCCCCTTTTTCTGGGTGACTTTTGAACCACTGGTGAACTCTCCCCCTTCATCCTCTTGCCACATATATTGAGACTTGTTGATTCGCCAGAGCGCTTCCCCCACTGTCCTCTTGCCAGATTTACTGATACCTCTTGTCCTGTCAGAGCGCTCCCTCTCGCAGTCCTCTTTGTTCAGTTTGTAGGGTAGGAGGGGGGATCTCTGATTACAGAAAGGTCCCTTTGTTCTAGGAGACATTCCCTTGCTCCATGCTTCAGGTTGCCCATCTTCCCTCTCATTTTCAATATGCACGTCCATCACCTTCCTCCTCTTCTTTCTTGATCCCTCGACTCCCGGATGAACTCAAATCCTCTTTCTTGATCACTCTTTCTCGTAAGTTCACAACCTTACTTTCCTTTCTTGCTTTCGCCTTTGTGAGCTGCTCCACCCAACCGAAATGCCCTGAAGACAGAAATACACCCACCCCAAGCCCGTACAGTCACATAGGGGGTGAGTCCGCTCGCTGACGCATCCCCACATCCCACAGCAAGCCCACCTTGCCTTGGCCCCGGCCCCCCGCACAGGCCTTCCCACCAACCCAGCCCCTCCGTAGCAGCACAGTTTCCCAGCATGCACCCCACAAAGACTTTCTTTGCCAGTCACCCCTGGCACTTACAGCAACACACCACACCAGCATCAAGAGCCCTGGGAGTGGAGAGCTGGCCAGGCCCTCACCCCGGCAGGATCCTCTTCCCCCTCCTTTACCTGCTGGCAGACAGACACCTCCCAAGGGATGACCACCCTGCTCCCTTAACTGCTCCCAAGTCCAAGAGCCCAGCCCCTGCTCACCACCCCCACCTCCCAAAACACAGCCAACAGCCCCTGCTCCCATTTTACCACTTTACCCCCGAGCACGGTTTCTAGGGGTGGGAGGGGGACGCACTAATCACAGATCGTTCCCTGTGCTTAAGGATACATTCTCCTTCTCGCTGGCTCAGCCTGCCCATCTTCCTCCTCACTCTTGACTCGTAGCTCCATCACCTTTCTCCTCTTTTGTCCCCTCCTGACTCACAGGTCCACCACTGTCATCTTCTTTCTTGACTCTGCTTGACTCACAGGTGCGCTCCAATCCTCTTTCGTGATCGCTCTTCTGTGTCAGTACACGGAAGACCGGGCACGTGAGAAACTGCAAGAGTCAACAGCATGAGAACAAGCATTAGTGGAAAAATACAAGAACAAAGGACTGTATGCTATGTGATACATCAAGGACAGAGGAGTTGATACAGGATTGACGCATCAAGGACAGAGGGACATCTTGTGATAGACAAAAAAGGTGTTTATGGCAGTGACTTTGGTGGGAACACAAAACACATCACTTATGTAATGACTAACTTAGCTAATCAACAAATGCTTGAGCAAGCATCATAGCGAGTATAAACGCAAGCCTGAATTTGTAATAAACATCTCTCATTGCACCTTAAAAGAGAGTCCGTACCGCATTCGCTACAAATGGCGCCCTGGAACAGGGACTTTCAGCGTGCCTATAAAGGCAGTAGCCGCTCTGGTAGCGAAGCCCAATCGAACCAGGAAACAGGACCGGGAACCAGGACAGTGCGCGCCCACCACCAACGAAAGGTGAGCGATTGGGAACCATGGGAGGGAAGTTATCCCTTAAGCAAAGACAAACCCTGGATGTCCTTCAACATGCGCTACAAACGCAAAATCAGGATGTATCAGGGGTCTGATTGGTGAGTTTATTACAATGGATTGCTAATCATGTGCTAGACTTTCCTACAACTGGTACATTTCAGTTGGAGACATGGCACAAAGATGAATGAGAATTATATGAACAGGTAACGACTGGAGATAAAGCTGCTTGCAAAATATTCATCTACTTGGGGACAAATTATGACTACTAAGATACAGGATACAGGACTGATACATCAGGGACAGAGGGACAGCTTACTATAGAAAAAAATGCGTATATGGCAGTTACACCGCTCATGTAATGTCTAACTTAGCTAAAGAGCAAATGCTTGAGCAAGCATCATAGCGAGTATAAATGCAAACCTGAGTTTGTAATAAATGTCTCTCATGGCACCTTACCGTGAGTCCACGCCAGATTCGCTACACTCTTCCTCATAGGTTCACCACCTTCCTCTCCTTCCTTGCTTTTCCTTTGCACGCTGCTCCACCTGAAGAGAAACACACAGAGGACTGAGCTACACCAGCCCAAGGGCACTACAATCAGACAGGGGCTGAGTCCGGGGGCTGACACCTCCCCACACCCCACAACGAGCCCACCTTGCCTTGGCCCCGGCCCCTCGCACATGCCTTAGAGATATCATAGCTCAGTACAAATCCCCACAGTCCTCACCTGCTGTTTGGTGCTTGCGGAGGGTCACACTCCCTGTGCCCCAGGGCACTGGCCCTACACGGCCAAGCTCGGCAGCGGGACTGTCTGGAGCTGCCGCTGGCTGGTTCTCCAGCTTTAGGGTCACCCGCAGAAGCCCGCTCTCCTCAGCTCTGCACACCCATCCAGTTGCACCGCCCAGGCAAAGTCAGCTTCACCCTCTGCTCTACACCTCACCTGCAAACAACCAACTCTTCAACTGACAACTGTCCAAAACCCACCGACAAACTCTCCACACCTCAGCCTTTCGTTTGCAACTGCTGCCTCTAGTGCATCTCACAGACAAGCCTTCAAAATCCCCTCATCCTGCAATAACACTCCAGCACTGATCACCTGCGGGAACAACTACCACAATACCATGCAAACACCAACCAGTTCTGGCACGGAAATATCACTTTCTCCTCAAGATTCCACCCTACACCAACTGCTGACAAACACACGCTGTCCTCACCAAAGCCAAACGCTGCAACAACCAGCGACAACTCAAATTTGCGTGGGCGGTGCAAAATTGCAGGGGTGAGCTAACGCAGAGCTGGGCTTGAAAGCTGCAGAGTGTGCACCCTGTGGTATAACGTGGCGAGCTACTGCCATTCTGCCTTCTCCCTGGGAGAAGCGCGTGAGCAGAGGCTGCTTCAAGGCACGATGGGAACGGTTTGGTTCTCCGGGTCTCTCAGGGCGAGAGCGATAAATGTGATCTGTGTCGTGGCGCAGGAACTTCCCGTACACTTGCTCCTCCATTCGGTCTCGGGTGCTGCAAGAGAGGGAGCGAGAGATTCAGGGCAAGATTGACAACCTCGGCGTCCCCGTCCCAGCCACGGGTCACCCAAACCTGCAGACATCCCGGGAGGCCCCCTAAGATTTACACTCCCCTATGCCCCACCCTTGAAGCCTGGACATCGCCGGAACCATAGAGCAAGTATTTCTTGAGGAGGCACCCAAAGGGTCCGTGTTCTCTTTCAGGCAGATGCTAGCGCAAGATTGCAAATCATCTCACAGCTACCAGGAAGGTAAAAAATAACGTCTTGAAATGGGAAAGGAACAGGTATTGTTTCTCTTCATCACCTCCCTCATTGCCACGTTATCAAGGTCTCCCGCAATGTTCCACAGGAAACTTGAAGCTTGGAATTCCTGGTATTCTGAACCTGGGCAAGAAAGGAAGAAAAGCATGAGACTGATCATAAAGAGGGTGGCTGCTCGTAACATGGAAAGAGCAGTAACAAGGTAAAAAGATATCACTTTTCCTTAGAGAGCTCTCAAAGCTGCCTGTTAAGGACAAGAAAAACAAACTTGTGACGGACCATTACTTAAAATCCAAGGCCCAGGAAGCGATCCAATGTACATTGAAACGCGGGCCACGAGACAGTGGAAGTGCCACGAGCTGAGACTGAAGGGACAGAGGATGAATTTCCAAAGAAGTTTAGGTTTCGATGTCAAAACGGAAAATTCTACGTCATTAAAATATAATGCAAAAGTCAGTGTAAAATCAAGTAAGGCAACGACTCCAAATGAACTCCCAGGCGCTTCAGTCACTCAGCAGATCAAAAATGCGGATCATTTCTCACCTGCCCACCTCCCAAACCCCAGCCTATGTCCCCTGCTTCCAGCTTACCTGAGCCCAGATTAAAGGAGGATTTCAGAGGCCATGCCAAGTTCTGCTGCTCCTCGTTCGGGTTGCCAGTCTTCCTCCTCGCTCTGGAATTGCAGGTCAACCGCCTTCCTGTTCTTCTTTGATTGACGCTGAGCTGCCGCGTTACCCGCTGCCGTCTGAGCGGATCTCGGGGAGCCTCTGGAACCGCCAGAGCGCTCCCCCCACCAACATTCTCTTGCCTTGTTTTCGGGGTTCCTCTTCACCAGCTGAGGCGCCCTCCCACCCCCCGCCGCCCTCTTACCTTTTTCTAGAGGTCTCTTGAGCCACCAGCAAGCTCCCCCGCACCTTCCCGCAGCGATCTTGGCCCGCCAGAGGCCTGCCCCTCGTCAGCCTCCTCCCCTTTTCCTGGGTGCTGCTTGAACCACTGGTGGGCTCCCCTCCACCATCCTCTCGTCCTTTGTAGGGGAGTCTCGTGACTCACCAGAGCGCTCTCCGCCGTTGCCTTGCTGGGGTTATTGACACCGCTTGACTTGCCAGAGCGCTCCCCCTCGCAGTTCTCTTGTTGGATTTCTTGGGACCTTTTGAACCATTGGAACAACGGGAATGCTCCCCCCCACTGTGACCTTGCCTTTCTTCAGTGCGATCTTGACGTGCTGGAGCACTTCCCCGCGCCGGCCTCTTGCCTTTTACTGGGGAGTCTCTTGAATATCCACAGCACTCCCCCCTGCCATCCTTTACCAGATTTTTTGACACTTCTTGACATCTCGGAGTGCTCTCACTCACCCTTGTCTTGCCTATTTTCAGGGCGCTCCTGTCCCGCTGGATGCTCCTCCCTGCTGTCCTATTGCCAGATTGAGAATTCTCGACCTGTCCCAGCGCTACCCCACCGTCCTTCTGCCTTCTACCTGGGAAGTCACTTGAAGAACTGGAGCACTCCCCCCTGCTGTCCTCTTGCCTTTCTTCACTGAGATTTTGGCCTGCCAGAGCACTCCTCCCTGTTGTCCTCTTACTGGATTTCTTGGGACCTCTTGACCCACTGGGTTTCTCCTCCTGCTGTCCTTTTGCCTTTCTTTAGTACAATCTCAGCCTGCTGGAGCGCTCCCCCTCGCCGTCCTCCTGCTGGATTTCTTGGAACCTCTTGACCCATTAGGGCGTTCCCCCTGCCACCCTCTTGTGTTTTCTGGGGGAGTCTTGTGACCAACCAGAGTGCTCCCCCCCACCATCTTCTTCCCCTTTTCCTGGGTGCTTCTTGATCCACCAGAGTGCTCTCAAAGCTGCCTGTTACCATCCTCTAACCATTCTCTTGCCTTTTTTTGGGGGAATCTTGTGACTCACCGGAGCGTTTTCCACCATTGTCTTGCTGGATTTCTTGACACCGCTTGACCTGTTGGAGCGCTCTCCCTCACAGTTCTCTTGCTGGATTTCTTGGGACCTCTTGAACCACTGGGGAGCTCCCACCTGCCACCTTCTTACCGCATTTATTGAGACTTCCTGATCTGCTGGATTGCTCTCCCCACCGGCCTTCCTCTTGCACTTTTTGGGGGAGTCTTCTTGACACGTCCGAGTGCTCTCCCTCACCCTTGTCTTGCCCCTAGTCAGGGCGCTCTTCTCCCGCTGGAACGCTCCTCCCCGCCATCCTATTGCCAGACTGAGAATTCTTGACCTGCCGCAGTCCTGCCCCGCCATGCTCCTGCCTTCTGCCTGGGAAGTCACTTGAAGAACTGGAGCGCTCTCCCCCGCTGTCCTCTTGCCTTTCCTCAGTGGGATTTTGGCCTGCTAAAGAGCTCCTCCCTGTCGTCCTCTTGCTGGATTTCTCGGTACCTCTTGACCCACTGGGTCTCTCCTCCTGCCGTCCTTTTGCCTTTCCTTAGTACATTCTTGGTCTGCTGGAGTGCTCCCCCCCACCATCCTCTTGCTGGATTTCTCGGGACCCCTTGTCCCATATAGGACATTCCCCCCCACCACCATCCTGGTGTGTTTTTTAGGAGAGTCTTGTGATCGACCAGAGCGCTCCCCCCTTGACATCCTCTTCCCCTTTTTCTGGGTGACTTTTGAACCACTGGTGAACTCTCCCCCATCATCCTCTTGCCACATATATTGAGACTTGTTGATCCGCCAGAGCGCTTCCCCCACTGTCCTCTTGCCAGATTTACTGATACCTCTTGTCCTGTCAGAGCGCTCCCTCTCGCAGTCCTCTTTGTTCAGCTTGTAGGGTAGGAGGGGGGATCTCTGACTACAGGAAGGTCCCTTTGTTCTAGGAGACATTCCCTTGCTCCATACTTCAGGTTGCCCATCTTCCCTCTCATTTTCAATATGCACGTCCATCACCTTCCTCCTCTTCTTTCTTGATCCCTCGACTCCCGGATGAACTCAAATCCTCTTTCTTGATCACTCTTTCTCGTAAGTTCACAACCTTACTTTCCTTTCTTGCTTTCGCCTTTGTGAGCTGCTCCACCCAAACCGAAATGCCCTGAAGACAGAAATACACCCACCCCAAGCCCGTAGAGTCACATAGGGGGTGAGTCCGGTCGCTGACGCATCCCCACATCCCACAGCAAGCCCACCTTGCCTTGGCCCCGGCCCCCCGCACAGGCCTTCCCACCAACCCAGCCCCTCCGTAGCAGCACAGTTTCCCAGCATGCACCCCACAAAGACTTTCTTTGCCAGTCACCCCTGGCACTTACAGCAACACACCACACCAGCATCAAGAGCCCTGGGAGTGGAGAGCTGGCCAGGCCCTCACCCCGGCAGGATCCTCTTCCCCCTCCTTTACCTGCTGGCAGACAGACACCTCCCAAGGGATGACCACCCTGCTCCCTTAACTGCTCCCAAGTCCAAGAGCCCAGCCCCTGCTCACCACCCCCACCTCCCAAAACACAGCCAACAGCCCCTGCTCCCATTTTACCACTTTACCCCCGAGCACGGTTTCTAGGGGTGGGAGGGGGACGCACTAATCACAGATCGTTCCCTGTGCTTAAGGATACATTCTCCTTCTCGCTGGCTCAGCCTGCCCATCTTCCTCCTCACTCTTGACTCGTAGCTCCATCACCTTTCTCCTCTTTTGTCCCCTCCTGACTCACAGGTCCACCACTGTCATCTTCTTTCTTGACTCTGCTTGACTCACAGGTGCGCTCCAATCCTCTTTCGTGATCGCTCTTCTGTGTCAGTACACGGAAGACCGGGCACGTGAGAAACTGCAAGAGTCAACAGCATGAGAACAAGCATTAGTGGAAAAATACAAGAACAAAGGACTGTATGCTATGTGATACATCAAGGACAGAGGAGTTGATACAGGATTGATGCATCAAGGACAGAGGGACAGCTTGTGATAGACAAAAAAGGTGTTTATGGCAGTGACTTTGGTGGGAACACAAAACACATCACTTATGTAATGACTAACTTAGCTAATCAACAAATGCTTGAGCAAGCATCATAGCGAGTATAAACGCAAGCCTGAATTTGTAATAAACATCTCTCATTGCACCTTAAAAGAGAGTCCGTACCGCATTCGCTACAAATGGCGCCCTGGAACAGGGACTTTCAGCGTGCCTATAAAGGCAGTAGCCGCTCTGGTAGCGAAGCCCAATCGAACCAGGAAACAGGACCGGGAACCAGGACAGTGCGCGCCCACCACCAACGAAAGGTGAGCGATTGGGAACCATGGGAGGGAAGTTATCCCTTAAGCAAAGACAAACCCTGGATGTCCTTCAACATGCGCTACAAACGCAAAATCAGGATGTATCAGGGGTCTGATTGGTGAGTTTATTACAATGGATTGCTAATCAGGTGCTAGACTTTCCTACAACTGGTACATTTCAGTTGGAGACATGGCACAAAGATGAATGAGAATTATAGGAACAGGTAACGACTGGAGATAAAGCTGCTTGCAAATATTCATCTACTTGGGGAAAAATTATGACTACTAAGATACAGGATACAGGACTGATACATCAGGGACAGAGGGACAGCTTACTATAGAAAAAAATGCGTATATGGCAGTTACATCGCTCATGTAATGTCTAACTTAGCTAAAGAGCAAATGCTTGAGCAAGCATCATAGCGAGTATAAATGCAAACCTGAGTTTGTAATAAATGTCTCTCATGGCACCTTACCGTGAGTCCACGCCAGATTCGCTACACTCTTCCTCATAGGTTCACCACCTTCCTCTCCTTCCTTGCTTTTCCTTTGCACGCTGCTCCACCTGAAGAGAAACACACAGAGGACTGAGCTACACCAGCCCAAGGGCACTACAATCAGACAGGGGCTGAGTCCGGGGGCTGACACCTCCCCACACCCCACAACGAGCCCACCTTGCCTTGGCCCCGGCCCCTCGCACATGCCTTAGAGATATCATAGCTCAGTACAAATCCCCACAGTCCTCACCTGCTGTTTGGTGCTTGCGGAGGGTCACACTCCCTGTGCCCCAGGGCACTGGCCCTACACGGCCAAGCTCGGCAGCGGGACTGTCTGGAGCTGCCGCTGGCTGGTTCTCCAGCTTTAGGGTCACCCGCAGAAGCCCGCTCTCCTCAGCTCTGCACACCCATCCAGTTGCGCCGCCCAGGCAAAGTCAGCTTCACCCTCTGCTCTACACCTCACCTGCAAACAACCAACTCTTCAACTGACAACTGTCCAAAACCCACCGACAAACTCTCCACACCTCAGCCTTTCGTTTGCAACTGCTGCCTCTAGTGCATCTCACAGACAAGCCTTCAAAATCCCCTCATCCTGCAATAACACTCCAGCACTGATCACCTGTGGGAACAACTACCACAATACCATGCAAACACCAACCAGTTCTGGCACGGAAATATCACTTTCTCCTCAAGATTCCACCCTACACCAACTGCTGACAAACACACGCTGTCCTCACCAAAGCCAAACGCTGCAACAACCAGCGACAACTCAAATTTGCGTGGGCGGTGCAAAATTGCAGGGGTGAGCTAACGCAGAGCTGGGCTTGAAAGCTGCAGAGTGTGCACCCTGTGGTATAACGTGGCGATCTACTGCCATTCTGCCTTCTCCCTGGGAGAAGCGCGTGAGCAGAGGCTGCTTCAAGGCACGATAAGAACGGTTAGGTTCTCCGGGTCTCGGAGGGCGAGAGTAATAAATGTGGTCTGTGTCGTGGCGCAGGAACTTCCCATCCACTTGCTTCTCCATTCAGTCTGGTGCTGCAAGAGAGGGAGAGAAAGAAAAAGTTAGGACCGAGTTAACAACCTCATCATCCCTGACCCCTAACCTGCAGGAATCCTAGGAGGCCTGATATAAGTTTTGCTCATCTCCCTGTCTTTGCTGGAATACTTTACTGTAGAAATTTCTGTCATCAACATTCTCTTAACCGATCTGATGTGTTCATAGTTCCTAGCCCAGCATCCTTTCCTCAAAGTACCTCAGCATTTCCCTTTGAAACCACACCTTAGTGCCATCCCGTCCCAGAGCTACCTCAGCATTTCCCACTGCAGCCTCTGCGATGCCATCTCCTCCCTGAGGTACCTCAGCCTTTACCACCAAAACCTCTCTCCCTTCCGTCCTCTCCTTTAAGTCCCTCACCCTTTCTCGTCAAAGCCTCCCCCGATGTCATCCCCTCCCTGAGGTACCTCAGCCTTTCCCGTCAAAGCCTCCCCCGATATCATCCCCTCCCTGAGGTACCTCAGCCATTCCCGTCAAAGCCTCCCCCGATATCATCCCCTTCCCGAGGTAGCTCAGCCTTTCCTGTCAAAGCCTCCCCAGATATCATCCCCTTCCCGAGGTACCTCAGCCTTTCCTGTCAAAGCCTCCCCCGATATCATCCCCTCCCCGAGGTACCTCAGCCTTTCCTGTCAAAGCCTCCCCCGATATCATCCCCTCCCTGAGGTACCTCAGCCTTTCCTGTCAAAGCCTCCCCCGATATCATCCCCTCCCCGAGGTACCTCAGCCTTTCCTGTCAAAGCCTCCCCCGATATCATCCCCTCCCCGAGGTACCTCAGCCTTTCCTGTCAAAGCCTCCCCCGATATCATCCCCTCCCCGAGGTACCTCAGCTTTTCCCGCCTAAGCTCCTCCCGCGCCGTCCCGCCCTCAGGTTCCTCCGCCGCTCCCTCCGTTCCCGGCCCCCCCCGCCCCTCGCGCCCCCCCTTGGCGCTCCCGACCCGCCGCTGCCCCCTCCCGCTCGCTTTCCTCCCTCTGTCCTGTGTCACTACGGGGGCTCCCCCTCCGCCCCACGGCCCCGCCCGAGCCCCGCGCAGCGCTCAGCGCGGGGCTCCCTTCCCTCACAGCCGCCCGCGTGTTTCCCCCTCGCCCCGGCCTGGGGCCGCGCTGTTGCGGCTGGCTGCCCCTCGCCTTCCTCCTTCCGAAACCAGCCCGTCTGTCACCCTCCAGCCTCGCCCCTCAGCCGGTCCCGGGCCGGCCCCGTCCAGTCTCCCCGCTGTCCGCCCGCCCCTCGCTCACCGCCGGCCCCGCCGTTCCTCCCGCGCTGCTCCAGCCGCCGCACCGCCGGCACGAGCTCCGCGGCCCGCGCACTTACGCAGCGTGTCCCCGCCCATCCCGCGCAGGAGCCAATCCCGTCCGCGTCCGCCACCGGGCTGCGCCCCCCCCCCCCGCCTCCGCGCCCGGCACTGGCCCCCCCTGCCCCTCGCCTCCCGTCCCGGAGCCACCGGCGGCCGCAGAGCGGCGCTGTCCGCCCGCAGGGCGGGGCCGGGAGCTTTCAGGCTGCGTCTGCCCGGGACCGAGGGCTCTGCCGCCTGCCCGGGACAGCCCGGGACCGAGGGCTCCGCCGCTGCAGCCCGTTTCGTGCCGTTTGCGCCCCCCAGGTTACACGGCTGCAGCCTTCCTGCTGGTTTAGCTCACACACCTTTCTTCTTTCTAACTGCACAGCAGTTCACACTCACAAAAGTTCGTGCTGGTTGGCATAAGAGTATCTGCATAAGAATTTACAAACATTACAAAGATATACCACAGACCACAGCTTTCTAAGCTTTCAAGTTAAAGTTCCATGTTTAAATAAAACAGACAACACCAGTAGAGCTGTGTACCTCTGTCGTCTTTGTTCAGAAAGAAGTGACAACACCAGAAAACACATTGACAGCCAGTGCTTTGAACAGTGAAGGTGGGATCTACAAAAGTCTGATTAAACTAAACAGCCTCAGGTCTTTATCAAGCTGCAGATCTGCCAGGAATGCTGAAATGCAAGAGTTTACTCCTGCAATATTCCACGATGGAACAGCCACTTCATATCAAATATAATCTCAAAGTTCCAAACCAGTATATTAAAAAGCTACCAGTAAGTATTAGAAGACCACTGCAAGATCTTATTGCTTTTTGAGTTAAATAATAATTTTTCAATAAACCAAAACCCAAACAGGTTCTCAAATCTGTTGCTTATCATCCTGTTCATTCATTAGCACTGCAGCAATCAGTTTTTATACAATGTGTCAACAGAGGCGTCTAAAAAACCCCAAACAAAACTTATTCAAGTCCACGGACACCCCCGCCCTCCTTGCCCCCCCTCACCCTGAGCCCCACGATCACCACTTGGTGCGGGAGAGGAGCACAACTCGACAGACAGAACCAGAAATCCGACTGCGGTAAGAAGGAAACATCGAGGTAGTTACAGCTTCCTTAAACATTCAAAATCTGATGTCTTCCAAAACAAAGCACATCATCCTCATCATTTAGAAAGCAAAGTTGCTTTGTACGTGTCTGATCCTCACACCAGCTGAGTGGTTCTCAAGTCCGCTGAGCTCCACTGTGCAGCCACCCCCACATCTGTGTCCCCTTGTCTGGAGTCCCCAGTCGCGGGACAGTGAGTGGGGTTGGACTCCAGTGATAAAGAAAAACACAAAGAGTCAAATTGGAAAAGTAATTAAAACAGAAGACCTGAAAGCCAGTTTAATTTTAATAACTTATTCGTACACTGCTATAAGCATATGAAGTATGGGGGTCACGAACTCTTGCTACCACATATGTGCCTTATTACAATAAGCACAGGAAACAAGGAAGTAGCATTCCTTCTATTTTTGATGTAATTATGAGCTAATACATCTCCTGAGATGGCTTCCGGACCTGATTTAGTATCTACACTGTGTTGTACTGCAGATAAATACCTCAGGTCAGCATTAATTGAAGACAATGTGCAGAATGAGCAATATGCAGGTAAGCACAAGATCCTGGATTCCTTACAAGAGTCTACTTCTAAAATTGTCTGAAAATGCTGCAGAAATTGTAGCAGATAAACAACAGTAGCCACATTTTGTCCTATGGCATTTACATAATGTTGATCCACCTGTATTAACTTGTGCCCTTTCGGAACAGAGCTGTAAACTCAGAGTGTCCAAAGACTTCTTTCTTTTGAATAGAATACGCTTAAACTGGCTGTCTTGAACAGACTGGCTGTGCAGACTTGCAGCAGTTGAATGGAGGATGTGATTCCAGTGAATGGAGACAGAAAGAAGATCAGCACAAAAGCAGCAATGACAGACCAGAGACACCCACCTAAAGCCTACGGAGACCAAAAAAAGTCGTCGTGTGGGCTTAGCAGTTGGGGAACCAGACCAAACAGCCTGGTTATTCTCCACCAGGAGGGTCTTTATCTGGCCATGATCATGTCATCAATGGAGAAACTCACCATCATCAGACAGAGTGCAGGCGTGGGCAATGAGAGCAGCAAATCCAGCACCGACACGGTGTCAGAGTTTGTACAGACAATGAACACGCTCACGGGTCTTGTTCAATACTTTACACACTATTCTGAAAAGAGACACTGATTTAACTGTTGCACAGCACATACTGTCACTTTACACAACTTGGAGAAACAAAGCAAGCTCATAAAGTTCATACTCCATACATCAGGATAGGAGGTTACTCATAAAATGCAATCATCTCTGCCAGATACAGGCAAATGCACATATTTATTTGAAGCAAATTCCAAGTTTATACCGTCATCCCAGGTCAAATTCTGCTATCAGACACAGGACACACAGCTCAAATGCCAACAGCTCATAGGAAAGCTTCACAAGAGAATGAACTAAACATACAGCTATGGAATCAAGTGTGTTTTATCAATACATCAAATGCAACTCTAATGCCCCTAGGCCCTCACGTTAATAGAAACCCCACAGAGTTTCTAGAAAGAATGTCCATAAAATTGACATGCGACATTACCCTCAGTGAGTCTCCTGAACCAGACGGCAGAGCAACCGACCCGCAGCAAGGACAACACAGAACAGACAGTTCTGCTGGAAACGCAAGGAACGGACTAAAAGTAACCATTCTGCATTACAGAATTAATGCATTGTGTCACTTTGTGTAGATAATTCACCCATAAAAATCAGTAAATATGAAGGCCACCCTTACTGATAAATGCCTATATGTTTGTAGTCATGTTTAATAAAACACACTTTGTGAGGGTTTTTTGACTCAAGAAGGACACTGGATCAGTGTGCTTTGGATTATTTCTGTAAGGAGCCATAACTCAACAGAAAGATAGCTTTAAGAAAGCGTGCAATTAGCTATTAATTGGACAAAATAAGTGTAGTTAGCACATAATAAATAGTTTTAAATGGTCTCACAAGTAGTTCATGTGATACATTTCCCTCAGGGTCTCCTGATATCTCCCATTCATTTCTATTAAACCTGCTGAAATGAAGCTGTGTGTGTTTCATTTCAGTGATCTACAGGGAATTCAAACCAACAATAACAACTTGCCGTATTATCAGAAACAGTTTCTAAAGAGCAAACACAACAATATGGGAGGGGGGAGTGGAAGAAACACCACCTGGATTCATTTTCCCATATCAATTCTTATGAAAATACCCACAATAGGATGCACTTATCAGCAAGGTATACAACTGCACATCTACACACAACATAACTGCATGTAATCGCACATTTTTGACCATATTAACTACAAATTGGGCAGCTATAAAATACGTCAGTTATACCTTCATTTACTTCCAGAAATCTCCACTGAAATTATTTTGTTGCTTAAATTACTGTATAATGTGCACTTTATTAATGTATTATACATGAAGTATCAAACATGTTATGAAAAAACAAATCTAGTCCCAATACCTTTGTGAGTTTTAAAGGACGCCGGTGGGTAACGGTGAACAATCAACAGTCATCCGGGTAAAACACCCATGGGCAGAGCTGAAACTTGTTTTCATTGGTAGGTTGTGTTTTTCTGCAAGTTGTGTTATCATACCTACATACAGCAAATAAAGATTTGACCCAAATTACATACCTTTATGTGCATACACACACGCACATGTTTGTGTTGTACAAAGATGCACACTGTTACTGAGATGTATAGGCATTGAATGTGTCAGGTAAGTAACATGACAAGAGGCTTGAGAGGTGGGTCTGCAGGGAATTATGTAAGTAACATATTAATGCAACAAATCTGGTGGCATAAAGCTACGGGGGAAAAAATCCAGCGGAGAATCAGATAAATTCACGTGTTCTTTAAAGACAGCTCATGCATTCAACCAGCTCCCAGGTGGGCCTGACTGTGGAAAGGAAAGTTTGCTTGAGCACTTAGCGCCAGTGTCTGATGAGCAGACAAAACACCAACTGCAGACCGGGGACCCCCAGTTCTCAACCAGTTCATGGCTCTGAGCATCTTCTTTCCACACACTGCGGGTAACGCTTTACATCTGCAATCCCCTCCCTAAACCCATCTTGTTCCTGGCTGAGAAGATACCAGATGTGGGAACTATTGCATGATAGAAGAATTTGTGCTGTTAAATCACAGGATTCTGAGCACTGCAGATGATCACAGTGCGGTGCTGCCCTGAGAAGAAAGGACGAGTGACTCTTGGTGTTCCCTGCTGCTCACTGCCCTGATCCTGCCCACCCTCATGTTCCAGCCACTCAGACCCCGGCCAGAATGACTGAGACAGGAGGGTCTCTTAAGGATGTTTTGTTTTGTCCAGATACCTTTAATTTGCTTATATACACAGATTTCATAAGAGGAAGCACTTGATTTCACCGATGACACGATTTCTCCGTTAACGCATCTCACCAAGATTGCCAGTTGACAGTCCCCCTTAGGATGAGAGAACGTTCATGTTGAACAAATCATGAACACTTGTAGTGATTGAAACTGGGGGTTTTTCAGACAAGCACCATCTGCCTCCTGCGCCAGAGACTCAACAGAATTATGTCTCAGACATTATGGCAACAACAGCTCATCCCGCAGCAATGGGTCACTCAGAGCGAAAACAATCCCGTATGGACACCGTGTCCAGCAGCAGATGGGGCACTCAGGAGAAGGTGAATCGCGATTTACATCCCAACACCAGCCGAGGCCCGCAGACAAAGGCCGCGGGCTGACATGGGAGGGGACGGGCCTTTCGTTCTCCTTCTTTGCTTCTCTTTTCCTTTCCTACACCCTTATTTCATCTCCTCTCCCTCTATGAGCAGTATAACCTAAGGCTTAGAGCCACAAAACTCCTTTGTGTAAACCCTTTGGCTGTTAAACTGTTCACCAATTTGGCTTAAGTAGCGTAAATCTTCCTGCTAATTGGGCCAAGCTGCAAAATAAAAGGTGTTGGGGTTTTTTTGTTTATGGTCCTTGAGTACCCCATATACTCTTTTCTAACTAAGGGGACCTGAATCGGAGTCACCTCCCCACACACGGACAGCTGGGGACGTTCTGCAATGAAAACTTGTATGGAGAGTGGAACACACTGAATAGGTCAATCCAGCATTTAATAAAAGCAACGGAGTTAGCTCTTGAATTAACATTGATAACATGCTCTGCTATATTGTGGCCAGTTGCGATTGGAAACAGCGCAGTTACAAGTTCGGTGTGCATGGTCCTCTGTATACACGAAGACATCCAGCCAGCTTTAGTCACGCACCTGATCTTTCCTTCGTGTTACAGATCTCTGCAATGAAAGCTGGGAGCAACAAACATTCAGCTTTCTGATGTGTCATTAAAGAGATTTTTCTGCATTTACTACAACCTTGACCGAGCCTGTACCTGATTGCTTTAACTGGCATTAGATCTTATCATTGAGTAAGCAGTCAAGTCAGCCCGCGAGAAGACACGGAGAGGTGACAAAGTTGTAAGTCCCTAGGATGCTGGCACACCAGCACGAACACAGGCAAGCAGAAGCCTCCAACGCATTGGCAGAAATATCCTACTCAGGTACAGCAGACAAATGCAACTTATAATGGAACGGTTACAATATGCTTGGTAGAAAAAAGCTGAGGTTCCGCTGCCTCAGGCGCACAGCGGTTACTGCTGTGTGTGGTCTAACCCAGATCCAGTAGTGAGCTACACGTGTTTATCTTGGTTTGATATTTGTAGTGCATGTGTTAACGTACAGATCAATACACAAGACAAGGTCTGATGAACAAAATCTCTCTCTGAAAGATCCTGAAGTGATCACTGGAGTGATTTTCAAGGCAAAGATTCTGTCTGTCTCCAGCTCCCAGAAGACTTCAGAGGTGAAATTCTCTATAAATCCTGAGGGGGAAAGAGGGGGTTGTAAGGAACATGAACCTGAAGAACATTCAGTAGCTCTCCCGGGCGCTCTGTGACGGAGCCTCCCCTGTTCACCAGCTCCTGAGGCTCCAGGGGCTGCAACACGGGGCACAACACGCTCACAGACTGAACCTGCGCTGAGGGAGAAAATGCCTTCCTGATGAAGCTTTAACATCAACACACCAACTATTGCTTGTCCTTCAAGGAAACTATCTTGTTATAAGCATTTATAGCTCTATTGTCTATTTATGCTTTTAGCAATAAGCGCTTTTATCCACATTTCATTTTGGTGCACCTGGTAAGACATGTGATTGAAGGTGACAGATAAGAGCAGGGCACTCTTTTAATCCCTAAGACAGGACCCTGGGAAAACTTCACAGGAATCAGTTCTTCACTACATTGCTGCTCCTTGCATTCACAGCCCAGCAGAAAAGCACGGGCCGAGGTGAGAACCGCCCGCAGAAGGGGCTGCCAGACACTGTTCTGGCTGATGCTCTGCCAGGACGTGCTTCGTTTTCTGTCCGGTGCTGTGCGGGGGGAACACGGAACATCTGCACGAAGAACCTGCGCTTGGCTCGTGCAGCGTCTGTGTCACGGGAACCGACAGCCACGTCCCATCGCTGACCTCGCGTGTTCACACAGCTGACTCAGTGATCGATACAGGTTTATCTGCATTACAAGCACAGCCGAGCCAGGTCAAGAGTGCTTCTTAAGAACCATTTTCAAAATGATCTTTCTAGACAATAAAGACTGATTTATCTTAATTTGTCTTACCTAAAAGCTAAGAAAGTATTTAATTTCTAGTAAGAAAGATGCCTAATTTTCTTTTGGCTATTAAAAATTGTATTAACCTCCAAAAATAAGAGAGTAAATGTCTGTTAACACTTTTTCCTTTTATGCTGATGTGAAGAAAATTCCTCTCTCATCCTGGTACTGTCAAACAGGATGAACATTTACAGAGAATGAGAGTGGGGAGTGATGAAAAAGTCAACAGCTTTTGCAGTCAGTTTGTATAAATTAAGATAAACGTGATATTGAAGCAAACCCAAATGTTTCTAACGTTCTCCTATAGAATCTCCTGCTGCTGTACAATAAGATACACTCTCAGACTATGACAACATTAGTCCGTGTCTTTGTAAGGCGCAGTCTTTTTCCTACCATATCATGCATAGGTGCCACACTTCTATATAGCCAGGTAACTGCTCATCTAAGGTGCATTTTGAAACATACCTTATCCTGCTTTGGAACCTGTGCCGAAATGGAAAGTAGTTGCTCTGTATCCAGGAATTTTGAGATAACTGTAAAACAAAAGTAAACAGATCAGAAATTGAATGGAAATCATAACAAAATCTATTTTTTTTTTTATGAACACAATTATTTAGTGAAACTTTCGTTAATCTTTTTCTTCCATTCTATCTTCACAAATTATTTACCAGGGAAAAAACAGGTTAAAAATTGCTGCTATCTAAATTATGTTGTCATAACTACATAGACTGTACCGAAGCATGTAGCAATTATTTTACAGGTGGACATATATCAATTTGGTAATATTCTTTTAGTGTGATTGAATCACACGTCTCTTGTGATAAAGATCAAGATGACACGATCCAGCTCCAGGTGCACTGACTCATACTCTGCTGTTGTGTTCTGTTTAGTTTGTCTGGACCACTATGAAGCAACAGGAAAAAACACCCATACACAACAACAGAACATCAGTGATGCCTTTATTTGTTTTTAATGTATACATTATGTACACCCGAATACTTCCAACTAGTCACAGAGGTAGAGACAAACTCACATTCTTTGAAAAAGGTATTGGCTGACTTCTACCCATTTAATCTGAGAAATTCGCTTTTCTTAGGAAAATCCTTGAGAAAAACATCACTATCATAATAAAGATTATTTCCACTACGTGTCACCTGGCAAATAATTACAATTCAAACATATTGAGTCACGTTGCATACTTTCACAGATTAGAAAGAAAGTGTTTTAACATAAATTGAATATGATGCATTAAAAATAAACTACTACTTAGTTGAATACACTCAGAAAACCAAAGACGGTAAATGTCAAATGAGGGTTCCAGGTAAGAGTACCCTACAGATTTGAAGCGCGCTTTGGGGACACCCAGCGCCTCCTGTTCACTGTACATTATGTGAACTGCAGCAGCTGAGCCCCTGGGATGTGTGACCTGCAAAAACCATGAACATTAAAGTAACGTTTATAAATCACAAACATGTTATTTGGCTTCCTTATGGACTGAAAGTGACAGGAGTGAAGCATCTAAACGTGATCTGTCCCACATTCATTCTTCACCACTCTGCAGCGGTTCTAGCAGGAGCTTCACACGTTTTCCCCCATTTAAGAGTTTAGATGCCAAAACATCCCAATAAGAACCATAATGCTTGTTTACATCTAGAATTGTCTTAAATATACGTCCTCCTATGCGTGTTACAGAACACTGTAACCCTGCTTTGTATATTAACATGTAATACATGCCACTAAAACCGTATCAATTAACTGACTAGACAAAGTTTTCCTCTGGAATTTAACACGTGCATTAAAACTCCTCCAAACCGAAGCCCAGCTCTACTAGGCCGTCCCACAAGCGCAGGGCTTGAGCTCTGGTTTGAGCCTGATGCCGCACTCCCCGCGCCGGGCTGCAGTACCGCGCTGTGGCCACCGGGCGGCAGCACCAGCGACACCCGGCGGGCGGTGCACCGCGGGAGCACCGGGGCGCCACCGCGCATGCGCGGAACCGGGGCTGAACGTCCGCGTGCGTGCGGAGGTGACCTGCACCGGGGTGACCACCCGGGATCACCCACAGCAAACGAGTCACCCGGGACAACGCGGAACAGAGAATCCGCTCTAGAGAACCACCCCACCCAGAGAACCCTCCTCGGCGGAACCTCCCGGCGGCCCGTTCGAGCTCTCTAGTGCCCTATTTGCGTAGCCACGCCTCTGATTTGCATTTCTCCGCCCCATCCTCGCCCCGCCTGCCGTTCCCATGCGCCCCGCCCCTCCTCTTATCTCTCGCAATCTGATTTGCAGGCTTCGAATCTCAATTTGCATTCTCCCCGCCTACTCACCTCCCTGCCCAAGCCCCGAGGAGATTTGCATATCCGGCACGACGCTCTGCTCTGTTCTGTTTCTATTCGACCCCATCTATTTCTATTATTTCTACTTCTATTAATTCTCGTTCTATTTCTTTTCCTGTTTTCTGTTTCTTTCCCTGCGAAGTACAAACCACACCTGATCTCACAGATGTCCAGTGTAACCTGTAGCTGCTTTTGGTAAATATGAGCAGAACTTTACAGCACACGGTTTTCCCAGCAACATGAAGCAGAGAGCGTATTCAAAAAAAAAAAAAAAACAAACCACAAACACAAAGACGACACACAGCCTTGTAAGTCGGGTGATTAATTCTATTCAGTACGCTTTTACTTAAGTTAGATTACAAGAAAACTAAATTGGGCTCGCCCAGTGCCCTGTGAGTAGTAAAAACCATCACCACACAGTCAGTCACTCAGCAGAGAGCTCGCAGCAGCTCCCCGGCTGCCGCAGTTATGGAACGAAGCGTCTGGCTCGCACACAGAGCCCCCCAGCCCCTGCTCCCACCGCTGACCAGGTGCAGGTGCCGTTCTGCTCCCTGGGGGCAGCTCAGGCCTTTCCCTCAAGTGCACCCGCCAGAGACATTTCCGGGTAAGGATGAGTTTTTTAATCCTTTCTATAAACAGAATTTCTTTGCATTTTAAAAACCTTGTACATCACTGACATTGACTCCTATGTCTCTTTTTACACATACGTATGTATTTAGGGAATATATTTGATTCATAGATATCATCTATTTCCACTGTAATGTATATCTACTTAGACATCTACACACTTGCGTATGCATTTACATGTATATATCTGCTTAAACTTATACAGAATATCTGTTTATGCTTATATATATCACCACTTATTATCTAGAATATCCATTTATACTTACGCACCTGTTTAGCCTTCTCTTTGGACACAAATATCTTTCTAGACTTGCAGATGTTGGCATATTGTTACAATCATATTATTACATTTATGTATATTTAGACAGAGCTATCGATTCACACTTGGCGTGTGGCACGATGAGCAGTGACACGTGGCCAGCTGCACGGCTCAAGCACGAGGGACACCCCGACCTGCCAGGGAAAAGCGCCACTGAGAGCCAGACAGAAACAAAGTACGTCAGAGCACGCTGTCAGATATTGGGGAAACACTCATAGCATCCAGTTGCCTCTCTTTTTCAGTTTTTAGAACAAATACCCATCTGCTTAAGTACACCTAATAAATTATATGCTGCACCTACTCAACAATTACTCTTAACTATGGAAGTCAACATGTAAATTAGACCATTTTATTTGCTTTAAGTTTCATTGATAGGAAAATCAGTGAGATAGAAGACATGGGTTTACTTTAAAAAATAAATAAATATCCCCATTCCTGCAGTGCAGCATAAGGCTACGAAAAAGGAGCGTCAGACTCACGAACACTTTTGGCTGCACTGCAGCACACAGGGGAACACGTTTCTGTGACCGTGACAGCTCGACTGTCGCAACCGGGAACCCAAAGCCCAGCGGTGCCACCAACCTTTGCCAGGCCTGCCGTGCTGGGCTCTGCGGAAGGAAATGGACTTTGGTTGGTTGTTTCAAAGAAAATGAACAGTCCTGTTGTTGATGAGGCCACTGCCCACTACATCACCTGGGAAGATCCACTCGGAGGGCAGGTTCATAAAATGCAGCTTCTTGGAATGAGGAATGCTGCCGTTTTGGAAGATTTCTTACCAACTGAAGTCAGAACTACACACTGTAGGTTAAGAGAAAAAAGTCACTATTGAAACAATAACTCATCCAAACCACACATGGACTCACCGCCACCAGTTACGAGGCTGAAAGTGCTTCTTGGGAACACCTGGCAAACACGCAGAACAAAACCGATTTGCCCAGGTGCCTGTATCTCTGTCAGCTTTTTGAGTACTATTCTAAGATATTTTAAAAACCTATTGAGTGAAAAAGAACAAAGCATTTGTCATTGAATCAGGTTGTTTCTTCTGGACATCTGAACTCTTACAAACACCTCCTTTCCTCTTTTAGTACAAAATCATTTCCATAGTATCATTCAATAGTAAGCCCACAGAAACAGAAGATTACGCTTTCAGGAAGAGAAAATAACCAGAGGGAGGTGAGCTCTGCACAGGTGTACCGTGCTCCAGAACAGACCTTATTTTTAGTACTCCTGGTAAAATATTTCGTATTAAAAATATAGAAGGAGAGTCGGTGCATTCTTAATGTTAACTTTAAAGTCCACTCTACAAGTACCTGAGGAAAAGTGCAGACACGCGTCCTAGCCGTACCTTGTACGGGCAGACCGCTCTGGATTCCTTCTGTCTGTCTGGTACTTCTGTAGCAGAAGACGGGGCAACCGCGGTGAAACGGTGGCAGCAGACATCCAGCTGAAAGAGGAAAAGCCCTTCAGAACAAAGCTGGAGAGGAACCTGACACTTCCTTTTTTCTTGTGAAGGCTACAGTTGAGTGGAGAAAAAAGTATTTTGCACCATCTTCAGTACAGCTGTTGATACGGCCACTGGAGCGTTTGCGTTTTTTGGATAACCAGGCCATTTTTGACTCATTGGCAGTCTGAGTTCCCTAGAACACATTTTCCCAGATACACACAGAACACAGACACAGATATCACCCAAGTATAGCCAAGATTTCCTTCCTCGCCCTGGATGCTGTCATTGAAGAGCCCAGCAGCCCATCCGTCCTCGTGAACCGCCCCACTGGAAAAAAACAAAAATTATCTTTTCCAGGCTGTTTCTTCAAAGGGTAAAGATATTTTAAATTGCAGTTATCTTTTCCAACAAAGTGATTTTGTGATTCCTTTGAAAAGGAGGGTAAGCTTGCCAGAGAAAGATAGGGACAGGGAGCAAGACAAGGTGACACAGAGAGAGGGGCAAAAGGGCCAGGGAGCAGGGCAAAGGGAAGAAGAGGCCAAAATGAGAGACAAGGAGCAGGAGACAGAGACGGTGGGAAAAATCCTAGAATGGGCAGTGGCAGAGACAGACAAAGGAGAAGTGGGCGCCGGGCTGCGGGACAGAGACAGGAAGGAGGAAACGCAGTGACAGGGAGCAGGGCAGAGCGACAGAGAAACAAAAACAAAGAGGGAAGAGGACAGAGAAACCAGGAGTAAGACAAGGAGAAGGGCAGAGAAACAGGAACCGGGGTGGGTAGGGAGCAGGACCAAGAGATGGGGCGAGGATGGAGATGGAGGAAGAAACCTGGGATGGCCAACAGGACAGGGAAGAATATGACTGTGGGTAGGGAGCAGGACACAGGGATACAGCGAGAAACAATGGGACAGGGAGCAGCATTAAAGGTCAGAAAGAATAAGAGATGAACAGGAAGGAGGAATGGAACGCTGAGATGCTGAACAAAAAACGCCAGCAACAGTGAGCAAGACAAACGAATAGAGAGAGAAGGGCAAGGCAGGAAGAAGAGAGATAGGAAGGTGGGAGATAAGAGCTGCACGTACAGGTACTGAGAAGAAAAGAACAGCAGGGAACAGGCCAGAGAAACTGTGGGGAAAAAAAGAGACTGATGCAGATCAAGACAAAGATATGGAAAAGGGAAAAACAGCTATAGAAGATGGAGCAGGACACAAAAATAGAGAGAAAAGGAGAGGTATAGGGAAGCAAAATTTTAAAATAATAATAATAAACCAAAACCACCACCAAGGAGGGGCAGGGAGGCACCAGGACACACAAGCCGGGGACGAGGCCCCGAGGGCCAGGGACTCACAGCGGCTCTCGCTTTCGGTGGCTGCCAGGAGGCTTCTAACAGCTCAGACGCTCCCGTCTCCTTCTCTCCTCCCTTCCTCTCCGGTAACTCGGGGCGCTCGGCCGTCCTCAGCCTAGGAGAACACGGTGGGGTGTCAGGGCTCCTACGAGACGAGGCTTTGGGGACATGGAGCCTCGCTGGCTCGCTCGCCAGGCAGCCGTCCCGCTCCAGGATACGCGCACGGACCCTGCCGCGCACGTTGGCCCCCGGCCCGCCGCACGCCGCGCAGAGGGAGCCTTCGCCACCCGGAGAGAGGGGCTCGCTCTCTCGCCCACTGCAGGAAGCGGACATTGGGCCGACGGCCCCGCATTTCTTCCTCTTTACCTCTCCCCAACCTCTCTGGCTCCAGCAGCAGCAGCCCCCGTCCACGCACGGGACGTGCTCCCCTGTCCCTTCTCCCGCCACGTTGCCAGACGAGCCTCGCCAGCCCGAGGCGGGCGCAGCCAACGGCATCCCCCGGGCTGGGAGCGAACGGCCACATCCTCAGCGCGGCCTCTGGGAGAGGGACAGAAGAAGCAGCGGCCGTTAGCACCGTAGCTCACCCCTGCCCCAGCCTGCTCCTTCCGCAGGGGCCACCGGAGAGGTGCCGAGGGCCGGCTTGCCGCCTTCACGACGGGGCTTGGGAGCGGCCCAGGAACACGGGACGGGTTCGCAGGAGCTGCCGGAGCTGGGGGCGGCTGCACGGGGCGAGCGGGGCCGCGGGAGGAGGCTCGGCGGGAGCTCTGGCGAGCTGGGGACGCACCCGGCGTCTGCCCCCGGCCGGCTGTCGCCTCCTGCTCCTCTGCCGCACGCTGGGGACGGAGGACGGCGCCGCGTCTCCCACCTGGGCGCTGCTCCCCAGGTTCCATTCCCCGCCTGGGCTGGGGGGTCTGCTGAGCATCGGGCGTTCACAGCTCCCCCTCAGAAACACAGAAATTCCAAATTAGAGTTCAGCCTCTGAAAAAAGTAGAGCAGGAGAAAGCAGAGGAATTAGTCAGAAGAAGGGACAGGAGAGCAGCTGAGCTAACGGAGGATTCGAGGGAAACGGGCCACCTCAAAACACAAGGCATCCTCAAAAAACCAGAGCAACTGCAGCAACGCCAGACAGCATTAAGACAAACTGACACCGTTTAGGACACGCTCAGCATAAAAGCAAACACATCCACCGGTGCAGGAAAGCATCTCGCCCCTTCCCCACAGCACCGCCACAGGACACAGCCCTGTGAGGCCACGGGATGGGCTCGTACTGAAACGGAGAAATAAGCTTGACAGCAGAGTCAATTACACCGTTAAGCAGGCAATGTTTCTTTCATCTGCACTGGGGAGCTCTGGGGGTCGTCCTCTGTAAGTGCTCCCACGACTGGATACACTTGCATTGCTTATAGTCACACAGCTGCTACATATTAATTACAATTGTTTTAAATTTTGAACATACTATATATCTAGCCTAAGAAATAATTGATGAAGTTACTTATAAATGTTTAGTTTCTCACTCACAACACATCTATTAGTTAAATATAAACTAAGCTCTCAGCTTCTAAACAATGTGTTATTAAATCTTCTGTCTCCCTCTTGTCGTGCAGAAGGATCTAAAACGTGAAAAACATCCCCTCATCGTGCCGGTGGTCAGAAAGCATTTACCTCACGTGAACCGGTTAATGAAGGGTACATCTTCTATAACTTCATCGCAGTATACATTAACTTGGTAGCTTCTCTTGAATTTCCCCCTTTTCAATATACTTGCAAACTCTTTGGCAGTATAAGTCTATGAAATATTATCATCTCGTGTTGTGGTACAGCACAATTATTTGTTACCCACTAGCAGTACCAAACAGAACACTGTAGCGTAATGTAAGTAAAAACGACTAGCATCAAAATCAGAGTCCTAAGATCAATGCTGACAGAACTGCGAAGCCGCAGCTCCTGCCGGTTCTGACGTTGGTTTCTGGCACTTCTGACCGCTTCGGGTCAAACGGCGCCTCTTCCCCCGGCCGTGCGCTGCAGTACCCGAGTTTCGCCACAGGGCGGCAGCACTGAGACGGCCGCGGCAGCGCCGGGCGAGCGGTCGTGCCGCGTTTCGCGGGAACCCCGCAAAATAAACCCCAGAAAACAAACGCGACAAAACAAAAAAGCACACAGAGAGCCGCGGAACGAAAGCCGCACGTACAGGACACAGAACCCGCCGGGCCTCGCCCCGAGCTCCCGGCGAAGCGGCGCCCGACCCGCCACGCCACCGAGCCTGCAACCGCGCCTTCGCTCCCACCAGCTTCGCCAGCTCGGCCGTAAGGGCAGCGGGGAAACCGAACCGAACGCCTCCTCACCGCGCCGGCCCATCCCACTCCCCCCGTTCCAACGGCACGGTTACCCTCGCCGCGGACGCAGTCACCTGCCGCCTCTTTCGCCGCTCCGTTCCCCTCGCACTCTCCCACCGTCCCGCGGCGGGAGGCTCCCGGCTGTCGCCTCCTTCCCCTCTGCCTTTCTGCCGCCTCCGGGGACCTCACGAAGGGCTGCCCTGAGCCGCCTACCTCCAGGTCCCCGGGCGCCGGTTGCAGCAACCGCTCCGCAACCGCCCCGACCCCCGTTCCCGTTAATTCCCGGTACCCACCCCGAGACACCACGGACCCGCTCGCCAGGACCCGCGCTGATTGGCTGCTTTCCACCCCCCCACACTGTCCTCCTATTGGATGCTCCGTCCGGTGCCCAGGAGCCAGCAACGCCCGCCCCTCCGGCAAAATGATAGCCTGCCTAGGCACGTCAATCACCATTTTCTCCGCCTATCAGCGCTCGCAGTTTGGGCATGCACAGTAGGGAGGCAGCAGCACCCACCCCCTTCCGCAACACGATTGGCTGCCGAGAACCAGTCAATCACCATTCTCTCGGCCCATCAGTACTCGCAGTTTGCTCATGCGCAGTACGGAGCCTCCGACACCCGCCCCTCCGGCAATCTGAGTGGCGGACAGAATGGCAATTGACGTGCCTTGGCAGCCTATCAGCGATCCGCCCCCCCCCCCAGCCTTCCCGCGCCATCTGATTGGCCCGCTCTGCACCCTCACCCGTCTGCTCTCCGCCCTGCCGGGACCCCCACGCCCTTTGCCCGCGCGGCTTCCAGCAGCCGCGTTTGAAAGGAAACAACAAACCGCGCTCCTTTGCTTTACGCTGACAAGGGGGGCGGGTGGTCACCTACCCTTAAATTCATTGTGAACAGAGAGAGCCCTAAGGAGCTCCGGCCGGCAGGTTTCTCTCCCCTGTGCCCGGGACCGAGGAGACGCCGCCGCCTCCTGCCGCCGCCTCGCCCGTTCCCCTGGCAGCGGGGCCTCCCCGGGAGAGCCGGGGGCCTCGTTTTTTCCCGGCTGCTCGTCCGACCGCTGCCCCCCCCCTTTCTGACGGGCACGACGCCGCCCGCAGCGGCAGAGTCCCCCTCTTACCCCCGGCACGGGCACCGGGCGCTGCTCCCCAGCTGCAGTTCCGGGCGGTGGCCACCAGACGGCAGCACCGAGCGCGGTCACGCAGCGCCCCCCGGGCCCCGCAGCGCGGGCGCTTTTTCTTGACCCGTGGGCAGCCTGAGCTCCCCGAACGCGCTTTCCCAGAGCCGCGCACATGGCAGACACACTGATAAAAGATAATAGCCCGACATTGCTAAAATGTGTTTTTTTCCTAAAGATGCCTTCTGTCCTAATAAAATACATTGCCTCTCCCTGTGCCCCGTGTCTTGTCTGCAGCAGTAACTCGGCTCGCCCGCAGCTGTGGCAGCTCTGCTGCTGCTACAGGGTCAGTTCCAGCCCTTACCCTCGGCTGAGCAGCAGCCGGGCAGGCGCTGCTGCTCTGGGCGCTGCGCATCCTTCAGGAACGGTTCTCAAACGATCCTGTGCAACGATGTCCAGAGCCAGGACCCCCGCGGCGGGGGGACAGGAGCACACGGCCGGGCCCGTCCCGGCTCGGGGCTGTTTCCGCAGTCGCTGTGAGCTGATCCGTGAGCTGGAACCAACCTCCCCATGCCCCGGCCCGGCCCTTTGTCCCCGGCTTTCCCAGGGCAGCGCAGCGGGCTGGGTCACACCAACTGTTCTCTGCTGGCACCACCCAGCCGGGTCACCTGTGTCTGCGGTTGTGGGGACACCCCACGGGCTCCCTGGAAACGGACATCACAGCACTGAGAGGGGGCGTTCAGGAGCCTCTGCGCTTTTGGGTTGGTTTGTTTGGGGTTTTTTTCCTTTTGTTGTTTTGATCGTTAGCTTCTTGTTGTCGGTTGGTTTGTTTTTAAGCTGTTACTCTATATAGCTCATCCATGGTGCTTATAGAGTATGGGTAAATCTACCCTGCTTCCTCACAGGAGACAACCATCTCGCTTTACAACAGGTGATTGAATCTGCTATAGAAAAGTTCAACCACCTCCTGTACAGCAAAGGATAAAAGAAAGTATGGATTTTTGTTGCATCTAATCCCCAATGCAAGTACCCATTAACAATACATTAGCAGTGGGTTCCTTCAAATATTCACAGTGAAGGTAGTTCCTGGCACAATTGTATTAGCGTTCTTACTATTTTACGGGAGAAACACAGGGCACAGCTGATTTTGCCCACGTGCAGCGCAGTGATCACACGGGTGCGGTGAACCGGGTGGAAGGCCCTAGAAAAGGAAAATCAGCCTCCGTGTGCAGGGCCAAAACAGAAATCCTTTTCAAACTGTGCCATTTTAAAAAGCTACCAGGGGTATAAAGCAGAAAAAAGAGCAGTGAATGTGTATAATGACACAATTTGATGGTTCTCCAGTTCCATGATGTGCTCTTTTACTAACAGTGTCTGCTGGAGTGGATACCCTGGACACCAACAAGCGGGTCCTGGTGCTGTGCCCATGGTGATTCATCCACTGTGGCCGTGGGTGTCAGGCCCTGATACAATAGACACAAAACCTTGGGAGGGAGGTGATCACAGTAGAACGCTTAAAGATAATGAGCTAGCAGACTTGATTTAATCTTTATTTAAAAACACACATGGCTGCTGTCTTTTCTACAGTTTAGGTAGGACGGGCTCCAATATCTCTATGAATTACAATACATGACAAAAATTAAAGGGGGAAAGCTCTATTTTTACAATGGTAAATAAAGTCTAAATCAATTTGGGAAACAGGTAAAGGGGTGTAGCAAATGAGGCACAGACGATCCTGTTTTATCTCAGAAGGCTTTGGCGTATTTACAGCTTTAGGCACAGCGTGTCCAATCCCGTATAAAATGCACTGTCCATACCAATTCAGCCTGTCCCCCGATATAAGGACATCAGGATGCCACCCTGCATTCACCAAGGGACAATCCTGATCTAATGTTCTCTGTGTATTCTACACCAATATCTGTTCGTCAACAAACCTTTTACTGGTTTCAATTTCTTTCCCTGATTGTCCTTTTTCAAATACAATGCGTATGTAACATTTTGTATTGTGTAATATGCATTATATAATAGACAATATATGATTTAAAACATATATCTTACTATATATTAGATGTAGTGCATTGCTATACTACACATCTCAAGGTATACCCACCCAGACCTGTGCAGCATATTAATATTCTTTACAGTGGCCACCATTAATTACAATATTCAATCAGATTCCCCCTGGTAGCTTTCCCCAGGGAGTCAAACGATCCTTTTCCAATGTCACAAAATACAGCCGGGGGGGACTTCTTTCGAATCCCTCCTGTCCCTTGTCCACTACCTATTTCACAATCACAATAACAAACAATTGGTTAACCGTAAGTATTGGACTATAAAATCACCCAAGACACAAGTAACAACAAATCACTAAAGACACAAACAATTATACAATTGCTAAGGCACAAACAGCAAAATCACTAAAGGTACCTTTATCAAATTACTGTTCCCTTGTTTTTCTCTTTTATTTATTGTTTTCTCATTTTCCTCTTTAGTTTTTTATTTCTTTTTAATTTACCCAATTTACCAAAATGCGCAGACCCAACGCGCTGGTGTTGCCCACGTCTCGCGCAGGCAGCCTGCAAACAAACCAGACTATGAAAGTGCCTTATCTCATTGATGGGGTTTTACCCACGTCTCGAGCTGGCCCGAGGATCCGTGATCCCTTCCGGGAATTCCCCGGTGCCGGCACAAGGTCCCAGAGATCCTGGGGTCCACGGGAGGTCAGGCAGATTATCCCATCCTCGTCGCCAGAAAACGATACCGAAAAGTCGGCAAACAGACTCTCTAACACTGTTTTGAAAGTGTTAAAAAGCAGGCACTTTTATTACGGCGCGCTGGGCACTCGGGGGATCGCTCCTCTAATCCAGCGTGCGTTCCGCTTTCCTCTGGTTTTACATATCCTGGAACTCCTGAAACAGCAAAACACGCCAACCACTGTTTACAGACGTCCCGTGCTCTTTCACCAGTGCGTGCAGCCGCAACGAGAAATCTGGAATGAGCGTCTACAGAAACACATACGTATTTACCCACTTCAGAACAACGCGTTACATCAGCTGGCCGTAATGTCAGTAATCCCTCCTGGATTAACACCCTCTTTGGATGGCACCGGTGCTGACTGTTGGCAATCAGGGCAGGACATAAGAACGCTCCTGGCCTGATCCGTTGTAATTTGAAATTGTCGTTTTAACGACTTTGCATTCTGGTGAAAGAGTTTATGTGATAATTTACCTTGCTCCAAGGCTTTAGGCACAGTAAGCGGCACAGCTCGTGCATCGGCCCTCCTATTGCCTTCCACAAGAGGTCCTGGAAGGGCAGCGCGAGAGCGGATGTGCGCTGCATAAAAACCATGACGTCTATGATTTATTAGGAACCATAGCATTCTCAATTCAGCCATCAAAAGAGGATTATCCTCTTCCTTCAGAAAAGAAGCTTCCAGGCGGTTAAGTATGCCAGCTGCATAATATGAGTCAGTTACAACATTCAAAGGCTCATTACAGAACACTCAAAAGCGATCCTAACAGCTGTCAGCTCAAGAACTTGTTTGACCCTTGGTCTCCTTTTTCTACCTTGTGTTTGGAACACTGGGTATCTGAGTTTAGCCACATAATTACAACTTTACGTGAGCGACCAAAGGCATCAGTAAATACAGTCTTGTCACTTACTGGTCGTTGCTGACAGCAGCATTTGCCCTACAACGGTAAATTACCAATTTCAGCCCACAGTTTATGTTGGGGGTAATAAACTGATATGTTCCCTGCATATGTTGCCAATGCAATCTGGAAATTCACATCTTCAGTTAATTACCATTGCAAATTCTCCTTTGTTGTAGGAATAAATATACATTCAAAGTCTGTCCCATACATAGCATACAAACATTCTCTGCCTTTAATTATTGGGTTTGCATACATTTCTTTTATTATCCAAACTGTTTTCATTGGTGTGTGAGCTAGAAAAACCCATTCCAACTCTTAAAGAATCACTTAATGACTTGTCCCATTGAAACGGTACTGCAAACGGTTGGACGGTATTGGCTATGAGTGCCAGCCAAACTGGCAGCTGCAAATTGCGTCCCCATCCCTATTTTTGTTCAACAGCATCGAATACTTTCTATATGGCCTGCTGAGCTTTGTCATCCAATACCTGAGTAGACAATAAATTCAGGTCTCCTTTCAAAAGTGTAAAAAGTAGACACAGTTCCTCTGTGGCAATGCCCAAAATAGGTCGGAGCCAATTTATGGCTCCTAGCAATTTTGTAAGTCATTTAAGGTCATGATATTATGGAATTTAAGAGGTACTGGCTAAGGAATGATTTCTTGTTCTGTTATTTGCCACCCCAAATATTTCCATGGAGCAGTTTTCTGAATTTTTTCTTGTGCAATTTGTAATCTAGCCTTTTGTATAGCGTTACATAGGACTTGCATTACTTGTTGTAGTTCCTGCTCTTATAACATGACAAGCAAGATATCATCCATATAACGACAGATACAAGCTGAGGGGTACAGCTTCCTCACAGGTTGTACAGCTGCTGCAACTACTGTCTTGCAAATGGTTGGACTATTTCTCATCCCTTGTGGTGATACCACCCAATGCTATCTCTTCATAGGCTCCTCTTGATTAAGTGAAGGAACACAAAATGCAAATCTGGGGGCATCCTCAGGATGTAGCAAGGTGGCACAGGTGTCCATGCCATAATTTTGATTTCACCTTGATAATCAGAGTCAATTACTCCAGGTAAAACAAACAAACCCAATTTGGTAGTAGATGATCAACCTATTAACAAAGCATGCACACTAGGCACTAAAGGCCCCCACACTCCTCTGGGAATAAGCAATACCACAGCAGTAATTAATTATCATCACTGACGGGCTGGCAGCCAAGTCCAGCCCTGCACTTCCAGCTGTTCCAGGGAAGAGATCTCGGGTCATGAGTTTAGACTTGAATTTATTTGATGGGGGTGGGGGAAGTCCTGTCCCCCACCTCCTGGGAAGGGTTAATTGGCTCCCCCTTTACATTAATCCTTGAATGATGTTCACTCACACAGTGCTTGCCCTTTCCCCATTTTGGACGATCTCTAGGAGGTACAGCCTTCGAAGTCTGGCGTGCATACTTTGTGTAATCTTTCTTTACACGACCCAGTGTCCCACAACAAAAACAATTCGATTTCAGTTCTGTTCCCAATACTTGTAACTGTGCTGCTAAAGCAGCAGCTAGAGAGCTGGTATAATGTTCAGTTGACTTATGTTTTGACACACTCTCATATCTGCTATAGTACACCTTTCCCTATTCCCCAAATCCTGCAACACACGCTGACAATCAGCATTAGCATTCTCAAAAGCCAATTATTTTAGTAACAACTCATGCGCTGTGTCATTATCAATTTGTCTCTCCAAAGCAGTTTGCAAGCGGTCTAAAAACAGCGCATAAGGTTCCTGTGATCCTTGCAAGATTTTTGAAAAGGACGTATTGGCATCTCTCCCAACCTCCAGTAACTTCCGAACCACTTTCATTGCTAGTTTTGCTATTACACCACATATATATCTCTCTGGGTTACGCAACTTGATTATCTGGCAAAGCATGGGCACATTCCCCAGCTAAAGGACTGCAATCAATCCATCTCATCCGATATGCATTATCAACGGTCTCTATAGTACAGTTCTCCCAAAAATCAGATAACTACTAGTCAATATACTGTATGGTTAAGATCATTTTCAACAAAGAACGCCAGGCATGTGGAGTAAGTTCGTAAGAGGAGCTTAATGCTTCAAAAATGTGTAACAAATGATAAAGTAACCCCATTTTCTTTAGCTAATGTTGGTAATTCCTTTACAACATCATACGGTAGCTGCTGAAAGCCTGGAGATTGCTGTTCACAACAGATCACTGGCCATACCGTAACCACTTTCGAGTCTCCTGTTTTCAAAGCCTCTTCTCTACATTTATCCCACATGGTTTAATTAGTGTGCACTTTCGGTTGCAAAGTAACATCCGGGGGGAATAAATCAGGCTCTTACTCTGGGTCCGTCGGGCCAGGATCAAGGGGCTTGTCAGGCGACTCCCACAAACCATCATTTGCCAAAAGTGTTCACTGTAGTGTACATGCAGGGGCTTTGTTATCAGCCAATCCTTTATCCACTACTACATCTGTGGTCAGTGCATTTTTGCCTAATCTATCTACAGGATCCCCCTCCTTCCCTGGCAAGGGAGGAGCAGAAGGTTCACAATTAGTTGCAACCCGCGCAACTACTTCCTTCTGAGTCGCTATTAAAGCAGACATAATTTTTGCCCAAGTAGATAAATATTCACAAGCAGCTTTATCTCCAGTTGCTGCCTGTTCATATAATTCTCGTTCAACTTTCTGCCATGCCTCCAACTAAAATGTACCAGTTGTAGGAAAGTCCAGCACATGATCAGCAAGCCTTTCTTATAAAGTCATTAATCGGACTACTGGTACATTGTGATTTTGCTTTCTTAATAAAAGCTGAAGAACATCTAGGGTTTGTTTGGTTCAAGGGATAACTTCCCTCCTATGGTTCCAAATTGCTCATCTTTTCTTGCTGATGGGCGCACGCTGTGGTTTCTGTTTCCTGGCTCTGTTTCCCTGTCCTTGTTCAATTGGGCTTTGCCACCAGAACGGCTGCTGCCTTTACAGCCGCACTCAAAGTCCCTGTTCGGGTGCCATTTGCAGCGAATGTGGCACCGACTCTCTTTTAAGGTGAGACAAGAGACATTTGTTACAAACTCAGGTTTGCATTTATACTCGCTATGATGCTTGCTCAAGCATTTGCTGATTTGGTAAGTTCGTCATAACATAAGTGATATATTGGTACTGCCATAAAAGCATCGTTGTCTATACCACAAGCTACCCCCGTCATCCCCCTTGATGTATCATTCCTGTACCAATCCCTCTGTCCTCGATGTATCACGTAGCATACAGTACTTGCTTCTTGTGTTATTCCACTAATGATTGTTCTCACGCTGTCAACTCTCACAGTTTCTCATAGGCCCAATGTCAGAATACTGCCACAATCACCTTTCTCCTTCCTTGAGCTCTCCTGACCTGCGGTTCCACCACCGTTGTCTTCTTTCTTGATCCCTCTTGACTCACAGGTGCCCTCCAATCCTCTTTCTCGATCACTCTTCCTCACAGGTTCGCCTCCTTCCTTGCTTTTCCTTTGCACGCTGCTCCACCTGAAGAGAAACACACAGAGGACTGAGCTACATCAGCCCCAGGGCACTACAGTCAGACGGGGGCTGAATCTGGGGGCTGACACCTCCCCACACCCCACAGCGTGCCCGCCTTGCCTTGGCCCCGGCCCCTCACACAGGCCTTCCCCTCAGCTCTGCCCCTCCGCTGCAGCACAGCTTCCGCACATGCCCTGCTCAGGCTGGACCCCAGTTTCATGGGTTAGAGATATCATAGCTCAGTACAAATCCCCACGGTCCTCACCTGCTGTTTGGTGCTTGCGGAGGGTCACACTCACTGTGCCCCAGGACACTGGCCCTGCCCGGCCCTGCGGGAGTGTCTGGAGCTGCCGGCTGGTTCTCCAGCTTTAGCGTCACCCGCAGAAGCCCGCTCTCCTCAGCTCTGCACACCCATCCAGTTGCGCCGCCCAGGCAAAGTCAGCTTCACCCTCTGCTCTACACCTCACCTGCAAACAACCAACTCTTCAACTGACAACTGTCCAAAACCCACCGACAAACTCTCCACACCTCAGCCTTTCGTTTGCAACTGCTGCCTCTAGTGCATCTCACAGACAAGCCTTCAAAATCCCCTCATCCTGCAATAACACTCCAGCACTGATCACCTGCGGGAACCACTACCACAATACCAGGCAAACACCAACCAGTTCTGGCACGGAAATATCACTTTCTCCTCAAGATTCCACCCTACACCAACTGCTGACAAACACACGCTGTCCTCACCAAAGCCAAACGCTGCAACAACCAGCGACAACTCAAATTTGCGTGGGCGGTGCAAAATTGCAGGGGTGAGCTAACGCAGAGCTGGGCTTGAAAGCTGCAGAGTGTGCACCCTGTGGTATAACGTGGCGAGCTACTGCCATTCTGCCTTCTCCCTGGGAGAAGCGCGTGAGCAGAGGCTGCTTCAAGGCACGATGGGAACGGTTTGGTTCTCCGGGTCTCTCAGGGCGAGAGCGATAAATGTGATCTGTGTCGTGGCGCAGGAACTTCCCGTACACTTGCTCCTCCATTCGGTCTCGGGTGCTGCAAGAGAGGGAGCGAGAGATTCAGGGCAAGATTGACAACCTCGGCGTCCCCGTCCCAGCCACGGGTCACCCAAACCTGCAGACATCCCGGGAGGCCCCCTAAGATTTACACTCCCCTATGCCCCACCCTTGAAGCCTGGACATCGCCAGAACCATAGAGCAAGTATTTCTTGAGGAGGCACCCAAAGGGTCCGTGTTCTCTTTCAGGCAGATGCTAGCGCAAGATTGCAAATCATCTCACAGCTACCAGGAAGGTAAAAAATAACGTCTTGAAATGGGAAAGGAACAGGTATTGTTTCTCTTCATCACCTCCCTCATTGCCACGTTATCAAGGTCTCCCGCAATGTTCCACAGGAAACATGAAGCTTGGAATTCCTGGTATTCTGAACCTGGGCAAGAAAGGAAGAAAAGCATGAGACTGATCATAAAGAGGGTGGCTGCTCGTAACATGGAAAGAGCAGTAACAAGGTAAAAAGATATCACTTTTCCTTAGAGAGCTCTCAAAGCTGCCTGTTAAGGACAAGAAAAACAAACTTGTGACGGACCATTACTTAAAATCCAAGGCCCAGGAAGCGATCTAATGTACATTGAAACGCGGGCCACGAGACAGTGGAAGTGCCACGAGCTGAGACTGAAGGGACAGAGGATGAATTTCCAAAGAAGTTTAGGTTTCGATGTCAAAACGGAAAATTCTACGTCATTAAAATATAATGCAAAAGTCAGTGTAAAATCAAGTAAGGCAACGACTCCAAATGAACTCCCAGGCGCTTCAGTCACTCAGCAGATCAAAAATGCGGATCATTTCTCACCTGCCCACCTCCCAAACCCCAGCCTATGTCCCCTGCTTCCAGCTTACCTGAGCCCAGATTAAAGGAGGATTTCAGAGGCCATGCCAAGTTCTGCTGCTCCTCGTTCGGGTTGCCAGTCTTCCTCCTCGCTCTGGAATTGCAGGTCAACCGCCTTCCTGTTCTTCTTTGATTGACGCTGAGCTGCCGCGTTACCCGCTGCCGTCTGAGCGGATCTCGGGGAGCCTCTGGAACCGCCAGAGCGCTCCCCCCACCAACATTCTCTTGCCTTGTTTTCGGGGTTCCTCTTCACCAGCTGAGGCGCCCTCCCACCCCCCGCCGCCCTCTTACCTTTTTCTAGAGGTCTCTTGAGCCACCAGCAAGCTCTCCCGCACCTTCCCTCAGCGATCTTGGCCCGCCAGAGGCCTGCCCCTCGCCAGCCTCCTCCCCTTTTCCTGGGTGCTGCTTGAACCACTGCTGTCCTCTTGCCTTTCTTCACTGAGATTTTGGCCTGCCAGAGCACTCCTCCCTGTTGTCCTCTTACTGGATTTCTTGGGACCTCTTGACCCACTGGGTTTCTCCTCCTGCTGTCCTTTTGCCTTTCTTTAGTACAATCTCAGCCTGCTGGAGCACTCCCCCTCGCCGTCCTCCTGCTGGATTTCTTGGAACCTCTTGACCCCTTAGGGCGTTCCCCCTGCCACCCTCTTGTGGTTTTTGGGGGAGTCTTGTCATCAACCAGGCCGTTTCCCCCCACCATCCTCTTCCCCTCTTCCTGGGTGCTTCTTGATCCACCAGAGTGCTCTCAAAGCTGCCTGTTACCATCCTCTAACCATTCTCTTGCCTTTTTTGGTGGAGTCTTGTGACTCACCGGAGCGTTCTCCACCATTGTCTTGCTGGATTTCTTGACATCGCTTGACCTGCCGGAGCGCTCCCCCTCACAGTTCTCTTCCTGGATATCTTGGGACATTTTGAACCACTGGGGGGCTCCCACCCGCCATCCTCTTACCGCATTTATTGAGACGTCCTGATCTGCCAGAGCGTTCCCCCTCGCCGTCCTTTTGCTGGATTTCTTGGGATGCCTTAAACAACTGTGGGGCTCCCACCCACCATCCTCTAACCGCATTTATCGAGATTTCCTGATCTGCTGGAGCGCTCCCCCTTGCCGTCCTCTTGCTGGATTTCTTGGGATCTCTTGGACCACTGCGGGGGCTCCCACCCGCCATCCTCTTACCGCATTTATTGAGACTTCCTGATCTGCTGGATTGCTCTCCCCCTGGCCTTCCTCTTGCACTTTTTTGGGGGAGTCTTCTTCACACATCCGAGTGCTCTCCCTCACCCTTGTCTTGCCTCTAGTCAGGGCGCTCTTCTCCCGCTGGAACGCTCCTCCCCGCCATCCTATTGCCAGACTGAGAATTCTTGACCTGCCGCAGTCCTGCCCCACCATGCTCCTGCCTTCTGCCTGGGAAGTCACTTGAAGAACTGGAGCGCTCTCCCCCGCTGTCCTCTTGCCTTTCCTCAGTGGGATTTTGGCCTGCTAAAGAGCTCCTCCCTGTCGTCCTCTTGCTGGATTTCTTGGGACTTCTTGACCCATTAGGGCGTTCCCCCTGCCACCCTCTTGTGGTTTTTGGGGGAGTCTTGTGACCAACCAGGCCGTTTCCCCCCACCATCCTCTTCCCCTTTTCCTGGGTGCTTCTTGATCCACCAGAGTGCTCCCCTGCACCATTCTTTTGCCTTTTTTGGGAGAGTCTTGTGACTCGCCGCAGAGTTCTCCACCATTGTCTTGCTGGATTTCTTGACATCGCTTGACCTGCCGGAGCGCTCCCCCTCGCAGTTCTCTTGCTGGATTTCTTGGGACGTCTTAAACAACTGAGGGGCTCACACCCACCATCCTCTAACTGCATTTATCGAGATTTCCTGATCTGCCGGAGCGCTCGCCCCTGCTGTCCTCTTGCTGGGTTTCTTGGGACCTCTTGACCCACACGAGCTCTCCTCCCCACCGTCTTCTTGCCGGACTTATTGAGACTTCTTGACCCGCCAGAGTGTTCCCCCTCATCATCCTCCTGCCTTTTTCTGGGGATTCTCTTCAACAACTGAAGAGCTCCCCCGCACTGTCCTCTTCCCTTTTTTCTGGGTGATTCGTGAATCACCGGTGAGCTTCTCCTTACCACCCTCTTGGGCTTTTTTCAGAGCAACCTTGACCCATCAGAGCACCCCCTCACCGTCCTCTTGCCAGATGTACTGAGGGTTCTTCATCTGCCACAGCGCTCCCCCACGCCGTCCTCTTGCTGGATTTCCTGGAACCTTGTGAACCACTGAGGGGCTCCCACCCACCATCCTTTTACCGCATTTATCGAGACTTCCTGATCTGCTGGAGCGCTCCCCCTCGCCGTCCTCTTGCTGGATTTCTTGGGTCCTCTTGACCCATTAGGGCGTTCCCCCTGCCACCCTCTTGTGTTTTCTGGCGGAGTCTTGTGACCAACCAGAGTGCTCCCCCCCACCATCTTCTTCCCCTTTTCCTGGGTGCTTCTTGATCCACCAGAGTGCTCCCCTGCACCATTCTCTTGCCTTTTTTTGGGGGAATCTTGTGACTCACCGGAGCGTTTTCCACCATTGTCTTGCTGGATTTCTTGACACCGCTTGACCTGTTGGAGCGCTCTCCCTCACAGTTCTCTTGCTGGATATCTTGGGACCTCTTGAACCACTGGGGAGCTCCCACCTGCCACCTTCTTACCGCATTTATCGAGACTTCCTGATCTGCTGGATTGCTCTCCCCACCGGCCTTCCTCTTGCACTTTTTGGGGGAGTCTTCTTGACACGTCCGAGTGCTCTCCCTCACCCTCGTCTTGCCTCTAGTCAGGGCGCTCTTCTCCCGCTGGAACGCTCCTCCCCGCCATCCTATTGCCAGACTGAGAATTCTTGACCTGCCGCAGTCCTGCCCCACCATGCTCCTGCCTTCTGCCTGGGAAGTCACTTGAAGAACTGGAGCGCTCTCCCCCGCTGTCCTCTTGCCTTTCCTCAGTGGGATTTTGGCCTGCTAAAGAGCTCCTCCCTGTCGTCCTCTTGCTGGATTTCTCGGTACCTCTTGACCCACTGGGTCTCTCCTCCTGCCGTCCTTTTGCCTTTCCTTAGTACATTCTTGGTCTGCTGGAGTGCTCCCCCCCACCATCCTCTTGCTGGATTTCTCGGGACCCCTTGTCCCATATAGGACATTCCCCCCCACCACCATCCTGTTGTGTTTTTTAGGAGAGTCTTGTGATCGACCAGAGCGCTCCCCCCTTGACATCCTCTTCCCCTTTTTCTGGGTGACTTTTGAACCACTGGTGAACTCTCCCCCATCATCCTCTTGCCACATATATTGAGACTTGTTGATCCGCCAGAGCGCTTCCCCCACTATCCTCTTGCCAGATTTACTGATACCTCTTGTCCTGTCAGAGCGCTCCCTCTCGCAGTCCTCTTTGTTCAGTTTGTAGGGTAGGAGGGGGGATCTCTGATTACAGAAAGGTCCCTTTGTTCTAGGAGACATTCCCTTGCTCCATGCTTCAGGTTGCCCATCTTCCCTCTCATTTTCAATATGCACGTCCATCACCTTCCTCCTCTACTTTCTTGATCCCTCGACTCCCGGATGAACTCAAATCCTCTTTCTTGATCACTCTTTCTCGTAAGTTCACAACCTTACTTTCCTTTCTTGCTTTCGCCTTTGTGAGCTGCTCCACCCAAACCGAAATGCCCTGAAGACAGAAATAAATACACCCACCCCAAGCCCGTACAGTCACATAGGGGGTGAGTCCGGTCGCTGACGCATCCCCACATCCCACCACAAGCCCACCTTGCCTTGGCCCCGGCCCCCCGCACAGGCCTTCCCACCAACCCAGCCCCTCCGTAGCAGCACAGTTTCCCAGCATGCACCCCACAAAGACTTTCTTTGCCAGTCACCCCTGGCACTTACAGCAACACACCACACCAGCATCAAGAGCCCTGGGAGTGGAGAGCTGGCCAGGCCCTCACCCCGGCAGGATCCTCTTCCCCCTCCTTTAGCTGATGGCAGACAGACAAGACACCTCCCAAGAGGTGTCCAGCCCTCTCTCTCAACCACTCATGAGTACAAAAGCCCAGCCTCTACTCACCCACCCCGCCTCCCAAAACCCCACCAGCAGCCCCTGGTCCCAGCTGAACAGCAGCCAGTGCTGAAGATCTGGCTCGTGTTGTCGGACACAACCTTCCCATGGATGTCTGGGCCCCTGAGCAGTTTCCAGGGGTGGGAGGGCGCAGTCCTGATTACAGGGAGGTCCCTGTCCCAAGGGGGACATTTTCTTCCTCCTCACTCCTGACTCGCAGCTCCATCACCTTCCTCCTCTTCTTTCTTGATCCCTCCTGACTCGCAGCTCTACCACCGTCATCTTCTTTCTTGATCCCTGTTGACTTGCAGATGCACTCCAATCCTCTTTCTTGATCGCTCTTCCTCGTAGGTTCACCACCTTCCTCTTCCTTCTTGCTTTCACCTTTGCGAGCTGCTCCACCCGAACAGAGATGCACAGAAAACAAAAATATACCCACCCCAGGCCCGTACAGTCACACGAGGGGGCGAGTCCGGTCGCTGACGCATCCCCACACCCCACCACAAGGCCACCTTGCCTTGGCCCCGGCCCCCCGCACAGGCCTTCCCACCAACCCAGCACCTCCGGAGCAGCACAGTTTCCCAGCATGCACCCCACAAAGACTTTCTTTGCCAGTCACCCCTGGCACTTACAGCAACACACCACACCAGCATCAAGAGCCCTGGGAGTGGAGAGCTGGCCAGGCCCTCACCCCGGCAGGATACTCTTCCCCCTCCTTTACCTGCTGGCAGACAGACACCTCCCAAGGGATGACCACCCTGCTCCCTTAACTGCTCCCAAGTCCAAGAGCCCAGCCCCTGCTCACCACCCCCACCTCCCAAAACACAGCCAACAGCCCCTGCTCCCATTTTACCACTTTACCCCCGAGCACGGTTTCTAGGGGTGGGAGGGGGACGCACTAATCACAGATCGTTCCCTGTGCTTAAGGATACATTCTCCTTCTCGCTGGCTCAGGCTGCCCATCTTCCTCCTCACTCTTGACTCGTAGCTCCATCACCTGTCTCCTCTTTTGTCCCCTCCTGACTCACAGGTCCACCACTGTCATCTTCTTTCTTGACTCTGCTTGACTCACAGGTGCGCTCCAATCCTCTTTCGTGATCGCTCTTCTGTGTCAGTACACGGAAGACCGGGCACATGAGAAACTGCAAGAGTCAACAGCATGAGAACAAGCATTAGTGGAAAAATACAAGAACAAAGGACTGTATGCTATGTGATACATCAAGGACAGAGGAGTTGATACAGGATTGATGCATCAAGGACAGAGGGACAGCTTGTGATAGACAAAAAAGGTGTTTATGGCAGTGACTTTGGTGGGAACACAAAACACATCACTTACGTAATGACTAACTTAGCTAATCAACAAATGCTTGAGCAAGTATCATAGCGAGTATAAACGCAAGCCTGAATTTGTAATAAACATCTCTCATTGCACCTTAAAAGAGAGTCCGTACCGCATTCGCTACAAATGGCGCCCTGGAACAGGGACTTTCAGCGTGCCTATAAAGGCAGTAGCCGCTCTGGTAGCGAAGCCCAATCGAACCAGGAAACAGGACCGGGAACCAGGACAGTGCGCGCCCACCACCAACGAAAGGTGAGCGATTGGGAACCATGGGAGGGAAGTTATCCCTTAAGCAAAGACAAACCCTGGATGTCCTTCAACATGCGCTACAAACGCAAAATCAGGATGTATCAGGGGTCTGATTGGTGAGTTTATTAGAATGGATTGCTAATCATGTGCTAGACTTTCCTACAACTGGTACATTTCAGTTGGAGACATGGCACAAAGATGAATGAGAATTATATGAACAGGTAACGACTGGAGATAAAGCTGCTTGCAAAATATTCATCTACTTGGGGAAAAATTATGACTACTAAGATACAGGATACAGGACTGATACATCAGGGACAGAGGGACAGCTTACTATAGAAAAAAATGCGTATATGGCAGTTACATCGCTCATGTAATGTCTAACTTAGCTAAAGAGCAAACGCTTGAGCAAGCATCATAGCGAGTATAAATGCAAACCTGAGTTTGTAATAAATGTCTCTCATGGCACCTTACCGTGAGTCCACGCCAGATTCGCTACACTCTTCCTCATAGGTTCACCACCTTCCTCTCCTTCCTTGCTTTTCCTTTGCACGCTGCTCCACCTGAAGAGAAACACACAGAGGACTGAGCTACACCAGCCCAAGGGCACTACAATCAGACAGGGGCTGAGTCCGGGGGCTGACACCTCCCCACACCCCACAACGAGCCCACCTTGCCTTGGCCCCGGCCCCTCGCACATGCCTTAGAGATATCATAGCTCAGTACAAATCCCCACAGTCCTCACCTGCTGTTTGGTGCTTGCGGAGGGTCACACTCCCTGTGCCCCAGGGCACTGGCCCTACACGGCCAAGCTCGGCAGCGGGACTGTCTGGAGCTGCCGCTGGCTGGTTCTCCAGCTTTAGGGTCACCCGCAGAAGCCCGCTCTCCTCAGCTCTGCACACCCATCCAGTTGCGCCGCCCAGGCAAAGTCAGCTTCACCCTCTGCTCTACACCTCACCTGCAAACAACCAACTCTTCAACTGACAACTGTCCAAAACCCACCGACAAACTCTCCACACCTCAGCCTTTCGTTTGCAACTGCTGCCTCTAGTGCATCTCACAGACAAGCCTTCAAAATCCCCTCATCCTGCAATAACACTCCAGCACTGATCACCTGCGGGAACAACTACCACAATACCATGCAAACACCAACCAGTTCTGGCACGGAAATATCACTTTCTCCTCAAGATTCCACCCTACACCAACTGCTGACAAACACACGCTGTCCTCACCAAAGCCAAACGCTGCAACAACCAGCGACAACTCAAATTTGCGTGGGCGGTGCAAAATTGCAGGGGTGAGCTAACGCAGAGCTGGGCTTGAAAGCTGCAGAGTGTGCACCCTGTGGTATAACGTGGCGAGCTACTGCCATTCTGCCTTCTCCCTGGGAGAAGCGCGTGAGCAGAGGCTGCTTCAAGGCACGATGGGAACGGTTTGGTTCTCCGGGTCTCTCAGGGCGAGAGCGATAAATGTGATCTGTGTCGTGGCGCAGGAACTTCCCGTACACTTGCTCCTCCATTCGGTCTCGGGTGCTGCAAGAGAGGGAGCGAGAGATTCAGGGCAAGATTGACAACCTCGGCGTCCCCGTCCCAGCCACGGGTCACCCAAACCTGCAGACATCCCGGGAGGCCCCCTAAGATTTACACTCCCCTATGCCCCACCCTTGAAGCCTGGACATCGCCGGAACCATAGAGCAAGTATTTCTTGAGGAGGCACCCAAAGGGTCCGTGTTCTCTTTCAGGCAGATGCTAGCGCAAGATTGCAAATCATCTCACAGCTACCAGGAAGGTAAAAAATAACGTCTTGAAATGGGAAAGGAACAGGTATTGTTTCTCTTCATCACCTCCCTCATTGCCACGTTATCAAGGTGTCCCGCAATGTTCCACAGGAAACTTGAAGCTTGGAATTCCTGGTATTCTGAACCTGGGCAAGAAAGGAAGAAAAGCATGAGACTGATCATAAAGAGGGTGGCTGCTCGTAACATGGAAAGAGCAGTAACAAGGTAAAAAGATATCACTTTTCCTTAGAGAGCTCTCAAAGCTGCCTGTTAAGGACAAGAAAAACAAACTTGTGACGGACCATTACTTAAAATCCAAGGCCCAGGAAGCGATCTAATGTACATTGAAACGCGGGCCACGAGACAGTGGAAGTGCCACGAGCTGAGACTGAAGGGACAGAGGATGAATTTGCAAAGAAGTTTAGGTTTCGATGTCAAAACGGAAAATTCTACGTCATTAAAATATAATGCAAAAGTCAGTGTAAAATCAAGTAAGGCAACGACTCCAAATGAACTCCCAGGCGCTTCAGTCACTCAGCAGATCAAAAATGCGGATCATTTCTCACCTGCCCACCTCCCAAACCCCAGCCTATGTCCCCTGCTTCCAGCTTACCTGAGCCCAGATTAAAGGAGGATTTCAGAGGCCATGCCAAGTTCTGCTGCTCCTCGTTCGGGTTGCCAGTCTTCCTCCTCGCTCTGGAATTGCAGGTCAACCGCCTTCCTGTTCTTCTTTGATTGACGCTGAGCTGCCGCGTTACCCGCTGCCGTCTGAGCGGATCTCGGGGAGCCTCTGGAACCGCCAGAGCGCTCCCCCCACCAACATTCTCTTGCCTTGTTTTCGGGGTTCCTCTTCACCAGCTGAGGCGCCCTCCCACCCCCCGCCGCCCTCTTACCTTTTTCTAGAGGTCTCTTGAGCCACCAGCAAGCTCCCCCGCACCTTCCCTCAGCGATCTTGGCCCGCCAGAGGCCTGCCCCTCGTCAGCCTCCTCCCCTTTTCCTGGGTGCTGCTTGAACCACTGGTGGGCTCCCCTCCACCATCCTCTCGTCCTTTGTAGGGGAGTCTCGTGACTCACCAGAGCGCTCTCCGCCGTTGCCTTGCTGGGGTTATTGACACCGCTTGACTTGCCAGAGCGCTCCCCCTCGCAGTTCTCTTGTTGGATTTCTTGGGACCTTTTGAACCAGTGGAACAACGGGAATGCTCCCCCCCACTGTGACCTTGCCTTTCTTCAGTGCGATCTTGACGTGCTGGAGCACTTCCCCGCGCCGTCCTCTTGCCTTTTACTGGGGAGTCTCTTGAATATCCACAGCACTCCCCCCTGCCATCCTTTACCAGATTTTTTGACACTTCTTGACATCTCGGAGTGCTCTCACTCACCCTTGTCTTGCCTATTTTCAGGGCGCTCCTGTCCCGCTGGATGCTCCTCCCTGCTGTCCTATTGCCAGATTGAGAATTCTCGACCTGTCCCAGCGCTACCCCACCGTCCTTCTGCCTTCTACCTGGGAAGTCACTTGAAGAACTGGAGCACTCCCCCCTGCTGTCCTCTTGCCTTTCTTCACTGAGATTTTGGCCTGCCAGAGCACTCCTCCCTGTTGTCCTCTCACTGGATTTCTTGGGACCTCTTGACCCACTGGGTTTCTCCTCCTGCTGTCCTTTTGCCTTTCTTTAGTACAATCTCAGCCTGCTGGAGCGCTCCCCCTCGCCGTCCTCCTGCTGGATTTCTTGGAACCTCTTGACCCCTTAGGGCGTTCCCCCTGCCACCCTCTTGTGGTTTTTGGGGGAGTCTTGTCATCAACCAGGCCGTTTCCCCCCACCATCCTCTTCCCCTTTTCCTGGGTGCTTCTTGATCCACCAGAGTGCTCTCAAAGCTGCCTGTTACCATCCTCTAACCATTCTCTTGCCTTTTTTGGTGGAGTCTTGTGACTCACCGGAGCGTTCTCCACCATTGTCTTGCTGGATTTGTTGACATCGCTTGACCTGCCGGAGCGCTCCCCCTCACAGTTCTCTTCCTGGATATCTTGGGACATTTTGAACCACTGGGGGGCTCCCACCCGCCATCCTCTTACCGCATTTATTGAGACGTCCTGATCTGCCAGAGCGTTCCCCCTCGCCGTCCTTTTGCTGGATTTCTTGGGATGCCTTAAACAACTGTGGGGCTCCCACCCACCATCCTCTAACCGCATTTATCGAGATTTCCTGATCTGCTGGAGCGCTCCCCCTTGCCGTCCTCTTGCTGGATTTCTTGGGATCTCTTGGACCACTGGGGGGGCTCCCACCCGCCATCCTCTTACCGCATTTATTGAGACTTCCTGATCTGCTGGATTGCTCTCCCCCTGGCCTTCCTCTTGCACTTTTTTGGGGGAGTCTTCTTCACACATCCGAGCGCTCTCCCTCACCCTTGTCTTGCCTCTAGTCAGGGCGCTCTTCTCCCGCTGGAACGCTCCTCCCCGCCATCCTATTGCCAGACTGAGAATTCTTGACCTGCCACAGTCCTGCCCCACCATGCTCCTGCCTTCTGCCTGGGAAGTCACTTGAAGAACTGGAGCGCTCTCCCCCGCTGTCCTCTTGCCTTTCCTCAGTGGGATTTTGGCCTGCTAAAGAGCTCCTCCCTGTCGTCCTCTTGCTGGATTTCTTGGGACTTCTTGACCCATTAGGGTGTTCCCCCTGCCACCCTCTTGTGGTTTTTGGGGGAGTCTTGTGACCAACCAGGCCGTTTCCCCCCACCATCCTCTTCCCCTTTTCCTGGGTGCTTCTTGATCCACCAGAGTGCTCCCCTGCACCATTCTTTTGCCTTTTTTGGGGGAGTCTTGTGACTCGCCGGAGAGTTCTCCACCATTGTCTTGCTGGATTTCTTGACATCGCTTGACCTGCCGGAGCGCTCCCCCTCGCAGTTCTCTTGCTGGATTTCTTGGGACGTCTTAAACAACTGAGGGGCTCACACCCACCATCCTCTAACTGCATTTATCCAGATTTCCTGATCTGCCGGAGCGCTCGCCCCTGCTGTCCTCTTGCTGGGTTTCTTGGGACCTCTTGACCCACACGAGCTCTCCTCCCCACCGTCTTCTTGCCGGACTTATTGAGACTTCTTGACCCGCCAGAGTGTTCCCCCTCATCATCCTCCTGCCTTTTTCTGGGGATTCTCTTCAACAACTGAAGAGCTCCCCCGCACTGTCCTCTTCCCTTTTTTCTGGGTGATTCGTGAATCACCGGTGAGCTTCTCCTTACCACCCTCTTGGGCTTTTTTCAGAGCAACCTTGACCCATCAGAGCACCCCCTCACCGTCCTCTTGCCAGATGTACTGAGGGTTCTTCATCTGCCACAGCGCTCCCCCACGCCGTCCTCTTGCTGGATTTCCTGGAACCTTGTGAACCACTGGGGGGCTCCCACCCGCCATGCTCTTACCGCATTTATTGAGACGTCCTGATCTGCCAGAGCGCTCCCCCACGCCGTCCTCTTGCTGGATTTCCTGTAACCTTGTGAACCACTGGGGGGCTCCCACCCACCATCCTTTTACCGCATTTATTGAGACGTCCTGATCTGCCAGAGCGCTCCCCCTCGCCGTCCTCTTGCTGGATTTCTTGGGATCTCTTGGACCACTGGGGGGGCTCCCACCAGCCATCCTCTTACCGCATTTATCGAGACTTCCTGATCTGCTGGAGCGCTCCCCCTCACCGTCCTCTTGCTGGATTTCTTGGGTCCTCTTGACCCATTAGGGCGTTCCCCCTGCCACCCTCTTGTGTTTTCTGGGGGAGTCTTGTGACCAACCAGAGTGCTCCCCCCCACCATCTTCTTCCCCTTTTCCTGGGTGCTTCTTGATCCACCAGAGTGCTCCCCTGCACCATTCTCTTGCCTTTTTTTGGGGGAATCTTGTGACTCACCGGAGCGTTTTCCACCATTGTCTTGCTGGATTTCTTGACACCGCTTGACCTGTTGGAGCGCTCTCCCTCACAGTTCTCTTGCTGGATATCTTGGGACCTCTTGAACCACTGGGGAGCTCCCACCTGCCACCTTCTTACCGCATTTATTGAGACTTCCTGATCTGCTGGATTGCTCTCCCCACCGGCCTTCCTCTTGCACTTTTTGGGGGAGTCTTCTTGACACGTCCGAGTGCTCTCCCTCACCCTCGTCTTGCCTCTAGTCAGGGCGCTCTTCTCCCGCTGGAACGCTCCTCCCCGCCATCCTATTGCCAGACTGAGAATTCTTGACCTGCCGCAGTCCTGCCCCGCCATGCTCCTGCCTTCTGCCTGGGAAGTCACTTGAAGAACTGGAGCGCTCTCCCCCGCTGTCCTCTTGCCTTTCCTCAGTGGGATTTTGGCCTGCTAAAGAGCTCCTCCCTGTCGTCCTCTTGCTGGATTTCTCGGTACCTCTTGACCCACTGGGTCTCTCCTCCTGCCGTCCTTTTGCCTTTCCTTAGTACATTCTTGGTCTGCTGGAGTGCTCCCCCCCACCATCCTCTTGCTGGATTTCTCGGGACCCCTTGTCCCATATAGGACATTCCCCCCCACCACCATCCTGTTGTGTTTTTTAGGAGAGTCTTGTGATCGACCAGAGCGCTCCCCCCTTGACATCCTCTTCCCCTTTTTCTGGGTGACTTTTGAACCACTGGTGAACTCTCCCCCATCATCCTCTTGCCACATATATTGAGACTTGTTGATCCGCCAGAGCGCTTCCCCCACTGTCCTCTTGCCAGATTTACTGATACCTCTTGTCCTGTCAGAGCGCTCCCTCTCGCAGTCCTCTTTGTTCAGTTTGTAGGGTAGGAGGGGGGATCTCTGATTACAGAAAGGTCCCTTTGTTCTAGGAGACATTCCCTTGCTCCATGCTTCAGGTTGCCCATCTTCCCTCTCATTTTCAATATGCACGTCCATCACCTTCCTCCTCTTCTTTCTTGATCCCTCAACTCCCGGATGAACTCAAATCCTCTTTCTTGATCACTCTTTCTCGTAAGTTCACAACCTTACTTTCCTTTCTTGCTTTCGCCTTTGTGAGCTGCTCCACCCAAACCGAAATGCCCTGAAGACAGAAATACACCCACCCCAAGCCCGTACAGTCACATAGGGGGTGAGTCCGCTCGCTGACGCATCCCCACATCCCACAGCAAGCCCACCTTGCCTTGGCCCCGGCCCCCCGCACAGGCCTTCCCACCAACCCAGCCGCTCCGTAGCAGCACAGTTTCCCAGCATGCACCCCACAAAGACTTTCTTTGCCAGTCACCCCTGGCACTTACAGCAACACACCACATCAGCATCAAGAGCCCTGGGAGTGGAGAGCTGGCCAGGCCCTCACCCCGGCAGGATCCTCTTCCCCCTCCTTTAGCTGATGGCAGACAGACAAGACACCTCCCAAGAGGTGTCCAGCCCTCTCTCTCAACCACTCATGAGTACAAAAGCCCAGCCTCTACTCACCCACCCCGCCTCCCAAAACCCCACCAGCAGCCCCTGGTCCCAGCTGAACAGCAGCCAGTGCTGAAGATCTGGCTCGTGTTGTCGGACACAACCTTCCCATGGATGTCTGGGCCCCTGAGCAGTTTCCAGGGGTGGGAGGGCGCAGTCCTGATTACAGGGAGGTCCCTGTCCCAAGGGGGACATTTTCTTCCTCCTCACTCCTGACTCGCAGCTCCATCACCTTCCTCCTCTTCTTTCTTGATCCCTCCTGACTCGCAGCTCTACCACCGTCATCTTCTTTCTTGATCCCTGTTGACTTGCAGATGCACTCCAATCCTCTTTCTTGATCGCTCTTCCTCGTAGGTTCACCACCTTCCTCTTCCTTCTTGCTTTCACCTTTGCGAGCTGCTCCACCCGAACAGAGATGCACAGAAAACAAAAATATACCCACCCCAGGCCCGTACAGTCACACGAGGGGGCGAGTCCGGTCGCTGACGCATCCCCACACCCCACCACAAGGCCACCTTGCCTTGGCCCCGGCCCCCCGCACAGGCCTTCCCACCAACCCAGCCCCTCCGTAGCAGCACAGTTTCCCAGCATGCACCCCACAAAGACTTTCTTTGCCAGTCACCCCTGGCACTTACAGCAACACACCACACCAGCATCAAGAGCCCTGGGAGTGGAGAGCTGGCCAGGCCCTCACCCCGGCAGGATACTCTTCCCCCTCCTTTACCTGCTGGCAGACAGACACCTCCCAAGGGATGACCACCCTGCTCCCTTAACTGCTCCCAAGTCCAAGAGCCCAGCCCCTGCTCACCACCCCCACCTCCCAAAACACAGCCAACAGCCCCTGCTCCCATTTTACCACTTTACCCCCGAGCACGGTTTCTAGGGGTGGGAGGGGGACGCACTAATCACAGATCGTTCCCTGTGCTTAAGGATACATTCTCCTTCTCGCTGGCTCAGGCTGCCCATCTTCCTCCTCACTCTTGACTCGTAGCTCCATCACCTGTCTCCTCTTTTGTCCCCTCCTGACTCACAGGTCCACCACTGTCATCTTCTTTCTTGACTCTGCTTGACTCACAGGTGCGCTCCAATCCTCTTTCGTGATCGCTCTTCTGTGTCAGTACACGGAAGACCGGGCACATGAGAAACTGCAAGAGTCAACAGCATGAGAACAAGCATTAGTGGAAAAATACAAGAACAAAGGACTGTATGCTATGTGATACATCAAGGACAGAGGAGTTGATACAGGATTGATGCATCAAGGACAGAGGGACAGCTTGTGATAGACAAAAAAGGTGTTTATGGCAGTGACTTTGGTGGGAACACAAAACACATCACTTACGTAATGACTAACTTAGCTAATCAACAAATGCTTGAGCAAGTATCATAGCGAGTATAAACGCAAGCCTGAATTTGTAATAAACATCTCTCATTGCACCTTAAAAGAGAGTCCGTACCGCATTCGCTACAAATGGCGCCCTGGAACAGGGACTTTCAGCGTGCCTATAAAGGCAGTAGCCGCTCTGGTAGCGAAGCCCAATCGAACCAGGAAACAGGACCGGGAACCAGGACAGTGCGCGCCCACCACCAACGAAAGGTGAGCGATTGGGAACCATGGGAGGGAAGTTATCCCTTAAGCAAAGACAAACCCTGGATGTCCTTCAACATGCGCTACAAACGCAAAATCAGGATGTATCAGGGGTCTGATTGGTGAGTTTATTACAATGGATTGCTAATCATGTGCTAGACTTTCCTACAACTGGTACATTTCAGTTGGAGACATGGCACAAAGATGAATGAGAATTATATGAACAGGTAACGACTGGAGATAAAGCTGCTTGCAAAATATTCATCTACTTGGGGAAAAATTATGACTACTAAGATACAGGATACAGGACTGATACATCAGGGACAGAGGGACAGCTTACTATAGAAAAAAATGCGTATATGGCAGTTACATCGCTCATGTAATGTCTAACTTAGCTAAAGAGCAAACGCTTGAGCAAGCATCATAGCGAGTATAAATGCAAACCTGAGTTTGTAATAAATGTCTCTCATGGCACCTTACCGTGAGTCCACGCCAGATTCGCTACACTCTTCCTCATAGGTTCACCACCTTCCTCTCCTTCCTTGCTTTTCCTTTGCACGCTGCTCCACCTGAAGAGAAACACACAGAGGACTGAGCTACACCAGCCCAAGGGCACTACAATCAGACAGGGGCTGAGTCCGGGGGCTGACACCTCCCCACACCCCACAACGAGCCCACCTTGCCTTGGCCCCGGCCCCTCGCACATGCCTTAGAGATATCATAGCTCAGTACAAATCCCCACAGTCCTCACCTGCTGTTTGGTGCTTGCGGAGGGTCACACTCCCTGTGCCCCAGGGCACTGGCCCTACACAGCCAAGCTCGGCAGCGGGACTGTCTGGAGCTGCCGCTGGCTGGTTCTCCAGCTTTAGGGTCACCCGCAGAAGCCCGCTCTCCTCAGCTCTGCACACCCATCCAGTTGCGCCGCCCAGGCAAAGTCAGCTTCACCCTCTGCTCTACACCTCACCTGCAAACAACCAACTCTTCAACTGACAACTGTCCAAAACCCACCGACAAACTCTCCACACCTCAGCCTTTCGTTTGCAACTGCTGCCTCTAGTGCATCTCACAGACAAGCCTTCAAAATCCCCTCATCCTGCAATAACACTCCAGCACTGATCACCTGTGGGAACAACTACCACAATACCATGCAAACACCAACCAGTTCTGGCACGGAAATATCACTTTCTCCTCAAGATTCCACCCTACACCAACTGCTGACAAACACACGCTGTCCTCACCAAAGCCAAACGCTGCAACAACCAGCGACAACTCAAATTTGCGTGGGCGGTGCAAAATTGCAGGGGTGAGCTAACGCAGAGCTGGGCTTGAAAGCTGCAGAGTGTGCACCCTGTGGTATAACGTGGCGAGCTACTGCCATTCTGCCTTCTCCCTGGGAGAAGCGCGTGAGCAGAGGCTGCTTCAAGGCACGATGGGAACGGTTTGGTTCTCCGGGTCTCTCAGGGCGAGAGCGATAAATGTGATCTGTGTCGTGGCGCAGGAACTTCCCGTACACTTGCTCCTCCATTCGGTCTCGGGTGCTGCAAGAGAGGGAGCGAGAGATTCAGGGCAAGATTGACAACCTCGGCGTCCCCGTCCCAGCCACGGGTCACCCAAACCTGCAGACATCCCGGGAGGCCCCCTAAGATTTACACTCCCCTATGCCCCACCCTTGAAGCCTGGACATCGCCAGAACCATAGAGCAAGTATTTCTTGAGGAGGCACCCAAAGGGTCCGTGTTCTCTTTCAGGCAGATGCTAGCGCAAGATTGCAAATCATCTCACAGCTACCAGGAAGGTAAAAAATAACGTCTTGAAATGGGAAAGGAACAGGTATTGTTTCTCTTCATCACCTCCCTCATTGCCACGTTATCAAGGTCTCCCGCAATGTTCCACAGGAAACTTGAAGCTTGGAATTCCTGGTATTCTGAACCTGGGCAAGAAAGGAAGAAAAGCATGAGACTGATCATAAAGAGGGTGGCTGCTCGTAACATGGAAAGAGCAGTAACAAGGTAAAAAGATATCACTTTTCCTTAGAGAGCTCTCAAAGCTGCCTGTTAAGGACAAGAAAAACAAACTTGTGACGGACCATTACTTAAAATCCAAGGCCCAGGAAGCGATCTAATGTACATTGAAACGCGGGCCACGAGACAGTGGAAGTGCCACGAGCTGAGACTGAAGGGACAGAGGATGAATTTGCAAAGAAGTTTAGGTTTCGATGTCAAAACGGAAAATTCTACGTCATTAAAATATAATGCAAAAGTCAGTGTAAAATCAAGTAAGGCAACGACTCCAAATGAACTCCCAGGCGCTTCAGTCACTCAGGAGATCAAAAATGCGGATCATTTCTCACCTGCCCACCTCCCAAACCCCAGCCTATGTCCCCTGCTTCCAGCTTACCTGAGCCCAGATTAAAGGAGGATTTCAGAGGCCATGCCAAGTTCTGCTGCTCCTCGTTCGGGTTGCCAGTCTTCCTCCTCGCTCTGGAATTGCAGGTCAACCGCCTTCCTGTTCTTCTTTGATTGACGCTGAGCTGCCGCGTTACCCGCTGCCGTCTGAGCGGATCTCGGGGAGCCTCTGGAACCGCCAGAGCGCTCCCCCCACCAACATTCTCTTGCCTTGTTTTCGGGGTTCCTCTTCACCAGCTGAGGCGCCCTCCCACCCCCCGCCGCCCTCTTACCTTTTTCTAGAGGTCTCTTGAGCCACCAGCAAGCTCCCCCGCACCTTCCCTCAGCGATCTTGGCCCGCCAGAGGCCTGCCCCTCGTCAGCCTCCTCCCCTTTTCCTGGGTGCTGCTTGAACCACTGGTGGACTCCCCTCCACCATCCTCTCGTCCTTTGTAGGGGAGTCTCGTGACTCACCAGAGCGCTCTCCGCCGTTGCCTTGCTGGGGTTATTGACACCGCTTGACTTGCCAGAGCGCTCCCCCTCGCAGTTCTCTTGTTGGATTTCTTGGGACCTTTTGAACCAGTGGAACAACGGGAATGCTCCCCCCCACTGGGACCTTGCCTTTCTTCAGTGCGATCTTGACGTGCTGGAGCACTTCCCCGCGCCGTCCTCTTGCCTTTTACTGGGGAGTCTCTTGAATATCCACAGCACTCCCCCCTGCCATCCTTTACCAGATTTTTTGACACTTCTTGACATCTCGGAGTGCTCTCACTCACCCTTGTCTTGCCTATTTTCAGGGCGCTCCTGTCCCGCTGGATGCTCCTCCCTGCTGTCCTATTGCCAGATTGAGAATTCTCGACCTGTCCCAGCGCTACCCCACCGTCCTTCTGCCTTCTACCTGGGAAGTCACTTGAAGAACTGGAGCACTCCCCCCTGCTGTCCTCTTGCCTTTCTTCACTGAGATTTTGGCCTGCCAGAGCACTCCTCCCTGTTGTCCTCTCACTGGATTTCTTGGGACCTCTTGACCCACTGGGTTTCTCCTCCTGCTGTCCTTTTGCCTTTCTTTAGTACAATCTCAGCCTGCTGGAGCGCTCCCCCTCGCCGTCCTCCTGCTGGATTTCTTGGAACCTCTTGACCCCTTAGGGCGTTCCCCCTGCCACCCTCTTGTGGTTTTTGGGGGAGTCTTGTGACCAACCAGGCCGTTTCCCCCCACCATCCTCTTCCCCTTTTCCTGGGTGCTTCTTGATCCACCAGAGTGCTCTCAAAGCTGCCTGTTACCATCCTCTAACCATTCTCTTGCCTTTTTTGGTGGAGTCTTGTGACTCACCGGAGCGTTCTCCACCATTGTCTTGCTGGATTTGTTGACATCGCTTGACCTGCCGGAGCGCTCCCCCTCACAGTTCTCTTCCTGGATATCTTGGGACATTTTGAACCACTGGGGGGCTCCCACCCGCCATCCTCTTACCGCATTTATTGAGACGTCCTGATCTGCCAGAGCGTTCCCCCTCGCCGTCCTTTTGCTGGATTTCTTGGGATGCCTTAAACAACTGTGGGGCTCCCACCCACCATCCTCTAACCGCATTTATCGAGATTTCCTGATCTGCTGGAGCGCTCCCCCTTGCCGTCCTCTTGCTGGATTTCTTGGGATCTCTTGGACCACTGGGGGGGCTCCCACCCGCCATCCTCTTACCGCATTTATTGAGACTTCCTGATCTGCTGGATTGCTCTCCCCCTGGCCTTCCTCTTGCACTTTTTGGGGGGAGTCTTCTTCACACATCCAAGCGCTCTCCCTCACCCTTGTCTTGCCTCTAGTCAGGGCGCTCTTCTCCCGCTGGAACGCTCCTCCCCGCCATCCTATTGCCAGACTGAGAATTCTTGACCTGCCACAGTCCTGCCCCACCATGCTCCTGCCTTCTGCCTGGGAAGTCACTTGAAGAACTGGAGCGCTCTCCCCCGCTGTCCTCTTGCCTTTCCTCAGTGGGATTTTGGCCTGCTAAAGAGCTCCTCCCTGTCGTCCTCTTGCTGGATTTCTTGGGACTTCTTGACCCATTAGGGCGTTCCCCCTGCCACCCTCTTGTGGTTTTTGGGGGAGTCTTGTGACCAACCAGGCCGTTTCCCCCCACCATCCTCTTCCCCTTTTCCTGGGTGCTTCTTGATCCACCAGAGTGCTCCCCTGCACCATTCTTTTGCCTTTTTTGGGGGAGTCTTGTGACTCGCCGGAGAGTTCTCCACCATTGTCTTGCTGGATTTCTTGACATCGCTTGACCTGCCGGAGCGCTCCCCCTCGCAGTTCTCTTGCTGGATTTCTTGGGACGTCTTAAACAACTGAGAGGCTCACACCCACCATCCTCTAACTGCATTTATCCAGATTTCCTGATCTGCCGGAGCGCTCGCCCCTGCTGTCCTCTTGCTGGGTTTCTTGGGACCTCTTGACCCACACGAGCTCTCCTCCCCACCGTCTTCTTGCCGGACTTATTGAGACTTCTTGACCCGCCAGAGTGTTCCCCCTCATCATCCTCCTGCCTTTTTCTGGGGATTCTCTTCAACAACTGAAGAGCTCCCCCGCACTGTCCTCTTCCCTTTTTTCTGGGTGATTCGTGAATCACCGGTGAGCTTCTCCTTACCACCCTCTTGGGCTTTTTTCAGAGCAACCTTGACCCATCAGAGCACCCCCTCACCGTCCTCTTGCCAGATGTACTGAGGGTTCTTCATCTGCCACAGCGCTCCCCCACGCCGTCCTCTTGCTGGATTTCCTGTAACCTTGTGAACCACTGGGGGGCTCCCACCCACCATCCTTTTACCACATTTATTGAGACGTCCTGATCTGCCAGAGCGCTCCCCCTCGCCGTCCTCTTGCTGGATTTCTTGGGATCTCTTGGACCACTGGGGGGGCTCCCACCAGCCATCCTCTTACCGCATTTATCGAGACTTCCTGATCTGCTGGAGCGCTCCCCCTCGCCGTCCTCTTGCTGGATTTCTTGGGTCCTCTTGACCCATTAGGGCGTTCCCCCTGCCACCCTCTTGTGTTTTCTGGGGGAGTCTTGTGACCAACCAGAGTGCTCCCCCCCACCATCTTCTTCCTCTTTTCCTGGGTGCTTCTTGATCCACCAGAGTGCTCCCCTGCACCATTCTCTTGCCTTTTTTTGGGGGAATCTTGTGACTCACCGGAGCGTTTTCCACCATTGTCTTGCTGGATTTCTTGACACCGCTTGACCTGTTGGAGCGCTCTCCCTCACAGTTCTCTTGCTGGATATCTTGGGACCTCTTGAACCACTGGGGAGCTCCCACCTGCCACCTTCTTACCGCATTTATTGAGACTTCCTGATCTGCTGGATTGCTCTCCCCACCGGCCTTCCTCTTGCACTTTTTGGGGGAGTCTTCTTGACACGTCCGAGTGCTCTCCCTCACCCTCGTCTTGCCTCTAGTCAGGGCGCTCTTCTCCCGCTGGAACGCTCCTCCCCGCCATCCTATTGCCAGACTGAGAATTCTTGACCTGCCGCAGTCCTGCCCCGCCATGCTCCTGCCTTCTGCCTGGGAAGTCACTTGAAGAACTGGAGCGCTCTCCCCCGCTGTCCTCTTGCCTTTCCTCAGTGGGATTTTGGCCTGCTAAAGAGCTCCTCCCTGTCGTCCTCTTGCTGGATTTCTCGGTACCTCTTGACCCACTGGGTCTCTCCTCCTGCCGTCCTTTTGCCTTTCCTTAGTACATTCTTGGTCTGCTGGAGTGCTCCCCCCCACCATCCTCTTGCTGGATTTCTCGGGACCCCTTGTCCCATATAGGACATTCCCCCCCACCACCATCCTGTTGTGTTTTTTAGGAGAGTCTTGTGATCGACCAGAGCGCTCCCCCCTTGACATCCTCTTCCCCTTTTTCTGGGTGACTTTTGAACCACTGGTGAACTCTCCCCCATCATCCTCTTGCCACATATATTGAGACTTGTTGATCCGCCAGAGCGCTTCCCCCACTGTCCTCTTGCCAGATTTACTGATACCTCTTGTCCTGTCAGAGCGCTCCCTCTCGCAGTCCTCTTTGTTCAGTTTGTAGGGTAGGAGGGGGGATCTCTGATTACAGAAAGGTCCCTTTGTTCTAGGAGACATTCCCTTGCTCCATGCTTCAGGTTGCCCATCTTCCCTCTCATTTTCAATATGCACGTCCATCACCTTCCTCCTCTTCTTTCTTGATCCCTCGACTCCCGCATGAACTCAAATCCTCTTTCTTGATCACTCTTTCTCGTAAGTTCACAACCTTACTTTCCTTTCTTGCTTTCGCCTTTGTGAGCTGCTCCACCCAAACCGAAATGCCCTGAAGACAGAAATACACCCACCCCAAGCCCGTACAGTCACATAGGGGGTGAGTCCGCTCGCTGACGCATCCCCACATCCCACAGCAAGCCCACCTTGCCTTGGCCCCGGCCCCCCGCACAGGCCTTCCCACCAACCCAGCCGCTCCGTAGCAGCACAGTTTCCCAGCATGCACCCCACAAAGACTTTCTTTGCCAGTCACCCCTGGCACTTACAGCAACACACCACATCAGCATCAAGAGCCCTGGGAGTGGAGAGCTGGCCAGGCCCTCACCCCGGCAGGATCCTCTTCCCCCTCCTTTAGCTGATGGCAGACAGACAAGACACCTCCCAAGAGGTGTCCAGCCCTCTCTCTCAACCACTCATGAGTACAAAAGCCCAGCCTCTACTCACCCACCCCGCCTCCCAAAACCCCACCAGCAGCCCCTGGTCCCAGCTGAACAGCAGCCAGTGCTGAAGATCTGGCTCGTGTTGTCGGACACAACCTTCCCATGGATGTCTGGGCCCCTGAGCAGTTTCCAGGGGTGGGAGGGCGCAGTCCTGATTACAGGGAGGTCCCTGTCCCAAGGGGGACATTTTCTTCCTCCTCACTCCTGACTCGCAGCTCCATCACCTTCCTCCTCTTCTTTCTTGATCCCTCCTGACTCGCAGCTCTACCACCGTCATCTTCTTTCTTGATCCCTGTTGACTTGCAGATGCACTCCAATCCTCTTTCTTGATCGCTCTTCCTCGTAGGTTCACCACCTTCCTCTTCTTTCTTGCTTTCGCCTTTGCGAGCTGCTCCACCCGAACAGAGATGCACAGAAAACAAAAATATACCCACCCCAGGCCCGTACAGTCACACGAGGGGGCGAGTCCGCTCGCTGACCCATCCCCACATCCCACAGCAAGCCCACCTTGCCTTGGCCCCGGCCCCCCGCACAGGCCTTCCCACCAACCCAGCCGCTCCGTAGCAGCACAGTTTCCCAGCATGCACCCCACAAAGACTTTCTTTGCCAGTCACCCCTGGCACTTACAGCAACACACCACATCAGCATCAAGAGCCCTGGGAGTGGAGAGCTGGCCAGGCCCTCACCCCGGCAGGATCCTCTTCCCCCTCCTTTACCTGCTGGCAGACAGACACCTCCCAAGGGATGACCACCCTGCTCCCTTAACTGCTCCCAAGTCCAAGAGCCCAGCCCCTGCTCACCACCCCCACCTCCCAAAACACAGCCAACAGCCCCTGCTCCCATTTTACCACTTTACCCCCGAGCACGGTTTCTAGGGGTGGGAGGGGGACGCACTAATCACAGATCGTTCCCTGTGCTTAAGGATACATTCTCCTTCTCGCTGGCTCAGGCTGCCCATCTTCCTCCTCACTCTTGACTCGTAGCTCCATCACCTGTCTCCTCTTTTGTCCCCTCCTGACTCACAGGTCCACCACTGTCATCTTCTTTCTTGACTCTGCTTGACTCACAGGTGCGCTCCAATCCTCTTTCGTGATCGCTCTTCTGTGTCAGTACACGGAAGACCGGGCACATGAGAAACTGCAAGAGTCAACAGCATGAGAACAAGCATTAGTGGAAAAATACAAGAACAAAGGACTGTATGCTATGTGATACATCAAGGACAGAGGAGTTGATACAGGATTGATGCATCAAGGACAGAGGGACAGCTTGTGATAGACAAAAAAGGTGTTTATGGCAGTGACTTTGGTGGGAACACAAAACACATCACTTACGTAATGACTAACTTAGCTAATCAACAAATGCTTGAGCAAGTATCATAGCGAGTATAAACGCAAGCCTGAATTTGTAATAAACATCTCTCATTGCACCTTAAAAGAGAGTCCGTACCGCATTCGCTACAAATGGCGCCCTGGAACAGGGACTTTCAGCGTGCCTATAAAGGCAGTAGCCGCTCTGGTAGCGAAGCCCAATCGAACCAGGAAACAGGACCGGGAACCAGGACAGTGTGCGCCCACCACCAACGAAAGGTGAGCGATTGGGAACCATGGGAGGGAAGTTATCCCTTAAGCAAAGACAAACCCTGGATGTCCTTCAACATGCGCTACAAACGCAAAATCAGGATGTATCAGGGGTCTGATTGGTGAGTTTATTACAATGGATTGCTAATCATGTGCTAGACTTTCCTACAACTGGTACATTTCAGTTGGAGACATGGCACAAAGATGAATGAGAATTATATGAACAGGTAACGACTGGAGATAAAGCTGCTTGCAAAATATTCATCTACTTGGGGAAAAATTATGACTACTAAGATACAGGATACAGGACTGATACATCAGGGACAGAGGGACAGCTTACTATAGAAAAAAATGCGTATATGGCAGTTACATCGCTCATGTAATGTCTAACTTAGCTAAAGAGCAAATGCTTGAGCAAGCATCATAGCGAGTATAAATGCAAACCTGAGTTTGTAATAAATGTCTCTCATGGCACCTTACCGTGAGTCCACGCCAGATTCGCTACACTCTTCCTCATAGGTTCACCACCTTCCTCTCCTTCCTTGCTTTTCCTTTGCACGCTGCTCCACCTGAAGAGAAACACACAGAGGACTGAGCTACACCAGCCCAAGGGCACTACAATCAGACAGGGGCTGAGTCCGGGGGCTGACACCTCCCCACACCCCACAACGAGCCCACCTTGCCTTGGCCCCGGCCCCTCGCACATGCCTTAGAGATATCATAGCTCAGTACAAATCCCCACAGTCCTCACCTGCTGTTTGGTGCTTGCGGAGGGTCACACTCCCTGTGCCCCAGGGCACTGGCCCTACACAGCCAAGCTCGGCAGCGGGACTGTCTGGAGCTGCCGCTGGCTGGTTCTCCAGCTTTAGGGTCACCCGCAGAAGCCCGCTCTCCTCAGCTCTGCACACCCATCCAGTTGCGCCGCCCAGGCAAAGTCAGCTTCACCCTCTGCTCTACACCTCACCTGCAAACAACCAACTCTTCAACTGACAACTGTCCAAAACCCACCGACAAACTCTCCACACCTCAGCCTTTCGTTTGCAACTGCTGCCTCTAGTGCATCTCACAGACAAGCCTTCAAAATCCCCTCATCCTGCAATAACACTCCAGCACTGATCACCTGCGGGAACAACTACCACAATACCATGCAAACACCAACCAGTTCTGGCACGGAAATATCACTTTCTCCTCAAGATTCCACCCTACACCAACTGCTGACAAACACACGCTGTCCTCACCAAAGCCAAACGCTGCAACAACCAGCGACAACTCAAATTTGCGTGGGCGGTGCAAAATTGCAGGGGTGAGCTAACGCAGAGCTGGGCTTGAAAGCTGCAGAGTGTGCACCCTGTGGTATAACGTGGCGAGCTACTGCCATTCTGCCTTCTCCCTGGGAGAAGCGCGTGAGCAGAGGCTGCTTCAAGGCACGATGGGAACGGTTTGGTTCTCCGGGTCTCTCAGGGCGAGAGCGATAAATGTGATCTGTGTCGTGGCGCAGGAACTTCCCGTACACTTGCTCCTCCATTCGGTCTCGGGTGCTGCAAGAGAGGGAGCGAGAGATTCAGGGCAAGATTGACAACCTCGGCGTCCCCGTCCCAGCCACGGGTCACCCAAACCTGCAGACATCCCGGGAGGCCCCCTAAGATTTACACTCCCCTATGCCCCACCCTTGAAGCCTGGACATCGCCAGAACCATAGAGCAAGTATTTCTTGAGGAGGCACCCAAAGGGTCCGTGTTCTCTTTCAGGCAGATGCTAGCGCAAGATTGCAAATCATCTCACAGCTACCAGGAAGGTAAAAAATAACGTCTTGAAATGGGAAAGGAACAGGTATTGTTTCTCTTCATCACCTCCCTCATTGCCACGTTATCAAGGTCTCCCGCAATGTTCCACAGGAAACTTGAAGCTTGGAATTCCTGGTATTCTGAACCTGGGCAAGAAAGGAAGAAAAGCATGAGACTGATCATAAAGAGGGTGGCTGCTCGTAACATGGAAAGAGCAGTAACAAGGTAAAAAGATATCACTTTTCCTTAGAGAGCTCTCAAAGCTGCCTGTTAAGGACAAGAAAAACAAACTTGTGACGGACCATTACTTAAAATCCAAGGCCCAGGAAGCGATCTAATGTACATTGAAACGCGGGCCACGAGACAGTGGAAGTGCCACGAGCTGAGACTGAAGGGACAGAGGATGAATTTGCAAAGAAGTTTAGGTTTCGATGTCAAAACGGAAAATTCTACGTCATTAAAATATAATGCAAAAGTCAGTGTAAAATCAAGTAAGGCAACGACTCCAAATGAACTCCCAGGCGCTTCAGTCACTCAGGAGATCAAAAATGCGGATCATTTCTCACCTGCCCACCTCCCAAACCCCAGCCTATGTCCCCTGCTTCCAGCTTACCTGAGCCCAGATTAAAGGAGGATTTCAGAGGCCATGCCAAGTTCTGCTGCTCCTCGTTCGGGTTGCCAGTCTTCCTCCTCGCTCTGGAATTGCAGGTCAACCGCCTTCCTGTTCTTCTTTGATTGACGCTGAGCTGCCGCGTTACCCGCTGCCATCTGAGCGGATCTCGGGGAGCCTCTGGAACCGCCAGAGCGCTCCCCCCACCAACATTCTCTTGCCTTGTTTTCGGGGTTCCTCTTCACCAGCTGAGGCGCCCTCCCACCCCCCGCCGCCCTCTTACCTTTTTCTAGAGGTCTCTTGAGCCACCAGCAAGCTCCCCCGCACCTTCCCTCAGCGATCTTGGCCCGCCAGAGGCCTGCCCCTCGTCAGCCTCCTCCCCTTTTCCTGGGTGCTGCTTGAACCACTGGTGGGCTCCCCTCCACCATCCTCTCGTCCTTTGTAGGGGAGTCTCGTGACTCACCAGAGCGCTCTCCGCCGTTGCCTTGCTGGGGTTATTGACACCGCTTGACTTGCCAGAGCGCTCCCCCTCGCAGTTCTCTTGTTGGATTTTTTGGGACCTTTTGAACCAGTGGAACAACGGGAATGCTCCCCCCCACTGGGACCTTGCCTTTCTTCAGTGCGATCTTGACGTGCTGGAGCACTTCCCCGCGCCGTCCTCTTGCCTTTTACTGGGGAGTCTCTTGAATATCCACAGCACTCCCCCCTGCCATCCTTTACCAGATTTTTTGACACTTCTTGACATCTCGGAGTGCTCTCACTCACCCTTGTCTTGCCTATTTTCAGGGCGCTCCTGTCCCGCTGGATGCTCCTCCCTGCTGTCCTATTGCCAGATTGAGAATTCTCGACCTGTCCCAGCGCTACCCCACCGTCCTTCTGCCTTCTACCTGGGAAGTCACTTGAAGAACTGGAGCACTCCCCCCTGCTGTCCTCTTGCCTTTCTTCACTGAGATTTTGGCCTGCCAGAGCACTCCTCCCTGTTGTCCTCTCACTGGATTTCTTGGGACCTCTTGACCCACTGGGCTTCTCCTCCTGCTGTCCTTTTGCCTTTCTTTAGTACAATCTCAGCCTGCTGGAGCGCTCCCCCTCGCCATCCTCCTGCTGGATTTCTTGGAACCTCTTGACCCCTTAGGGCGTTCCCCCTGCCACCCTCTTGTGGTTTTTGGGGGAGTCTTGTCATCAACCAGGCCGTTTCCCCCCACCATCCTCTTCCCCTTTTCCTGGGTGCTTCTTGATCCACCAGAGTGCTCTCAAAGCTGCCTGTTACCATCCTCTAACCATTCTCTTGCCTTTTTTGGTGGAGTCTTGTGACTCACCGGAGCGTTCTCCACCATTGTCTTGCTGGATTTGTTGACATCGCTTGACCTGCCGGAGCGCTCCCCCTCACAGTTCTCTTCCTGGATATCTTGGGACATTTTGAACCACTGGGGGGCTCCCACCCGCCATCCTCTTACCGCATTTATTGAGACGTCCTGATCTGCCAGAGCGTTCCCCCTCGCCGTCCTTTTGCTGGATTTCTTGGGATGCCTTAAACAACTGTGGGGCTCCCACCCACCATCCTCTAACCGCATTTATCGAGATTTCCTGATCTGCTGGAGCGCTCCCCCTTGCCGTCCTCTTGCTGGATTTCTTGGGATCTCTTGGACCACTGGGGGGGCTCCCACCCGCCATCCTCTTACCGCATTTATTGAGACTTCCTGATCTGCTGGATTGCTCTCCCCCTGGCCTTCCTCTTGCACTTTTTTGGGGGAGTCTTCTTCACACATCCGAGCGCTCTCCCTCACCCTTGTCTTGCCTCTAGTCAGGGCGCTCTTCTCCCGCTGGAACGCTCCTCCCCGCCATCCTATTGCCAGACTGAGAATTCTTGACCTGCCACAGTCCTGCCCCACCATGCTCCTGCCTTCTGCCTGGGAAGTCACTTGAAGAACTGGAGCGCTCTCCCCCGCTGTCCTCTTGCCTTTCCTCAGTGGGATTTTGGCCTGCTAAAGAGCTCCTCCCTGTCGTCCTCTTGCTGGATTTCTTGGGACTTCTTGACCCATTAGGGCGTTCCCCCTGCCACCCTCTTGTGGTTTTTGGGGGAGTCTTGTGACCAACCAGGCCGTTTCCCCCCACCATCCTCTTCCCCTTTTCCTGGGTGCTTCTTGATCCACCAGAGTGCTCCCCTGCACCATTCTTTTGCCTTTTTTGGGGGAGTCTTGTGACTCGCCGGAGAGTTCTCCACCATTGTCTTGCTGGATTTCTTGACATCGCTTGACCTGCCGGAGCGCTCCCCCTCGCAGTTCTCTTGCTGGATTTCTTGGGACGCCTTAAACAACTGAGGGGCTCACACCCACCATCCTCTAACTGCATTTATCCAGATTTCCTGATCTGCCGGAGCGCTCGCCCCTGCTGTCCTCTTGCTGGGTTTCTTGGGACCTCTTGACCCACACGAGCTCTCCTCCCCACCGTCTTCTTGCCGGACTTATTGAGACTTCTTGACCCGCCAGAGTGTTCCCCCTCATCATCCTCCTGCCTTTTTCTGGGGATTCTCTTCAACAACTGAAGAGCTCCCCCGCACTGTCCTCTTCCCTTTTTTCTGGGTGATTCGTGAATCACCGGTGAGCTTCTCCTTACCACCCTCTTGGGCTTTTTTCAGAGCAACCTTGACCCATCAGAGCACCCCCTCACCGTCCTCTTGCCAGATGTACTGAGGGTTCTTCATCTGCCACAGCGCTCCCCCACGCCGTCCTCTTGCTGGATTTCCTGTAACCTTGTGAACCACTGGGGGACTCCCACCCACCATCCTTTTACCGCATTTATTGAGACGTCCTGATCTGCCAGAGCGCTCCCCCTCGCCGTCCTCTTGCTGGATTTCTTGGGATCTCTTGGACCACTGGGGGGGCTCCCACCAGCCATCCTCTTACCGCATTTATCGAGACTTCCTGATCTGCTGGAGCGCTCCCCCTCGCCGTCCTCTTGCTGGATTTCTTGGGTCCTCTTGACCCATTAGGGCGTTCCCCCTGCCACCCTCTTGTGTTTTCTGGGGGAGTCTTGTGACCAACCAGAGTGCTCCCCCCCACCATCTTCTTCCCCTTTTCCTGGGTGCTTCTTGATCCACCAGAGTGCTCCCCTGCACCATTCTCTTGCCTTTTTTTGGGGGAATCTTGTGACTCACCGGAGCGTTTTCCACCATTGTCTTGCTGGATTTCTTGACACCGCTTGACCTGTTGGAGTGCTCTCCCTCACAGTTCTCTTGCTGGATATCTTGGGACCTCTTGAACCACTGGGGAGCTCCCACCTGCCACCTTCTTACCGCATTTATTGAGACTTCCTGATCTGCTGGATTGCTCTCCCCACCGGCCTTCCTCTTGCACTTTTTGGGGGAGTCTTCTTGACACGTCCGAGTGCTCTCCCTCACCCTCGTCTTGCCTCTAGTCAGGGCGCTCTTCTCCCGCTGGAACGCTCCTCCCCGCCATCCTATTGCCAGACTGAGAATTCTTGACCTGCCGCAGTCCTGCCCCGCCATGCTCCTGCCTTCTGCCTGGGAAGTCACTTGAAGAACTGGAGCACTCTCCCCCGCTGTCCTCTTGCCTTTCCTCAGTGGGATTTTGGCCTGCTAAAGAGCTCCTCCCTGTCGTCCTCTTGCTGGATTTCTCGGTACCTCTTGACCCACTGGGTCTCTCCTCCTGCCGTCCTTTTGCCTTTCCTTAGTACATTCTTGGTCTGCTGGAGTGCTCCCCCCCACCATCCTCTTGCTGGATTTCTCGGGACCCCTTGTCCCATATAGGACATTCCCCCCCACCACCATCCTGTTGTGTTTTTTAGGAGAGTCTTGTGATCGACCAGAGCGCTCCCCCCTTGACATCCTCTTCCCCTTTTTCTGGGTGACTTTTGAACCACTGGTGAACTCTCCCCCATCATCCTCTTGCCACATATATTGAGACTTGTTGATCCGCCAGAGCGCTTCCCCCACTGTCCTCTTGCCAGATTTACTGATACCTCTTGTCCTGTCAGAGCGCTCCCTCTCGCAGTCCTCTTTGTTCAGTTTGTAGGGTAGGAGGGGGGATCTCTGATTACAGAAAGGTCCCTTTGTTCTAGGAGACATTCCCTTGCTCCATGCTTCAGGTTGCCCATCTTCCCTCTCATTTTCAATATGCACGTCCATCACCTTCCTCCTCTTCTTTCTTGATCCCTCGACTCCCGGATGAACTCAAATCCTCTTTCTTGATCACTCTTTCTCGTAAGTTCACAACCTTACTTTCCTTTCTTGCTTTCGCCTTTGTGAGCTGCTCCACCCAAACCGAAATGCCCTGAAGACAGAAATACACCCACCCCAAGCCCGTACAGTCACATAGGGGGTGAGTCCGCTCGCTGACGCATCCCCACATCCCACAGCAAGCCCACCTTGCCTTGGCCCCGGCCCCCCGCACAGGCCTTCCCACCAACCCAGCCGCTCCGTAGCAGCACAGTTTCCCAGCATGCACCCCACAAAGACTTTCTTTGCCAGTCACCCCTGGCACTTACAGCAACACACCACATCAGCATCAAGAGCCCTGGGAGTGGAGAGCTGGCCAGGCCCTCACCCCGGCAGGATCCTCTTCCCCCTCCTTTAGCTGATGGCAGACAGACAAGACACCTCCCAAGAGGTGTCCAGCCCTCTCTCTCAACCACTCATGAGTACAAAAGCCCAGCCTCTACTCACCCACCCCGCCTCCCAAAACCCCACCAGCAGCCCCTGGTCCCAGCTGAACAGCAGCCAGTGCTGAAGATCTGGCTCGTGTTGTCGGACACAACCTTCCCATGGATGTCTGGGCCCCTGAGCAGTTTCCAGGGGTGGGAGGGCGCAGTCCTGATTACAGGGAGGTCCCTGTCCCAAGGGGGACATTTTCTTCCTCCTCACTCCTGACTCGCAGCTCCATCACCTTCCTCCTCTTCTTTCTTGATCCCTCCTGACTCGCAGCTCTACCACCGTCATCTTCTTTCTTGATCCCTGTTGACTTGCAGATGCACTCCAATCCTCTTTCTTGATCGCTCTTCCTCGTAGGTTCACCACCTTCCTCTTCTTTCTTGCTTTCGCCTTTGCGAGCTGCTCCACCCGAACAGAGATGCACAGAAAACAAAAATATACCCACCCCAGGCCCGTACAGTCACACGAGGGGGCGAGTCCGGTCGCTGACCCATCCCCACACCCCACCACAAGGCCACCTTGCCTTGGCCCCGGCCCCCCGCACAGGCCTTCCCACCAACCCAGCCCCTCCGTAGCAGCACAGTTTCCCAGCATGCACCCCACAAAGACTTTCTTTGCCAGTCACCCCTGGCACTTACAGCAACACACCACACCAGCATCAAGAGCCCTGGGAGTGGAGAGCTGGCCAGGCCCTCACCCCGGCAGGATCCTCTTCCCCCTCCTTTACCTGCTGGCAGACAGACACCTCCCAAGGGATGACCACCCTGCTCCCTTAACTGCTCCCAAGTCCAAGAGCCCAGCCCCTGCTCACCACCCCCACCTCCCAAAACACAGCCAACAGCCCCTGCTCCCATTTTACCACTTTACCCCCGAGCACGGTTTCTAGGGGTGGGAGGGGGACGCACTAATCACAGATCGTTCCCTGTGCTTAAGGATACATTCTCCTTCTCGCTGGCTCAGGCTGCCCATCTTCCTCCTCACTCTTGACTCGTAGCTCCATCACCTTTCTCCTCTTTTGTCCCCTCCTGACTCACAGGTCCACCACTGTCATCTTCTTTCTTGACTCTGCTTGACTCACAGGTGCGCTCCAGTCCTCTTTCGTGATCGCTCTTCTGTGTCAGTACACGGAAGACCGGGCACATGAGAAACTGCAAGAGTCAACAGCATGAGAACAAGCATTAGTGGAAAAATACAAGAACAAAGGACTGTATGCTATGTGATACATCAAGGACAGAGGAGTTGATACAGGATTGATGCATCAAGGACAGAGGGAGAGCTTGTGATAGACAAAAAAGGTGTTTATGGCAGTGACATTGGTGGGAACACAAAACACATCACTTATGTAATGACTAACTTAGCTAATCAACAAATGCTTGAGCAAGCATCATAGCGAGTATAAACGCAAGCCTGAATTTGTAATAAACATCTCTCATTGCACCTTAAAAGAGAGTCCGTACCGCATTCGCTACAAATGGCGCCCTGGAACAGGGACTTTCAGCGTGCCTATAAAGGCAGTAGCCGCTCTGGTAGCGAAGCCCAATCGAACCAGGAAACAGGACCGGGAACCAGGACAGTGCGCGCCCACCACCAACGAAAGGTGAGCGATTGGGAACCATGGGAGGGAAGTTATCCCTTAAGCAAAGACAAACCCTGGATGTCCTTCAACATGCGCTACAAACGCAAAATCAGGATGTATCAGGGGTCTGATTGGTGAGTTTATTACAATGGATTGCTAATCATGTGCTAGACTTTCCTACAACTGGTACATTTCAGTTGGAGACATGGCACAAAGATGAATGAGAATTATATGAACAGGTAACGACTGGAGATAAAGCTGCTTGCAAATATTCATCTACTTGGGGAAAAATTATGACTACTAAGATACAGGATACAGGACTGATACATCAGGGACAGAGGGACAGCTTACTATAGAAAAAAATGCGTATATGGCAGTTACATCGCTCATGTAATGTCTAACTTAGCTAAAGAGCAAATGCTTGAGCAAGCATCATAGCGAGTATAAATGCAAACCTGAGTTTGTAATAAATGTCTCTCATGGCACCTTACTGTGAGTCCACGCCAGATTCGCTACACTCTTCCTCATAGGTTCACCACCTTCCTCTCCTTCCTTGCTTTTCCTTTGCACGCTGCTCCACCTGAAGAGAAACACACAGAGGACTGAGCTACACCAGCCCAAGGGCACTACAATCAGACAGGGGCTGAGTCCGGGGGCTGACACCTCCCCACACCCCACAACGAGCCCACCTTGCCTTGGCCCCGGCTCCTCGCACATGCCTTAGAGATATCATAGCTCAGTACAAATCCCCACAGTCCTCACCTGCTGTTTGGTGCTTGCGGAGGGTCACACTCCCTGTGCCCCAGGGCACTGGCCCTACACGGCCAAGCTCGGCAGCGGGACTGTCTGGAGCTGCCGCTGGCTGGTTCTCCAGCTTTAGGGTCACCCGCAGAAGCCCGCTCTCCTCAGCTCTGCACACCCATCCAGTTGCGCCGCCCAGGCAAAGTCAGCTTCACCCTCTGCTCTACACCTCACCTGCAAACAACCAACTCTTCAACTGACAACTGTCCAAAACCCACCGACAAACTCTCCACACCTCAGCCTTTCGTTTGCAACTGCTGCCTCTAGTGCATCTCACAGACAAGCCTTCAAAATCCCCTCATCCTGCAATAACACTCCAGCACTGATCACCTGTGGGAACAACTACCACAATACCATGCAAACACCAACCAGTTCTGGCACGGAAATATCACTTTCTCCTCAAGATTCCACCCTACACCAACTGCTGACAAACACACGCTGTCCTCACCAAAGCCAAACGCTGCAACAACCAGCGACAACTCAAATTTGCGTGGGCGGTGCAAAATTGCAGGGGTGAGCTAACGCAGAGCTGGGCTTGAAAGCTGCAGAGCGTGCACCCTGTGGTATAACGTGGCGAGCTACTGCCATTCTGCCTTCTCCCTGGGAGAAGCGCGTGAGCAGAGGCTGCTTCAAGGCACGATGGGAACGGTTTGGTTCTCCGGGTCTCTCAGGGCGAGAGCGATAAATGTGATCTGTGTCGTGGCGCAGGAACTTCCCGTACACTTGCTCCTCCATTCGGTCTCGGGTGCTGCAAGAGAGGGAGCGAGAGATTCAGGGCAAGATTGACAACCTCGGCGTCCCCGTCCCAGCCACGGGTCACCCAAACCTGCAGACATCCCGGGAGGCCCCCTAAGATTTACACTCCCCTATGCCCCACCCTTGAAGCCTGGACATCGCCAGAACCATAGAGCAAGTATTTCTTGAGGAGGCACCCAAAGGGTCCGTGTTCTCTTTCAGGCAGATGCTAGCGCAAGATTGCAAATCATCTCACAGCTACCAGGAAGGTAAAAAATAACGTCTTGAAATGGGAAAGGAACAGGTATTGTTTCTCTTCATCACCTCCCTCATTGCCACGTTATCAAGGTCTCCCGCAATGTTCCACAGGAAACTTGAAGCTTGGAATTCCTGGTATTCTGAACCTGGGCAAGAAAGGAAGAAAAGCATGAGACTGATCATAAAGAGGGTGGCTGCTCGTAACATGGAAAGAGCAGTAACAAGGTAAAAAGATATCACTTTTCCTTAGAGAGCTCTCAAAGCTGCCTGTTAAGGACAAGAAAAACAAACTTGTGACGGACCATTACTTAAAATCCAAGGCCCAGGAAGCGATCTAATGTACATTGAAACGCGGGCCACGAGACAGTGGAAGTGCCACGAGCTGAGACTGAAGGGACAGAGGATGAATTTCCAAAGAAGTTTAGGTTTCGATGTCAAAACGGAAAATTCTACGTCATTAAAATATAATGCAAAAGTCAGTGTAAAATCAAGTAAGGCAACGACTCCAAATGAACTCCCAGGCGCTTCAGTCACTCAGCAGATCAAAAATGCGATCATTTCTCACCTGCCCACCTCCCAAACCCCAGCCTATGTCCCCTGCTTCCAGCTTACCTGAGCCCAGATTAAAGGAGGATTTCAGAGGCCATGCCAAATTCTGCTGCTCCTCGTTCGGGTTGCCAGTCTTCCTCCTCGCTCTGGAATTGCAGGTCAACCGCCTTCCTGTTCTTCTTTGATTGACGCTGAGCTGCCGCGTTACCCGCTGCCGTCTGAGCGGATCTCGGGGAGCCTCTGGAACCGCCAGAGCGCTCCCCCCACCAACATTCTCTTGCCTTGTTTTCGGGGTTCCTCTTCACCAGCTGAGGCGCCCTCCCACCCCCCGCCGCCCTCTTACCTTTTTCTAGAGGTCTCTTGAGCCACCAGCAAGCTCCCCCGCACCTTCCCTCAGCGATCTTGGCCCGACAGAGGCCTGCCCCTCGTCAGCCTCCTCCCCTTTTCCTGGGTGCTGCTTGAACCACTGGTGGGCTCCCCTCCACCGTCCTCTCGTCCTTTGTAGGGGAGTCTCGTGACTCACCAGAGCGCTCTCCGCCGTTGCCTTGCTGGGGTTATTGACACCGCTTGACTTGCCAGAGCGCTCCCCCTCGCAGTTCTCTTGTTGGATTTCTTGGGACCTTTTGAACCAGTGGAACAACAGGAATGCTCCCCCCCACTGTGACCTTGCCTTTTTTCAGTGCGATCTTGACGTGCTGGAGCACTTCCCCGCGCCGTCCTCTTGCCTTTTACTGGGGAGTCTCTTGAATATCCACAGCACTCCCCCCTGCCATCCTTTACCAGATTTTTTGACACTTCTTGACATCTCGGAGTGCTCTCACTCACCCTTGTCTTGCCTATTTTCAGGGCGCTCCTGTCCCGCTGGATGCTCCTCCCTGCTGTCCTATTGCCAGATTGAGAATTCTCGACCTGTCCCAGCGCTACCCCACCGTCCTTCTGCCTTCTACCTGGGAAGTCACTTGAAGAACTGGAGCACTCCCCCCTGCTGTCCTCTTGCCTTTCTTCACTGAGATTTTGGCCTGCCAGAGCACTCCTCCCTGTTGTCCTCTCACTGGATTTCTTGGGACCTCTTGACCCACTGGGTTTCTCCTCCTGCTGTCCTTTTGCCTTTCTTTAGTACAATCTCAGCCTGCTGGAGCGCTCCCCCTCGCCGTCCTCCTGCTGGATTTCTTGGAACCTCTTGACCCCTTAGGGCGTTCCCCCTGCCACCCTCTTGTGGTTTTTGGGGGAGTCTTGTGACCAACCAGGCCGTTTCCCCCCACCATCCTCTTCCCCTTTTCCTGGGTGCTTCTTGATCCACCAGAGTGCTCTCAAAGCTGCCTGTTACCATCCTCTAACCATTCTCTTGCCTTTTTTGGTGGAGTCTTGTGACTCACCGGAGCGTTCTCCACCATTGTCTTGCTGGATTTGTTGACATCGCTTGACCTGCCGGAGCGCTCCCCCTCACAGTTCTCTTCCTGGATATCTTGGGACATTTTGAACCACTGGGGGGCTCCCACCCGCCATCCTCTTACCGCATTTATTGAGACGTCCTGATCTGCCAGAGCGTTCCCCCTCGCCGTCCTTTTGCTGGATTTCTTGGGATGCCTTAAACAACTGTGGGGCTCCCACCCACCATCCTCTAACCGCATTTATCGAGATTTCCTGATCTGCTGGAGCGCTCCCCCTTGCCGTCCTCTTGCTGGATTTCTTGGGATCTCTTGGACCACTGGGGGGGCTCCCACCCGCCATCCTCTTACCGCATTTATTGAGACTTCCTGATCTGCTGGATTGCTCTCCCCCTGGCCTTCCTCTTGCACTTTTTTGGGGGAGTCTTCTTCACACATCCGAGTGCTCTCCCTCACCCTTGTCTTGCCTCTAGTCAGGGCGCTCTTCTCCCGCTGGAACGCTCCTCCCCGCCATCCTATTGCCAGACTGAGAATTCTTGACCTGCCGCAGTCCTGCCCCGCCATGCTCCTGCCTTCTGCCTGGGAAGTCACTTGAAGAACTGGAGCGCTCTCCCCCGCTGTCCTCTTGCCTTTCCTCAGTGGGATTTTGGCCTGCTAAAGAGCTCCTCCCTGTCGTCCTCTTGCTGGATTTCTCGGTACCTCTTGACCCACTGGGTCTCTCCTCCTGCCGTCCTTTTGCCTTTCCTTAGTACATTCTTGGTCTGCTGGAGTGCTCCCCCCCACCATCCTCTTGCTGGATTTCTCGGGACCCCTTGTCCCATATAGGACATTCCCCCCCACCACCATCCTGTTGTGTTTTTTAGGAGAGTCTTGTGATCGACCAGAGCGCTCCCCCCTTGACATCCTCTTCCCCTTTTTCTGGGTGACTTTTGAACCACTGGTGAACTCTCCCCCTTCATCCTCTTGCCACATATATTGAGACTTGTTGATCCGCCAGAGCGCTTCCCCCACTGTCCTCTTGCCAGATTTACTGATACCTCTTGTCCTGTCAGAGCGCTCCCTCTCGCAGTCCTCTTTGTTCAGTTTGTAGGGTAGGAGGGGGGATCTCTGATTACAGAAAGGTCCCTTTGTTCTAGGAGACATTCCCTTGCTCCATGCTTCAGGTTGCCCATCTTCCCTCTCATTTTCAATATGCACGTCCATCACCTTCCTCCTCTTCTTTCTTGATCCCTCGACTCCCGGATGAACTCAAATCCTCTTTCTTGATCACTCTTTCTCGTAAGTTCACAACCTTACTTTCCTTTCTTGCTTTCGCCTTCGTGAGCTGCTCCACCCAAACCGAAATGCCCTGAAGACAGAAATACACCCACCCCAAGCCCGTACAGTCACATAGGGGGTGAGTCCGCTCGCTGACGCATCCCCACATCCCACAGCAAGCCCACCTTGCCTTGGCCCCGGCCCCCCGCACAGGCCTTCCCACCAACCCAGCCGCTCCGTAGCAGCACAGTTTCCCAGCATGCACCCCACAAAGACTTTCTTTGCCAGTCACCCCTGGCACTTACAGCAACACACCACATCAGCATCAAGAGCCCTGGGAGTGGAGAGCTGGCCAGGCCCTCACCCCGGCAGGATCCTCTTCCCCCTCCTTTAGCTGATGGCAGACAGACAAGACACCTCCCAAGAGGTGTCCAGCCCTCTCTCTCAACCACTCATGAGTACAAAAGCCCAGCCTCTACTCACCCACCCCGCCTCCCGAAACCCCACCAGCAGCCCCTGGTCCCAGCTGAACAGCAGCCAGTGCTGAAGACCTGGCTCGTGTTGTCAGACACAACCTTCCCATGGATGTCTGGGCCCCTGAGCAGTTTCCAGGGGTGGGAGGGCGCAGTCCTGATTACAGGGAGGTCCCTGTCCCAAGGGGGACATTTTCTTCCTCCTCACTCCTGACTCGCAGCTCCATCACCTTCCTCCTCTTCTTTCTTGATCCCTCCTGACTCGCAGCTCTACCACCGTCATCTTCTTTCTTGATCCCTGTTGCCTTGCAGATGCACTCCAATCCTCTTTCTTGATCGCTCTTCCTCGTAGGTCAACCACCTTCCTCCTCTTCTTTCTTAATCCCTCCTGACTCGCAGCTCTACCACCGTCATCTTCTTTCTTGATCCCTGTTGACTTGCAGATGCACTCCAATCCTCTTTCTTGATCACTCTTCCTCGTAGGTTCACCATCTTCCTCTTCTTTCTTGCTTTCACCTTTGCGAGCTGCTCCACCCGAACAGAGATGCACAGAAAACAAAAATATACCCACCCCAGGCCCGTACAGTCACACGAGGGGGCGAGTCCGGTCGCTGACGCATCCCCACACCCCACCACAAGGCCACCTTGCCTTGGCCCCGGCCCCCCGCACAGGCCTTCCCACCAACCCAGCCCCTCCGTAGCAGCACAGTTTCCCAGCATGCACCCCACAAAGACTTTCTTTGCCAGTCACCCCTGGCACTTACAGCAACACACCACACCAGCATCAAGAGCCCTGGGAGTGGAGAGCTGGCCAGGCCCTCACCCCGGCAGGATCCTCTTCCCCCTCCTTTACCTGCTGGCAGACAGACACCTCCCAAGGGATGACCACCCTGCTCCCTTAACTGCTCCCAAGTCCAAGAGCCCAGCCCCTGCTCACCACCCCCACCTCCCAAAACACAGCCAACAGCCCCTGCTCCCATTTTACCACTTTACCCCCGAGCACGGTTTCTAGGGGTGGGAGGGGGACGCACTAATCACAGATCGTTCCCTGTGCTTAAGGATACATTCTCCTTCTCGCTGGCTCAGCCTGCCCATCTTCCTCCTCACTCTTGACTCATAGCTCCATCACCTTTCTCCTCTTTTGTCCCCTCCTGACTCACAGGTCCACCACTGTCATCTTCTTTCTCGACTCTACTGACTCACAGGTGCGCTCCAATCCTCTTTCGTGATCGCTCTTCTGTGTCAGTACACGGAAGACCGGGCACATGAGAAACTGCAAGAGTCAACAGCATGAGAACAAGCATTAGTGGAAAAATACAAGAACAAAGGACTGTATGCTATGTGATACATCAAGGACAGAGGAGTTGATACAGGATTGATGCATCAAGGACAGAGGGACAGCTTGTGATAGACAAAAAAGGTGTTTATGGCAGTGACATTGGTGGGAACACAAAACACATCACTTATGTAATGACTAACTTAGCTAATCAACAAATGCTTGAGCAAGTATCATAGCGAGTATAAACACAAGCCTGAATTTGTAATAAACATCTCTCATTGCACCTTAAAAGAGAGTCCGTACCGCATTCGCTACAAATGGCGCCCTGGAACAGGGACTTTCAGCGTGCCTATAAAGGCAGTAGCCGCTCTGGTAGCGAAGCCCAATCGAACCAGGAAACAGGACCGGGAACCAGGACAGTGCACGCCCACCACCAACGAAAGGTGAGCGATTGGGAACCATGGGAGGGAAGTTATCCCTTAAGCAAAGACAAACCCTGGATGTCCTTCAACATGCGCTACAAACGCAAAATCAGGATGTATCAGGGGTCTGATTGGTGAGTTTATTAGAATGGATTGCTAATCATGTGCTAGACTTTCCTACAACTGGTACATTTCAGTTGGAGACATGGCACAAAGATGAATGAGAATTATATGAACAGGTAACGACTGGAGATAAAGCTGCTTGCAAATATTCATCTACTTGGGGAAAAATTATGACTACTAAGATACAGGATACAGGACTGATACATCAGGGACAGAGGGACAGCTTACTATAGAAAAAAATGCGTATATGGCAGTTACATCGCTCATGTAATGTCTAACTTAGCTAAAGAGCAAATGCTTGAGCAAGCATCATAGCGAGTATAAATGCAAACCTGAGTTTGTAATAAATGTCTCTCATGGCACCTTACCGTGAGTCCACGCCAGATTCGCTACACTCTTCCTCATAGGTTCACCACCTTCCTCTCCTTCCTTGCTTTTCCTTTGCACGCTGCTCCACCTGAAGAGAAACACACAGAGGACTGAGCTACACCAGCCCAAGGGCACTACAATCAGACAGGGGCTGAGTCCGGGGGCTGACACCTCCCCACACCCCACAACGAGCCCACCTTGCCTTGGCCCCGGCCCCTCGCACATGCCTTAGAGATATCATAGCTCAGTACAAATCTCCACAGTCCTCACCTGCTGTTTGGTGCTTGCGGAGGGTCACACTCCCTGTGCCCCAGGGCACTGGCCCTACACGGCCAAGCTCGGCAGCGGGACTGTCTGGAGCTGCCGCTGGCTGGTTCTCCAGCTTTAGGGTCACCCGCAGAAGCCCGCTCTCCTCAGCTCTGCACACCCATCCAGTTGCGCCGCCCAGGCAAAGTCAGCTTCACCCTCTGCTCTACACCTCACCTGCAAACAACCAACTCTTCAACTGACAACTGTCCAAAACCCACCGACAAACTCTCCACACCTCAGCCTTTCGTTTGCAACTGCTGCCTCTAGTGCATCTCACAGACAAGCCTTCAAAATCCCCTCATCCTGCAATAACACTCCAGCACTGATCACCTGTGGGAACAACTACCACAATACCATGCAAACACCAACCAGTTCTGGCACGGAAATATCACTTTCTCCTCAAGATTCCACCCTACACCAACTGCTGACAAACACACGCTGTCCTCACCAAAGCCAAACGCTGCAACAACCAGCGACAACTCAAATTTGCGTGGGCGGTGCAAAATTGCAGGGGTGAGCTAACGCAGAGCTGGGCTTGAAAGCTGCAGAGTGTGCACCCTGTGGTATAACGTGGCGAGCTACTGCCATTCTGCCTTCTCCCTGGGAGAAGCGCGTGAGCAGAGGCTGCTTCAAGGCACGATGGGAACGGTTTGGTTCTCCGGGTCTCTCAGGGCGAGAGCGATAAATGTGATCTGTGTCGTGGCGCAGGAACTTCCCGTACACTTGCTCCTCCATTCGGTCTCGGGTGCTGCAAGAGAGGGAGCGAGAGATTCAGGGCAAGATTGACAACCTCGGCGTCCCCGTCCCAGCCACGGGTCACCCAAACCTGCAGACATCCCGGGAGGCCCCCTAAGATTTACACTCCCCTATGCCCCACCCTTGAAGCCTGGACATCGCCAGAACCATAGAGCAAGTATTTCTTGAGGAGGCACCCAAAGGGTCCGTGTTCTCTTTCAGGCAGATGCTAGCGCAAGATTGCAAATCATCTCACAGCTACCAGGAAGGTAAAAAATAACGTCTTGAAATGGGAAAGGAACAGGTATTGTTTCTCTTCATCACCTCCCTCATTGCCACGTTATCAAGGTCTCCCGCAATGTTCCACAGGAAACTTGAAGCTTGGAATTCCTGGTATTCTGAACCTGGGCAAGAAAGGAAGAAAAGCATGAGACTGATCATAAAGAGGGTGGCTGCTCGTAACATGGAAAGAGCAGTAACAAGGTAAAAAGATATCACTTTTCCTTAGAGAGCTCTCAAAGCTGCCTGTTAAGGACAAGAAAAACAAACTTGTGACGGACCATTACTTAAACTCCAAGGCCCAGGAAGCGATCTAATGTACATTGAAACGCGGGCCACGAGACAGTGGAAGTGCCACGAGCTGAGACTGAAGGGACAGAGGATGAATTTCCAAAGAAGTTTAGGTTTCGATGTCAAAACGGAAAATTCTACGTCATTAAAATGTAATGCAAAAGTCAGTGTAAAATCAAGTAAGGCAACGACTCCAAATGAACTCCCAGGCGCTTCAGTCACTCAGGAGATCAAAAACGCGGATCATTTCTCACCTGCCCACCTCCCAAACCCCAGCCTATGTCCCCTGCTTCCAGCTTACCTGAGCCCAGATTAAAGGAGGATTTCAGAGGCCATGCCAAGTTCTGCTGCTCCTCGTTCGGGTTGCCAGTCTTCCTCCTCGCTCTGGAATTGCAGGTCAACCGCCTTCCTGTTCTTCTTTGATTGACGCTGAGCTGCCGCGTTACCCGCTGCCGTCTGAGCGGATCTCGGGGAGCCTCTGGAACCGCCAGAGCGCTCCCCCCACCAACATTCTCTTGCCTTGTTTTCGGGGTTCCTCTTCACCAGCTGAGGCGCCCTCCCACCCCCCGCCGCCCTCTTACCTTTTTCTAGAGGTCTCTTGAGCCACCAGCAAGCTCCCCCGCACCTTCCCTCAGCGATCTTGGCCCGCCAGAGGCCTGCCCCTCGTCAGCCTCCTCCCCTTTTCCTGGGTGCTGCTTGAACCACTGGTGGGCTCCCCTCCACCATCCTCTCGTCCTTTGTAGGGGAGTCTCGTGACTCACCAGAGCGCTCTCCGCCGTTGCCTTGCTGGGGTTATTGACACCGCTTGACTTGCCAGAGCGCTCCCCCTCGCAGTTCTCTTGTTGGATTTCTTGGGACCTTTTGAACCATTGGAACAACGGGAATGCTCCCCCCCACTGTGACCTTGCCTTTCTTCAGTGCGATCTTGACGTGCTGGAGCACTTCCCCGCGCCGTCCTCTTGCCTTTTACTGGGGAGTCTCTTGAATATCCACAGCACTCCCCCCTGCCATCCTTTACCAGATTTTTTGACACTTCTTGACATCTCGGAGTGCTCTCACTCACCCTTGTCTTGCCTATTTTCAGGGCGCTCCTGTCCCGCTGGATGCTCCTCCCTGCTGTCCTATTGCCAGATTGAGAATTCTCGACCTGTCCCAGCGCTACCCCACCGTCCTTCTGCCTTCTACCTGGGAAGTCACTTGAAGAACTGGAGCACTCCCCCCTGCTGTCCTCTTGCCTTTCTTCACTGAGATTTTGGCCTGCCAGAGCACTCCTCCCTGTTGTCCTCTTACTGGATTTCTTGGGACCTCTTGACCCACTGGGTTTCTCCTCCTGCTGTCCTTTTGCCTTTCTTTAGTACAATCTCAGCCTGCTGGAGCGCTCCCCCTCGCCATCCTCCTGCTGGATTTCTTGGAACCTCTTGACCCCTTAGGGCGTTCCCCCTGCCACCCTCTTGTGGTTTTTGGGGGAGTCTTGTGATCAACCAGGCCGTTTCCCCCCACCATCCTCTTCCCCTTTTTTTCCTGGGTGCTTCTTGATCCACCAGAGTGCTCTCAAAGCTGCCTGTTACCATCCTCTAACCATTCTCTTGCCTTTTTTGGTGGAGTCTTGTGACTCACCGGAGCGTTCTCCACCATTGTCTTGCTGGATTTGTTGACATCGCTTGACCTGCCGGAGCGCTCCCCCTCACAGTTCTCTTCCTGGATATCTTGGGACATTTTGAACCACTGGGGGGCTCCCACCCGCCATCCTCTTACCGCATTTATTGAGACGTCCTGATCTGCCAGAGCGTTCCCCCTCGCCGTCCTTTTGCTGGATTTCTTGGGATGCCTTAAACAACTGTGGGGCTCCCACCCACCATCCTCTAACCGCATTTATCGAGATTTCCTGATCTGCTGGAGCGCTCCCCCTTGCCGTCCTCTTGCTGGATTTCTTGGGATCTCTTGGACCACTGGGGGGGCTCCCACCCGCCATCCTCTTACCGCATTTATTGAGACTTCCTGATCTGCTGGATTGCTCTCCCCCTGGCCTTCCTCTTGCACTTTTTTGGGGGAGTCTTCTTCACACATCCGAGCGCTCTCCCTCACCCTTGTCTTGCCTCTAGTCAGGGCGCTCTTCTCCCGCTGGAACGCTCCTCCCCGCCATCCTATTGCCAGACCGAGAATTCTTGACCTGCCGCAGTCCTGCCCCACCATGCTCCTGCCTTCTGCCTGGGAAGTCACTTGAAGAACTGGAGCGCTCTCCCCCGCTGTCCTCTTGCCTTTCCTCAGTGGGATTTTGGCCTGCTAAAGAGCTCCTCCCTGTCGTCCTCTTGCTGGATTTCTTGGGACTTCTTGACCCATTAGGGCGTTCCCCCTGCCACCCTCTTGTGGTTTTTGGGGGAGTCTTGTGACCAACCAGGCCGTTTCCCCCCACCATCCTCTTCCCCTTTTCCTGGGTGCTTCTTGATCCACCAGAGTGCTCCCCTGCACCATTCTTTTGCCTTTTTTGGGAGAGTCTTGTGACTCGCCGCAGAGTTCTCCACCATTGTCTTGCTGGATTTCTTGACATCGCTTGACCTGCCGGAGCGCTCCCCCTCGCAGTTCTCTTGCTGGATTTCTTGGGACGTCTTAAACAACTGAGGGGCTCACACCCACCATCCTCTAACTGCATTTATCGAGATTTCCTGATCTGCCGGAGCGCTCGCCCCTGCTGTCCTCTTGCTGGGTTTCTTGGGACCTCCTGACCCACACGAGCTCTCCTCCCCACCGTCTTCTTGCCGGACTTATTGAGACTTCTTGACCCGCCAGAGTGTTCCCCCTCATCATCCTCCTGCCTTTTTCTGGGGATTCTCTTCAACAACTGAAGAGCTCCCCCGCACTGTCCTCTTCCCTTTTTTCTGGGTGATTCGTGAATCACCGGTGAGCTTCTCCTTACCACCCTCTTGGGCTTTTTTCAGAGCAACCTTGACCCATCAGAGCACCCCCTCACCGTCCTCTTGCCAGATGTATTGAGGGTTCTTCATCTGCCACAGCGCTCCCCCACGCCGTCCTCTTGCTGGATTTCCTGGAACCTTGTGAACCACTGGGGGGCTCCCACCCACCATCCTTTTACCGCATTTATTGAGACGTCCTGATCTGCCAGAGCGTTCCCCCTCGCCGCCCTCTTGCTGGATTTCTTGGGACCTCTTGAACCACTGGGGGCCTCCCACCCACCATGCTCTTACCGCATTTATCGAGACTTCCTGATCTGCCGGAGCGCTCCCCCTCGCCGTCCTCTTGCTGGATTTCTTGGGTCCTCTTGACCCATTAGGGCGTTCCCCCTGCCACCCTCTTGTGTTTTCTGGGGGAGTCTTGTGACCAACCAGAGTGCTCCCCCCCACCATCTTCTTCCCCTTTTCCTGGGTGCTTCTTGATCCACCAGAGTGCTCCCCTGCACCATTCTCTTGCCTTTTTTTGGGGGAATCTTGTGACTCACCGGAGCGTTTTCCACCATTGTCTTGCTGGATTTCTTGACACCGCTTGACCTGTTGGAGCGCTCTCCCTCACAGTTCTCTTGCTGGATATCTTGGGACCTCTTGAACCACTGGGGAGCTCCCACCTGCCACCTTCTTACCACATTTATTGAGACTTCCTGATCTGCTGGATTGCTCTCCCCACCGGCCTTCCTCTTGCACTTTTTGGGGGAGTCTTCTTGACACGTCCGAGTGCTCTCCCTCACCCTCATCTTGCCTCTAGTCAGGGCGCTCTTCTCCCGCTGGAACGCTCCTCCCCGCCATCCTATTGCCAGACTGAGAATTCTTGACCTGCCGCAGTCCTGCCCCGCCATGCTCCTGCCTTCTGCCTGGGAAGTCACTTGAAGAACTGGAGCGCTCTCCCCCGCTGTCCTCTTGCCTTTCCTCAGTGGGATTTTGGCCTGCTAAAGAGCTCCTCCCTGTCGTCCTCTTGCTGGATTTCTCGGTACCTCTTGACCCACTGGGTCTCTCCTCCTGCCGTCCTTTTGCCTTTCCTTAGTACATTCTTGGTCTGCTGGAGTGCTCCCCCCCACCATCCTCTTGCTGGATTTCTCGGGACCCCTTGTCCCATATAGGACATTCCCCCCCACCACCATCCTGTTGTGTTTTTTAGGAGAGTCTTGTGATCGACCAGAGCGCTCCCCCCTTGACATCCTCTTCCCCTTTTTCTGGGTGACTTTTGAACCACTGGTGAACTCTCCCCCTTCATCCTCTTGCCACATATATTGAGACTTGTTGATCCGCCAGAGCGCTTCCCCCACTGTCCTCTTGCCAGATTTACTGATACCTCTTGTCCTGTCAGAGCGCTCCCTCTCGCAGTCCTCTTTGTTCAGTTTGTAGGGTAGGAGGGGGGATCTCTGATTACAGAAAGGTCCCTTTGTTCTAGGAGACATTCCCTTGCTCCATGCTTCAGGTTGCCCATCTTCCCTCTCATTTTCAATATGCACGTCCATCACCTTCCTCCTCTTCTTTCTTGATCCCTCGACTCCCGGATGAACTCAAATCCTCTTTCTTGATCACTCTTTCTCGTAAGTTCACAACCTTACTTTCCTTTCTTGCTTTCGCCTTCGTGAGCTGCTCCACCCAAACCGAAATGCCCTGAAGACAGAAATACACCCACCCCAAGCCCGTACAGTCACATAGGGGGTGAGTCCGCTCGCTGACGCATCCCCACATCCCACAGCAAGCCCACCTTGCCTTGGCCCCGGCCCCCCGCACAGGCCTTCCCACCAACCCAGCCCCTCCGTAGCAGCACAGTTTCCCAGCATGCACCCCACAAAGACTTTCTTTGCCAGTCACCCCTGGCACTTACAGCAACACACCACATCAGCATCAAGAGCCCTGGGAGTGGAGAGCTGGCCAGGCCCTCACCCTGGCAGGATCCTCTTCCCCCTCCTTTAGCTGATGGCAGACAGACAAGACACCTCCCAAGAGGTGTCCAGCCCTCTCTCTCAACCACTCATGAGTACAAAAGCCCAGCCTCTACTCACCCACCCCGCCTCCCAAAACCCCACCAGCAGCCCCTGGTCCCAGCTGAACAGCAGCCAGTGCTGAAGATCTGGCTCGTGTTGTCGGACACAACCTTCCCATGGATGTCTGGGCCCCTGAGCAGTTTCCAGGGGTGGGAGGGCGCAGTCCTGATTACAGGGAGGTCCCTGTCCCAAGGGGGACATTTTCTTCCTCCTCACTCCTGACTCGCAGCTCCATCACCTTCCTCCTCTTCTTTCTTGATCCCTCCTGACTCGCAGCTCTACCACCGTCATCTTCTTTCTTGATCCCTGTTGACTTGCAGATGCACTCCAATCCTCTTTCTTGATCGCTCTTCCTCGTAGGTTCACCACCTTCCTCTTCTTTCTTGCTTTCACCTTTGCGAGCTGCTCCACCCGAACAGAGATGCACAGAAAACAAAAATATACCCACCCCAGGCCCGTACAGTCACACGAGGGGGCGAGTCCGGTCGCTGACGCATCCCCACACCCCACCACAAGGCCACCTTGCCTTGGCCCCGGCCCCCCGCACAGGCCTTCCCACCAACCCAGCCCCTCCGTAGCAGCACAGTTTCCCAGCATGCACCCCACAAAGACTTTCTTTGCCAGTCACCCCTGGCACTTACAGCAACACACCACACCAGCATCAAGAGCCCTGGGAGTGGAGAGCTGGCCAGGCCCTCACCCCGGCAGGATCCTCTTCCCCCTCCTTTACCTGCTGGCAGACAGACACCTCCCAAGGGATGACCACCCTGCTCCCTTAACTGCTCCCAAGTCCAAGAGCCCAGCCCCTGCTCACCACCCCCACCTCCCAAAACACAGCCAACAGCCCCTGCTCCCATTTTACCACTTTACCCCCGAGCACGGTTTCTAGGGGTGGGAGGGGGACGCACTAATCACAGATCGTTCCCTGTGCTTAAGGATACATTCTCCTTCTCGCTGGCTCAGGCTGCCCATCTTCCTCCTCACTCTTGACTCGTAGCTCCATCACCTTTCTCCTCTTTTGTCCCCTCCTGACTCACAGGTCCACCACTGTCATCTTCTTTCTTGACTCTGCTTGACTCACAGGTGCGCTCCAATCCTCTTTCGTGATCGCTCTTCTGTGTCAGTACACGGAAGACCGGGCACATGAGAAACTGCAAGAGTCAACAGCATGAGAACAAGCATTAGTGGAAAAATACAAGAACAAAGGACTGTATGCTATGTGATACATCAAGGACAGAGGAGTTGATACAGGATTGATGCATCAAGGACAGAGGGACAGCTTGTGATAGACAAAAAAGGTGTTTATGGCAGTGACTTTGGTGGGAACACAAAACACATCACTTACGTAATGACTAACTTAGCTAATCAACAAATGCTTGAGCAAGTATCATAGCGAGTATAAACGCAAGCCTGAATTTGTAATAAACATCTCTCATTGCACCTTAAAAGAGAGTCCGTACCGCATTCGCTACAAATGGCGCCCTGGAACAGGGACTTTCAGCGTGCCTATAAAGGCAGTAGCCGCTCTGGTAGCGAAGCCCAATCGAACCAGGAAACAGGACCGGGAACCAGGACAGTGCGTGCCCACCACCAACGAAAGGTGAGCGATTGGGAACCATGGGAGGGAAGTTATCCCTTAAGCAAAGACAAACCCTGGATGTCCTTCAACATGCGCTACAAACGCAAAATCAGGAGGTATCAGGGGTCTGATTGGTGAGTTTATTACAATGGATTGCTAATCATGTGCTAGACTTTCCTACAACTGGTACATTTCAGTTGGAGACATGGCACAAAGATGAATGAGAATTATATGAACAGGTAACGACTGGAGATAAAGCTGCTTGCAAAATATTCATCTACTTGGGGAAAAATTATGACTACTAAGATACAGGATACAGGACTGATACATCAGGGACAGAGGGACAGCTTACTATAGAAAAAAATGCGTATATGGCAGTTACATCGCTCATGTAATGTCTAACTTAGCTAAAGAGCAAATGCTTGAGCAAGCATCATAGCGAGTATAAATGCAAACCTGAGTTTGTAATAAATGTCTCTCATGGCACCTTACCGTGAGTCCACGCCAGATTCGCTACACTCTTCCTCATAGGTTCACCACCTTCCTCTCCTTCCTTGCTTTTCCTTTGCACGCTGCTCCACCTGAAGAGAAACACACAGAGGACTGAGCTACACCAGCCCAAGGGCACTACAATCAGACAGGGGCTGAGTCCGGGGGCTGACACCTCCCCACACCCCACAACGAGCCCACCTTGCCTTGGCCCCGGCCCCTCGCACATGCCTTAGAGATATCATAGCTCAGTACAAATCCCCACAGTCCTCACCTGCTGTTTGGTGCTTGCGGAGGGTCACACTCCCTGTGCCCCAGGGCACTGGCCCTACACGGCCAAGCTCGGCAGCGGGACTGTCTGGAGCTGCCGCTGGCTGGTTCTCCAGCTTTAGGGTCACCCGCAGAAGCCCGCTCTCCTCAGCTCTGCACACCCATCCAGTTGCGCCGCCCAGGCAAAGTCAGCTTCACCCTCTGCTCTACACCTCACCTGCAAACAACCAACTCTTCAACTGACAACTGTCCAAAACCCACCGACAAACTCTCCACACCTCAGCCTTTCGTTTGCAACTGCTGCCTCTAGTGCATTTCACAGACAAGCCTTCAAAATCCCCTCATCCTGCAATAACACTCCAGCACTGATCACCTGCGGGAACAACTACCACAATACCATGCAAACACCAACCAGTTCTGGCACGGAAATATCACTTTCTCCTCAAGATTCCACCCTACACCAACTGCTGACAAACACACGCTGTCCTCACCAAAGCCAAACGCTGCAACAACCAGCGACAACTCAAATTTGCGTGGGCGGTGCAAAATTGCAGGGGTGAGCTAACGCAGAGCTGGGCTTGAAAGCTGCAGAGTGTGCACCCTGTGGTATAACGTGGCGAGCTACTGCCATTCTGCCTTCTCCCTGGGAGAAGCGCGTGAGCAGAGGCTGCTTCAAGGCACGATGGGAACGGTTTGGTTCTCCGGGTCTCTCAGGGCGAGAGCGATAAATGTGATCTGTGTCGTGGCGCAGGAACTTCCCGTACACTTGCTCCTCCATTCGGTCTCGGGTGCTGCAAGAGAGGGAGCGAGAGATTCAGGGCAAGATTGACAACCTCGGCGTCCCCGTCCCAGCCACGGGTCACCCAAACCTGCAGACATCCCGGGAGGCCCCCTAAGATTTACACTCCCCTATGCCCCACCCTTGAAGCCTGGACATCGCCAGAACCATAGAGCAAGTATTTCTTGAGGAGGCACCCAAAGGGTCCGTGTTCTCTTTCAGGCAGATGCTAGCGCAAGATTGCAAATCATCTCACAGCTACCAGGAAGGTAAAAAATAACGTCTTGAAATGGGAAAGGAACAGGTATTGTTTCTCTTCATCACCTCCCTCATTGCCACGTTATCAAGGTCTCCCGCAATGTTCCACAGGAAACTTGAAGCTTGGAATTCCTGGTATTCTGAACCTGGGCAAGAAAGGAAGAAAAGCATGAGACTGATCATAAAGAGGGTGGCTGCTCGTAACATGGAAAGAGCAGTAACAAGGTAAAAAGATATCACTTTTCCTTAGAGAGCTCTCAAAGCTGCCTGTTAAGGACAAGAAAAACAAACTTGTGACGGACCATTACTTAAAATGCAAGGCCCAGGAAGCGATCTAATGTACATTGAAACGCGGGCCACGAGACAGTGGAAGTGCCACGAGCTGAGACTGAAGGGACAGAGGATGAATTTCCAAAGAAGTTTAGGTTTCGATGTCAAAGCGGAAAATTCTACGTCATTAAAATATAATGCAAAAGTCAGTGTAAAATCAAGTAAGGCAACGACTCCAAATGAACTCCCAGGCGCTTCAGTCACTCAGGAGATCAAAAACGCGGATCATTTCTCACCTGCCCACCTCCCAAACCCCAGCCTATGTCCCCTGCTTCCAGCTTACCTGAGCCCAGATTAAAGGAGGATTTCAGAGGCCATGCCAAGTTCTGCTGCTCCTCGTTCGGGTTGCCAGTCTTCCTCCTCGCTCTGGAATTGCAGGTCAACCGCCTTCCTGTTCTTCTTTGATTGACGCTGAGCTGCCGCGTTACCCGCTGCCGTCTGAGCGGATCTCGGGGAGCCTCTGGAACCGCCAGAGCGCTCCCCCCACCAACATTCTCTTGCCTTGTTTTCGGGGTTCCTCTTCACCAGCTGAGGCGCCCTCCCACCCCCCGCCGCCCTCTTACCTTTTTCTAGAGGTCTCTTGAGCCACCAGCAAGCTCCCCCGCACCTTCCCTCAGTGATCTTGGCCCGCCAGAGGCCTGCCCCTCGTCAGCCTCCTCCCCTTTTCCTGGGTGCTGCTTGAACCACTGGTGGGCTCCCCTCCACCATCCTCTCGTCCTTTGTAGGGGAGTCTCGTGACTCACCAGAGCGCTCTCCGCCGTTGCCTTGCTGGGGTTATTGACACCGCTTGACTTGCCAGAGCGCTCCCCCTCGCAGTTCTCTTGTTGGATTTCTTGGGACCTTTTGAACCATTGGAACAACGGGAATGCTCCCCCCCACTGGGACCTTGCCTTTCTTCAGTGCGATCTTGACGTGCTGGAGCACTTCCCCGCGCCGTCCTCTTGCCTTTTACTGGGGAGTCTCTTGAATATCCACAGCACTCCCCCCTGCCATCCTTTACCAGATTTTTTGACACTTCTTGACATCTCGGAGTGCTCTCACTCGCCCTTGTCTTGCCTATTTTCAGGGCGCTCCTGTCCCGCTGGATGCTCCTCCCTGCTGTCCTATCGCCAGATTGAGAATTCTCGACCTGTCCCAGCGCTACCCCACCGTCCTTCTGCCTTCTACCTGGGAAGTCACTTGAAGAACTGGAGCACTCCCCCCTGCTGTCCTCTTGCCTTTCTTCACTGAGATTTTGGCCTGCCAGAGCATTCCTCCCTGTTGTCCTCTTACTGGATTTCTTGGGACCTCTTGACCCACTGGGTTTCTCCTCCTGCTGTCCTTTTGCCTTTCTTTAGTACAATCTCAGCCTGCTGGAGCGCTCCCCCTCGCCGTCCTCCTGCTGGATTTCTTGGAACCTCTTGACCCCTTAGGGCGTTCCCCCTGCCACCCTCTTGTGGTTTTTGGGGGAGTCTTGTGATCAACCAGGCCGTTTCCCCCTACCATCCTCTTCCCCTTTTTTTCCTGGGTGCTTCTTGATCCACCAGAGTGCTCTCAAAGCTGCCTGTTACCATCCTCTAACCATTCTCTTGCCTTTTTTGGTGGAGTCTTGTGACTCACCGGAGCGTTCTCCACCATTGTCTTGCTGGATTTCTTGACATCGCTTGACCTGCCGGAGCGCTCCCCCTCACAGTTCTCTTCCTGGATATCTTGGGACATTTTGAACCACTGGGGGGCTCCCACCCGCCATCCTCTTACCGCATTTATTGAGACGTCCTGATCTGCCAGAGCGTTCCCCCTCGCCGTCCTTTTGCTGGATTTCTTGGGATGCCTTAAACAACTGTGGGGCTCCCACCCACCATCCTCTAACCGCATTTATCGAGATTTCCTGATCTGCTGGAGCGCTCCCCCTTGCCGTCCTCTTGCTGGATTTCTTGGGATCTCTTGGACCACTGGGGGGGCTCCCACCCGCCATCCTCTTACCGCATTTATTGAGACTTCCTGATCTGCTGGATTGCTCTCCCCCTGGCCTTCCTCTTGCACTTTTTTGGGGGAGTCTTCTTCACACATCCGAGCGCTCTCCCTCACCCTTGTCTTGCCTCTAGTCAGGGCGCTCTTCTCCCGCTGGAACGCTCCTCCCCGCCATCCTATTGCCAGACTGAGAATTCTTGACCTGCCGCAGTCCTGCCCCGCCATGCTCCTGCCTTCTGCCTGGGAAGTCACTTGAAGAACTGGAGCGCTCTCCCCCGCTGTCCTCTTGCCTTTCCTCAGTGGGATTTTGGCCTGCTAAAGAGCTCCTCCCTGTCGTCCTCTTGCTGGATTTCTTGGGACTTCTTGACCCATTAGGGCGTTCCCCCTGCCACCCTCTTGTGGTTTTTGGGGGAGTCTTGTGACCAACCAGGCCGTTTCCCCCCACCATCCTCTTCCCCTTTTCCTGGGTGCTTCTTGATCCACCAGAGTGCTCCCCTGCACCATTCTTTTGCCTTTTTTGGGAGAGTCTTGTGACTCGCCGGAGAGTTCTCCACCATTGTCTTGCTGGATTTCTTGACATCGCTTGACCTGCCGGAGCGCTCCCCCTCGCAGTTCTCTTGCTGGATTTCTTGGGACGTCTTAAACAACTGAGGGGCTCACACCCACCATCCTCTAACTGCATTTATCGAGATTTCCTGATCTGCCGGAGCGCTCGCCCCTGCTGTCCTCTTGCTGGGTTTCTTGGGACCTCTTGACCCACACGAGCTCTCCTCCCCACCGTCTTCTTGCCGGACTTATTGAGACTTCTTGACCCGCCAGAGTGTTCCCCCTCATCATCCTCCTGCCTTTTTCTGGGGATTCTCTTCAACAACTGAAGAGCTCCCCCGCACTGTCCTCTTCCCTTTTTTCTGGGTGATTCGTGAATCACCGGTGAGCTTCTCCTTACCACCCTCTTGGGCTTTTTTCAGAGCAACCTTGACCCATCAGAGCACCCCCTCACCGTCCTCTTGCCAGATGTACTGAGGGTTCTTCATCTGCCACAGCGCTCCCCCACGCCGTCCTCTTGCTGGATTTCCTGGAACCTTGTGAACCACCGGGGGGCTCCCACCCACCATCCTTTTACCGCATTTATTGAGACGTCCTGATCTGCCAGAGCGCTCCCCCTCGCCGCCCACTTGCTGGATTTCTTGGGACCTCTTGAACCACTGGGGGCCTCCCACCCACCATGCTCTTACCGCATTTATCGAGACTTCCTGATCTGCTGGAGCGCTCCCCCTCGCCGTCCTCTTGCTGGATTTCTTGGGTCCTCTTGACCCATTAGGGCGTTCCCCCTGCCACCCTCTTGTGTTTTCTGGGGGAGTCTTGTGACCAACCAGAGTGCTCCCCCCCACCATCTTCTTCCCCTTTTCCTGGGTGCTTCTTGATCCACCAGAGTGCTCCCCTGCACCATTCTCTTGCCTTTTTTTGGGGGAATCTTGTGACTCACCGGAGCGTTTTCCACCATTGTCTTGCTGGATTTCTTGACACCGCTTGACCTGTTGGAGCGCTCTCCCTCACAGTTCTCTTGCTGGATATCTTGGGACCTCTTGAACCACTGGGGAGCTCCCACCTGCCACCTTCTTACCGCATTTATTGAGACTTCCTGATCTGCTGGATTGCTCTCCCCACCGGCCTTCCTCTTGCACTTTTTGGGGGAGTCTTCTTGACACGTCCGAGTGCTCTCCCTCACCCTCGTCTTGCCTCTAGTCAGGGCGCTCTTCTCCCGCTGGAACGCTCCTCCCCGCCATCCTATTGCCAGACTGAGAATTCTTGACCTGCCGCAGTCCTGCCCCGCCATGCTCCTGCCTTCTGCCTGGGAAGTCACTTGAAGAACTGGAGCGCTCTCCCCCGCTGTCCTCTTGCCTTTCCTCAGTGGGATTTTGGCCTGCTAAAGAGCTCCTCCCTGTCGTCCTCTTGCTGGATTTCTCGGTACCTCTTGACCCACTGGGTCTCTCCTCCTGCCGTCCTTTTGCCTTTCCTTAGTACATTCTTGGTCTGCTAGAGTGCTCCCCCCCACCATCCTCTTGCTGGATTTCTCGGGACCCCTTGTCCCATATAGGACATGCCCCCCCACCACCATCCTGTTGTGTTTTTTAGGAGAGTCTTGTGATCGACCAGAGCGCTCCCCCCTTGACATCCTCTTCCCCTTTTTCTGGGTGACTTTTGAACCACTGGTGAACTCTCCCCCATCATCCTCTTGCCACATATATTGAGACTTGTTGATCCGCCAGAGCGCTTCCCCCACTGTCCTCTTGCCAGATTTACTGATACCTCTTGTCCTGTCAGAGCGCTCCCTCTCGCAGTCCTCTTTGTTCAGTTTGTAGGGTAGGAGGGGGGGATCTCTGATTACAGAAAGGTCCCTTTGTTCTAGGAGACATTCCCTTGCTCCATGCTTCAGGTTGCCCATCTTCCCTCTCATTTTCAATATGCACGTCCATCACCTTCCTCCTCTTCTTTCTTGATCCCTCGACTCCCGGATGAACTCAAATCCTCTTTCTTGATCACTCTTTCTCGTAAGTTCACAACCTTACTTTCCTTTCTTGCTTTCGCCTTTGTGAGCTGCTCCACCCAAACCGAAATGCCCTGAAGACAGAAATAAATACACCCACCCCAAGCCCGTACAGTCACATAGGGGGTGAGTCCGGTCGCTGACGCATCCCCACATCCCACAGCAAGCCCACCTTGCCTTGGCCCCGGCCCCCCGCACAGGCCTTCCCACCAACCCAGCCCCTCCGTAACAGCACAGTTTCCCAGCATGCACCCCACAAAGACTTTCTTTGCCAGTCACCCCTGGCACTTACAGCAACACACCACATCAGCATCAAGAGCCCTGGGAGTGGAGAGCTGGCCAGGCCCTCACCCCGGCAGGATCCTCTTCCCCCTCCTTTAGCTGATGGCAGACAGACAAGACACCTCCCAAGAGGTGTCCAGCCCTCTCTCTCAACCACTCATGAGTACAAAAGCCCAGCCTCTACTCACCCACCCCGCCTCCCAAAACCCCACCAGCAGCCCCTGGTCCCAGCTGAACAGCAGCCAGTGCTGAAGACCTGGCTCGTGTTGTCGGACACAACCTTCCCATGGATGTCTGGGCCCCTGAGCAGTTTCCAGGGGTGGGAGGGTGCAGTCCTGATTACAGGGAGGTCCCTGTCCCAAGGGGGACATTTTCTTCCTCCTCACTCCTGACTCGCAGCTCCATCACCTTCCTCCTCTTCTTTCTTGATCCCTCCTGACTCGCAGGTCTACCACCGCCATCTTCTTTCTTGATCCCTGTTGACTTGCAGATGCACTCCAATCCTCTTTCTTGATCGCTCTTCCTCGTAGGTTCACCACCTTCCTCTTCCTTCTTGCTTTCGCCTTTGCGAGCTGCTCCACCCGAACAGAGATGCACAGAAAACAAAAATATACCCACCCCAGGCCCGTACAGTCACACGAGGGGGCGAGTCCGGTCGCTGACGCATCCCCACACCCCACCACAAGGCCACCTTGCCTTGGCCCCGGCCCCCCGCACAGGCCTTCCCACCAACCCAGCCCCTCCGTAGCAGCACAGTTTCCCAGCATGCACCCCACAAAGACTTTCTTTGCCAGTCACCCCTGGCACTTACAGCAACACACCACACCAGCATCAAGAGCCCTGGGAGTGGAGAGCTGGCCAGGCCCTCACCCCGGCAGGATCCTCTTCCCCCTCCTTTACCTGCTGGCAGACAGACACCTCCCAAGGGATGACCACCCTGCTCCCTTAACTGCTCCCAAGTCCAAGAGCCCAGCCCCTGCTCACCACCCCCACCTCCCAAAACACAGCCAACAGCCCCTGCTCCCATTTTACCACTTTACCCCCGAGCACGGTTTCTAGGGGTGGGAGGGGGACACACTAATCACAGATCGTTCCCTGTGCTTAAGGATACATTCTCCTTCTCGCTGGCTCAGGCTGCCCATCTTCCTCCTCACTCTTGACTCGTAGCTCCATCACCTGTCTCCTCTTTTGTCCCCTCCTGACTCACAGGTCCACCACTGTCATCTTCTTTCTTGACTCTGCTTGACTCACAGGTGCGCTCCAATCCTCTTTCGTGATCGCTCTTCTGTGTCAGTACACGGAAGACCGGGCACATGAGAAACTGCAAGAGTCACCAGCATGAGAACAAGCATTAGTGGAAAAATACAAGAACAAAGGACTGTATGCTATGTGATACATCAAGGACAGAGGAGTTGATACAGGATTGATGCATCAAGGACAGAGGGACAGCTTGTGATAGACAAAAAAGGTGTTTATGGCAGTGACTTTGGTGGGAACACAAAACACATCACTTATGTAATGACTAACTTAGCTAATCAACAAATGCTTGAGCAAGTATCATAGCGAGTATAAACGCAAGCCTGAATTTGTAATAAACATCTCTCATTGCACCTTAAAAGAGAGTCCGTACCGCATTCGCTACAAATGGCGCCCTGGAACAGGGACTTTCAGCGTGCCTATAAAGGCAGTAGCCGCTCTGGTAGCGAAGCCCAATCGAACCAGGAAACAGGACCGGGAACCAGGACAGTGCGCGCCCACCACCAACGAAAGGTGAGCGATTGGGAACCATGGGAGGGAAGTTATCCCTTAAGCAAAGACAAACCCTGGATGTCCTTCAACATGCGCTACAAACGCAAAATCAGGAGGTATCAGGGGTCTGATTGGTGAGTTTATTACAATGGATTGCTAATCATGTGCTAGACTTTCCTACAACTGGTACATTTCAGTTGGAGACATGGCACAAAGATGAATGAGAATTATATGAACAGGTAACGACTGGAGATAAAGCTGCTTGCAAAATATTCATCTACTTGGGGAAAAATTATGACTACTAAGATACAGGATACAGGACTGATACATCAGGGACAGAGGGACAGCTTACTATAGAAAAAAATGCGTATATGGCAGTTACATCGCTCATGTAATGTCTAACTTAGCTAAAGAGCAAATGCTTGAGCAAGCATCATAGCGAGTATAAATGCAAACCTGAGTTTGTAATAAATGTCTCTCATGGCACCTTACCGTGAGTCCACGCCAGATTCGCTACACTCTTCCTCATAGGTTCACCACCTTCCTCTCCTTCCTTGCTTTTCCTTTGCACGCTGCTCCACCTGAAGAGAAACACACAGAGGACTGAGCTACACCAGCCCAAGGGCACTACAATCAGACAGGGGCTGAGTCCGGGGGCTGACACCTCCCCACACCCCACAACGAGCCCACCTTGCCTTGGCCCCGGCCCCTCGCACATGCCTTAGAGATATCATAGCTCAGTACAAATCCCCACAGTCCTCACCTGCTGTTTGGTGCTTGCGGAGGGTCACACTCCCTGTGCCCCAGGGCACTGGCCCTACACGGCCAAGCTCGGCAGCGGGACTGTCTGGAACTGCCGCTGGCTGGTTCTCCAGCTTTAGGGTCACCCGCAGAAGCCCGCTCTCCTCAGCTCTGCACAGCCATCCAGTTGCGCCGCCCAGGCAAAGTCAGCTTCACCCTCTGCTCTACACCTCACCTGCAAACAACCAACTCTTCAACTGACAACTGTCCAAAACCCACCGACAAACTCTCCACACCTCAGCCTTTCGTTTGCAACTGCTGCCTCTAGTGCATCTCACAGACAAGCCTTCAAAATCCCCTCATCCTGCAATAACACTCCAGCACTGATCACCTGTGGGAACAACTACCACAATACCATGCAAACACCAACCAGTTCTGGCACGGAAATATCACTTTCTCCTCAAGATTCCACCCTACACCAACTGCTGACAAACACACGCTGTCCTCACCAAAGCCAAACGCTGCAACAACCAGCGACAACTCAAGTTTGCGTGGGCGGTGCAAAATTGCAGGGGTGAGCTAACGCAGAGCTGGGCTTGAAAGCTGCAGAGTGTGCACCCTGTGGTATAACGTGGCGAGCTACTGCCATTCTGCCTTCTCCCTGGGAGAAGCGCGTGAGCAGAGGCTGCTTCAAGGCACGATGGGAACGGTTTGGTTCTCCGGGTCTCTCAGGGCGAGAGCGATAAATGTGATCTGTGTCGTGGCGCAGGAACTTCCCGTACACTTGCTCCTCCATTCGGTCTCGGGTGCTGCAAGAGAGGGAGCGAGAGATTCAGGGCAAGATTGACAACCTCGGCGTCCCCGTCCCAGCCACGGGTCACCCAAACCTGCAGACATCCCGGGAGGCCCCCTAAGATTTACACTCCCCTATGCCCCACCCTTGAAGCCTGGACATCGCCAGAACCATAGAGCAAGTATTTCTTGAGGAGGCACCCAAAGGGTCCGTGTTCTCTTTCAGGCAGATGCTAGCGCAAGATTGCAAATCATCTCACAGCTACCAGGAAGGTAAAAAATAACGTCTTGAAATGGGAAAGGAACAGGTATTGTTTCTCTTCATCACCTCCCTCATTGCCACGTTATCAAGGTCTCCCGCAATGTTCCACAGGAAACTTGAAGCTTGGAATTCCTGGTATTCTGAACCTGGGCAAGAAAGGAAGAAAAGCATGAGACTGATCATAAAGAGGGTGGCTGCTCGTAACATGGAAAGAGCAGTAACAAGGTAAAAAGATATCACTTTTCCTTAGAGAGCTCTCAAAGCTGCCTGTTAAGGACAAGAAAAACAAACTTGTGACGGACCATTACTTAAAATGCAAGGCCCAGGAAGCGATCTAATGTACATTGAAACGCGGGCCACGAGACAGTGGAAGTGCCACGAGCTGAGACTGAAGGGACAGAGGATGAATTTCCAAAGAAGTTTAGGTTTCGATGTCAAAGCGGAAAATTCTACGTCATTAAAATATAATGCAAAAGTCAGTGTAAAATCAAGTAAGGCAACGACTCCAAATGAACTCCCAGGCGCTTCAGTCACTCAGGAGATCAAAAACGCGGATCATTTCTCACCTGCCCACCTCCCAAACCCCAGCCTATGTCCCCTGCTTCCAGCTTACCTGAGCCCAGATTAAAGGAGGATTTCAGAGGCCATGCCAAGTTCTGCTGCTCCTCGTTCGGGTTGCCAGTCTTCCTCCTCGCTCTGGAATTGCAGGTCAACCGCCTTCCTGTTCTTCTTTGATTGACGCTGAGCTGCCGCGTTACCCGCTGCCGTCTGAGCGGATCTCGGGGAGCCTCTGGAACCGCCAGAGCGCTCCCCCCACCAACATTCTCTTGCCTTGTTTTCGGGGTTCCTCTTCACCAGCTGAGGCGCCCTCCCACCCCCCGCCGCCCTCTTACCTTTTTCTAGAGGTCTCTTGAGCCACCAGCAAGCTCCCCCGCACCTTCCCTCAGTGATCTTGGCCCGCCAGAGGCCTGCCCCTCGTCAGCCTCCTCCCCTTTTCCTGGGTGCTGCTTGAACCACTGGTGGGCTCCCCTCCACCATCCTCTCGTCCTTTGTAGGGGAGTCTCGTGACTCACCAGAGCGCTCTCCGCCGTTGCCTTGCTGGGGTTATTGACACCGCTTGACTTGCCAGAGCGCTCCCCCTCGCAGTTCTCTTGTTGGATTTCTTGGGACCTTTTGAACCATTGGAACAACGGGAATGCTCCCCCCCACTGTGACCTTGCCTTTCTTCAGTGCGATCTTGACGTGCTGGAGCACTTCCCCGCGCCGTCCTCTTGCCTTTTACTGGGGAGTCTCTTGAATATCCACAGCACTCCCCCCTGCCATCCTTTACCAGATTTTTTGACACTTCTTGACATCTCGGAGTGCTCTCACTCGCCCTTGTCTTGCCTATTTTCAGGGCGCTCCTGTCCCGCTGGATGCTCCTCCCTGCTGTCCTATCGCCAGATTGAGAATTCTCGACCTGTCCCAGCGCTACCCCACCGTCCTTCTGCCTTCTACCTGGGAAGTCACTTGAAGAACTGGAGCACTCCCCCCTGCTGTCCTCTTGCCTTTCTTCACTGAGATTTTGGCCTGCCAGAGCATTCCTCCCTGTTGTCCTCTTACTGGATTTCTTGGGACCTCTTGACCCACTGGGTTTCTCCTCCTGCTGTCCTTTTGCCTTTCTTTAGTACAATCTCAGCCTGCTGGAGCGCTCCCCCTCGCCGTCCTCCTGCTGGATTTCTTGGAACCTCTTGACCCCTTAGGGCGTTCCCCCTGCCACCCTCTTGTGGTTTTTGGGGGAGTCTTGTGATCAACCAGGCCGTTTCCCCCTACCATCCTCTTCCCCTTTTTTTCCTGGGTGCTTCTTGATCCACCAGAGTGCTCTCAAAGCTGCCTGTTACCATCCTCTAACCATTCTCTTGCCTTTTTTGGTGGAGTCTTGTGACTCACCGGAGCGTTCTCCACCATTGTCTTGCTGGATTTCTTGACATCGCTTGACCTGCCGGAGCGCTCCCCCTCACAGTTCTCTTCCTGGATATCTTGGGACATTTTGAACCACTGGGGGGCTCCCACCCGCCATCCTCTTACCGCATTTATTGAGACGTCCTGATCTGCCAGAGCGTTCCCCCTCGCCGTCCTTTTGCTGGATTTCTTGGGATGCCTTAAACAACTGTGGGGCTCCCACCCACCATCCTCTAACCGCATTTATCGAGATTTCCTGATCTGCTGGAGCGCTCCCCCTTGCCGTCCTCTTGCTGGATTTCTTGGGATCTCTTGGACCACTGGGGGGGCTCCCACCCGCCATCCTCTTACCGCATTTATTGAGACTTCCTGATCTGCTGGATTGCTCTCCCCCTGGCCTTCCTCTTGCACTTTTTTGGGGGAGTCTTCTTCACACATCCGAGCGCTCTCCCTCACCCTTGTCTTGCCTCTAGTCAGGGCGCTCTTCTCCCGCTGGAACGCTCCTCCCCGCCATCCTATTGCCAGACTGAGAATTCTTGACCTGCCGCAGTCCTGCCCCGCCATGCTCCTGCCTTCTGCCTGGGAAGTCACTTGAAGAACTGGAGCGCTCTCCCCCGCTGTCCTCTTGCCTTTCCTCAGTGGGATTTTGGCCTGCTAAAGAGCTCCTCCCTGTCGTCCTCTTGCTGGATTTCTTGGGACTTCTTGACCCATTAGGGCGTTCCCCCTGCCACCCTCTTGTGGTTTTTGGGGGAGTCTTGTGACCAACCAGGCCGTTTCCCCCCACCATCCTCTTCCCCTTTTCCTGGGTGCTTCTTGATCCACCAGAGTGCTCCCCTGCACCATTCTTTTGCCTTTTTTGGGAGAGTCTTGTGACTCGCCGGAGAGTTCTCCACCATTGTCTTGCTGGATTTCTTGACATCGCTTGACCTGCCGGAGCGCTCCCCCTCGCAGTTCTCTTGCTGGATTTCTTGGGACGTCTTAAACAACTGAGGGGCTCACACCCACCATCCTCTAACTGCATTTATCGAGATTTCCTGATCTGCCGGAGCGCTCGCCCCTGCTGTCCTCTTGCTGGGTTTCTTGGGACCTCTTGACCCACACGAGCTCTCCTCCCCACCGTCTTCTTGCCGGACTTATTGAGACTTCTTGACCCGCCAGAGTGTTCCCCCTCATCATCCTCCTGCCTTTTTCTGGGGATTCTCTTCAACAACTGAAGAGCTCCCCCGCACTGTCCTCTTCCCTTTTTTCTGGGTGATTCGTGAATCACCGGTGAGCTTCTCCTTACCACCCTCTTGGGCTTTTTTCAGAGCAACCTTGACCCATCAGAGCACCCCCTCACCGTCCTCTTGCCAGATGTACTGAGGGTTCTTCATCTGCCACAGCGCTCCCCCACGCCGTCCTCTTGCTGGATTTCCTGGAACCTTGTGAACCACCGGGGGGCTCCCACCCACCATCCTTTTACCGCATTTATTGAGACGTCCTGATCTGCCAGAGCGCTCCCCCTCGCCGCCCACTTGCTGGATTTCTTGGGACCTCTTGAACCACTGGGGGCCTCCCACCCACCATGCTCTTACCGCATTTATCGAGACTTCCTGATCTGCTGGAGCGCTCCCCCTCGCCGTCCTCTTGCTGGATTTCTTGGGTCCTCTTGACCCATTAGGGCGTTCCCCCTGCCACCCTCTTGTGTTTTCTGGGGGAGTCTTGTGACCAACCAGAGTGCTCCCCCCCACCATCTTCTTCCCCTTTTCCTGGGTGCTTCTTGATCCACCAGAGTGCTCCCCTGCACCATTCTCTTGCCTTTTTTTGGGGGAATCTTGTGACTCACCGGAGCGTTTTCCACCATTGTCTTGCTGGATTTCTTGACACCGCTTGACCTGTTGGAGCGCTCTCCCTCACAGTTCTCTTGCTGGATATCTTGGGACCTCTTGAACCACTGGGGAGCTCCCACCTGCCACCTTCTTACCGCATTTATTGAGACTTCCTGATCTGCTGGATTGCTCTCCCCACCGGCCTTCCTCTTGCACTTTTTGGGGGAGTCTTCTTGACACGTCCGAGTGCTCTCCCTCACCCTCGTCTTGCCTCTAGTCAGGGCGCTCTTCTCCCGCTGGAACGCTCCTCCCCGCCATCCTATTGCCAGACTGAGAATTCTTGACCTGCCGCAGTCCTGCCCCGCCATGCTCCTGCCTTCTGCCTGGGAAGTCACTTGAAGAACTGGAGCGCTCTCCCCCGCTGTCCTCTTGCCTTTCCTCAGTGGGATTTTGGCCTGCTAAAGAGCTCCTCCCTGTCGTCCTCTTGCTGGATTTCTCGGTACCTCTTGACCCACTGGGTCTCTCCTCCTGCCGTCCTTTTGCCTTTCCTTAGTACATTCTTGGTCTGCTAGAGTGCTCCCCCCCACCATCCTCTTGCTGGATTTCTCGGGACCCCTTGTCCCATATAGGACATGCCCCCCCACCACCATCCTGTTGTGTTTTTTAGGAGAGTCTTGTGATCGACCAGAGCGCTCCCCCCTTGACATCCTCTTCCCCTTTTTCTGGGTGACTTTTGAACCACTGGTGAACTCTCCCCCATCATCCTCTTGCCACATATATTGAGACTTGTTGATCCGCCAGAGCGCTTCCCCCACTGTCCTCTTGCCAGATTTACTGATACCTCTTGTCCTGTCAGAGCGCTCCCTCTCGCAGTCCTCTTTGTTCAGTTTGTAGGGTAGGAGGGGGGGATCTCTGATTACAGAAAGGTCCCTTTGTTCTAGGAGACATTCCCTTGCTCCATGCTTCAGGTTGCCCATCTTCCCTCTCATTTTCAATATGCACGTCCATCACCTTCCTCCTCTTCTTTCTTGATCCCTCGACTCCCGGATGAACTCAAATCCTCTTTCTTGATCACTCTTTCTCGTAAGTTCACAACCTTACTTTCCTTTCTTGCTTTCGCCTTTGTGAGCTGCTCCACCCAAACCGAAATGCCCTGAAGACAGAAATAAATACACCCACCCCAAGCCCGTACAGTCACATAGGGGGTGAGTCCGGTCGCTGACGCATCCCCACATCCCACAGCAAGCCCACCTTGCCTTGGCCCCGGCCCCCCGCACAGGCCTTCCCACCAACCCAGCCCCTCCGTAACAGCACAGTTTCCCAGCATGCACCCCACAAAGACTTTCTTTGCCAGTCACCCCTGGCACTTACAGCAACACACCACATCAGCATCAAGAGCCCTGGGAGTGGAGAGCTGGCCAGGCCCTCACCCCGGCAGGATCCTCTTCCCCCTCCTTTAGCTGATGGCAGACAGACAAGACACCTCCCAAGAGGTGTCCAGCCCTCTCTCTCAACCACTCATGAGTACAAAAGCCCAGCCTCTACTCACCCACCCCGCCTCCCAAAACCCCACCAGCAGCCCCTGGTCCCAGCTGAACAGCAGCCAGTGCTGAAGACCTGGCTCGTGTTGTCGGACACAACCTTCCCATGGATGTCTGGGCCCCTGAGCAGTTTCCAGGGGTGGGAGGGTGCAGTCCTGATTACAGGGAGGTCCCTGTCCCAAGGGGGACATTTTCTTCCTCCTCACTCCTGACTCGCAGCTCCATCACCTTCCTCCTCTTCTTTCTTGATCCCTCCTGACTCGCAGGTCTACCACCGCCATCTTCTTTCTTGATCCCTGTTGACTTGCAGATGCACTCCAATCCTCTTTCTTGATCGCTCTTCCTCGTAGGTTCACCACCTTCCTCTTCCTTCTTGCTTTCGCCTTTGCGAGCTGCTCCACCCGAACAGAGATGCACAGAAAACAAAAATATACCCACCCCAGGCCCGTACAGTCACACGAGGGGGCGAGTCCGGTCGCTGACGCATCCCCACACCCCACCACAAGGCCACCTTGCCTTGGCCCCGGCCCCCCGCACAGGCCTTCCCACCAACCCAGCCCCTCCGTAGCAGCACAGTTTCCCAGCATGCACCCCACAAAGACTTTCTTTGCCAGTCACCCCTGGCACTTACAGCAACACACCACACCAGCATCAAGAGCCCTGGGAGTGGAGAGCTGGCCAGGCCCTCACCCCGGCAGGATCCTCTTCCCCCTCCTTTACCTGCTGGCAGACAGACACCTCCCAAGGGATGACCACCCTGCTCCCTTAACTGCTCCCAAGTCCAAGAGCCCAGCCCCTGCTCACCACCCCCACCTCCCAAAACACAGCCAACAGCCCCTGCTCCCATTTTACCACTTTACCCCCGAGCACGGTTTCTAGGGGTGGGAGGGGGACACACTAATCACAGATCGTTCCCTGTGCTTAAGGATACATTCTCCTTCTCGCTGGCTCAGGCTGCCCATCTTCCTCCTCACTCTTGACTCGTAGCTCCATCACCTGTCTCCTCTTTTGTCCCCTCCTGACTCACAGGTCCACCACTGTCATCTTCTTTCTTGACTCTGCTTGACTCACAGGTGCGCTCCAATCCTCTTTCGTGATCGCTCTTCTGTGTCAGTACACGGAAGACCGGGCACATGAGAAACTGCAAGAGTCACCAGCATGAGAACAAGCATTAGTGGAAAAATACAAGAACAAAGGACTGTATGCTATGTGATACATCAAGGACAGAGGAGTTGATACAGGATTGATGCATCAAGGACAGAGGGACAGCTTGTGATAGACAAAAAAGGTGTTTATGGCAGTGACTTTGGTGGGAACACAAAACACATCACTTACGTAATGACTAACTTAGCTAATCAACAAATGCTTGAGCAAGCATCATAGCGAGTATAAACGCAAGCCTGAATTTGTAATAAACATCTCTCATTGCACCTTAAAAGAGAGTCCGTACCGCATTCGCTACAAATGGCGCCCTGGAACAGGGACTTTCAGCGTGCCTATAAAGGCAGTAGCCGCTCTGGTAGCGAAGCCCAATCGAACCAGGAAACAGGACCGGGAACCAGGACAGTGCGCGCCCACCACCAACGAAAGGTGAGCGATTGGGAACCATGGGAGGGAAGTTATCCCTTAAGCAAAGACAAACCCTGGATGTCCTTCAACATGCGCTACAAACGCAAAATCAGGAGGTATCAGGGGTCTGATTGGTGAGTTTATTACAATGGATTGCTAATCATGTGCTAGACTTTCCTACAACTGGTACATTTCAGTTGGAGACATGGCACAAAGATGAATGAGAATTATATGAACAGGTAACGACTGGAGATAAAGCTGCTTGCAAAATATTCATCTACTTGGGGAAAAATTATGACTACTAAGATACAGGATACAGGACTGATACATCAGGGACAGAGGGACAGCTTACTATAGAAAAAAATGCGTATATGGCAGTTACATCGCTCATGTAATGTCTAACTTAGCTAAAGAGCAAATGCTTGAGCAAGCATCATAGCGAGTATAAATGCAAACCTGAGTTTGTAATAAATGTCTCTCATGGCACCTTACCGTGAGTCCACGCCAGATTCGCTACACTCTTCCTCATAGGTTCACCACCTTCCTCTCCTTCCTTGCTTTTCCTTTGCACGCTGCTCCACCTGAAGAGAAACACACAGAGGACTGAGCTACACCAGCCCAAGGGCACTACAATCAGACAGGGGCTGAGTCCGGGGGCTGACACCTCCCCACACCCCACAACGAGCCCACCTTGCCTTGGCCCCGGCCCCTCGCACATGCCTTAGAGATATCATAGCTCAGTACAAATCCCCACAGTCCTCACCTGCTGTTTGGTGCTTGCGGAGGGTCACACTCCCTGTGCCCCAGGGCACTGGCCCTACACGGCCAAGCTCGGCAGCGGGACTGTCTGGAACTGCCGCTGGCTGGTTCTCCAGCTTTAGGGTCACCCGCAGAAGCCCGCTCTCCTCAGCTCTGCACAGCCATCCAGTTGCGCCGCCCAGGCAAAGTCAGCTTCACCCTCTGCTCTACACCTCACCTGCAAACAACCAACTCTTCAACTGACAACTGTCCAAAACCCACCGACAAACTCTCCACACCTCAGCCTTTCGTTTGCAACTGCTGCCTCTAGTGCATCTCACAGACAAGCCTTCAAAATCCCCTCATCCTGCAATAACACTCCAGCACTGATCACCTGCGGGAACAACTACCACAATACCATGCAAACACCAACCAGTTCTGGCACGGAAATATCACTTTCTCCTCAAGATTCCACCCTACACCAACTGCTGACAAACACACGCTGTCCTCACCAAAGCCAAACGCTGCAACAACCAGCGACAACTCAAGTTTGCGTGGGCGGTGCAAAATTGCAGGGGTGAGCTAACGCAGAGCTGGGCTTGAAAGCTGCAGAGTGTGCACCCTGTGGTATAACGTGGCGAGCTACTGCCATTCTGCCTTCTCCCTGGGAGAAGCGCGTGAGCAGAGGCTGCTTCAAGGCACGATGGGAACGGTTTGGTTCTCCGGGTCTCTCAGGGCGAGAGCGATAAATGTGATCTGTGTCGTGGCGCAGGAACTTCCCGTACACTTGCTCCTCCATTCGGTCTCGGGTGCTGCAAGAGAGGGAGCGAGAGATTCAGGGCAAGATTGACAACCTCGGCGTCCCCGTCCCAGCCACGGGTCACCCAAACCTGCAGACATCCCGGGAGGCCCCCTAAGATTTACACTCCCCTATGCCCCACCCTTGAAGCCTGGACATCGCCAGAACCATAGAGCAAGTATTTCTTGAGGAGGCACCCAAAGGGTCCGTGTTCTCTTTCAGGCAGATGCTAGCGCAAGATTGCAAATCATCTCACAGCTACCAGGAAGGTAAAAAATAACGTCTTGAAATGGGAAAGGAACAGGTATTGTTTCTCTTCATCACCTCCCTCATTGCCACGTTATCAAGGTCTCCCGCAATGTTCCACAGGAAACTTGAAGCTTGGAATTCCTGGTATTCTGAACCTGGGCAAGAAAGGAAGAAAAGCATGAGACTGATCATAAAGAGGGTGGCTGCTCGTAACATGGAAAGAGCAGTAACAAGGTAAAAAGATATCACTTTTCCTTAGAGAGCTCTCAAAGCTGCCTGTTAAGGACAAGAAAAACAAACTTGTGACGGACCATTACTTAAAATGCAAGGCCCAGGAAGCGATCTAATGTACATTGAAACGCGGGCCACGAGACAGTGGAAGTGCCACGAGCTGAGACTGAAGGGACAGAGGATGAATTTCCAAAGAAGTTTAGGTTTCGATGTCAAAACGGAAAATTCTACGTCATTAAAATATAATGCAAAAGTTAGTGTAAAATCAAGTAAGGCAACGACTCCAAATGAACTCCCAGGCGCTTCAGTCACTCAGGAGATCAAAAACGCGGATCATTTCTCACCTGCCCACCTCCCAAACCCCAGCCTATGTCCCCTGCTTCCAGCTTACCTGAGCCCAGATTAAAGGAGGATTTCAGAGGCCATGCCAAGTTCTGCTGCTCCTCGTTCGGGTTGCCAGTCTTCCTCCTCGCTCTGGAATTGCAGGTCAACCGCCTTCCTGTTCTTCTTTGATTGACGCTGAGCTGCCGCGTTACCCGCTGCCGTCTGAGCGGATCTCGGGGAGCCTCTGGAACCGCCAGAGCGCTCCCCCCACCAACATTCTCTTGCCTTGTTTTCGGGGTTCCTCTTCACCAGCTGAGGCGCCCTCCCACCCCCCGCCGCCCTCTTACCTTTTTCTAGAGGTCTCTTGAGCCACCAGCAAGCTCCCCCGCACCTTCCCTCAGTGATCTTGGCCCGCCAGAGGCCTGCCCCTCGTCAGCCTCCTCCCCTTTTCCTGGGTGCTGCTTGAACCACTGGTGGGCTCCCCTCCACCATCCTCTCGTCCTTTGTAGGGGAGTCTCGTGACTCACCAGAGCGCTCTCCGCCGTTGCCTTGCTGGGGTTATTGACACCGCTTGACTTGCCAGAGCGCTCCCCCTCGCAGTTCTCTTGTTGGATTTCTTGGGACCTTTTGAACCATTGGAACAACGGGAATGCTCCCCCCCACTGTGACCTTGCCTTTCTTCAGTGCGATCTTGACGTGCTGGAGCACTTCCCCGCGCCGTCCTCTTGCCTTTTACTGGGGAGTCTCTTGAATATCCACAGCACTCCCCCCTGCCATCCTTTACCAGATTTTTTGACACTTCTTGACATCTCGGAGTGCTCTCACTCGCCCTTGTCTTGCCTATTTTCAGGGCGCTCCTGTCCCGCTGGATGCTCCTCCCTGCTGTCCTATTGCCAGATTGAGAATTCTCGACCTGTCCCAGCGCTACCCCACCGTCCTTCTGCCTTCTACCTGGGAAGTCACTTGAAGAACTGGAGCACTCCCCCCTGCTGTCCTCTTGCCTTTCTTCACTGAGATTTTGGCCTGCCAGAGCACTCCTCCCTGTTGTCCTCTTACTGGATTTCTTGGGACCTCTTGACCCACTGGGTTTCTCCTCCCGCTGTCCTTTTGCCTTTCTTTAGTACAATCTCAGCCTGCTGGAGCGCTCCCCCTCGCCGTCCTCCTGCTGGATTTCTTGGAACCTCTTGACCCCTTAGGGCGTTCCCCCTGCCACCCTCTTGTGGTTTTTGGGGGAGTCTTGTGATCAACCAGGCCGTTTCCCCCCACCATCCTCTTCCCCTTTTCCTGGGTGCTTCTTGATCCACCAGAGTGCTCTCAAAGCTGCCTGTTACCATCCTCTAACCATTCTCTTGCCTTTTTTGGTGGAGTCTTGTGACTCACCGGAGCGTTCTCCACCATTGTCTTGCTGGATTTGTTGACATCGCTTGACCTGCCGGAGCGCTCCCCCTCACAGTTCTCTTCCTGGATATCTTGGGACATTTTGAACCACTGGGGGGCTCCCACCCGCCATCCTCTTACCGCATTTATTGAGACGTCCTGATCTGCCAGAGCGTTCCCCCTCGCCGTCCTTTTGCTGGATTTCTTGGGATGCCTTAAACAACTGTGGGGCTCCCACCCACCATCCTCTAACCGCATTTATCGAGATTTCCTGATCTGCTGGAGCGCTCCCCCTTGCCGTCCTCTTGCTGGATTTCTTGGGATCTCTTGGACCACTGGGGGGGCTCCCACCCGCCATCCTCTTACCGCATTTATTGAGACTTCCTGATCTGCTGGATTGCTCTCCCCCTGGCCTTCCTCTTGCACTTTTTTGGGGGAGTCTTCTTCACACATCCGAGCGCTCTCCCTCACCCTTGTCTTGCCTCTAGTCAGGGCGCTCTTCTCCCGCTGGAACGCTCCTCCCCGCCATCCTATTGCCAGACTGAGAATTCTTGACCTGCCGCAGTCCTGCCCCGCCATGCTCCTGCCTTCTGCCTGGGAAGTCACTTGAAGAACTGGAGCGCTCTCCCCCGCTGTCCTCTTGCCTTTCCTCAGTGGGATTTTGGCCTGCTAAAGAGCTCCTCCCTGTCGTCCTCTTGCTGGATTTCTTGGGACTTCTTGACCCATTAGGGCGTTCCCCCTGCCACCCTCTTGTGGTTTTTGGGGGAGTCTTGTGACCAACCAGGCCGTTTCCCCCCACCATCCTCTTCCCCTTTTCCTGGGTGCTTCTTGATCCACCAGAGTGCTCCCCTGCACCATTCTTTTGCCTTTTTTGGGAGAGTCTTGTGACTCGCCGGAGAGTTCTCCACCATTGTCTTGCTGGATTTCTTGACATCGCTTGACCTGCCGGAGCGCTCCCCCTCGCAGTTCTCTTGCTGGATTTCTTGGGACGTCTTAAACAACTGAGGGGCTCACACCCACCATCCTCTAACTGCATTTATCGAGATTTCCTGATCTGCCGGAGCGCTCGCCCCTGCTGTCCTCTTGCTGGGTTTCTTGGGACCTCTTGACCCACACGAGCTCTCCTCCCCACCGTCTTCTTGCCGGACTTATTGAGACTTCTTGACCCGCCAGAGTGTTCCCCCTCATCATCCTCCTGCCTTTTTCTGGGGATTCTCTTCAACAACTGAAGAGCTCCCCCGCACTGTCCTCTTCCCTTTTTTCTGGGTGATTCGTGAATCACCGGTGAGCTTCTCCTTACCACCCTCTTGGGCTTTTTTCAGAGCAACCTTGACCCATCAGAGCACCCCCTCACCGTCCTCTTGCCAGATGTACTGAGGGTTCTTCATCTGCCACAGCGCTCCCCCACGCCGTCCTCTTGCTGGATTTCCTGGAACCTTGTGAACCACCGGGGGGCTCCCACCCACCATCCTTTTACCGCATTTATTGAGACGTCCTGATCTGCCAGAGCGCTCCCCCTCGCCGCCCACTTGCTGGATTTCTTGGGACCTCTTGAACCACTGGGGGCCTCCCACCCACCATGCTCTTACCGCATTTATCGAGACTTCCTGATCTGCTGGAGCGCTCCCCCTCGCCGTCCTCTTGCTGGATTTCTTGGGTCCTCTTGACCCATTAGGGCGTTCCCCCTGCCACCCTCTTGTGTTTTCTGGGGGAGTCTTGTGACCAACCAGAGTGCTCCCCCCCACCATCTTCTTCCCCTTTTCCTGGGTGCTTCTTGATCCACCAGAGTGCTCCCCTGCACCATTCTCTTGCCTTTTTTTGGGGGAATCTTGTGACTCACCGGAGCGTTTTCCACCATTGTCTTGCTGGATTTCTTGACACCGCTTGACCTGTTGGAGCGCTCTCCCTCACAGTTCTCTTGCTGGATATCTTGGGACCTCTTGAACCACTGGGGAGCTCCCACCTGCCACCTTCTTACCGCATTTATTGAGACTTCCTGATCTGCTGGATTGCTCTCCCCACCGGCCTTCCTCTTGCACTTTTTGGGGGAGTCTTCTTGACACGTCCGAGTGCTCTCCCTCACCCTCGTCTTGCCTCTAGTCAGGGCGCTCATCTCCCGCTGGAACGCTCCTCCCCGCCATCCTATTGCCAGACTGAGAATTCTTGACCTGCCGCAGTCCTGCCCCGCCATGCTCCTGCCTTCTGCCTGGGAAGTCACTTGAAGAACTGGAGCGCTCTCCCCCGCTGTCCTCTTGCCTTTCCTCAGTGGGATTTTGGCCTGCTAAAGAGCTCCTCCCTGTCGTCCTCTTGCTGGATTTCTCGGTACCTCTTGACCCACTGGGTCTCTCCTCCTGCCGTCCTTTTGCCTTTCCTTAGTACATTCTTGGTCTGCTAGAGTGCTCCCCCCCACCATCCTCTTGCTGGATTTCTCGGGACCCCTTGTCCCATATAGGACATGCCCCCCCACCACCATCCTGTTGTGTTTTTTAGGAGAGTCTTGTGATCGACCAGAGCGCTCCCCCCTTGACATCCTCTTCCCCTTTTTCTGGGTGACTTTTGAACCACTGGTGAACTCTCCCCCATCATCCTCTTGCCACATATATTGAGACTTGTTGATCCGCCAGAGCGCTTCCCCCACTGTCCTCTTGCCAGATTTACTGATACCTCTTGTCCTGTCAGAGCGCTCCCTCTCGCAGTCCTCTTTGTTCAGTTTGTAGGGTAGGAGGGGGGGATCTCTGATTACAGAAAGGTCCCTTTGTTCTAGGAGACATTCCCTTGCTCCATGCTTCAGGTTGCCCATCTTCCCTCTCATTTTCAATATGCACGTCCATCACCTTCCTCCTCTTCTTTCTTGATCCCTCGACTCCCGGATGAACTCAAATCCTCTTTCTTGATCACTCTTTCTCGTAAGTTCACAACCTTACTTTCCTTTCTTGCTTTCGCCTTTGTGAGCTGCTCCACCCAAACCGAAATGCCCTGAAGACAGAAATAAATACACCCACCCCAAGCCCGTACAGTCACATAGGGGGTGAGTCCGCTCGCTGACGCATCCCCACATCCCACAGCAAGCCCACCTTGCCTTGGCCCCGGCCCCCCGCACAGGCCTTCCCACCAACCCAGCCCCTCCGTAACAGCACAGTTTCCCAGCATGCACCCCACAAAGACTTTCTTTGCCAGTCACCCCTGGCACTTACAGCAACACACCACATCAGCATCAAGAGCCCTGGGAGTGGAGAGCTGGCCAGGCCCTCACCCCAGCAGGATCCTCTTCCCCCTCCTTTAGCTGATGGCAGACAGACAAGACACCTCCCAAGAGGTGTCCAGCCCTCTCTCTCAACCACTCATGAGTACAAAAGCCCAGCCTCTACTCACCCACCCCGCCTCCCAAAACCCCACCAGCAGCCCCTGGTCCCAGCTGAACAGCAGCCAGTGCTGAAGACCTGGCTCGTGTTGTCGGACACAACCTTCCCATGGATGTCTGGGCCCCTGAGCAGTTTCCAGGGGTGGGAGGGTGCAGTCCTGATTACAGGGAGGTCCCTGTCCCAAGGGGGACATTTTCTTCCTCCTCACTCCTGACTCGCAGCTCCATCACCTTCCTCCTCTTCTTTCTTGATCCCTCCTGACTCGCAGGTCTACCACCGCCATCTTCTTTCTTGATCCCTGTTGACTTGCAGATGCACTCCAATCCTCTTTCTTGATCGCTCTTCCTCGTAGGTTCACCACCTTCCTCTTCCTTCTTGCTTTCGCCTTTGCGAGCTGCTCCACCCGAACAGAGATGCACAGAAAACAAAAATATACCCACCCCAGGCCCGTACAGTCACACGAGGGGGCGAGTCCGGTCGCTGACGCATCCCCACACCCCACCACAAGGCCACCTTGCCTTGGCCCCGGCCCCCCGCACAGGCCTTCCCACCAACCCAGCCCCTCCGTAGCAGCACAGTTTCCCAGCATGCACCCCACAAAGACTTTCTTTGCCAGTCACCCCTGGCACTTACAGCAACACACCACACCAGCATCAAGAGCCCTGGGAGTGGAGAGCTGGCCAGGCCCTCACCCCGGCAGGATCCTCTTCCCCCTCCTTTACCTGCTGGCAGACAGACACCTCCCAAGGGATGACCACCCTGCTCCCTTAACTGCTCCCAAGTCCAAGAGCCCAGCCCCTGCTCACCACCCCCACCTCCCAAAACACAGCCAACAGCCCCTGCTCCCATTTTACCACTTTACCCCCGAGCACGGTTTCTAGGGGTGGGAGGGGGACGCACTTATCACAGATCGTTCCCTGTGCTTAAGGATACATTCTCCTTCTCGCTGGCTCAGGCTGCCCATCTTCCTCCTCACTCTTGACTCGTAGCTCCATCACCTGTCTCCTCTTTTGTCCCCTCCTGACTCACAGGTCCACCACTGTCATCTTCTTTCTTGACTCTGCTTGACTCACAGGTGCGCTCCAATCCTCTTTCGTGATCGCTCTTCTGTGTCAGTACACGGAAGACCGGGCACATGAGAAACTGCAAGAGTCACCAGCATGAGAACAAGCATTAGTGGAAAAATACAAGAACAAAGGACTGTATGCTATGTGATACATCAAGGACAGAGGAGTTGATACAGGATTGATGCATCAAGGACAGAGGGACAGCTTGTGATAGACAAAAAAGGTGTTTATGGCAGTGACTTTGGTGGGAACACAAAACACATCACTTACGTAATGACTAACTTAGCTAATCAACAAATGCTTGAGCAAGTATCATAGCGAGTATAAACGCAAGCCTGAATTTGTAATAAACATCTCTCATTGCACCTTAAAAGAGAGTCCGTACCGCATTCGCTACAAATGGCGCCCTGGAACAGGGACTTTCAGCGTGCCTATAAAGGCAGTAGCCGCTCTGGTAGCGAAGCCCAATCGAACCAGGAAACAGGACCGGGAACCAGGACAGTGCGCGCCCACCACCAACGAAAGGTGAGCGATTGGGAACCATGGGAGGGAAGTTATCCCTTAAGCAAAGACAAACCCTGGATGTCCTTCAACATGCGCTACAAACGCAAAATCAGGAGGTATCAGGGGTCTGATTGGTGAGTTTATTACAATGGATTGCTAATCATGTGCTAGACTTTCCTACAACTGGTACATTTCAGTTGGAGACATGGCACAAAGATGAATGAGAATTATATGAACAGGTAACGACTGGAGATAAAGCTGCTTGCAAAATATTCATCTACTTGGGGAAAAATTATGACTACTAAGATACAGGATACAGGACTGATACATCAGGGACAGAGGGACAGCTTACTATAGAAAAAAATGCGTATATGGCAGTTACATCGCTCATGTAATGTCTAACTTAGCTAAAGAGCAAATGCTTGAGCAAGCATCATAGCGAGTATAAATGCAAACCTGAGTTTGTAATAAATGTCTCTCATGGCACCTTACCGTGAGTCCACGCCAGATTCGCTACACTCTTCCTCATAGGTTCACCACCTTCCTCTCCTTCCTTGCTTTTCCTTTGCACGCTGCTCCACCTGAAGAGAAACACACAGAGGACTGAGCTACACCAGCCCAAGGGCACTACAATCAGACAGGGGCTGAGTCCGGGGGCTGACACCTCCCCACACCCCACAACGAGCCCACCTTGCCTTGGCCCCGGCCCCTCGCACATGCCTTAGAGATATCATAGCTCAGTACAAATCCCCACAGTCCTCACCTGCTGTTTGGTGCTTGCGGAGGGTCACACTCCCTGTGCCCCAGGGCACTGGCCCTACACGGCCAAGCTCGGCAGCGGGACTGTCTGGAACTGCCGCTGGCTGGTTCTCCAGCTTTAGGGTCACCCGCAGAAGCCCGCTCTCCTCAGCTCTGCACAGCCATCCAGTTGCGCCGCCCAGGCAAAGTCAGCTTCACCCTCTGCTCTACACCTCACCTGCAAACAACCAACTCTTCAACTGACAACTGTCCAAAACCCACCGACAAACTCTCCACACCTCAGCCTTTCGTTTGCAACTGCTGCCTCTAGTGCATCTCACAGACAAGCCTTCAAAATCCCCTCATCCTGCAATAACACTCCAGCACTGATCACCTGCGGGAACAACTACCACAATACCATGCAAACACCAACCAGTTCTGGCACGGAAATATCACTTTCTCCTCAAGATTCCACCCTACACCAACTGCTGACAAACACACGCTGTCCTCACCAAAGCCAAACGCTGCAACAACCAGCGACAACTCAAGTTTGCGTGGGCGGTGCAAAATTGCAGGGGTGAGCTAACGCAGAGCTGGGCTTGAAAGCTGCAGAGTGTGCACCCTGTGGTATAACGTGGCGAGCTACTGCCATTCTGCCTTCTCCCTGGGAGAAGCGCGTGAGCAGAGGCTGCTTCAAGGCACGATGGGAACGGTTTGGTTCTCCGGGTCTCTCAGGGCGAGAGCGATAAATGTGATCTGTGTCGTGGCGCAGGAACTTCCCGTACACTTGCTCCTCCATTCGGTCTCGGGTGCTGCAAGAGAGGGAGCGAGAGATTCAGGGCAAGATTGACAACCTCGGCGTCCCCGTCCCAGCCACGGGTCACCCAAACCTGCAGACATCCCGGGAGGCCCCCTAAGATTTACACTCCCCTATGCCCCACCCTTGAAGCCTGGACATCGCCAGAACCATAGAGCAAGTATTTCTTGAGGAGGCACCCAAAGGGTCCGTGTTCTCTTTCAGGCAGATGCTAGCGCAAGATTGCAAATCATCTCACAGCTACCAGGAAGGTAAAAAATAACGTCTTGAAATGGGAAAGGAACAGGTATTGTTTCTCTTCATCACCTCCCTCATTGCCACGTTATCAAGGTCTCCCGCAATGTTCCACAGGAAACTTGAAGCTTGGAATTCCTGGTATTCTGAACCTGGGCAAGAAAGGAAGAAAAGCATGAGACTGATCATAAAGAGGGTGGCTGCTCGTAACATGGAAAGAGCAGTAACAAGGTAAAAAGATATCACTTTTCCTTAGAGAGCTCTCAAAGCTGCCTGTTAAGGACAAGAAAAACAAACTTGTGACGGACCATTACTTAAAATCCAAGGCCCAGGAAGCGATCTAATGTACATTGAAACGCGGGCCACGAGACAGTGGAAGTGCCACGAGCTGAGACTGAAGGGACAGAGGATGAATTTCCAAAGAAGTTTAGGTTTCGATGTCAAAACGGAAAATTCTACGTCATTAAAATATAATGCAAAAGTCAGTGTAAAATCAAGTAAGGCAACGACTCCAAATGAACTCCCAGGCGCTTCAGTCACTCAGCAGATCAAAAATGCGGATCATTTCTCACCTGCCCACCTCCCAAACCCCAGCCTATGTCCCCTGCTTCCAGCTTACCTGAGCCCAGATTAAAGGAGGATTTCAGAGGCCATGCCAAGTTCTGCTGCTCCTCGTTCGGGTTGCCAGTCTTCCTCCTCGCTCTGGAATTGCAGGTCAACCGCCTTCCTGTTCTTCTTTGATTGACGCTGAGCTGCCGCGTTACCCGCTGCCGTCTGAGCGGATCTCGGGGAGCCTCTGGAACCGCCAGAGCGCTCCCCCCACCAACATTCTCTTGCCTTGTTTTCGGGGTTCCTCTTCACCAGCTGAGGCGCCCTCCCACCCCCCGCCGCCCTCTTACCTTTTTCTAGAGGTCTCTTGAGCCACCAGCAAGCTCCCCCGCACCTTCCCTCAGCGATCTTGGCCCGACAGAGGCCTGCCCCTCGTCAGCCTCCTCCCCTTTTCCTGGGTGCTGCTTGAACCACTGGTGGGCTCCCCTCCACCATCCTCTCGTCCTTTGTAGGGGAGTCTCGTGACTCACCAGAGCGCTCTCCGCCGTTGCCTTGCTGGGGTTATTGACACCGCTTGACTTGCCAGAGCGCTCCCCCTCGCAGTTCTCTTGTTGGATTTCTTGGGACCTTTTGAACCAGTGGAACAACGGGAATGCTCCCCCCCACTGTGACCTTGCCTTTCTTCAGTGCGATCTTGACGTGCTGGAGCACTTCCCCGCGCCGTCCTCTTGCCTTTTACTGGGGAGTCTCTTGAATATCCACAGCACTCCCCCCTGCCATCCTTTACCAGATTTTTTGACACTTCTTGACATCTCGGAGTGCTCTCACTCACCCTTGTCTTGCCTATTTTCAGGGCGCTCCTGTCCCGCTGGATGCTCCTCCCTGCTGTCCTATTGCCAGATTGAGAATTCTCGACCTGTCCCAGCGCTACCCCACCGTCCTTCTGCCTTCTACCTGGGAAGTCACTTGAAGAACTGGAGCACTCCCCCCTGCTGTCCTCTTGCCTTTCTTCACTGAGATTTTGGCCTGCCAGAGCACTCCTCCCTGTTGTCCTCTCACTGGATTTCTTGGGACCTCTTGACCCACTGGGTTTCTCCTCCCGCTGTCCTTTTGCCTTTCTTTAGTACAATCTCAGCCTGCTGGAGCGCTCCCCCTCGCCGTCCTCCTGCTGGATTTCTTGGAACCTCTTGACCCCTTAGGGCGTTCCCCCTGCCACCCTCTTGTGGTTTTTGGGGGAGTCTTGTGATCAACCAGGCCGTTTCCCCCCACCATCCTCTTCCCCTTTTTTTCCTGCGTGCTTCTTGATCCACCAGAGTGCTCTCAAAGCTGCCTGTTACCATCCTCTAACCATTCTCTTGCCTTTTTTGGTGGAGTCTTGTGACTCACCGGAGCGTTCTCCACCATTGTCTTGCTGGATTTGTTGACATCGCTTGACCTGCCGGAGCGCTCCCCCTCACAGTTCTCTTCCTGGATATCTTGGGACATTTTGAACCACTGGGGGGCTCCCACCCGCCATCCTCTTACCGCATTTATTGAGACGTCCTGATCTGCCAGAGCGTTCCCCCTCGCCGTCCTTTTGCTGGATTTCTTGGGATGCCTTAAACAACTGTGGGGCTCCCACCCACCATCCTCTAACCGCATTTATCGAGATTTCCTGATCTGCTGGAGCGCTCCCCCTTGCCGTCCTCTTGCTGGATTTCTTGGGATCTCTTGGACCACTGGGGGGGCTCCCACCCGCCATCCTCTTACCGCATTTATTGAGACTTCCTGATCTGCTGGATTGCTCTCCCCCTGGCCTTCCTCTTGCACTTTTTTGGGGGAGTCTTCTTCACACATCCGAGCGCTCTCCCTCACCCTTGTCTTGCCTCTAGTCAGGGCGCTCTTCTCCCGCTGGAACGCTCCTCCCCGCCATCCTATTGCCAGACTGAGAATTCTTGACCTGCCGCAGTCCTGCCCCGCCATGCTCCTGCCTTCTGCCTGGGAAGTCACTTGAAGAACTGGAGCGCTCTCCCCCGCTGTCCTCTTGCCTTTCCTCAGTGGGATTTTGGCCTGCTAAAGAGCTCCTCCCTGTCGTCCTCTTGCTGGATTTCTTGGGACTTCTTGACCCATTAGGGCGTTCCCCCTGCCACCCTCTTGTGGTTTTTGGGGGAGTCTTGTGACCAACCAGGCCGTTTCCCCCCACCATCCTCTTCCCCTTTTCCTGGGTGCTTCTTGATCCACCAGAGTGCTCCCCTGCACCATTCTTTTGCCTTTTTTGGGAGAGTCTTGTGACTCGCCGGAGAGTTCTCCACCATTGTCTTGCTGGATTTCTTGACATCGCTTGACCTGCCGGAGCGCTCCCCCTCGCAGTTCTCTTGCTGGATTTCTTGGGACGTCTTAAACAACTGAGGGGCTCACACCCACCATCCTCTAACTGCATTTATCGAGATTTCCTGATCTGCCGGAGCGCTCGCCCCTGCTGTCCTCTTGCTGGGTTTCTTGGGACCTCTTGACCCACACGAGCTCTCCTCCCCACCGTCTTCTTGCCGGACTTATTGAGACTTCTTGACCCGCCAGAGTGTTCCCCCTCATCATCCTCCTGCCTTTTTCTGGGGATTCTCTTCAACAACTGAAGAGCTCCCCCGCACTGTCCTCTTCCCTTTTTTCTGGGTGATTCGTGAATCACCGGTGAGCTTCTCCTTACCACCCTCTTGGGCTTTTTTCAGAGCAACCTTGACCCATCAGAGCACCCCCTCACCGTCCTCTTGCCAGATGTACTGAGGGTTCTTCATCTGCCACAGCGCTCCCCCACGCCGTCCTCTTGCTGGATTTCCTGGAACCTTGTGAACCACCGGGGGGCTCCCACCCACCATCCTTTTACCGCATTTATTGAGACGTCCTGATCTGCCAGAGCGCTCCCCCTCGCCGCCCACTTGCTGGATTTCTTGGGACCTCTTGAACCACTGGGGGCCTCCCACCCACCATGCTCTTACCGCATTTATCGAGACTTCCTGATCTGCTGGAGCGCTCCCCCTCGCCGTCCTCTTGCTGGATTTCTTGGGTCCTCTTGACCCATTAGGGCGTTCCCCCTGCCACCCTCTTGTGTTTTCTGGGGGAGTCTTGTGACCAACAAGAGTGCTCCCCCCCACCATCTTCTTCCCCTTTTCCTGGGTGCTTCTTGATCCACCAGAGTGCTCCCCTGCACCATTCTCTTGCCTTTTTTTGGGGGAATCTTGTGACTCACCGGAGCGTTTTCCACCATTGTCTTGCTGGATTTCTTGACACCGCTTGACCTGTTGGAGCGCTCTCCCTCACAGTTCTCTTGCTGGATATCTTGGGACCTCTTGAACCACTGGGGAGCTCCCACCTGCCACCTTCTTACCGCATTTATTGAGACTTCCTGATCTGCTGGATTGCTCTCCCCACCAGCCTTCCTCTTGCACTTTTTGGGGGAGTCTTCTTGACACGTCCGAGTGCTCTCCCTCACCCTCGTCTTGCCTCTAGTCAGGGCGCTCTTCTCCCGCTGGAACGCTCCTCCCCACCATCCTATTGCCAGACTGAGAATTCTTGACCTGCCGCAGTCCTGCCCCGCCATGCTCCTGCCTTCTGCCTGGGAAGTCACTTGAAGAACTGGAGCGCTCTCCCCCGCTGTCCTCTTGCCTTTCCTCAGTGGGATTTTGGCCTGCTAAAGAGCTCCTCCCTGTCGTCCTCTTGCTGGATTTCTCGGTACCTCTTGACCCACTGGGTCTCTCCTCCTGCCGTCCTTTTGCCTTTCCTTAGTACATTCTTGGTCTGCTGGAGTGCTCCCCCCCACCATCCTCTTGCTGGATTTCTCAGGACCCCTTGTCCCATATAGGACATTCCCCCCCACCACCATCCTGTTGTGTTTTTTAGGAGAGTCTTGTGATCGACCAGAGCGCTCCCCCCTTGACATCCTCTTCCCCTTTTTCTGGGTGACTTTTGAACCACTGGTGAACTCTCCCCCATCATCCTCTTGCCACATATATTGAGACTTGTTGATCCGCCAGAGCGCTTCCCCCACTGTCCTCTTGCCAGATTTACTGATACCTCTTGTCCTGTCAGAGCGCTCCCTCTCGCAGTCCTCTTTGTTCAGTTTGTAGGGTAGGAGGGGGGATCTCTGATTACAGAAAGGTCCCTTTGTTCTAGGAGACATTCCCTTGCTCCATGCTTCAGGTTGCCCATCTTCCCTCTCATTTTCAATGTGCACGTCCATCACCTTCCTCCTCTTCTTTCTTGATCCCTCGACTCCCGGATGAACTCAAATCCTCTTTCTTGATCACTCTTTCTCGTAAGTTCACAACCTTACTTTCCTTTCTCGCTTTCGCCTTTGTGAGCTGCTCCACCCAAACCGAAATGCCCTGAAGACAGAAATACACCCACCCCAAGCCCGTACAGTCACATAGGGGGTGAGTCCGGTCGCTGACGCATCCCCACATCCCACAGCAAGCCCACCTTGCCTTGGCCCCGGCCCCCCGCACAGGCCTTCCCACCAACCCAGCCCCTCCGTAGCAGCACAGTTTCCCAGCATGCACCCCACAAAGACTTTCTTTGCCAGTCACCCCTGGCACTTACAGCAACACACCACACCAGCATCAAGAGCCCTGGGAGTGGAGAGCTGGCCAGGCCCTCACCCCGGCAGGATCCTCTTCCCCCTCCTTTACCTGCTGGCAGACAGACACCTCCCAAGGGATGACCACCCTGCTCCCTTAACTGCTCCCAAGTCCAAGAGCCCAGCCCCTGCTCACCACCCCCACCTCCCAAAACACAGCCAACAGCCCCTGCTCCCATTTTACCACTTTACCCCCGAGCACGGTTTCTAGGGGTGGGAGGGGGACGCACTTATCACAGATCGTTCCCTGTGCTTAAGGATACATTCTCCTTCTCGCTGGCTCAGGCTGCCCATCTTCCTCCTCACTCTTGACTCGTAGCTCCATCACCTTTCTCCTCTTTTGTCCCCTCCTGACTCACAGGTCCACCACTGTCATCTTCTTTCTTGACTCTGCTTGACTCACAGGTGCGCTCCAATCCTCTTTCGTGATCGCTCTTCTGTGTCAGTACACGGAAGACCGGGCACATGAGAAACTGCAAGAGTCAACAGCATGAGAACAAGCATTAGTGGAAAAATACAAGAACAAAGGACTGTATGCTATGTGATACATCAAGGACAGAGGAGTTGATACAGGATTGATGCATCAAGGACAGAGGGACAGCTTGTGATAGACAAAAAAGGTGTTTATGGCAGTGACTTTGGTGGGAACACAAAACACATCACTTATGTAATGACTAACTTAGCTAATCAACAAATGCTTGAGCAAGCATCATAGCGAGTATAAACGCAAGCCTGAATTTGTAATAAACATCTCTCATTGCACCTTAAAAGAGAGTCCGTACCGCATTCGCTACAAATGGTGCCCTGGAACAGGGACTTTCAGCGTGCCTATAAAGGCAGTAGCCGCTCTGGTAGCGAAGCCCAATCGAACCAGGAAACAGGACCGGGAACCAGGACAGTGCGCGCCCACCACCAACGAAAGGTGAGCGATTGGGAACCGTGGGAGGGAAGTTATCCCTTAAGCAAAGACAAACCCTGGATGTCCTTCAACATGCGCTACAAATGCAAAATCAGGATGTATCAGGGGTCTGATTGGTGAGTTTATTACAATGGATTGCTAATCATGTGCTAGACTTTCCTACAACTGGTACATTTCAGTTGGAGACATGGCACAAAGATGAATGAGAATTATATGAACAGGTAACGACTGGAGATAAAGCTGCTTGCAAATATTCATCTACTTGGGGAAAAATTATGACTACTAAGATACAGGATACAGGACTGATACATCAGGGGCAGAGGGACAGCTTACTATAGAAAAAAATGCGTATATGGCAGTTACATCGCTCATGTAATGTCTAACTTAGCTAAAGAGCAAATGCTTGAGCAAGCATCATAGCGAGTATAAATGCAAACCTGAGTTTGTAATAAATGTCTCTCATGGCACCTTACCGTGAGTCCACGCCAGATTCGCTACACTCTTCCTCATAGGTTCACCACCTTCCTCTCCTTCCTTGCTTTTCCTTTGCACGCTGCTCCACCTGAAGAGAAACACACAGAGGACTGAGCTACACCAGCCCAAGGGCACTACAATCAGACAGGGGCTGAGTCCGGGGGCTGACACCTCCCCACACCCCACAACGAGCCCACCTTGCCTTGGCCCCGGCCCCTCGCACATGCCTTAGAGATATCATAGCTCAGTACAAATCCCCACAGTCCTCACCTGCTGTTTGGTGCTTGCGGAGGGTCACACTCCCTGTGCCCCAGGGCACTGGCCCTACACGGCCAAGCTCGGCAGCGGGACTGTCTGGAGCTGCCGCTGGCTGGTTCTCCAGCTTTAGGGTCACCCGCAGAAGCCCGCTCTCCTCAGCTCTGCACAGCCATCCAGTTGCGCCGCCCAGGCAAAGTCAGCTTCACCCTCTGCTCTACACCTCACCTGCAAACAACCAACTCTTCAACTGACAACTGTCCAAAACCCACCGACAAACTCTCCACACCTCAGCCTTTCGTTTGCAACTGCTGCCTCTAGTGCATCTCACAGACAAGCCTTCAAAATCCCCTCATCCTGCAATAACACTCCAGCACTGATCACCTGTGGGAACAACTACCACAATACCATGCAAACACCAACCAGTTCTGGCACGGAAATATCACTTTCTCCTCAAGATTCCACCCTACACCAACTGCTGACAAACACACGCTGTCCTCACCAAAGCCAAACGCTGCAACAACCAGCGACAACTCAAATTTGCGTGGGCGGTGCAAAATTGCAGGGGTGAGCTAACGCAGAGCTGGGCTTGAAAGCTGCAGAGTGTGCACCCTGTGGTATAACGTGGCGAGCTACTGCCATTCTGCCTTCTCCCTGGGAGAAGCGCGTGAGCAGAGGCTGCTTCAAGGCACGATGGGAACGGTTTGGTTCTCCGGGTCTCTCAGGGCGAGAGCGATAAATGTGATCTGTGTCGTGGCGCAGGAACTTCCCGTACACTTGCTCCTCCATTCGGTCTCGGGTGCTGCAAGAGAGGGAGCGAGAGATTCAGGGCAAGATTGACAACCTCGGCGTCCCCGTCCCAGCCACGGGTCACCCAAACCTGCAGACATCCCGGGAGGCCCCCTAAGATTTACACTCCCCTATGCCCCACCCTTGAAGCCTGGACATCGCCAGAACCATAGAGCAAGTATTTCTTGAGGAGGCACCCAAAGGGTCCGTGTTCTCTTTCAGGCAGATGCTAGCGCAAGATTGCAAATCATCTCACAGCTACCAGGAAGGTAAAAAATAACGTCTTGAAATGGGAAAGGAACAGGTATTGTTTCTCTTCATCACCTCCCTCATTGCCACGTTATCAAGGTCTCCCGCAATGTTCCACAGGAAACTTGAAGCTTGGAATTCCTGGTATTCTGAACCTGGGCAAGAAAGGAAGAAAAGCATGAGACTGATCATAAAGAGGGTGGCTGCTCGTAACATGGAAAGAGCAGTAACAAGGTAAAAAGATATCACTTTTCCTTAGAGAGCTCTCAAAGCTGCCTGTTAAGGACAAGAAAAACAAACTTGTGACGGACCATTACTTAAAATCCAAGGCCCAGGAAGCGATCTAATGTACATTGAAACGCGGGCCACGAGACAGTGGAAGTGCCACGAGCTGAGACTGAAGGGACAGAGGATGAATTTCCAAAGAAGTTTAGGTTTCGATGTCAAAACGGAAAATTCTACGTCATTAAAATATAATGCAAAAGTCAGTGTAAAATCAAGTAAGGCAACGACTCCAAATGAACTCCCAGGCGCTTCAGTCACTCAGCAGATCAAAAATGCGGATCATTTCTCACCTGCCCACCTCCCAAACCCCAGCCTATGTCCCCTGCTTCCAGCTTACCTGAGCCCAGATTAAAGGAGGATTTCAGAGGCCATGCCAAGTTCTGCTGCTCCTCGTTCGGGTTGCCAGTCTTCCTCCTCGCTCTGGAATTGCAGGTCAACCGCCTTCCTGTTCTTCTTTGATTGACGCTGAGCTGCCGCGTTACCCGCTGCCGTCTGAGCGGATCTCGGGGAGCCTCTGGAACCGCCAGAGCGCTCCCCCCACCAACATTCTCTTGCCTTGTTTTCGGGGTTCCTCTTCACCAGCTGAGGCGCCCTCCCACCCCCCGCCGCCCTCTTACCTTTTTCTAGAGGTCTCTTGAGCCACCAGCAAGCTCCCCCGCACCTTCCCTCAGCGATCTTGGCCCGCCAGAGGCCTGCCCCTCGTCAGCCTCCTCCCCTTTTCCTGGGTGCTGCTTGAACCACTGGTGGGCTCCCCTCCACCATCCTCTCGTCCTTTGTAGGGGAGTCTCGTGACTCACCAGAGCGCTCTCCGCCGTTGCCTTGCTGGGGTTATTGACACCGCTTGACTTGCCAGAGCGCTCCCCCTCGCAGTTCTCTTGTTGGATTTCTTGGGACCTTTTGAACCATTGGAACAACGGGAATGCTCCCCCCCACTGTGACCTTGCCTTTCTTCAGTGCGATCTTGACGTGCTGGAGCACTTCCCCGCGCCGTCCTCTTGCCTTTTACTGGGGAGTCTCTTGAATATCCACAGCACTCCCCCCTGCCATCCTTTACCAGATTTTTTGACACTTCTTGACATCTCGGAGTGCTCTCACTCACCCTTGTCTTGCCTATTTTCAGGGCGCTCCTGTCCCGCTGGATGCTCCTCCCTGCTGTCCTATTGCCAGATTGAGAATTCTCGACCTGTCCCAGCGCTACCCCACCGTCCTTCTGCCTTCTACCTGGGAAGTCACTTGAAGAACTGGAGCACTCCCCCCTGCTGTCCTCTTGCCTTTCTTCACTGAGATTTTGGCCTGCCAGAGCACTCCTCCCTGTTGTCCTCTCACTGGATTTCTTGGGACCTCTTGACCCACTGGGTTTCTCCTCCCGCTGTCCTTTTGCCTTTCTTTAGTACAATCTCAGCCTGCTGGAGCGCTCCCCCTCGCCGTCCTCCTGCTGGATTTCTTGGAACCTCTTGACCCATTAGGGCGTTCCCCCTGCCACCCTCTTGTGTTTTCTGGGGGAGTCTTGTGACCAACCAGAGTGCTCCCCCCCACCATCTTCTTCCCCTTTTCCTGGGTGCTTCTTGATCCACCAGAGTGCTCTCAAAGCTGCCTGTTACCATCCTCTAACCATTCTCTTGCCTTTTTTTGGGGGAATCTTGTGACTCACCGGAGCGTTTTCCACCATTGTCTTGCTGGATTTCTTGACACCGCTTGACCTGTTGGAGCGCTCTCCCTCACAGTTCTCTTGCTGGATATCTTGGGACCTCTTGAACCACTGGGGAGCTCCCACCTGCCACCTTCTTACCGCATTTATTGAGACTTCCTGATCTGCTGGATTGCTCTCCCCACCGGCCTTCCTCTTGCACTTTTTGGGGGAGTCTTCTTGACACGTCCGAGTGCTCTCCCTCACCCTTGTCTTGCCTCTAGTCAGGGCGCTCTTCTCCCGCTGGAACGCTCCTCCCCGCCATCCTATTGCCAGACTGAGAATTCTTGACCTGCCGCAGTCCTGCCCCGCCATGCTCCTGCCTTCTGCCTGGGAAGTCACTTGAAGAACTGGAGCGCTCTCCCCCGCTGTCCTCTTGCCTTTCCTCAGTGGGATTTTGGCCTGCTAAAGAGCTCCTCCCTGTCGTCCTCTTGCTGGATTTCTCGGTACCTCTTGACCCACTGGGTCTCTCCTCCTGCCGTCCTTTTGCCTTTCCTTAGTACATTCTTGGTCTGCTGGAGTGCTCCCCCCCACCATCCTCTTGCTGGATTTCTCGGGACCCCTTGTCCCATATAGGACATGCCCCCCCACCACCATCCTGTTGTGTTTTTTAGGAGAGTCTTGTGATCGACCAGAGCGCTCCCCCCTTGACATCCTCTTCCCCTTTTTCTGGGTGACTTTTGAACCACTGGTGAACTCTCCCCCATCATCCTCTTGCCACATATATTGAGACTTGTTGATCCGCCAGAGCGCTTCCCCCACTGTCCTCTTGCCAGATTTACTGATACCTCTTGTCCTGTCAGAGCGCTCCCTCTCGCAGTCCTCTTTGTTCAGTTTGTAGGGTAGGAGGGGGGATCTCTGATTACAGAAAGGTCCCTTTGTTCTAGGAGACATTCCCTTGCTCCATGCTTCAGGTTGCCCATCTTCCCTCTCATTTTCAATGTGCACGTCCATCACCTTCCTCCTCTTCTTTCTTGATCCCTCGACTCCCGCATGAACTCAAATCCTCTTTCTTGATCACTCTTTCTCGTAAGTTCACAACCTTACTTTCCTTTCTTGCTTTCGCCTTTGTGAGCTGCTCCACCCAAACCGAAATGCCCTGAAGACAGAAATACACCCACCCCAAGCCCGTACAGTCACATAGGGGGTGAGTCCGGTCGCTGACGCATCCCCACATCCCACAGCAAGCCCACCTTGCCTTGGCCCCGGCCCCCCGCACAGGCCTTCCCACCAACCCAGCCCCTCCGTAGCAGCACAGTTTCCCAGCATGCACCCCACAAAGACTTTCTTTGCCAGTCACCCCTGGCACTTACAGCAACACACCACACCAGCATCAAGAGCCCTGGGAGTGGAGAGCTGGCCAGGCCCTCACCCCGGCAGGATCCTCTTCCCCCTCCTTTACCTGCTGGCAGACAGACACCTCCCAAGGGATGACCACCCTGCTCCCTTAACTGCTCCCAAGTCCAAGAGCCCAGCCCCTGCTCACCACCCCCACCTCCCAAAACACAGCCAACAGCCCCTGCTCCCATTTTACCACTTTACCCCCGAGCACGGTTTCTAGGGGTGGGAGGGGGACGCACTTATCACAGATCGTTCCCTGTGCTTAAGGATACATTCTCCTTCTCGCTGGCTCAGGCTGCCCATCTTCCTCCTCACTCTTGACTCGTAGCTCCATCACCTTTCTCCTCTTTTGTCCCCTCCTGACTCACAGGTCCACCACTGTCATCTTCTTTCTTGACTCTGCTTGACTCACAGGTGCGCTCCAATCCTCTTTCGTGATCGCTCTTCTGTGTCAGTACACGGAAGACCGGGCACATGAGAAACTGCAAGAGTCAACAGCATGAGAACAAGCATTAGTGGAAAAATACAAGAACAAAGGACTGTATGCTATGTGATACATCAAGGACAGAGGAGTTGATACAGGATTGATGCATCAAGGACAGAGGGACAGCTTGTGATAGACAAAAAAGGTGTTTATGGCAGTGACTTTGGTGGGAACACAAAACACATCACTTATGTAATGACTAACTTAGCTAATCAACAAATGCTTGAGCAAGCATCATAGCGAGTATAAACGCAAGCCTGAATTTGTAATAAACATCTCTCATTGCACCTTAAAAGAGAGTCCGTACCGCATTCGCTACAAATGGCGCCCTGGAACAGGGACTTTCAGCGTGCCTATAAAGGCAGTAGCTGCTCTGGTAGCGAAGCCCAATCGAACCAGGAAACAGGACCGGGAACCAGGACAGTGCGCGCCCACCACCAACGAAAGGTGAGCGATTGGGAACCATGGGAGGGAAGTTATCCCTTAAGCAAAGACAAACCCTGGATGTCCTTCAACATGCGCTACAAATGCAAAATCAGGATGTATCAGGGGTCTGATTGGTGAGTTTATTACAATGGATTGCTAATCATGTGCTAGACTTTCCTACAACTGGTACATTTCAGTTGGAGACATGGCACAAAGATGAATGAGAATTATATGAACAGGTAACGACTGGAGATAAAGCTGCTTGCAAATATTCATCTACTTGGGGAAAAATTATGACTACTAAGATACAGGATACAGGACTGATACATCAGGGGCAGAGGGACAGCTTACTATAGAAAAAAATGCGTATATGGCAGTTACATCGCTCATGTAATGTCTAACTTAGCTAAAGAGCAAATGCTTGAGCAAGCATCATAGCGAGTATAAATGCAAACCTGAGTTTGTAATAAATGTCTCTCATGGCACCTTACCGTGAGTCCACGCCAGATTCGCTACACTCTTCCTCATAGGTTCACCACCTTCCTCTCCTTCCTTGCTTTTCCTTTGCACGCTGCTCCACCTGAAGAGAAACACACAGAGGACTGAGCTACACCAGCCCAAGGGCACTACAATCAGACAGGGGCTGAGTCCGGGGGCTGACACCTCCCCACACCCCACAACGAGCCCACCTTGCCTTGGCCCCGGCCCCTCGCACATGCCTTAGAGATATCATAGCTCAGTACAAATCCCCACAGTCCTCACCTGCTGTTTGGTGCTTGCGGAGGGTCACACTCCCTGTGCCCCAGGGCACTGGCCCTACACGGCCAAGCTCGGCAGCGGGACTGTCTGGAGCTGCCGCTGGCTGGTTCTCCAGCTTTAGGGTCACCCGCAGAAGCCCGCTCTCCTCAGCTCTGCACACCCATCCAGTTGCGCCGCCCAGGCAAAGTCAGCTTCACCCTCTGCTCTACACCTCACCTGCAAACAACCAACTCTTCAACTGACAACTGTCCAAAACCCACCGACAAACTCTCCACACCTCAGCCTTTCGTTTGCAACTGCTGCCTCTAGTGCATCTCACAGACAAGCCTTCAAAATCCCCTCATCCTGCAATAACACTCCAGCACTGATCACCTGTGGGAACAACTACCACAATACCATGCAAACACCAACCAGTTCTGGCACGGAAATATCACTTTCTCCTCAAGATTCCACCCTACACCAACTGCTGACAAACACACGCTGTCCTCACCAAAGCCAAACGCTGCAACAACCAGCGACAACTCAAATTTGCGTGGGCGGTGCAAAATTGCAGGGGTGAGCTAACGCAGAGCTGGGCTTGAAAGCTGCAGAGTGTGCACCCTGTGGTATAACGTGGCGAGCTACTGCCATTCTGCCTTCTCCCTGGGAGAAGCGCGTGAGCAGAGGCTGCTTCAAGGCACGATGGGAACGGTTTGGTTCTCCGGGTCTCTCAGGGCGAGAGCGATAAATGTGATCTGTGTCGTGGCGCAGGAACTTCCCGTACACTTGCTCCTCCATTCGGTCTCGGGTGCTGCAAGAGAGGGAGCGAGAGATTCAGGGCAAGATTGACAACCTCGGCGTCCCCGTCCCAGCCACGGGTCACCCAAACCTGCAGACATCCCGGGAGGCCCCCTAAGATTTACACTCCCCTATGCCCCACCCTTGAAGCCTGGACATCGCCAGAACCATAGAGCAAGTATTTCTTGAGGAGGCACCCAAAGGGTCCGTGTTCTCTTTCAGGCAGATGCTAGCGCAAGATTGCAAATCATCTCACAGCTACCAGGAAGGTAAAAAATAACGTCTTGAAATGGGAAAGGAACAGGTATTGTTTCTCTTCATCACCTCCCTCATTGCCACGTTATCAAGGTCTCCCGCAATGTTCCACAGGAAACTTGAAGCTTGGAATTCCTCGTCTTCTGAACCTGGGCAAGAAAGGAAGAAAAGCATGAGACTGATCATAAAGAGGGTGGCTGCTCGTAACATGGAAAGAGCAGTAACAAGGTAAAAAGATATCACTTTTCCTTAGAGAGCTCTCAAAGCTGCCTGTTAAGGACAAGAAAAACAAACTTGTGACGGACCATTACTTAAAATCCAAGGCCCAGGAAGCAATCTAATGTACATTGAAACGCGGGCCACGAGACAGTGGAAGTGCCACGAGCTGAGACTGAAGGGACAGAGGATGAATTTCCAAAGAAGTTTAGGTTTCGATGTCAAAACGGAAAATTCTACGTCATTAAAATATAATGCAAAAGTCAGTGTAAAATCAAGTAAGGCAACGACTCCAAATGAACTCCCAGGCGCTTCAGTCACTCAGCAGATCAAAAATGCGGATCATTTCTCACCTGCCCACCTCCCAAACCCCAGCCTATGTCCCCTGCTTCCAGCTTACCTGAGCCCAGATTAAAGGAGGATTTCAGAGGCCATGCCAAGTTCTGCTGCTCCTCGTTCGGGTTGCCAGTCTTCCTCCTCGCTCTGGAATTGCAGGTCAACCGCCTTCCTGTTCTTCTTTGATTGACGCTGAGCTGCCGCGTTACCCGCTGCCGTCTGAGCGGATCTCGGGGAGCCTCTGGAACCGCCAGAGCGCTCCCCCCACCAACATTCTCTTGCCTTGTTTTCGGGGTTCCTCTTCACCAGCTGAGGCGCCCTCCCACCCCCCGCCGCCCTCTTACCTTTTTCTAGAGGTCTCTTGAGCCACCAGCAAGCTCCCCCGCACCTTCCCTCAGCGATCTTGGCCCGCCAGAGGCCTGCCCCTCGTCAGCCTCCTCCCCTTTTCCTGGGTGCTGCTTGAACCACTGGTGGGCTCCCCTCCACCATCCTCTCGTCCTTTGTAGGGGAGTCTCGTGACTCACCAGAGCGCTCTCCGCCGTTGCCTTGCTGGGGTTATTGACACCGCTTGACTTGCCAGAGCGCTCCCCCTCGCAGTTCTCTTGTTGGATTTCTTGGGACCTTTTGAACCATTGGAACAACGGGAATGCTCCCCCCCACTGTGACCTTGCCTTTCTTCAGTGCGATCTTGACGTGCTGGAGCACTTCCCCGCGCCGTCCTCTTGCCTTTTACTGGGGAGTCTCTTGAATATCCACAGCACTCCCCGCTGCCATCCTTTACCAGATTTTTTGACACTTCTTGACATCTCGGAGTGCTCTCACTCACCCTTGTCTTGCCTATTTTCAGGGCGCTCCTGTCCCGCTGGATGCTCCTCCCTGCTGTCCTATTGCCAGATTGAGAATTCTCGACCTGTCCCAGCGCTACCCCACCGTCCTTCTGCCTTCTACCTGGGAAGTCACTTGAAGAACTGGAGCACTCCCCCCTGCTGTCCTCTTGCCTTTCTTCACTGAGATTTTGGCCTGCCAGAGCACTCCTCCCTGTTGTCCTCTCACTGGATTTCTTGGGACCTCTTGACCCACTGGGTTTCTCCTCCCGCTGTCCTTTTGCCTTTCTTTAGTACAATCTCAGCCTGCTGGAGCGCTCCCCCTCGCCGTCCTCCTGCTGGATTTCTTGGAACCTCTTGACCCATTAGGGCGTTCCCCCTGCCACCCTCTTGTGTTTTCTGGGGGAGTCTTGTGACCAACCAGAGTGCTCCCCCCCACCATCTTCTTCCCCTTTTCCTGGGTGCTTCTTGATCCACCAGAGTGCTCTCAAAGCTGCCTGTTACCATCCTCTAACCATTCTCTTGCCTTTTTTTGGGGGAATCTTGTGACTCACCGGAGCGTTTTCCACCATTGTCTTGCTGGATTTCTTGACACCGCTTGACCTGTTGGAGCGCTCTCCCTCACAGTTCTCTTGCTGGATATCTTGGGACCTCTTGAACCACTGGGGAGCTCCCACCTGCCACCTTCTTACTGCATTTATCGAGACTTCCTGATCTGCTGGATTGCTCTCCCCACCGGCCTTCCTCTTGCACTTTTTGGGGGAGTCTTCTTGACACGTCCGAGTGCTCTCCCTCACCCTTGTCTTGCCTCTAGTCAGGGCGCTCTTCTCCCGCTGGAACGCTCCTCCCCGCCATCCTATTGCCAGACTGAGAATTCTTGACCTGCCGCAGTCCTGCCCCGCCATGCTCCTGCCTTCTGCCTGGGAAGTCACTTGAAGAACTGGAGCGCTCTCCCCCGCTGTCCTCTTGCCTTTCCTCAGTGGGATTTTGGCCTGCTAAAGAGCTCCTCCCTGTCGTCCTCTTGCTGGATTTCTTGGTACCTCTTGACCCACTGGGTCTCTCCTCCTGCCGTCCTTTTGCCTTTCCTTAGTACATTCTTGGTCTGCTGGAGTGCTCCCCCCCACCATCCTCTTGCTGGATTTCTCGGGACCCCTTGTCCCATATAGGACATTCCCCCCCACCACCATCCTGTTGTGTTTTTCAGGAGAGTCTTGTGATCGACCAGAGCGCTCCCCCCTTGACATCCTCTTCCCCTTTTTCTGGGTGACTTTTGAACCACTGGTGAACTCTCCCCCATCATCCTCTTGCCACATATATTGAGACTTGTTGATCCGCCAGAGCGCTTCCCCCACTGTCCTCTTGCCAGATTTACTGATACCTCTTGTCCTGTCAGAGCGCTCCCTCTCGCAGTCCTCTTTGTTCAGTTTGTAGGGTAGGAGGGGGGATCTCTGATTACAGAAAGGTCCCTTTGTTCTAGGAGACATTCCCTTGCTCCATGCTTCAGGTTGCCCATCTTCCCTCTCATTTTCAATATGCACGTCCATCACCTTCCTCCTCTTCTTTCTTGATCCCTCGACTCCCGGATGAACTCAAATCCTCTTTCTTGATCACTCTTTCTCGTAAGTTCACAACCTTACTTTCCTTTCTTGCTTTCGCCTTTGTGAGCTGCTCCACCCAAACCGAAATGCCCTGAAGACAGAAATACACCCACCCCAAGCCCGTACAGTCACATAGGGGGTGAGTCCGGTCGCTGACGCATCCCCACATCCCACAGCAAGCCCACCTTGCCTTGGCCCCGGCCCCCCGCACAGGCCTTCCCACCAACCCAGCCCCTCCGTAGCAGCACAGTTTCCCAGCATGCACCCCACAAAGACTTTCTTTGCCAGTCACCCCTGGCACTTACAGCAACACACCACACCAGCATCAAGAGCCCTGGGAGTGGAGAGCTGGCCAGGCCCTCACCCCGGCAGGATCCTCTTCCCCCTCCTTTACCTGCTGGCAGACAGACACCTCCCAAGGGATGACCACCCTGCTCCCTTAACTGCTCCCAAGTCCAAGAGCCCAGCCCCTGCTCACCACCCCCACCTCCCAAAACACAGCCAACAGCCCCTGCTCCCATTTTACCACTTTACCCCCGAGCACGGTTTCTAGGGGTGGGAGGGGGACGCACTTATCACAGATCGTTCCCTGTGCTTAAGGATACATTCTCCTTCTCGCTGGCTCAGGCTGCCCATCTTCCTCCTCACTCTTGACTCGTAGCTCCATCACCTTTCTCCTCTTTTGTCCCCTCCTGACTCACAGGTCCACCACTGTCATCTTCTTTCTTGACTCTGCTTGACTCACAGGTGCGCTCCAATCCTCTTTCGTGATCGCTCTTCTGTGTCAGTACACGGAAGACCGGGCACATGAGAAACTGCAAGAGTCAACAGCATGAGAACAAGCATTAGTGGAAAAATACAAGAACAAAGGACTGTATGCTATGTGATACATCAAGGACAGAGGAGTTGATACAGGATTGATGCATCAAGGACAGAGGGACAGCTTGTGATAGACAAAAAAGGTGTTTATGGCAGTGACTTTGGTGGGAACACAAAACACATCACTTATGTAATGACTAACTTAGCTAATCAACAAATGCTTGAGCAAGCATCATAGCGAGTATAAACGCAAGCCTGAATTTGTAATAAACATCTCTCATTGCACCTTAAAAGAGAGTCCGTACCGCATTCGCTACAAATGGCGCCCTGGAACAGGGACTTTCAGCGTGCCTATAAAGGCAGTAGCTGCTCTGGTAGCGAAGCCCAATCGAACCAGGAAACAGGACCGGGAACCAGGACAGTGCGCGCCCACCACCAACGAAAGGTGAGCGATTGGGAACCATGGGAGGGAAGTTATCCCTTAAGCAAAGACAAACCCTGGATGTCCTTCAACATGCGCTACAAATGCAAAATCAGGATGTATCAGGGGTCTGATTGGTGAGTTTATTACAATGGATTGCTAATCATGTGCTAGACTTTCCTACAACTGGTACATTTCAGTTGGAGACATGGCACAAAGATGAATGAGAATTATATGAACAGGTAACGACTGGAGATAAAGCTGCTTGCAAATATTCATCTACTTGGGGAAAAATTATGACTACTAAGATACAGGATACAGGACTGATACATCAGGGGCAGAGGGACAGCTTACTATAGAAAAAAATGCGTATATGGCAGTTACATCGCTCATGTAATGTCTAACTTAGCTAAAGAGCAAATGCTTGAGCAAGCATCATAGCGAGTATAAATGCAAACCTGAGTTTGTAATAAATGTCTCTCATGGCACCTTACCGTGAGTCCACGCCAGATTCGCTACACTCTTCCTCATAGGTTCACCACCTTCCTCTCCTTCCTTGCTTTTCCTTTGCACGCTGCTCCACCTGAAGAGAAACACACAGAGGACTGAGCTACACCAGCCCAAGGGCACTACAATCAGACAGGGGCTGAGTCCGGGGGCTGACACCTCCCCACACCCCACAACGAGCCCACCTTGCCTTGGCCCCGGCCCCTCGCACATGCCTTAGAGATATCATAGCTCAGTACAAATCCCCACAGTCCTCACCTGCTGTTTGGTGCTTGCGGAGGGTCACACTCCCTGTGCCCCAGGGCACTGGCCCTACACGGCCAAGCTCGGCAGCGGGACTGTCTGGAGCTGCCGCTGGCTGGTTCTCCAGCTTTAGGGTCACCCGCAGAAGCCCGCTCTCCTCAGCTCTGCACACCCATCCAGTTGCGCCGCCCAGGCAAAGTCAGCTTCACCCTCTGCTCTACACCTCACCTGCAACCAACCAACTCTTCAACTGACAACTGTCCAAAACCCACCGACAAACTCTCCACACCTCAGCCTTTCGTTTGCAACTGCTGCCTCTAGTGCATCTCACAGACAAGCCTTCAAAATCCCCTCATCCTGCAATAACACTCCAGCACTGATCACCTGTGGGAACAACTACCACAATACCATGCAAACACCAACCAGTTCTGGCACGGAAATATCACTTTCTCCTCAAGATTCCACCCTACACCAACTGCTGACAAACACACGCTGTCCTCACCAAAGCCAAACGCTGCAACAACCAGCGACAACTCAAATTTGCGTGGGCGGTGCAAAATTGCAGGGGTGAGCTAACGCAGAGCTGGGCTTGAAAGCTGCAGAGTGTGCACCCTGTGGTATAACGTGGCGAGCTACTGCCATTCTGCCTTCTCCCTGGGAGAAGCGCGTGAGCAGAGGCTGCTTCAAGGCACGATGGGAACGGTTTGGTTCTCCGGGTCTCTCAGGGCGAGAGCGATAAATGTGATCTGTGTCGTGGCGCAGGAACTTCCCGTACACTTGCTCCTCCATTCGGTCTCGGGTGCTGCAAGAGAGGGAGCGAGAGATTCAGGGCAAGATTGACAACCTCGGCGTCCCCGTCCCAGCCACGGGTCACCCAAACCTGCAGACATCCCGGGAGGCCCCCTAAGATTTACACTCCCCTATGCCCCACCCTTGAAGCCTGGACATCGCCAGAACCATAGAGCAAGTATTTCTTGAGGAGGCACCCAAAGGGTCCGTGTTCTCTTTCAGGCAGATGCTAGCGCAAGATTGCAAATCATCTCACAGCTACCAGGAAGGTAAAAAATAACGTCTTGAAATGGGAAAGGAACAGGTATTGTTTCTCTTCATCACCTCCCTCATTGCCACGTTATCAAGGTCTCCCGCAATGTTCCACAGGAAACTTGAAGCTTGGAATTCCTCGTCTTCTGAACCTGGGCAAGAAAGGAAGAAAAGCATGAGACTGATCATAAAGAGGGTGGCTGCTCGTAACATGGAAAGAGCAGTAACAAGGTAAAAAGATATCACTTTTCCTTAGAGAGCTCTCAAAGCTGCCTGTTAAGGACAAGAAAAACAAACTTGTGACGGACCATTACTTAAAATCCAAGGCCCAGGAAGCGATCTAATGTACATTGAAACGCGGGCCACGAGACAGTGGAAGTGCCACGAGCTGAGACTGAAGGGACAGAGGATGAATTTCCAGAGAAGTTTAGGTTTCGATGTCAAAACGGAAAATTCTACGTCATTAAAATATAATGCAAAAGTCAGTGTAAAATCAAGTAAGGCAACGACTCCAAATGAACTCCCAGGCGCTTCAGTCACTCAGCAGATCAAAAATGCGGATCATTTCTCACCTGCCCACCTCCCAAACCCCAGCCTATGTCCCCTGCTTCCAGCTTACCTGAGCCCAGATTAAAGGAGGATTTCAGAGGCCATGCCAAGTTCTGCTGCTCCTCGTTCGGGTTGCCAGTCTTCCTCCTCGCTCTGGAATTGCAGGTCAACCGCCTTCCTGTTCTTCTTTGATTGACGCTGAGCTGCCGCGTTACCCGCTGCCGTCTGAGCGGATCTCGGGGAGCCTCTGGAACCGCCAGAGCGCTCCCCCCACCAACATTCTCTTGCCTTGTTTTCGGGGTTCCTCTTCACCAGCTGAGGCGCCCTCCCACCCCCCGCCGCCCTCTTACCTTTTTCTAGAGGTCTCTTGAGCCACCAGCAAGCTCCCCCGCACCTTCCCTCAGCGATCTTGGCCCGCCAGAGGCCTGCCCCTCGTCAGCCTCCTCCCCTTTTCCTGGGTGCTGCTTGAACCACTGGTGGGCTCCCCTCCACCATCCTCTCGTCCTTTGTAGGGGAGTCTCGTGACTCACCAGAGCGCTCTCCGCCGTTGCCTTGCTGGGGTTATTGACACCGCTTGACTTGCCAGAGCGCTCCCCCTCGCAGTTCTCTTGTTGGATTTCTTGGGACCTTTTGAACCAGTGGAACAACGGGAATGCTCCCCCCCACTGGGACCTTGCCTTTCTTCAGTGCGATCTTGACGTGCTGGAGCACTTCCCCGCGCCGTCCTCTTGCCTTTTACTGGGGAGTCTCTTGAATATCCACAGCACTCCCCCCTGCCATCCTTTACCAGATTTTTTGACACTTCTTGACATCTCGGAGTGCTCTCACTCACCCTTGTCTTGCCTATTTTCAGGGCGCTCCTGTCCCGCTGGATGCTCCTCCCTGCTGTCCTATTGCCAGATAGAGAATTCTCGACCTGTCCCAGCGCTACCCCACCGTCCTTCTGCCTTCTACCTGGGAAGTCACTTGAAGAACTGGAGCACTCCCCCCTGCTGTCCTCTTGCCTTTCTTCACTGAGATTTTGGCCTGCCAGAGCACTCCTCCCTGTTGTCCTCTCACTGGATTTCTTGGGACCTCTTGACCCACTGGGTTTCTCCTCCCGCTGTCCTTTTGCCTTTCTTTAGTACAATCTCAGCCTGCTGGAGGGCTCCCCCTCGCCGTCCTCCTGCTGGATTTCTTGGGACCTCTTGAACCACTGGGGGCCTCCCACCCACCATGCTCTTACCGCATTTATCGAGACTTCCTGATCTGCTGGAGCGCTCCCCCTCGCCGTCCTCTTGCTGGATTTCTTGGGTCCTCTTGACCCATTAGGGCGTTCCCCCTGCCACCCTCTTGTGTTTTCTGGGGGAGTCTTGTGACCAACCAGAGTGCTCCCCCCCACCATCTTCTTCCCCTTTTCCTGGGTGCTTCTTGATCCACCAGAGTGCTCTCAAAGCTGCCTGTTACCATCCTCTAACCATTCTCTTGCCTTTTTTTGGGGGAATCTTGTGACTCACCGGAGCGTTTTCCACCATTGTCTTGCTGGATTTCTTGACACCGCTTGACCTGTTGGAGCGCTCTCCCTCACAGTTCTCTTGCTGGATATCTTGGGACCTCTTGAACCACTGGGGAGCTCCCACCTGCCACCTTCTTACCGCATTTATCGAGACTTCCTGATCTGCTGGATTGCTCTCCCCACCGGCCTTCCTCTTGCACTTTTTGGGGGAGTCTTCTTGACACGTCCGAGTGCTCTCCCTCACCCTTGTCTTGCCTCTAGTCAGGGCGCTCTTCTCCCGCTGGAACGCTCCTCCCCGCCATCCTATTGCCAGACTGAGAATTCTTGACCTGCCGCAGTCCTGCCCCGCCATGCTCCTGCCTTCTGCCTGGGAAGTCACTTGAAGAACTGGAGCGCTCTCCCCCGCTGTCCTCTTGCCTTTCCTCAGTGGGATTTTGGCCTGCTAAAGAGCTCCTCCCTGTCGTCCTCTTGCTGGATTTCTCGGTACCTCTTGACCCACTGGGTCTCTCCTCCTGCCGTCCTTTTGCCTTTCCTTAGTACATTCTTGGTCTGCTGGAGTGCTCCCCCCCACCATCCTCTTGCTGGATTTCTCGGGACCCCTTGTCCCATATAGGACATTCCCCCCCACCACCATCCTGGTGTGTTTTTCAGGAGAGTCTTGTGATCGACCAGAGCGCTCCCCCCTTGACATCCTCTTCCCCTTTTTCTGGGTGACTTTTGAACCACTGGTGAACTCTCCCCCATCATCCTCTTGCCACATATATTGAGACTTGTTGATCCGCCAGAGCGCTTCCCCCACTGTCCTCTTGCCAGATTTACTGATACCTCTTGTCCTGTCAGAGCGCTCCCTCTCGCAGTCCTCTTTGTTCAGTTTGTAGGGTAGGAGGGGGGATCTCTGATTACAGAAAGGTCCCTTTGTTCTAGGAGACATTCCCTTGCTCCATGCTTCAGGTTGCCCATCTTCCCTCTCATTTTCAATATGCACGTCCATCACCTTCCTCCTCTTCTTTCTTGATCCCTCGACTCCCGGATGAACTCAAATCCTCTTTCTTGATCACTCTTTCTCGTAAGTTCACAACCTTACTTTCCTTTCTTGCTTTCGCCTTTGTGAGCTGCTCCACCCAAACCGAAATGCCCTGAAGACAGAAATACACCCACCCCAAGCCCGTACAGTCACATAGGGGGTGAGTCCGGTCGCTGACGCATCCCCACATCCCACAGCAAGCCCACCTTGCCTTGGCCCCGGCCCCCCGCACAGGCCTTCCCACCAACCCAGCCCCTCCGTAGCAGCACAGTTTCCCAGCATGCACCCCACAAAGACTTTCTTTGCCAGTCACCCCTGGCACTTACAGCAACACACCACACCAGCATCAAGAGCCCTGGGAGTGGAGAGCTGGCCAGGCCCTCACCCCGGCAGGATCCTCTTCCCCCTCCTTTACCTGCTGGCAGACAGACACCTCCCAAGGGATGACCACCCTGCTCCCTTAACTGCTCCCAAGTCCAAGAGCCCAGCCCCTGCTCACCACCCCCACCTCCCAAAACACAGCCAACAGCCCCTGCTCCCATTTTACCACTTTACCCCCGAGCACGGTTTCTAGGGGTGGGAGGGGGACGCACTTATCACAGATCGTTCCCTGTGCTTAAGGATACATTCTCCTTCTCGCTGGCTCAGGCTGCCCATCTTCCTCCTCACTCTTGACTCGTAGCTCCATCACCTTTCTCCTCTTTTGTCCCCTCCTGACTCACAGGTCCACCACTGTCATCTTCTTTCTTGACTCTGCTTGACTCACAGGTGCGCTCCAATCCTCTTTCGTGATCGCTCTTCTGTGTCAGTACACGGAAGACCGGGCACATGAGAAACTGCAAGAGTCAACAGCATGAGAACAAGCATTAGTGGAAAAATACAAGAACAAAGGACTGTATGCTATGTGATACATCAAGGACAGAGGAGTTGATACAGGATTGATGCATCAAGGACAGAGGGACAGCTTGTGATAGACAAAAAAGGTGTTTATGGCAGTGACTTTGGTGGGAACACAAAACACATCACTTATGTAATGACTAACTTAGCTAATCAACAAATGCTTGAGCAAGCATCATAGCGAGTATAAACGCAAGCCTGAATTTGTAATAAACATCTCTCATTGCACCTTAAAAGAGAGTCCGTACCGCATTCGCTACAAATGGCGCCCTGGAACAGGGACTTTCAGCGTGCCTATAAAGGCAGTAGCCGCTCTGGTAGCGAAGCCCAATCGAACCAGGAAACAGGACCGGGAACCAGGACAGTGCGCGCCCACCACCAACGAAAGGTGAGCGATTGGGAACCATGGGAGGGAAGTTATCCCTTAAGCAAAGACAAACCCTGGATGTCCTTCAACATGCGCTACAAATGCAAAATCAGGATGTATCAGGGGTCTGATTGGTGAGTTTATTACAATGGATTGCTAATCATGTGCTAGACTTTCCTACAACTGGTACATTTCAGTTGGAGACATGGCACAAAGATGAATGAGAATTATATGAACAGGTAACGACTGGAGATAAAGCTGCTTGCAAATATTCATCTACTTGGGGAAAAATTATGACTACTAAGATACAGGATACAGGACTGATACATCAGGGACAGAGGGACAGCTTACTATAGAAAAAAATGCGTATATGGCAGTTACATCGCTCATGTAATGTCTAACTTAGCTAAAGAGCAAATGCTTGAGCAAGCATCATAGCAAGTATAAATGCAAACCTGAGTTTGTAATAAATGTCTCTCATGGCACCTTACCGTGAGTCCACGCCAGATTCACTACACTCTTCCTCATAGGTTCACCACCTTCCTCTCCTTCCTTGCTTTTCCTTTGCACGCTGCTCCACCTGAAGAGAAACACACAGAGGACTGAGCTACACCAGCCCAAGGGCACTACAATCAGACAGGGGCTGAGTCCGGGGGCTGACACCTCCCCACACCCCACAACGAGCCCACCTTGCCTTGGCCCCGGCCCCTCGCACATGCCTTAGAGATATCATAGCTCAGTACAAATCCCCACAGTCCTCACCTGCTGTTTGGTGCTTGCGGAGGGTCACACTCCCTGTGCCCCAGGGCACTGGCCCTACACAGCCAAGCTCGGCAGCGGGACTGTCTGGAGCTGCCGCTGGCTGGTTCTCCAGCTTTAGGGTCACCCGCAGAAGCCCGCTCTCCTCAGCTCTGCACACCCATCCAGTTGCGCCGCCCAGGCAAAGTCAGCTTCACCCTCTGCTCTACACCTCACCTGCAAACAACCAACTCTTCAACTGACAACTGTCCAAAACCCACCGACAAACTCTCCACACCTCAGCCTTTCGTTTGCAACTGCTGCCTCTAGTGCATCTCACAGACAAGCCTTCAAAATCCCCTCATCCTGCAATAACACTCCAGCACTGATCACCTGCGGGAACAACTACCACAATACCATGCAAACACCAACCAGTTCTGGCACGGAAATATCACTTTCTCCTCAAGATTCCACCCTACACCAACTGCTGACAAACACACGCTGTCCTCACCAAAGCCAAACGCTGCAACAACCAGCGACAACTCAAATTTGCGTGGGCGGTGCAAAATTGCAGGGGTGAGCTAACGCAGAGCTGGGCTTGAAAGCTGCAGAGTGTGCACCCTGTGGTATAACGTGGCGAGCTACTGCCATTCTGCCTTCTCCCTGGGAGAAGCGCGTGAGCAGAGGCTGCTTCAAGGCACGATGGGAACGGTTTGGTTCTCCGGGTCTCTCAGGGCGAGAGCGATAAATGTGATCTGTGTCGTGGCGCAGGAACTTCCCGTACACTTGCTCCTCCATTCGGTCTCGGGTGCTGCAAGAGAGGGAGCGAGAGATTCAGGGCAAGATTGACAACCTCGGCGTCCCCGTCCCAGCCACGGGTCACCCAAACCTGCAGACATCCCGGGAGGCCCCCTAAGATTTACACTCCCCTATGCCCCACCCTTGAAGCCTGGACATCGCCAGAACCATAGAGCAAGTATTTCTTGAGGAGGCACCCAAAGGCTCCGTGTTCTCTTTCAGGCAGATGCTAGCGCAAGATTGCAAATCATCTCACAGCTACCAGGAAGGTAAAAAATAACGTCTTGAAATGGGAAAGGAACAGGTATTGTTTCTCTTCATCACCTCCCTCATTGCCACGTTATCAAGGTCTCCCGCAATGTTCCACAGGAAACTTGAAGCTTGGAATTCCTGGTATTCTGAACCTGGGCAAGAAAGGAAGAAAAGCATGAGACTGATCATAAAGAGGGTGGCTGCTCGTAACATGGAAAGAGCAGTAACAAGGTAAAAAGATATCACTTTTCCTTAGAGAGCTCTCAAAGCTGCCTGTTAAGGACAAGAAAAACAAACTTGTGACGGACCATTACTTAAAATCCAAGGCCCAGGAAGCGATCTAATGTACATTGAAACGCGGGCCACGAGACAGTGGAAGTGCCACGAGCTGAGACTGAAGGGACAGAGGATGAATTTCCAAAGAAGTTTAGGTTTCGATGTCAAAACGGAAAATTCTACGTCATTAAAATATAATGCAAAAGTCAGTGTAAAATCAAGTAAGGCAACGACTCCAAATGAACTCCCAGGCGCTTCAGTCACTCAGCAGATCAAAAATGCGGATCATTTCTCACCTGCCCACCTCCCAAACCCCAGCCTATGTCCCCTGCTTCCAGCTTACCTGAGCCCAGATTAAAGGAGGATTTCAGAGGCCATGCCAAGTTCTGCTGCTCCTCGTTCGGGTTGCCAGTCTTCCTCCTCGCTCTGGAATTGCAGGTCAACCGCCTTCCTGTTCTTCTTTGATTGACGCTGAGCTGCCGCGTTACCCGCTGCCGTCTGAGCGGATCTCGGGGAGCCTCTGGAACCGCCAGAGCGCTCCCCCCACCAACATTCTCTTGCCTTGTTTTCGGGGTTCCTCTTCACCAGCTGAGGCGCCCTCCCACCCCCCGCCGCCCTCTTACCTTTTTCTAGAGGTCTCTTGAGCCACCAGCAAGCTCCCCCGCACCTTCCCTCAGCGATCTTGGCCCGCCAGAGGCCTGCCCCTCGTCAGCCTCCTCCCCTTTTCCTGGGTGCTGCTTGAACCACTGGTGGGCTCCCCTCCACCATCCTCTCGTCCTTTGTAGGGGAGTCTCGTGACTCACCAGAGCGCTCTCCGCCGTTGCCTTGCTGGGGTTATTGACACCGCTTGACTTGCCAGAGCGCTCCCCCTCGCAGTTCTCTTGTTGGATTTCTTGGGACCTTTTGAACCATTGGAACAACGGGAATGCTCCCCCCCACTGTGACCTTGCCTTTCTTCAGTGCGATCTTGACGTGCTGGAGCACTTCCCCGCGCCGTCCTCTTGCCTTTTACTGGGGAGTCTCTTGAATATCCACAGCACTCCCCCCTGCCATCCTTTACCAGATTTTTTGACACTTCTTGACATCTCGGAGTGCTCTCACTCACCCTTGTCTTGCCTATTTTCAGGGCGCTCCTGTCCCGCTGGATGCTCCTCCCTGCTGTCCTATTGCCAGATTGAGAATTCTCGACCTGTCCCAGCGCTACCCCACCGTCCTTCTGCCTTCTACCTGGGAAGTCACTTGAAGAACTGGAGCACTCCCCCCTGCTGTCCTCTTGCCTTTCTTCACTGAGCTTTTGGCCTGCCAGAGCACTCCTCCCTGTTGTCCTCTCACTGGATTTCTTGGGACCTCTTGACCCACTGGGTTTCTCCTCCCGCTGTCCTTTTGCCTTTCTTTAGTACAATCTCAGCCTGCTGGAGCGCTCCCCCTCGCCGTCCTCCTGCTGGATTTCTTGGAACCTCTTGACCCCTTAGGGCGTTCCCCCTGCCACCCTCTTGTGTTTTCTGGGGGAGTCTTGTGACCAACCAGAGTGCTCCCCCCCACCATCTTCTTCCCCTTTTCCTGGGTGCTTCTTGATCCACCAGAGTGCTCTCAAAGCTGCCTGTTACCATCCTCTAACCATTCTCTTGCCTTTTTTTGGGGGAATCTTGTGACTCACCAGAGCGTTTTCCACCATTGTCTTGCTGGATTTCTTGACACCGCTTGACCTGTTGGAGCGCTCTCCCTCACAGTTCTCTTGCTGGATATCTTGGGACCTCTTGAACCACTGGGGAGCTCCCACCTGCCACCTTCTTACCGCATTTATCGAGACTTCCTGATCTGCTGGATTGCTCTCCCCACCGGCCTTCCTCTTGCACTTTTTGGGGGAGTCTTCTTGACACGTCCGAGTGCTCTCCCTCACCCTTGTCTTGCCTCTAGTCAGGGCGCTCTTCTCCCGCTGGAACGCTCCTCCCCGCCATCCTATTGCCAGACTGAGAATTCTTGACCTGCCGCAGTCCTGCCCCGCCATGCTCCTGCCTTCTGCCTGGGAAGTCACTTGAAGAACTGGAGCGCTCTCCCCCGCTGTCCTCTTGCCTTTCCTCAGTGGGATTTTGGCCTGCTAAAGAGCTCCTCCCTGTCGTCCTCTTGCTGGATTTCTCGGTACCTCTTGACCCACTGGGTCTCTCCTCCTGCCGTCCTTTTGCCTTTCCTTAGTACATTCTTGGTCTGCTGGAGTGCTCCCCCCCACCATCCTCTTGCTGGATTTCTCGGGACCCCTTGTCCCATATAGGACATTCCCCCCCACCACCATCCTGTTGTGTTTTTTAGGAGAGTCTTGTGATCGACCAGAGCGCTCCCCCCTTGACATCCTCTTCCCCTTTTTCTGGGTGACTTTTGACTCCCCCATCATCCTCTTGCCACATATATTGAGACTTGTTGATCCGCCAGAGCGCTTCCCCCACTGTCCTCTTGCCAGATTTACTGATACCTCTTGTCCTGTCAGAGCGCTCCCTCTCGCAGTCCTCTTTGTTCAGTTTGTAGGGTAGGAGGGGGGATCTCTGATTACAGAAAGGTCCCTTTGTTCTAGGAGACATTCCCTTGCTCCATGCTTCAGGTTGCCCATCTTCCCTCTCATTTTCAATATGCACGTCCATCACCTTCCTCCTCTTCTTTCTTGATCCCTCGACTCCCGCATGAACTCAAATCCTCTTTCTTGATCACTCTTTCTCGTAAGTTCACAACCTTACTTTCCTTTCTTGCTTTCGCCTTTGTGAGCTGCTCCACCCAAACCGAAATGCCCTGAAGACAGAAATACACCCACCCCAAGCCCGTACAGTCACATAGGGGGTGAGTCCGGTCGCTGACGCATCCCCACATCCCACAGCAAGCCCACCTTGCCTTGGCCCCGGCCCCCCGCACAGGCCTTCCCACCAACCCAGCCCCTCCGTAGCAGCACAGTTTCCCAGCATGCACCCCACAAAGACTTTCTTTGCCAGTCACCCCTGGCACTTACAGCAACACACCACATCAGCATCAAGAGCCCTGGGAGTGGAGAGCTGGCCAGGCCCTCACCCCGGCAGGATCCTCTTCCCCCTCCTTTACCTGCTGGCAGACAGACACCTCCCAAGGGATGACCACCCTGCTCCCTTAACTGCTCCCAAGTCCAAGAGCCCAGCCCCTGCTCACCACCCCCACCTCCCAAAACACAGCCAACAGCCCCTGCTCCCATTTTACCACTTTACCCCCGAGCACGGTTTCTAGGGGTGGGAGGGGGACGCACTTATCACAGATCGTTCCCTGTGCTTAAGGATACATTCTCCTTCTCGCTGGCTCAGGCTGCCCATCTTCCTCCTCACTCTTGACTCGTAGCTCCATCACCTTTCTCCTCTTTTGTCCCCTCCTGACTCACAGGTCCACCACTGTCATCTTCTTTCTTGACTCTGCTTGACTCACAGGTGCGCTCCAATCCTCTTTCGTGATCGCTCTTCTGTGTCAGTACACGGAAGACCGGGCACATGAGAAACTGCAAGAGTCAACAGCATGAGAACAAGCATTAGTGGAAAAATACAAGAACAAAGGACTGTATGCTATGTGATACATCAAGGACAGAGGAGTTGATACAGGACTGATGCATCAAGGACAGAGGGACAGCTTGTGATAGACAAAAAAGGTGTTTATGGCAGTGACTTTGGTGGGAACACAAAACACATCACTTATGTAATGACTAACTTAGCTAATCAACAAATGCTTGAGCAAGCATCATAGTGAGTATAAACGCAAGCCTGAATTTGTAATAAACATCTCTCATTGCACCTTAAAAGAGAGTCCGTACCGCATTCGCTACAAATGGCGCCCTGGAACAGGGACTTTCAGCGTGCCTATAAAGGCAGTAGCCGCTCTGGTAGCGAAGCCCAATCAAACCAGGAAACAGGACCGGGAACCAGGACAGTGCGCGCCCACCACCAACGAAAGGTGAGCGATTGGGAACCATGGGAGGGAAGTTATCCCTTAAGCAAAGACAAACCCTGGATGTCCTTCAACATGCGCTACAAATGCAAAATCAGGATGTATCAGGGGTCTGATTGGTGAGTTTATTACAATGGATTGCTAATCATGTGCTAGACTTTCCTACAACTGGTACATTTCAGTTGGAGACATGGCACAAAGATGAATGAGAATTATATGAACAGGTAACGACTGGAGATAAAGCTGCTTGCAAATATTCATCTACTTGGGGAAAAATTATGACTACTAAGATACAGGATACAGGACTGATACATCAGGGACAGAGGGACAGCTTACTATAGAAAAAAATGCGTATATGGCAGTTACATCGCTCATGTAATGTCTAACTTAGCTAAAGAGCAAATGCTTGAGCAAGCATCATAGCGAGTATAAATGCAAACCTGAGTTTGTAATAAATGTCTCTCATGGCACCTTACCGTGAGTCCACGCCAGATTCGCTACACTCTTCCTCATAGGTTCACCACCTTCCTCTCCTTCCTTGCTTTTCCTTTGCACGCTGCTCCACCTGAAGAGAAACACACAGAGGACTGAGCTACACCAGCCCAAGGGCACTACAATCAGACAGGGGCTGAGTCCGGGGGCTGACACCTCCCCACACCCCACAACGAGCCCACCTTGCCTTGGCCCCGGCCCCTCGCACATGCCTTAGAGATATCATAGCTCAGTACAAATCCCCACAGTCCTCACCTGCTGTTTGGTGCTTGCGGAGGGTCACACTCCCTGTGCCCCAGGGCACTGGCCCTACACGGCCAAGCTCGGCAGCAGGACTGTCTGGAGCTGCCGCTGGCTGGTTCTCCAGCTTTAGGGTCACCCGCAGAAGCCCGCTCTCCTCAGCTCTGCACACCCATCCAGTTGCGCCGCCCAGGCAAAGTCAGCTTCACCCTCTGCTCTACACCTCACCTGCAAACAACCAACTCTTCAACTGACAACTGTCCAAAACCCACCGACAAACTCTCCACACCTCAGCCTTTCGTTTGCAACTGCTGCCTCTAGTGCATCTCACAGACAAGCCTTCAAAATCCCCTCATCCTGCAATAACACTCCAGCACTGATCACCTGCGGGAACAACTACCACAATACCATGCAAACACCAACCAGTTCTGGCACGGAAATATCACTTTCTCCTCAAGATTCCACCCTACACCAACTGCTGACAAACACACGCTGCCCTCACCAAAGCCAAACGCTGCAACAACCAGCGACAACTCAAATTTGCGTGGGCGGTGCAAAATTGCAGGGGTGAGCTAACGCAGAGCTGGGCTTGAAAGCTGCAGAGTGTGCACCCTGTGGTATAACGTGGCGAGCTACTGCCATTCTGCCTTCTCCCTGGGAGAAGCGCGTGAGCAGAGGCTGCTTCAAGGCACGATGGGAACGGTTTGGTTCTCCGGGTCTCTCAGGGCGAGAGCGATAAATGTGATCTGTGTCGTGGCGCAGGAACTTCCCGTACACTTGCTCCTCCATTCGGTCTCGGGTGCTGCAAGAGAGGGAGCGAGAGATTCAGGGCAAGATTGACAACCTCGGCGTCCCCGTCCCAGCCACGGGTCACCCAAACCTGCAGACATCCCGGGAGGCCCCCTAAGATTTACACTCCCCTATGCCCCACCCTTGAAGCCTGGACATCGCCAGAACCATAGAGCAAGTATTTCTTGAGGAGGCACCCAAAGGCTCCGTGTTCTCTTTCAGGCAGATGCTAGCGCAAGATTGCAAATCATCTCACAGCTACCAGGAAGGTAAAAAATAACGTCTTGAAATGGGAAAGGAACAGGTATTGTTTCTCTTCATCACCTCCCTCATTGCCACGTTATCAAGGTCTCCCGCAATGTTCCACAGGAAACTTGAAGCTTGGAATTCCTGGTATTCTGAACCTGGGCAAGAAAGGAAGAAAAGCATGAGACTGATCATAAAGAGGGTGGCTGCTCGTAACATGGAAAGAGCAGTAACAAGGTAAAAAGATATCACTTTTCCTTAGAGAGCTCTCAAAGCTGCCTGTTAAGGACAAGAAAAACAAACTTGTGACGGACCATTACTTAAAATCCAAGGCCCAGGAAGCGATATAATGCACATTGAAACGCGGGCCACGAGACAGTGGAAGTGCCACGAGCTGAGACTGAAGGGACAGAGGATGAATTTCCAAAGAAGTTTAGGTTTCGATGTCAAAACGGAAAATTCTACGTCATTAAAATATAATGCAAAAGTCAGTGTAAAATCAAGTAAGGCAACGACTCCAAATGAACTCCCAGGCGCTTCAGTCACTCAGCAGATCAAAAATGCGGATCATTTCTCACCTGCCCACCTCCCAAACCCCAGCCTATGTCCCCTGCTTCCAGCTTACCTGAGCCCAGATTAAAGGAGGATTTCAGAGGCCATGCCAAGTTCTGCTGCTCCTCGTTCGGGTTGCCAGTCTTCCTCCTCGCTCTGGAATTGCAGGTCAACCGCCTTCCTGTTCTTCTTTGATTGACGCTGAGCTGCCGCGTTACCCGCTGCCGTCTGAGCGGATCTCGGGGAGCCTCTGGAACCGCCAGAGCGCTCCCCCCACCAACATTCTCTTGCCTTGTTTTCGGGGTTCCTCTTCACCAGCTGAGGCGCCCTCCCACCCCCCGCCGCCCTCTTACCTTTTTCTAGAGGTCTCTTGAGCCACCAGCAAGCTCCCCCGCACCTTCCCTCAGCGATCTTGGCCCGCCAGAGGCCTGCCCCTCGTCAGCCTCCTCCCCTTTTCCTGGGTGCTGCTTGAACCACTGGTGGGCTCCCCTCCACCATCCTCTCGTCCTTTGTAGGGGAGTCTCGTGACTCACCAGAGCGCTCTCCGCCGTTGCCTTGCTGGGGTTATTGACACCGCTTGACTTGCCAGAGCGCTCCCCCTCGCAGTTCTCTTGTTGGATTTCTTGGGACCTTTTGAACCATTGGAACAACGGGAATGCTCCCCCCCACTGTGACCTTGCCTTTCTTCAGTGCGATCTTGACGTGCTGGAGCACTTCCCCGCGCCGTCCTCTTGCCTTTTACTGGGGAGTCTCTTGAATATCCACAGCACTCCCCCCTGCCATCCTTTACCAGATTTTTTGACACTTCTTGACATCTCGGAGTGCTCTCACTCACCCTTGTCTTGCCTATTTTCAGGGCGCTCCTGTCCCGCTGGATGCTCCTCCCTGCTGTCCTATTGCCAGATTGAGAATTCTCAACCTGTCCCAGCGCTACCCCACCGTCCTTCTGCCTTCTACCTGGGAAGTCACTTGAAGAACTGGAGCACTCCCCCCTGCTGTCCTCTTGCCTTTCTTCACTGAGATTTTGGCCTGCCAGAGCACTCCTCCCTGTTGTCCTCTCACTGGATTTCTTGGGACCTCTTGACCCACTGGGTTTCTCCTCCCGCTGTCCTTTTGCCTTTCTTTAGTACAATCTCAGCCTGCTGGAGCGCTCCCCCTCGCCGTCCTCCTGCTGGATTTCTTGGAACCTCTTGACCCATTAGGGCGTTCCCCCTGCCACCCTCTTGTGTTTTCTGGGGGAGTCTTGTGACCAACCAGAGTGCTCCCCCCCACCATCTTCTTCCCCTTTTCCTGGGTGCTTCTTGATCCACCAGAGTGCTCTCAAAGCTGCCTGTTACCATCCTCTAACCATTCTCTTGCCTTTTTTTGGGGGAATCTTGTGACTCACCAGAGCGTTTTCCACCATTGTCTTGCTGGATTTCTTGACACCGCTTGACCTGTTGGAGCGCTCTCCCTCACAGTTCTCTTGCTGGATATCTTGGGACCTCTTGAACCACTGGGGAGCTCCCACCTGCCACCTTCTTACCGCATTTATTGAGACTTCCTGATCTGCTGGATTGCTCTCCCCACCGGCCTTCCTCTTGCACTTTTTGGGGGAGTCTTCTTGACACGTCCGAGTGCTCTCCCTCACCCTCGTCTTGCCTCTAGTCAGGGCGCTCTTCTCCCGCTGGAACGCTCCTCCCCGCCATCCTATTGCCAGACTGAGAATTCTTGACCTGCCGCAGTCCTGCCCCGCCATGCTCCTGCCTTCTGCCTGGGAAGTCACTTGAAGAACTGGAGCGCTCTCCCCCGCTGTCCTCTTGCCTTTCCTCAGTGGGATTTTGGCCTGCTAAAGAGCTCCTCCCTGTCGTCCTCTTGCTGGATTTCTCGGTACCTCTTGACCCACTGGGTCTCTCCTCCTGCCGTCCTTTTGCCTTTCCTTAGTACATTCTTGGTCTGCTGGAGTGCTCCCCCCCACCATCCTCTTGCTGGATTTCTCGGGACCCCTTGTCCCATATAGGACATGCCCCCCCACCACCATCCTGTTGTGTTTTTTAGGAGAGTCTTGTGATCGACCAGAGCGCTCCCCCCTTGACATCCTCTTCCCCTTTTTCTGGGTGACTTTTGAACCACTGGTGAACTCTCCCCCATCATCCTCTTGCCACATATATTGAGACTTGTTGATCCGCCAGAGCGCTTCCCCCACTGTCCTCTTGCCAGATTTACTGATACCTCTTGTCCTGTCAGAGCGCTCCCTCTCGCAGTCCTCTTTGTTCAGTTTGTAGGGTAGGAGGGGGGATCTCTGATTACAGAAAGGTCCCTTTGTTCTAGGAGACATTCCCTTGCTCCATGCTTCAGGTTGCCCATCTTCCCTCTCATTTTCAATATGCACGTCCATCACCTTCCTCCTCTTCTTTCTTGATCCCTCGACTCCCGGATGAACTCAAATCCTCTTTCTTGATCACTCTTTCTCGTAAGTTCATAACCTTACTCTCCTTTCTTGCTTTCGGCTTTGTGAGCTGCTCCACCCAAACCGAAATGCCCTGAAGACAGAAATACACCCACCCCAAGCCCGTACAGTCACATAGGGGGTGAGTCCGGTCGCTGACGCATCCCCACATCCCACAGCAAGCCCACCTTGCCTTGGCCCCGGCCCCCCGCACAGGCCTTCCCACCAACCCAGCCCCTCCGTAGCAGCACAGTTTCCCAGCATGCACCCCACAAAGACTTTCTTTGCCAGTCACCCCTGGCACTTACAGCAACACACCACATCAGCATCAAGAGCCCTGGGAGTGGAGAGCTGGCCAGGCCCTCACCCCGGCAGGATCCTCTTCCCCCTCCTTTACCTGCTGGCAGACAGACAAGACACCTCCCAAGAGGTGTCCAGCCCTCTCTCTCAACCACTCATGAGTACAAAAGCCCAGCCTCTACTCACCCACCCCGCCTCCCAAAACCCCACCAGCAGCCCCTGGTCCCAGCTGAACAGCAGCCAGTGCTGAAGATCTGGCTCGTGTTGTCGGACACAACCTTCCCATGGATGTCTGGGCCCCTGAGCAGTTTCCAGGGGTGGGAGGGCGCAGTCCTGATTACAGGGAGGTCCCTGTCCCAAGGGGGACATTTTCTTCCTCCTCACTCCTGACTCGCAGCTCCATCACCTTCCTCCTCTTCTTTCTTGATCCCTCCTGACTCGCAGCTCTACCACCGTCATCTTCTTTCTTGATCCCTGTTGACTTGCAGATGCACTCCAATCCTCTTTCTTGATCGCTCTTCCTCGTAGGTTCACCACCTTCCTCTTCTTTCTTGCTTTCGCCTTTGCGAGCTGCTCCACCCAAACAGAGATGCACAGAAAACAAAAATATACCCACCCCAGGCCCGTACAGTCACACGAGGGGGCGAGTCCGGTCGCTGACGCATCCCCACACCCCACCACAAGGCCACCTTGCCTTGGCCCCGGCCCCCCGCACAGGCCTTCCCACCAACCCAGCCCCTCCGTAGCAGCACAGTTTCCCAGCATGCACCCCACAAAGACTTTCTTTGCCAGTCACCCCTGGCACTTACAGCAACACACCACACCAGCATCAAGAGCCCTGGGAGTGGAGAGCTGGCCAGGCCCTCACCCCGGCAGGATCCTCTTCCCCCTCCTTTACCTGCTGGCAGACAGACACCTCCCAAGGGATGACCACCCTGCTCCCTTAACTGCTCCCAAGTCCAAGAGCCCAGCCCCTGCTCACCACCCCCACCTCCCAAAACACAGCCAACCGCCCCTGCTCCCATTTTACCACTTTACCCCCGAGCACGGTTTCTAGGGGTGGGAGGGGGACGCACTAATCACAGATCGTTCCCTGTGCTTAAGGATACATTCTCCTTCTCGCTGGCTCAGGCTGCCCATCTTCCTCCTCACTCTTGACTCGTAGCTCCATCACCTTTCTCCTCTTTTGTCCCCTCCTGACTCACAGGTCCACCACTGTCATCTTCTTTCTTGACTCTGCTTGACTCACAGGTGCGCTCCAATCCTCTTTCGTGATCGCTCTTCTGTGTCAGTACACGGAAGACCGGGCACATGAGAAACTGCAAGAGTCAACAGCATGAGAACAAGCATTAGTGGAAAAATACAAGAACAAAGGACTGTATGCTATGTGATACATCAAGGACAGAGGAGTTGATACAGGATTGATGCATCAAGGACAGAGGGACAGCTTGTGATAGACAAAAAAGGTGTTTATGGCAGTGACTTTGGTGGGAACACAAAACACATCACTTATGTAATGACTAACTTAGCTAATCAACAAATGCTTGAGCAAGCATCATAGCGAGTATAAACGCAAGCCTGAATTTGTAATAAACATCTCTCATTGCACCTTAAAAGAGAGTCCGTACCGCATTCGCTACACATGGCGTCCTGGAACAGGGACTTTCAGCGTGCCTATAAAGGCAGTAGCCGCTCTGGTATCGAAGCCCAATCGAACCAGGAAACAGGACCGGGAACCAGGACAGTGCGCGCCCACCACCAACGAAAGGTGAGCGATTGGGAACCATGGGAGGGAAGTTATCCCTTAAGCAAAGACAAACCCTGGATGTCCTTCAACATGCGCTACAAACGCAAAATCACGATGTATCAGGGGTCTGATTGGTGAGTTTATTACAATGGATTGCTAATCATGTGCTAGACTTTCCTACAACTGGTACATTTCAGTTGGAGACATGGCACAAAGATGAATGAGAATTATATGAACAGGTAACGACTGGAGATAAAGCTGCTTGCAAATATTCATCTACTTGGGGAAAAATTATGACTACTAAGATACAGGATACAGGACTGATACATCAGGGGCAGAGGGACAGCTTACTATAGAAAAAAATGCGTATATGGCAGTTACATCGCTCATGTAATGTCTAACTTAGCTAAAGAGCAAATGCTTGAGCAAGCATCATAGCGAGTATAAATGCAAACCTGAGTTTGTAATAAATGTCTCTCATGGCACCTTACCGTGAGTCCACGCCAGATTCGCTACACTCTTCCTCATAGGTTCACCACCTTCCTCTCCTTCCTTGCTTTTCCTTTGCACGCTGCTCCACCTGAAGAGAAACACACAGAGGACTGAGCTACACCAGCCCAAGGGCACTACAATCAGACAGGGGCTGAGTCCGGGGGCTGACACCTCCCCACACCCCACAACGAGCCCACCTTGCCTTGGCCCCGGCCCCTCGCACATGCCTTAGAGATATCATAGCTCAGTACAAATCCCCACAGTCCTCACCTGCTGTTTGGTGCTTGCGGAGGGTCACACTCCCTGTGCCCCAGGGCACTGGCCCTACACGGCCAAGCTCGGCAGCGGGACTGTCTGGAGCTGCCGCTGGCTGGTTCTCCAGCTTTAGGGTCACCCGCAGAAGCCCGCTCTCCTCAGCTCTGCACACCCATCCAGTTGCGCCGCCCAGGCAAAGTCAGCTTCACCCTCTGCTCTACACCTCACCTGCAAACAACCAACTCTTCAACTGACAACTGTCCAAAACCCACCGACAAACTCTCCACACCTCAGCCTTTCGTTTGCAACTGCTGCCTCTAGTGCATCTCACAGACAAGCCTTCAAAATCCCCTCATCCTGCAATAACACTCCAGCACTGATCACCTGCGGGAACAACTACCACAATACCATGCAAACACCAACCAGTTCTGGCACGGAAATATCACTTTCTCCTCAAGATTCCACCCTACACCAACTGCTGACAAACACACGCTGTCCTCACCAAAGCCAAACGCTGCAACAACCAGCGACAACTCAAATTTGCGTGGGCGGTGCAAAATTGCAGGGGTGAGCTAACGCAGAGCTGGGCTTGAAAGCTGCAGAGTGTACACCCTGTTGTTTAACGTGGCGAGTCACTCCCATTCTGCCTTCTCCCTGGGAGAAGCGCATGAGCAGAGGTTGCATCAAGGCACGATGAGAACGGTTCGGTTCTCCGGGTCTCGGAGGGTGAGAGTAATAAATGTGGTCTGTGTCGTGGCGCAGGAACTTCCCATCCACTTGCTTCTCCATTCAGTCTGGTGCTGCAAGAGAAGGAGAGAAAGAAAAAGTTAGGACCGAGTTAACAACCTCATCATCCCTGACCCCTAATCTGCAGGAATCCTAGGAGGCCTGATATAATTTTGCTCATCTCCCTGTCTTTGCTGGAATACTTTACTGTAGAAATTTCTGTCATCAACATTCTCTTAACCGATCTGATGTGTTCATAGTTCCTAGCCCAGCATCCTTTCCTCAAAGTACCTCAGCATTTCCCTTTGAAACCACACCTTAGTGCCATCCCGTCCCAGAGCTACCTCAGCATTTCCCACTGCAGCCTCTGCGATGCCATCTCCTCCCTGAGGTACCTCAGCCTTTACCACCAAAACCTCTCTCCCTTCCGTCCTCTCCTTTAAGTCCCTCAGCCTTTCCCATCAAAGCCTCCCCCGATGTCATCCCCTCCCTGAGGTACCTCAGCCTTTCCTGTCAAAGCCTCCCCCGATATCATCCCCTCCCTGATGTACCTCAGCCATTCCCGTCAAAGCCTCCCCCGATATCATCCCCTTCCCGAGGTAGCTCAGCCTTTCTTGTCAAAGCCTCCCCCGATATCATCCCCTCCCTGAGGTACCTCAGCCTTTCCTGTCAAAGCCTCCCCCGATATCATCCCCTCCCCGAGGTACCTCAGCCTTTCCTGTCAAAGCCTCCCCCGATATCATCCCCTTCCTGAGGTAGCTCAGCCTTTCCTGTCAAAGCCTCCCCCGATATCATCCCCTCCCTGAGGTACCTCAGCCTTTCCTGTCAAAGCCTCCCCCGATATCATCCCCTCCCCGAGGTACCTCAGCCTTTCCTGTAAAAGCCTCCCCCGATATCATCCCCTCCCTGAGGTACCTCAGCCTTTCCCGTCAAAGCCTCCCCCGATATCATCCCCTCCCCGAGGTACCTCAGCCTTTCCTGTCAAAGCCTCCCCCGATATCATCCCCTCCCCGCGGTACCTCAGCTTTTCCCGCCTAAGCTCCTCCCGCACCGTCCCGCCCTCAGGTTCCTCCGCCGCTCCCTCCGTTCCCGGCCCCCCCCGCCCCTCGCGCCCCCCCTTGGCGCTCCCGACCCGCCGCTGCCCCCTCCCGCTCGCTTTCCTCCCTCTGTCCTGTGTCACTACGGGGGCTCCCCCTCCGCCCCACGGCCCCGCCCGAGCCCCGCGCAGCGCTCAGCGCGGGGCTCCCTTCCCTCACAGCCGCCCGCGTGCTTCCCCCTCGCCCCAGCCGGGGGCCGCGCTGTTGCGGCTGGCTGCCCCTCGCCTTCCTCCTTCCGAAACCAGCCCGTCTGTCACCCTCCAGCCTCGCCCCTCAGCCGGTCCCGGGCCGGCCCCGTCCAGTCTCCCCGCTGTCCGCCCGCCCCTCGCTCACCGCCGGCCCCGCCGTTCCTCGCGCGCTGCTCCAGCCGCCGCACCGCCGGCACGCGCTCCGCGGCCCGCGCACTTACGCAGCGTGTCCCCGCCCATCCCGCGCAGGAGCCAATCCCGTCCGCGTCCGCCACCGGGCTGCGCCCCCCCCCCCCCGCCTCCGCGCCCGGCTCTGGCCCCCCCTGCCCCTCGCCTCCCGTCCCGGAGCCACCGGCGGCCGCAGAGCGGCGCTGTCCGCCCGCAGGGCGGGGCCGGGAGCTTTCAGGCTGCGTCTGCCCGGGACCGAGGGCTCTGCCGCCTGCCCGGGACAGCCCGGGACCGAGGGCTCCGCCGCTGCAGCCCGTTTCGTGCCGTTTGCACCCCCCAGGTTACACGGCTGCAGCCTTCTTGCTGGTTTAGCTCACACACCTTTCTTCTTTCTAACTGCACAGCAGTTCACACTCACAAAAGTTCGTGCTGGTTGGCATAAGAGTATCTGCATAAGAATTTACAAACATTACAAAGATATACCACAGACCACAGCTTTCTAAGCTTTCAAGTTAAAGTTCCATGTTTAAATAAAACAGACAATACCAGTAGAGCTGTGTACCTCTGTCGTCTTTGTTCAGAAAGAAGTGACAACACCAGAAAACACATTGACAGCCAGTGCTTTGAACAGTGAAGGTGGGATCTACAAAAGTCTGATTAAACTAAACAGCCTCAGGTCTTTATCAAGCTGCAGATCTGCCAGGAATGCTGAAATGCAAGAGTTTACTCCTGCAATATTCCACGATGGAACAGCCACTTCATATCAAATATAATCTCAAAGTTCCAAACCAGTACGTTAAAAAGCTACCAGTAAGTATTAGAAGACCACTGCAAGATCTTATTGCTTTTTGAGTTAAATAATAATTTTTCAATAAACCAAAACCCAAACAGGTTCTCAAATCTGTTGCTTATCATCCTGTTCATTCATTAGCACTGCAGCAATCAGTTTTTATACAATGTGTCAACAGAGGCGTCTAAAAAACCCCAAACAAAACTTATTCAAGTCCACGGACACCCCCGCCCTCCTTGCCCCCCCTCACCCTGAGCCCCACGATCACCACTTGGTGCGGGAGAGGAGCACAACTCGACAGACAGAACCAGAAATCCGACTGCGGTAAGAAGGAAACATCGAGGTAGTTACAGCTTCCTTAAACATTCAAAATCTGATGTCTTCCAAAACAAAGCACATCATCCTCATCATTTAAAAAGCAAAGTTGCTTTGTACGTGTCTGATCCTCACACCAGCTGAGTGGTTCTCAAGTCCGCTGAGCTCCACTGTGCAGCCACCCCCACGTCTGTGTCGCCTTGTCTGGAGTCCCCAGTCGCGGGACAGTGAGTGGGGTTGGACTCCAGTGATAAAGAAAAACACAAAGAGTCAAATTGGAAAAGTAATTAAAACAGAAGATCTGAAAGCCAGTTTAATTTTAATAACTTATTTGTACACTGCTATAAGCATATGAAGTATGGGGGTCACGAACTCTTGCTACCACATATGTGCCTTATTACAATAAGCACAGGAAACAAGGAAGTAGCATTCCTTCTATTTTTGATGTAATTATGAGCTAATACATCTCCTGAGATGGCTTCCAGACCTGATTTAGTATCTACACTGTGTTGTACTGCAGATAAATACCTCAGGTCAGCATTAATTGAAGACAATGTGCAGAATGAGCAATATGCAGGTAAGCACAAGATCCTGGATTCCTTACAAGAGTCTACTTCTAAAATTGTCTGAAAATGCTGCAGAAATTGTAGCAGATAAACAACAGTAGCCACATTTTGTCCTATGGCATTTACATAATGTTGATCCACCTGTATTAACTTGTGCCCTTTCGGAACAGAGCTGTAAACTCAGAGTGTCCAAAGACTTCTTTCTTTTAAATAGAATACGCTTAAACTGGCTGTCTTGAACAGACTGCCTGTGCAGACTTGCAGCAGTTGAACGGAGGATGTGATTCCAGTGAATGGAGACAGAAAGAAGATCAGCACAAAAGCAGCAATGACAGACCAGAGACACCCACCTAGAGCCTACGGAGACCAAAAAAAGTCGTCGCGTGGGCTTAGCAGTTGGGGAACCAGACCAAACAGCCTGGTTATTCTCCACCAGGAGGGTCTTTATCTGGCCATGATCATGTCATCAATGGAGAAACTCACCATCATCAGACAGAGTGCAGGCGTGGGCAATGAGAGCAGCAAATCCAGCACCGACACGGTGTCAGAGTTTGTACAGACAATGAACACGCTCACGGGTCTTGTTCAATACTTTACACACTATTCTGAAAAGAGACACTGATTTAACTGTTGCACAGCACATACTGTCACTTTACACAACTTGGAGAAACAAAGCAAGCTCATAAAGTTCATACTCCATACATCAGGATAGGAGGTTACTCATAAAATGCAATCATCTCTGCCAGATACAGGCAAATGCACATATTTATTTGAAGCAAATTCCAAGTTTATACCGTCATCTCAGGTCAAATTCTGCTATCAGACACAGGACACACAGCTCAAATGCCAACAGCTCATAAGAAAGCTTCACAAGAGAATGAACTAAACATACAGCTATGGAATCAAGTGTGTTTTATCAATACATCAAATGCAACTCTAATTCCCCTAGGCCCTCACGTTAATAGAAACCCCACAGAGTTTCTAGAAAGAATGTCCATAAAATTGACATGCGACATTACCCTCAGTGAGTCTCCTGAACCAGACGGCAGAGCAACCGACCCGCAGCAAGGACAACACAGAACAGACAGTTCTGCTGGAAACGCAAGGAACGGACTAAAAGTAACCATTCTGCATTACAGAATTAATGCATTGTGTCACTTTGTGTAGATAATTCACCCATAAAAATCAGTAAATATGAAGGCCACCCTTACTGATAAATGCCTATATGTTTGTAGTCATGTTTAATAAAACACACTTTGTGAGGGTTTTTTGGCTCAAGAAGGACACTGGATCAGTGTGCTTTGGGTTATTTCTGTAAGGAGCCATAACTCAACAGAAAGATAGCTTTAAGAAAGCGTGCAATTAGCTATTAATTGGACAAAATAAGTGTAGTTAGCACATAATAAATAGTTTTAAATGGTCTCACAAGTGGAAGTGGAAGAAACACCACCTGGATTCATTTTCCCATATCAATTCTTATGAAAATACCCACAATAGAATGCACTTATCAGCAAGGTATACAACTGCACATCTACACACAACATAACTGCATGTAATCGCACATTTTTGACCATATTAACTACAAATTGGGCAGCTATAAAATACGTCAGTTATACCTTCATTTACTTCCAGAAATCTCCACTGAAATTATTTTGTTGCTTAAATTACTGTATAATGTGCACTTTATTAATGTATTATACATTAAGTATACAAACATGTTATGAAAAAACAAATCTAGTCCCAATACCTTTGTGAGTTTTAAAGGACGCCGGTGGGTAACGGTGAACAATCAACAGTCATCCGGGTAAAACACCCATGGGCAGAGCTGAAACTTGTTTTCATTGGTAGGTTGTGGTTTTCTGCAAGTTGTGTTATCATACCTACATACAGCAAATAAAGATTTGACCCAAATTACATACCTTTATGTGCATACACACACGCACATGTTTGTGTTGTACAAAGATGCACACTGTTACTGAGATGTATAGGCATTGAATGTGTCAGGTAAGTAACATGACAAGAGGCTTGAGAGGTGGGTCTGCAGGGAATTCTCTAAGTAACATATTAATGCAACAAATCTGGTGGCATAAAGCTACGGGGGAAAAAAATCCAGCGGAGAATCAGATAAATTCACGTGTTCTTTAAAGACAGCTCATGCATTCAACCAACTCCCAGGTGGGCCTGACTGTGGAAAGGAAAGTTTGCTTGAGCACTTAGCGCCAGTGTCTGATGAGCAGACAAAACACCAACTGCAGACCGGGGACCCCCAGTTCTCAACCAGTTCATGGCTCTGAGCATCTTCTTTCCACACACTGCGGGTAACGCTTTACATCTGCAATCCCCTCCCTAAACCCATCTTGTTCCTGGCTGAGAAGATACCAGATGTGGGAACTATTGCATGACAGAAGAATTTGTACTGTTAAATCACAGGATTCTGAGCACTGCAGATGATCACAGTGCGGTGCTGCCCTGAGAAGAAAGGACGAGTGACTCTTGGTGTTCCCTGCTGCTCACTGCCCTGATCCTCCCCACCCTCATGTTCCAGCCACTCAGACCCCGGCCAGAATGACTGAGACAGGAGGGTCTCTTAAGGATGTTTTGTTTTGTCCAGATACCTTTAATTTGCTTATATACACAGATTTCATAAGAGGAAGCACTTGATTTCACCGATGACACGATTTCTCCAGTAACGCATCTCACCAAGATTGCCAATTGACAGTCCCCCTTAGGATGAGAGAACGTTCATGTTGAACAAACCATGAACACTTGTAGTGATTGAAACTGGGGGTTTTTCAGACAAGCACCATCTGCCTCCTGCGCCAGAGACTCAACAGAATTATGTCTCAGACATTATGGCAACAACAGCTCATCCCGCAGTGATGGGTCACTCAGAGCGAAAACAATCCCGTATGGACACCGTGTCCAGCAGCAGATGGGGCACTCAGGAGAAGGTGAATCGCGATTTACATCCCAACACCAGCCGAGGCCCGCAGACAAAGGCCGCGGGCTGACATGGGAGGGGACGGGCCTTTCGTTCTCCTTCTTTGCTTCTCTTTTCCTTTCCTACACCCTTATTTCATCTCCTCTCCCTCTATGAGCAGTATAACCTAAGGCTTAGAGCCACAAAACTCCTTTGTGTAAACCCTTTGGCTGTTAAACTGTTCACCAATTTGGCTTAAGTAGCATAAATCTTCCTGCTAATTGGGCCAAGCTGCAAAATAAAAGGTGTTGGGGTTTTTTTGTTTATGGTCCTTGAGTACCCCATATACTCTTTTCTAACTAAGGGGACCTGAATCGGAGTCACCTCCCCACACACGGACAGCTGGGGACGTTCTGCAATGAAAACTTGTATGGAGAGTGGAACACACTGAATAGGTCAATCCAGCATTTAATAAAAGCAACGGAGTTAACTCTTGAATTAACATTGATAACATGCTCTGCTATATTGTGGCCAGTTGCGATTGGAAACAGCGCAGTTACAAGTTCGGTGTGCATGGTCCTCTGTATACACGAAGACATCCAGCCAGCTTTAGTCACGCACCTGATCTTTCCTTCGTGTTACAGATCTCTGCAATGAAAGCTGGGAGCAACAAACATTCAGCTTTCTGATGTGTCATTAAAGAGATTTTTCTGCATTTACTACAATCCTGACCGAGCCTGTACCTGATTGCTTTAACTGGCATTAGATAAGTCATTGAGTAAGCAGTCCAGTCAGCCCGCGAGAAGACACGGAGAGGTGACAAAGTTGTAAGTCCCTAGGATGCTGGCACACCAGCACGAACACAGGCAAGCAGAAGCCTCCAACGCATTGGCAGAAATATCCTACTCAGGTACAGCAGGCAAATGCAACTTATAATGGAACGGTTACAATATGCTTGGTAGAAAAAAGCTGAGGTTCCGCTGCCTCAGGCCCACAGCGGTTACTGCTGTGTCTGGTCTAACCCAGATCCAGTAGTGAGCTACACGTGCTTATCTTGGTTTGATATTTGTAGTGCACGTGTTAACATACAGATCAATATACAAGACAAGGTCTGATGAACAAAATCTCTCTCTGAAAGATCCTGAAGTGATCACTGGAGTGATTTTCAAGGCAAAGATTCTGTCTGTCTCCAGCTCCCAGAAGACTTCAGAGGTGAAATTCTCTATAAATCCTGAGGGGGAAAGAGGGGGTTGTAAGGAACATGAACCTGAAGAACATTCAGTAGCTCTCCCGGGCGCTCTGTGACGGAGCCTCCCCTGTTCACCAGCTCCTGAGGCTCCAGGGGCTGCAACACGGGGCACAACGCGCTCACAGACTGAACCTGCGCTGAGCAAGAAAATGCCTTCCTGATGAAGCTTTAACATCAACACACCAACTATTGCTTGTCCTTCAAGGAAACTATCTTGTTATAAGCATTTATAGCTCTATTGTCTATTTATGCTTTTAGCAATAAGCGCTTTTATCCACATTTCATTTTGGTGCACCTGGTAAGACATGTGATTGAAGGTGACAGATAAGAGCAGGGCACTCTTTTAATCCCTAAGACAGGACCCTGGGAAAACTTCACAGGAATCAGTTCTTCACTACATTGCTGCTCCTTGCATTCACAGGCCAGCAGAAAAGCACGGGCCGAGGTGAGAACCGCCCGCAGAAGGGGCTGCCAGACACTGTTCTGGCTGATGCTCTGCCAGGACGTGCTTCGTTTTCTGTCCGGTGCTGTGCGGGGGGAACACGGAACATCTGCACGAAAAACCTGCGCTTGGCTCGTGCAGCGTCTGTGTCACGGGAACCGACAGCCACGTCTCATCGCTGACCTCGCGTGTTCACACAGCTGACTCAGTGATCGATACAGGTTTATCTGCATTACAAGCACAGCCGAGCCAGGTCAAGAGTGCTTCTTAAGAACCATTTTCAAAATGATCTTTCTAGACAATAAAGACTGATTTATCTTAATTTGTCTTACCTAAAAGCTAAGAAAGTATTTAATTTCTAGTAAGAAAGATGCCTAATTTTCTTTTGGCTATTAAAAATTGTATTAACCTCCAAAAATAAGAGAGTAAATGTCTGTTAACACTTTTTCCTTTTATGCTGATGTGAAGAAAATTCCTCTCTCATCCTGGTACTGTCAAACAGGATGAACATTTACAGAGAATGAGAGTGGGGAGTGATGAAAAAGTCAACAGCTTTTGCAGTCAGTTTGTATAAATTAAGATAAACGTGATATTGAAGCAAACCCAAATGTTTCTAACGTTTTCCTATAGAATCTCCTGCTGCTGTACAATAAGATACACTCTCAGACTATGACAACATTAGTCCGTGTCTTTGTAAGGTGCAGTCTTTTTCCTACCATATCATGCATAGGTGCCACACTTCTATATAGCCAGGTAACTGCTCATCTAAGGTGCATTTTGAAACATACCTTATCCTGCTTTGGAACCTGTGCCGAAATGGAAAGTAGTTGCTCTGTATCCAGGAATTTTGAGATAACTGTAAAACAAAAGTAAACAGATCAGAAATTGAATGGAAATCATAACAAAATCTATTTTTTTTTTTTATGAACACAATTATTTAGTGAAACTTTTGTTAATCTTTTTCTTCCATTCTATCTTCACAAATTATTTACCAGGGAAAAAAAAACAGGTTAAAAATTGCTGCTATCTAAATTATGTTGTCATAACTACACAGACTGTACCGAAGCATGTAGCGATTATTTTACAGGTGGACATATATCAATTTGGTAATATTCTTTTAGTGTGATTGAATCACACGTCTCTTGTGATAAAGATCAAGATGACACGATCCAGCTCCAGGTGCACTGACTCATACTCTGCTGTTGTGTTCTGTTTAGTTTGTCTGGACCACTATGAAGCAACAGGAAAAAACACCCATACACAACAACAGAACATCAGTGATGCCTTTATTTGTTTTTAATGTATACATTATGTACACCCGAATACTTCCAACTAGTCACAGAGGTAGAGACAAACTCACATTCTTTGAAAAAGGTATTGGCTGACTTCTACCCATTTAATCTGAGAAATTCGCTTTTCTTAGCAAAATCCTTGAGAAAAACATCACTATCATAATAAAGATTATTTCCACTACGTGTCACCTGGCAAATAATTACAATTCAAACATATTGAGTCACGTTGCATACTTTCACAGATTAGAAAGAAAGTGTTTTAACATAAATTGAATATGACGCATTAAAAATAAACTACTACTTAGTTGAATACACTCAGAAAACCAAAGACGGTAAATGTCAAATGAGGGTTCCAGGTAAGAGTACCCTACAGATTTGAAGCGCGCTTTGGGGACACCCAGCGCCTCCTGTTCACTGTACATTATGTGAACTGCAGCAGCTGAGACCCTGGGATGTGTGACCTGCAAAAACCATGAACATTAAAGTAACATTTATAAATCACAAACATGTTATTTGGCTTCCTTATGGACTGAAAGTGACAGGAGTGAAGCATCTAAACGTGATCTGTCCCACATTCATTCTTCACCACTCTGCAGCGGTTCTAGCAGGAGCTTCACACGTTTTCCCCCATTTAAGAGTTTAGATGCCAAAATATCCCAATAAGAACCATAATGCTTGTTTACATCTAGAATTGTCTTAAATATACGTCCTCCTATGCATGTTACAGAACACTGTAACCCTGCTTTGTATATTAACATGTAATACATGCCACTAAAACCGTATCAATTAACTGACTAGACAAAGTTTTCCTCTGGAATTTAACACGTGCATTAAAACTCCTCCAAACCGAAGCCCAGCTCTACTAGGCCGTCCCACAAGCGCAGGGCTTGAGCTCTGGTTTGAGCCCGATGCCGCACTCCCCGCGCCGGGCTGCAGTACCGCGCTGTGGCCACCGGGCGGCAGCACCAGCGACACCCGGCGGCCGGTGCACCGCGGGAGCACCGGGGCGCCACCGCGCATGCGCGGAACCGGGGCTGAACGTCCGCGTGCGTGCGGGGGTGACCTGCACCGGGGTGACCACCCGGGATCACCCACAGCAAACGAGCCACCCGGGACAACGCGGAACAGAGAATCCGCTCTAGAGAACCACCCCACCCAGAGAACCCTCCTCGGCGGAACCTCCCGGCGGCCCGTTCGAGCTCTCTAGTGCCCTATTTGCGTAGCCACGCCTCTGATTTGCATTTCTCCGCCCCATCCTCGCCCCGCCTGCCGTTCCCATGCGCCCCGCCCCTCCTCTTATCTCTCGCAATCTGATTTGCAGGCTTCGAATCTCAATTTGCATTCTCCCCGCCTACTCACCTCCCTGCCCAAGCCCCGAGGAGATTTGCATATCCGGCACGACGCTCTGCTCTGTTCTGTTTCTATTCGACCCCATCTATTTCTATTATTTCTACTTCTATTAATTCTCGTTCTATTTCTTTTCCTGTTTTCTGTTTCTTTCCCTGCGAAGTACAAACCACACCTGATCTCACAGATGTCCAGTGTAACCTGTAGCTGCTTTTGGTAAATATGAGCAGAACTGTACAGCACACGGTTTTCCCAGCAACATGAAGCAGAGAGCGTATTCAAAAAAAAAAAAAAACAAACCACAAACACAAAGACGACACACAGCCTTGTAAGTCGGGTGATTAATTCTATTCAGTATGCTTTTACTTAAGTTAGATTACAAGAAAACTAAATTGGGCTCGCCCAGTGCCCTGTGAGTAGTAAAAACCATCACCACACAGTCAGTCACTCAGCAGAGAGCTCGCAGCAGCTCCCCGGCTGCCGCAGTTATGGAACGAAGCGTCTGGCTCGCACACAGAGCCCCCCAGCCCCTGCTCCCACCGCTGACCAGGTGCGGGTGCCGTTCTGCTCCCTGGGGGCAGCTCAGGCCTTTCCCTCAAGTGCACCCGCCAGAGACATTTCCGGGTAAGGATGAGTTTTTTAATCCTTTCTATAAACAGAATTTCTTTGCATTTTAAAAACCTTGTACATCACTGACATTGACTCCTATGTCTCTTTTTACACATACGTATGTATTTAGGGAATATATTTGATTCATATACATCATCTATTTCCACTGTAATATATATCTACTTAGACATCTACACACTTGCGTATGCATTTACATGTATATATCTGCTTAAACTTATACAGAATATCTGTTTATGCTTATATATATCACCACTTATTATCTAGAATATCCATTTATACTTACGCACCTGTTTAGCCTTCTCTTTGGACACAAATATCTTTCTAGACTTGCAGATGTTGGCATATTGTTACAATCATATTATTACATTTATGTATATTTAGACAGAGCTATCGATTCACACTTGGCGTGTGGCACGATGAGCAGTGACACGTGGCCAGCTGCACGGCTCAAGCACGAGGGACACCCCGACCTGCCAGGGAAAAGCGCCACTGAGAGCCAGACAGAAACAAAGTACGTCAGAGCACGCTGTCAAATATTGGGGAAACACTCATAGCATCCAGTTGCCTCTCTTTTTCAGTTTTTAGAACAAATACCCATCTGCTTAAGTACACCTAATAAATTATATGCTGCACCTACTCAACAATTACTCTTAACTATGGAAGTCAACATGTAAATTAGACCATTTTATTTGCTTTAAGTTTCATTGATAGGAAAATCAGTGAGATAGAAGACATGGGTTTACTTTAAAAAATAAATAAATATCCCCATTCCTGCAGTGCAGCATAAGGCTACGAAAAAGGAGCGTCAGACTCACGAACACTTTTGGCTGCACTGCAGCACACAGGGGAACACGTTTCTGTGACCGTGACAGCTCGACTGTCGCAACCGGGAACCCAAAGCCCAGCGGTGCCACCAACCTTTGCCAGGCCTGCCGTGCTGGGCTCTGCGGAAGGAAATGGACTTTGGTTGGTTGTTTCAAAGAAAATGAACAGTCCTGTTGTTGATGAGGCCACTGCCCACTACATCACCTGGGAAGATCCACTCGGAGGGCAGGTTCATAAAATGCAGCTTCTTGGAATGAGGAATGCTGCCGTTTTGGAAGATTTCTTACCAACTGAAGTCAGAACTACACACTGTAGGTTAAGAGAAAAAAGTCACTATTGAAACAATAACTCATCCAAACCACACATGGACTCACCGCCACCAGTTACGAGGCTGAAAGTGCTTCTTGGGAACACCTGGCAAACACGCAGAACAAAACCGATTTGCCCAGGTGCCTGTATCTCTGTCAGCTTTTTGAGTACTATTCTAAGATATTTTAAAAACCTATTGAGTGAAAAAGAACAAAGCATTTGTCATTGAATCAGGTTGTTTCTTCTGGACATCTGAACTCTTACAAACACCTCCTTTCCTCTTTTAGTACAAAATCATTTCCATAGTATCATTCAATAGTAAGCCCACAGAAACAGAAGATTACGCTTTCAGGAAGAGAAAATAACCAGAGGGAGGTGAGCTCTGCACAGGTGTACCGTGCTCCAGAACAGACCTTATTTTTAGTACTCCTGGTAAAATATTTCGTATTAAAAATATAGAAGGAGAGTCGGTGCATTCTTAATGTTAACTTTAAAGTCCACTCTACAAGTACCTCAGGAAAAGTGCAGACACGCGTCCTAGCCGTACCTTGTACGGGCAGACCGCTCTGGATTCCTTCTGTCTGTCTGGTACTTCTGTAGCAGAAGACGGGGCAACCGCGGTGAAACGGTGGCAGCAGACATCCAGCGAAAGAGGAAAAGCCCTTCAGAACAAAGCTGGAGAGGAACCTGACACTTCCTTTTTTCTTGTGAAGGCTACAGTTGAGTGGAGAAAAAAGTATTTTGCACCATCTTCAGTACAGCTGTTGATACGGCCACTGGAGCGTTTGCGTTTTTTGGATAACCAGGCCATTTTTGACTCATTGGCAGTCTGAGTTCCCTAGAACACATTTTCCCAGATACACACAGAACACAGACACAGATATCACCCAAGTATAGCCAAGATTTCCTTCCTCGCCCTGGATGCTGTCATTGAAGAGCCCAGCAGCCCATCCGTCCTCGTGAACCGCCCCACTGAAAAAAAAAAAAAAATTATCTTTTCCAGGCTGTTTCTTCAAAGGGTAAAGATATTTTAAATTGCAGTTATCTTTTCCAACAAAGTGATTTTGTGATTCCTTTGAAAAGGAGGGTAAGCTTGCCAGAGAAAGATAGGGACAGGGAGCAAGACAAGGTGACACAGAGAGAGGGGCAAAAGGGCCAGGGAGCAGGGCAAAGGGAAGAAGAGGCCAAAATGAGAGACAAGGAGCAGGAGACAGAGACGGTGGGAAAAATCCTAGAATGGGCAGTGGCAGAGACAGACAAAGGAGAAGTGGGCGCCGGGCTGCGGGACAGAGACAGGAAGGAGGAAACGCAGTGACAGGGAGCAGGGCAGAGCGACAGAGAAACAAAAACAAAGAGGGAAGAGGACAGAGAAACCAGGAGTAAGACAAGAAGAAGGGCAGAGAAACAGGAACCGGGGTGGGTAGGGAGCAGGACCAAGAGATGGAGCGAGGATGGAGATGGAGGAAGAAACCTGGGATGGCCAACAGGACAGGGAAGAATATGACTGTGGGTAGGGAGCAGGACACAGGGATACAGCGAGAAACAATGGGACAGGGAGCAGCATTAAAGGTCAGAAAGAATAAGAGATGAACAGGAAGGAGGAATGGAACGCTGAGATGCTGAACAAGAAACGCCAGCAACAGTGAGCAAGACAAACGAATAGAGAGAGAAGGGCAAGGCAGGAAGAAGAGAGATAGGAAGGTGGGAGATAAGAGCTGCACGTACAGGTACTGAGAAGAAAAGAACAGCAGGGAACAGGCCAGAGAAACTGTGGGGAAAAAAAGAGACTGATGCAGATCAAGACAAAGATATGGAAAAGGGAAAAACAGCTATAGAAGATGGAGCAGGACACAAAAATAGAGAGAAAAGGAGAGGTATAGGGAAGCAAAATTTTAAAATAATAATAATAAACCAAAACCACCACCAAGGAGGGGCAGGGAGGCACCAGGACACACAAGCCGGGGACGAGGCCCCGAGGGCCAGGGACTCACAGCGGCTCTCGCTTTCGGTGGCTGCCAGGAGGCTTCTAACAGCTCAGACGCTCCCGTCTCCTTCTCTCCTCCCTTCCTCTCCGGTAACTCGGGGCGCTCGGCCGTCCTCAGCCTAGGAGAACACGGTGGGGTGTCAGGGCTCCTACGAGACGAGGCTTCGGGGACATGGAGCCTCGCTGGCTCGCTCGCCAAGCAGCCGTCCCGCTCCAGGATACGCGCACGGACCCTGCCGCGCACGTTGGCCCCCGGCCCGCCACACGCCGCGCAGAGGGAGCCTTCGCCACCCGGAGAGAGGGGCTCGCTCTCTCGCCCGCTGCAGGAAGCGGACATTGGGCCGATGGCCCCGCATTTCTTCCTCTTTACCTCTCCCCAACCTCTCTGGCTCCAGCAGCAGCAGCCCCCGTCCACGCACGGGACGTGCTCCCCTGTCCCTTCTCCCGCCACGCTGCCAGACGAGCCTCGCCAGCCCGAGGCGGGCGCAGCCAACGGCATCCCCCGGGCTGGGAGTGAACGGCCACATCCTCAGCGCGGCCTCTGGGAGAGGGAGAGAAGAAGCAGCGGCCGTTAGCACCGTAGCTCACCCCTGCCCCAGCCTGCTCCTTCCGCAGGGGCCACCGGAGAGGTGCCGAGGGCCGGCTTGCCGCCTTCACGACGGGGCTTGGGAGCGGCCCAGGAACACGGGACGGGTTCGCAGGAGCTGCCGGAGCTGGGGGCGGCTGCACGGGGCGAGCGGGGCCGCGGGAGGAGGCTTGGCGGGAGCTCTGGCGAGCTGGGGACGCACCCGGCGTCTGCCCCCGGCCGGCTGTCGCCTCCTGCTCCTCTCCCGCACGCTGGGGACGGAGGACGGCGCCGCGTCTCCCACCTGGGCGCTGCTCCCCAGGTTCCATTCCCCGCCTGGGCTGGCGGGTCTGCTGAGCATCGGGCGTTCACAGCTCCCCCTCAGAAACACAGAAATTCCAAATTAGAGTTCAGCCTCTGAAAAAAGTAGAGCAGGAGAAAGCACAGGAATTAGTCAGAAGAAGGGACAGGAGAGCAGCTGAGCTAACGGAGGATTCGAGGGAAACGGGCCACCTCAAAACACAAGGCATCCTCAAAAAACCAGAGCAACTGCAGCAACGCCAGACAGCATTAAGACAAACTGACACCGTTTAGGACACGCTCAGCATAAAAGCAAACACATCCACCGGTGCAGGAAAGCATCTCGCCCCTTCCCCACAGCACCGCCACAGGACACAGCCCTGTGAGGCCACGGGATGGGCTAGTACTGAAACGGAGAAATAAGCTTGACAGTAGAGTCAATTACACCGTTAAGCAGGCAATGTTTCTTTCATCTGCACTGGGGAGCTCTGGGGGTCGTCCTCTGTAAGTGCTCCCACGACTGGATACTCTTGCATTGCTTATAGTCACACAGCTGCTACATATTAATTACAATTGCTTTAAATTTTGAACATACTATATATCTAGCCTAAGAAATAATTGATGAAGTTACTTATAAATGTTTAGTTTCTCACTCACAACACATCTATTAGTTAAATATAAACTAAGCTCTCAGCTTCTAAACAATGTGTTATTAAATCTTCTGTCTCCCTCTTGTCGTGCAGAAGGATCTAAAACGTGAAAAACATCCCCTCATCGTGCAGGCGGTCAGAAAGCATTTACCTCACGTGAACCGGTTAATGAAGGGTACATCTTCTATAACTTCATCGCAGTATACATTAACTTGGTAGCTTCTCTTGAATTCCCCCCTTTTCAATATACTTGCAAACTCTTTGGCAGTATAAATCTACGAAATATTATCATCTCGTGTTGTGGTACAGCACAATTATTTGTTACCCACTAGCGGTACCAAACAGACCACTGTAGCGTAATGTAAGTAAAAACGACTAGCATCAAAATCAGAGTCCTAAGATCAATGCTGACAGAACTGCGAAGCCGCAGCTCCTGCCGGTTCTGGCGTTGGTTTCTGGCACTTCTGACCGCTTCGGGTCAAACGGCGCCTCTTCCCCCGGCCGTGCGCTGCAGTACCCGAGTTTCGCCACAGGGCGGCAGCACTGAGACCGCCGCGGCAGCCCCGGGCGAGCGGTCGTGCCGCGTTTCGCGGGAACCCCGCAAAATAAACCCCAGAAAACAAACGCGACAAAACAAAAAAGCACACAGAGAGCCGCGGAACGAAAGCCGCACGTACAGGACACAGAACCCGCCGGGCCTCGCCCCGAGCTCCCGGCGAAGCGGCGCCCGACCCGCCACGCCACCGAGCCTGCAACCGCGCCTTCGCTCCCACCAGCTTCGCCAGCTCGGCCGTAAGGGCAGCGGGGAAACCGAACCGAACGCCTCCTCACCGCGCCGGCCCATCCCACTCCCCCCGTTCCAACGGCACGGTCACCCTCGCCGCGGACGCAGTCACCTGCCGCCTCTTTCGCCGCTCCGTTCCCCTCGCACTCTCCCACCGTCCCGCGGCGGGAGGCTCCCGGCTGTCGCCTCCTTCCCCTCTGCCTTTCTGCCGCCTCCGGGGACCTCACGAAGGGCTGCCCTGAGCCGCCTACCTCCAGGTCCCCGGGCGCCGGTTGCAGCAACCGCTCCGCAACCGCCCCGACCCCCGTTCCCGTTAATTCCCGGTACCCACCCCGAGACACCACGGACCCGCTCGCCAGGACCCGCGCTGATTGGCTGCTTTCCACCCCCCCACACTGTCCTCCTATTGGATGCTCCGTCCGGTGCCCAGGAGCCAGCAACGCCCGCCCCTCCGGCAAAATGATAGCCTGCCTAGGCACGTCAATCACCATTTTCTCCGCCTATCAGCGCTCGCAGTTTGGGCATGCACAGTAGGGAGGCAGCAGCACCCGCCCCCTTCCGCAACACGATTGGCTGCCGAGAACCAGTCAATCACCATTCTCTCGGCCCATCAGTACTCGCAGTTTGCTCATGCGCAGTACGGAGCCTCCGACACCCGCCCCTCCGGCAATCTGAGTGGCGGACAGAATGGCAATTGACGTGCCTTGGCAGCCTATCAGCGATCCGCCCCCCCCCCCCAGCCTTCCCGCGCCATCTGATTGGCCCGCTCTGCACCCTCACCCGTCTGCTCTCCGCCCTGCCGGGACCCCCACGCCCTTTGCCCGCGCGGCTTCCAGCAGCCGCGTTTGAAAGGAAACAACAAAGCGCGCTCCTTTGCTTTACGCTGACAAGGGGGGCGGGTGGTCACCTACCCTTAAATTCATTGTGAACAGAGAGAGCCCTAAGGAGCTCCGGCCGGCAGGTTTCTCTCCCCTGTGCCCGGGACCGAGGAGACGCCGCCGCCTCCTGCCGCCGCCTCGCCCGTTCCCCTCGCAGCGGGGCCTCCCCGGGAGAGCCGGGGGCCTCGTTTTTTCCCGGCTGCTCGTCCGACCGCTGCCCCCCCCTTTCTGACGGGCACGACGCCGCCCGCAGCGGCAGAGTCCCCCTCTTACCCCCGGCACGGGCACCGGGCGCCGCTCCCCAGCTGCAGTTCCGGGCGGTGGCCACCAGACGGCAGCACCGAGCGCGGTCACGCAGCGCCCCCCGGGCCCCGCAGCGCGGGCGCTTTTTCTTGACCCGTGGGCAGCCTGAGCTCCCCGAACGCGCTTTCCCAGAGCCGCGCACATGGCAGACACACTGATAAAAGATAATAGCCCGACATTGCTAAAATGTGTTTTTTTCCTAAAGATGCCTTCTGTCCTAATAAAATACATTGCCTCTCCCTGTGCCCCGTGTCTTGTCTGCAGCAGTAACTCGGCTCGCCCGCAGCTGTGGCAGCTCTGCTGCTGCTACAGGGTCAGTTCCAGCCCTTACCCTCGGCTGAGCAGCAGCCGGGCAGGCGCTGCTGCTCTGGGCGCTGCGCATCCTTCAGGAACGGTTCTCAAACGATCCTGTGCAACGATGTCCAGAGCCAGGACCCCCGCGGCGGGGGACAGGAGCACACGGCCGGGCCCGTCCCGGCTCGGGGCTGTTTCCGCAGTCGCTGTGAGCTGATCCGTGAGCTGGAACCAACCTCCCCATGCCCCGGCCCGGCCCTTTGTCCCCGGCTTTCCCAGGGCAGCGCAGCGGGCTGGGTCACACCAACTGTTCTCTGCTGGCACCACCCAGCCGGGTCACCTGTGTCTGCGGTTGTGGGGACACCCCACGGGCTCCCTGGAAACGGACATCACAGCACTGAGAGGGGGCGTTCAGGAGCCTCTGCGCTTTTGGGTTGGTTTGTTTGGGTTTTTTTTCCTTTTGTTGTTTTGATCGTTAGCTTCTTGTTGTCGGTTGGTTTGTTTTTAAGCTGTTACTCTATATAGCTCATCCATGGTGCTTATAGAGCATGGGTAAATCTACCCTGCTTCCTCACAGGAGACAACCATCTCGCTTTACAACAGGTGATTGAATCTGCTATAGAAAAGTTCAACCACCTCCTGTACAGCAAAGGATAAAAGAAAGTATGGATTTTTGTTGCATCTAATCCCCAATGCAAGTACCCATTAACAATACATTAGCAGTGGGTTCCTTCAAATATTCACAGTGAAGGTAGTTCCTGGCACGATTGTATTAGCGTTCTTACTATTTTACGGGAGAAACACAGGGCACAGCTGATTTTGCCCACGTGCAGCGCAGTGATCACACGGGTGTGGTGAACCGGGTGGAAGGCCCTAGAAAAGGAAAATCAGCCTCCGGGTGCAGGGCCAAAACAGAAATCCTTTTCAAACTGTGCCATTTTAAAAAGCTACCAGGGGTATAAAGCAGAAAAAAGAGCAGTGAATGTGTATAATGACACAATTCGATGGTTCTCCAGTTCCATGATGTGCTCTTTTACTAACAGTGTCTGCTGGAGTGGATACCCTGGACACCAACAAGCGGGTCCTGGTGCTGTGCCCATGGTGATTCATCCACTGTGGCCGTGGGTGTCAGGCCCTGATACAATAGACACAAAACCTTGGGAGGGAGGTGATCACAGTAGAACGCTTAAAGATAATGAGCTAGCAGACTTGATTTAATCTTTATTTAAAAATACACATGGCTGCTGTCTTTTCTACAGTTTAGGTAGGACGGGCTCCAATATCTCTATGAATTACAATACATGACAAAAATTAAAGGGGGAAAGCTCTATTTTTACAATGGTAAATACAGTCTAAATCAATTTGGGAAACAGGTAAAGGGGTGTAGCAAATGAGGCACAGACGATCCTGTTTTATCTCAGAAGGCTTTGGCGTATTTACAGCTTTAGGCACAGCGTGTCCAATCCCGTATAAAATGCACTGTCCATACCAATTCAGCCTGTCCCCCGAAATAAGGACATCAGGATGCCACCCTGCATTCACCAAGGGACAATCCTGATCTAATGTTCTCTGTGTATTCTACACCAATATCTGTTCGTCAACAAACCTTTTACTGGTTTCAATTTCTTTCCCTGATTGTCCTTTTTCAAATACAATGCGTATGTAACATTTTGTATTGTGTAATATGCATTATATAACAGACAATATATGATTTAAAACATATATCTTACTATATATTACATGTAGTGCATTGCTATACTACACATCTCAAGGTATACCCACCCAGACCTGTGCAGCATATTAATATTCTTTACAGTGGCCACCATTAATTACAATATTCAATCAGATTCCCCCTGGTAGCTTTCCCCAGGGAGTCAAACGATCCTTTTCCAATGTCACAAAATACAGCCGGGGGGGACTTCTTTCGAATCCCTCCTGTCCCTTGTCCACTACCTATTTCACAATCACAATAACAAACAATTGGTTAACCGTAAGTATTGGACTATAAAATCACCCAAGACACAAGTAACAACAAATCACTAAAGACACAAACAATTATACAATTGCTAAGGCACAAACAGCAAAATCACTAAAGGTACCTTTATCAAATTACTGTTCCCTCGTTTTTCTCTTTTATTTATTGTTTTCTCATTTTCCTCTTTAGTTTTTTATTTCTTTTTAATTTACCCAATTTACCAAAACGCGCAGACCCAACGCGCTGGTGTCACCCACGTCTCGCGCAGGCAGCCTGCAAACAAACCAGACTATGAAAGTGCCTTATCTCATTGATGGGGTTTTACCCACGTCCCGAGCTGGCCCGAGGATCCGTGATCCCTTCCGGGAATTCCCCGGTGCCGGCACAAGGTCCCAGAGATCCTGGGGTCCACGGGAGGTCAGGCAGATTATCCCATCCTCGTCGCCAGAAAACGATACCGAAAAGTCGGCAAACAGACTCTCTAACACTGTTTTGAAAGTGTTAAAAAGCAGGCACTTTTATTACGGCGCGCTGGGCACTCGGGGGATCGCTCCTCTAATCCAGCATGCGTTCCGCTTTCCTCTGGTTTTACATATCCTGGAACTCCTGAAACAGCAAAACACGCCAACCACTGTTTACAGACGTCCCGTGCTCTTTCACCAGTGCGTGCAGCCGCAACGAGAAATCTGGAATGAGCGTCTACAGAAACACGTACGTATTTACCCACTTCAAAACAACGCGTTACATCAGCTGGCCGTACTTGTCAGTAATCCCTCCTGGATTAACGCCCTCTTTGGATGGCACGGGTGCCGACTGTTGGCAATCAGGGCAGGACATAAGAACGCTCCTGGCCTGATCCGTTGTAATTTGAAATTGTCGTTTTAACGACTTTGCATTCTGGTGAAAGAGTTTATGTGATAATTTAGCTTGCTCCAAGGCTTTAGGCACAGTAAGCGGCACAGCTCGTGCATCGGCCCTCCTATTGCCTTCCGCAAGAGGTCCTGGAAGGGCAGCGCGAGAGCGGATGTGCGCTGCATAAAAACCATGACGTCTATGATTTATTAGGAACCATAGCATTCTCAATTCAGCCATCAAAAGAGGATTATCCTCTTCCTTCAGAAAAGAAGCTTCCAGGCGGTTAAGTATGCCAGCTGCATAATATGAGTCTGTTACAACATTCAAAGGCTCATTACAGAACACTCAAAAGCGATCCTAACAGCTGTCAGCTCAAGAACTTGTTTGACCCTTGGTCTCCTTTTTCTACCTTGTGTTTGGAACACTGGGTATCTGAGTTTAGCCACATAATTACAACTTTACGTGAGCGACCAAAGGCATCAGTAAATACAGTCTTGTCACTTACTGGTCGTTGCTGACAGCAGCATTTGCCCTACAACGGTAAATTACCAATTTCAGCCCACAGTTTATGTTGGGGGTAATAAACTGATATGTTCCCTGCATATGTTGCCAATGCAATCTGGAAATTCACATCTTCAGTTAATTACCATTGCAAATTCTCCTTTGTTGTAGGAATAAATATACATTCAAAGTCTGTCCCATACATAGCATACAAACATTCTCTGCCTTTAATTATTGGGTTTGCATACATTTCTTTTATTATCCAAACTGTTTTCATTGGTGTGTGAGCTAGAAAAACCCATTCCAACTCTTAAAGAATCACTTAATGACTTGTCCCATTGAAACGGTACTGCAAACGGTTGGACGGTATTGGCTATTAGTGCCAGCCAAACTGGCAGCTGCAAATTGCGTCCCCATCCCTATTTTTGTTCAACAGCATCGAATACTTTCTATATGGCCTGCTGAGCTTTGTCATCCAATACCTGAGTAGACAATAAATTCAGGTCTCCTTTCAAAAGTGTAAAAAGTAGACACAGTTCCTCTGTGGCAATGCCCAAAATAGGTCGGAGCCAATTTATGGCTCCTAGCAATTTTGTAAGTCATTTAAGGTCATGATATTATGGAATTTAAGAGGTACTGGCTAAGGAATGATTTCTTGTTCTGTTATTTGCCACCCCAAATATTTCCATGGAGCAGTTTTCTGAATTTTTTCTTGTGCAATTTGTAATCTAGCCTTTTGTATAGCGTTACATAGGACTTGCATTACTTGTTGTAGTTCCTGCTCTTATAACATGACAAGCAAGATATCATCCATATAACGACAGATACAAGCTGAGGGGTACAGCTTCCTCACAGGTTGTACAGCTGCTGCAACTACTGTCTTGCAAATGGTTGGACTATTTCTCATCCCTTGTGGTGATACCACCCAATGCTATCTCTTCATAGGCTCCTCTTGATTAAGTGAAGGAACACAAAATGCAAATCTGGGGGCATCCTCAGGATGTAGCAAGGTGGCACAGGTGTCCATGCCATAATTTTGATTTCACCTTGATAATCAGAGTCAATTACTCCAGGTAAAACAAACAAACCCAATTTGGTAGTAGATGATCAACCTATTAACAAAGCATGCACACTAGGCACTAAAGGCCCCCACACTCCTCTGGGAATAAGCAATACCACAGCAGTAATTAATTATCATCACTGACGGGCTGGCAGCCAAGTCCAGCCCTGCACTTCCAGCTGTTCCAGGGAAGAGATCTCGGGTCATGAGTTTAGACTTGAATTTATTTGATGGGGGTGGGGGAAGTCCTGTCCCCCACCTCCTGGGAAGGGTTAATTGGCTCCCCCTTTACATTAATCCTTGAATGATGTTCACTCACACAGTGCTTGCCCTTTCCCCATTTTGGACGATCTCTAGGAGGTACAGCCTTCGAAGTCTGGCGTGCATACTTTGTGTAATCTTTCTTTACACGACCCAGTGTCCCACAACAAAAACAATTCGATTTCAGTTCTGTTCCCAATACTTGTAACTGTGCTGCTAAAGCAGCAGCTAGAGAGCTGGTATAATGTTCAGTTGACTTATGTTTTGACACACTCTCATATCTGCTATAGTACACCTTTCCCTATTCCCCAAATCCTGCAACACACGCTGACAATCAGCATTAGCATTCTCAAAAGCCAATTATTTTAGTAACAACTCATGCGCTGTGTCATTATCAATTTGTCTCTCCAAAGCAGTTTGCAAGCGGTCTAAAAACAGCGCATAAGGTTCCTGTGATCCTTGCAAGATTTTTGAAAAGGACGTATTGGCATCTCTCCCAACCTCCAGTAACTTCCGAACCACTTTCATTGCTAGTTTTGCTATTACACCACATATATATCTCTCTGGGTTACGCAACTTGATTATCTGGCAAAGCATGGGCACATTCCCCAGCTAAAGGACTGCAATCAATCCATCTCATCCGATATGCATTATCAACGGTCTCTATAGTACAGTTCTCCCAAAAATCAGATAACTACTAGTCAATATACTGTATGGTTAAGATCATTTTCAACAAAGAACGCCAGTCATGTGGAGTAAGTTCGTAAGAGGAGCTTAATGCTTCAAAAATGTATAACAAATGATAAAGTAACCCCATTTTCTTTAGCTAATGTTGGTAATTCCTTTACAACATCATATGGTAGCTGCTGAAAGCCTGGAGATTGCTGTTCACAACAGATCACTGGCCATGCCGTAACCACTTTTGAGTCTCCTGTTTTCAAAGCCTCTTCTCTACATTTATCCCACATGGTTTAATTAGTGTGCACTTTCGGTTGCAAAGTAAGATCCGGGGGGAATAAATCAGGCTCTTACTCTGGGTCCATAGGGCCAGGATCAAGGGGCTTGTCAGGCGACTCCCACAAACCATCATTTGCCAAAAGTGTTCACTGTAGTGCACATGCAGGGGCTTTGTTATCAGCCAATCCTTTATCCACTACTACATCTGTGGTCAGTGCATTTTTGCCTAATCTATCTACAGGATCCCCCTCCTTCCCTGGCAAGGGAGGAGCAGAAGGTTCACAATTAGTTGCAACCCGCGCAACTACTTCCTTCTGAGTCGCTATTAAAGCAGACATAATTTTTGCCCAAGTAGATAAATATTCACAAGCAGCTTTATCTCCAGTTGCTGCCTGTTCATATAATTCTCGTTCAACTTTCTGCCATGCCTCCAACTAAAATGTACCAGTTGTAGGAAAGTCCAGCACATGATCAGCAAGCCTTTCTTATAAAGTCATTAATCGGACTACTGGTACATTGTGATTTTGCTTTCTTAATAAAAGTTGAAGGACATCTAGGGTTTGTTTGGTTCAAGGGATAACTTCCCTCCTATGGTTCCAAATTGCTCATCTTTTCTTGCTGATGGGCGCACGCTGTGGTTTCTGTTTCCTGGCTCTGTTTCCCTGTCCTTGTTCAATTGGGCTTTGCCACCAGAATGGCTGCTGCCTTTACAGCCGCACTCAAAGTCCCTGTTCGGGTGCCATTTGTAGTGAATGTGGCACCGACTCTCTTTTAAGGTGAGACAAGAGACATTTGTTACAAACTCAGGTTTGCATTTATACTCGCTATGATGCTTGCTCAAGCATTTGCTGATTTGGTAAGTTCGTCATAACATAAGTGATATATTGTTACTGCCATAAAAGCATCGTTGTCTATACCACAAGCTACCCCCGTCATCCCCCTTGATGTATCATTCCTGTACCAATCCCTCTGTCCTCGATGTATCACGTAGCATACAGTACTTGCTTCTTGTGTTATTCCACTAATGATTGTTCTCACGCTGTCAACTCTCACAGTTTCTCATAGGCCCAATGTCAGAATACTGCCACAATCACCTTTCTCCTTCCTTGAGCTCTCCTGACCTGCGGTTCCACCACCGTTGTCTTCTTTCTTGATCCCTCTTGACTCACAGGAGCCCTCCAATCCTCTTTCTCGATCACTATTCCTCACAGGTTCGCCTCCTTCCTTGCTTTTCCTTTGCACGCTCCTCCACCTGAAGAGAAACACACAGAGGACTGAGCTACATCAGCCCCAGGGCACTACAGTCAGACGTGGGCTGAATCTGGGGGCTGACACCTCCCCACACCCCACAGCGTGCCCGCCTTGCCTTGGCCCCGGCCCCTCACACAGCCCTTCCCCTCAGCTCTGCCCCTCCGCTGCAGCACAGCTTCCGCACATGCCCTGCTCAGGCTGGACCCCAGTTTCATGGGTTAGAGATATCATAGCTCAGTACAAATCCCCACGGTCCTCACCTGCTGTTTGGTGCTTGCGGAGGGTCACACTCACTGTGCCCCAGGACACTGGCCCTGCCCGGCCCTACGGGAGTGTCTGGAGCTGCCGGCTGGTTCTCCAGCTTTAGGGTCACCCGCAGAAGCCCGCTCTCCTCAGCTCTGCACACCCATCCAGTTGCGCCGCCCAGGCAAAGTCAGCTTCACCCTCTGCTCTACACCTCACCTGCAAACAACCAACTTTCAACTGACAACTGTCCAAAACCCACCGACAAACTCTCCACACCTCAGCCTTTCGCTTGCAACTGCTGCCTCTAGTGCATCTCACAGACAAGCCTTCAAAATCCCCTCATCCTGCAATAACACTCCAGCACTGATCACCTGTGGGAACAACTACCACAATACCAGGCAAACACCACTGGGGGGCTCCCACCCGCCATCCTCTTACCGCATTTATTGAGACGTCCTGATCTGCCAGAGCGTTCCCCCTCGCCGTCCTTTTGCTGGATTTCTTGGGATGCCTTAAACAACTGTGGGGCTCCCACCCACCATCCTCTAACCGCATTTATCGAGATTTCCTGATCTGCTGGAGCGCTCCCCCTTGCCGTCCTCTTGCTGGATTTCTTGGGATCTCTTGGACCACTGGGGGGGCTCCCACCCGCCATCCTCTTACCGCATTTATTGAGACTTCCTGATCTGCTGGATTGCTCTCCCCCTGGCCTTCCTCTTGCACTTTTTTGGGGGAGTCTTCTTCACACATCCGAGCGCTCTCCCTCACCCTTGTCTTGCCTCTAGTCAGGGCGCTCTTCTCCCGCTGGAACGCTCCTCCCCGCCATCCTATTGCCAGACTGAGAATTCTTGACCTGCCGCAGTCCTGCCCCACCATGCTCCTGCCTTCTGCCTGGGAAGTCACTTGAAGAACTGGAGCGCTCTCCCCCGCTGTCCTCTTGCCTTTCCTCAGTGGGATTTTGGCCTGCTAAAGAGCTCCTCCCTGTCGTCTTCTTGCTGGATTTCTTGGGACTTCTTGACCCATTAGGGCGTTCCCCCTGCCACCCTCTTGTGGTTTTTGGGGGAGTCTTGTGACCAACCAGGCCGTTTCCCCCCACCATCCTCTTCCCCTTTTCCTGGGTGCTTCTTGATCCACCAGAGTGCTCCCCTGCACCATTCTTTTGCCTTTTTTGGGAGAGTCTTGTGACTCGCCGCAGAGTTCTCCACCATTGTCTTGCTGGATTTCTTGACATCGCTTGACCTGCCGGAGCGCTCCCCCTCACAGTTCTCTTGCTGGATTTCTTGGGACGTCTTAAACAACTGAGGGGCTCACACCCACCATCCTCTAACTGCATTTACCGAGATTTCCTGATCTGCCGGAGCGCTCGCCCCTGCTGTCCTCTTGCTGGGTTTCTTGGGACCTCTTGACCCACACGAGCTCTCCTCCCCACCGTCTTCTTGCCGGACTTATTGAGACTTCTTGACCCGCCAGAGTGTTCCCCCTCATCATCCTCCTGCCTTTTTCTGGGGATTCTCTTCAACAACTGAAGAGCTCCCCCGCACTGTCCTCTTCCCTTTTTTCTGGGTGATTTGTGAATCACCGGTGAGCTTCTCCTTACCACCCTCTTGGGCTTTTTTCAGAGCAACCTTGACCCATCAGAGCACCCCCTCACCGTCCTCTTGCCAGATGTACTGAGGGTTCTTCATCTGCCACAGCGCTCCCCCACGCCGTCCTCTTGCTGGATTTCCTGGAACCTTGTGAACCACTGGGGGGCTCCCACCCGCCATGCTCTTACCGCATTTATTGAGACGTCCTGATCTGCCAGAGCGCTCCCCCTCGCCGCCCTCTTGCTGGATTTCTTGGGACCTCTTGAACGACTGGGGGCCTCCCACCCACCATGCTCTTACCGCATTTATCGAGACTTCCTGATCTGCCAGAGCGCTCCCCCTCGCCGTCCTCTTGCTGGATTTCTTGGGTCCTCTTGACCCATTAGGGCGTTCCCCCTGCCACCCTCTTGTGTTTTCTGGGGGAGTCTTGTGACCAACCAGAGTGCTCCCCCCCACCATCTTCTTCCCCTTTTCCTGGGTGCTTCTTGATCCACCAGAGTGCTCCCCTGCACCATTCTCTTGCCTTTTTTTGGGGGAATCTTGTGACTCACCGGAGCGTTTTCCACCATTGTCTTGCTGGATTTCTTGACACCGCTTGACCTGTTGGAGCGCTCTCCCTCACAGTTCTCTTGCTGGATATCTTGGGACCTCTTGAACCACTGGGGAGCTCCCACCTGCCACCTTCTTACCGCATTTATTGAGACTTCCTGATCTGCTGGATTGCTCTCCCCACCGGCCTTCCTCTTGCACTTTTTGGGGGAGTCTTCTTGACACGTCCGAGTGCTCTCCCTCACCCTCGTCTTGCCTCTAGTCAGGGCGCTCTTCTCCCGCTGGAACGCTCCTCCCCGCCATCCTATTGCCAGACTGAGAATTCTTGACCTGCCGCAGTCCTGCCCCGCCATGCTCCTGCCTTCTGCCTGGGAAGTCACTTGAAGAACTGGAGCGCTCTCCCCCGCTGTCCTCTTGCCTTTCCTCAGTGGGATTTTGGCCTGCTAAAGAGCTCCTCCCTGTCGTCCTCTTGCTGGATTTCTCGGTACCTCTTGACCCACTGGGTCTCTCCTCCTGCCGTCCTTTTGCCTTTCCTTAGTACATTCTTGGTCTGCTGGAGTGCTCCCCCCCACCATCCTCTTGCTGGATTTCTCGGGACCCCTTGTCCCATATAGGACATTCCCCCCCACCACCATCCTGTTGTGTTTTTTAGGAGAGTCTTGTGATCGACCAGAGCGCTCCCCCCTTGACATCCTCTTCCCCTTTTTCTGGGTGACTTTTGAACCACTGGTGAACTCTCCCCCATCATCCTCTTGCCACATATATTGAGACTTGTTGATCCGCCAGAGCGCTTCCCCCACTGTCCTCTTGCCAGATTTACTGATACCTCTTGTCCTGTCAGAGCACTCCCTCTCGCAGTCCTCTTTGTTCAGTTTGTAGGGTAGGAGGGGGGATCTCTGATTACAGAAAGGTCCCTTTGTTCTAGGAGACATTCCCTTGCTCCATGCTTCAGGTTGCCCATCTTCCCTCTCATTTTCAATATGCACGTCCATCACCTTCCTCCTCTTCTTTCTTGATCCCTCGACTCCCGGATGAACTCAAATCCTCTTTCTTGATCACTCTTTCTCGTAAGTTCACAACCTTACTTTCCTTTCTTGCTTTCGCCTTTGTGAGCTGCTCCACCCAAACCGAAATGCCCTGAAGACAGAAATAAATACACCCACCCCAAGCCCGTACAGTCACATAGGGGGTGAGTCCGGTCGCTGACGCATCCCCACATCCCACAGCAAGCCCACCTTGCCTTGGCCCCGGCCCCCCGCACAGGCCTTCCCACCAACCCAGCCCCTCCGTAGCAGCACAGTTTCCCAGCATGCACCCCACAAAGACTTTCTTTGCCAGTCACCCCTGGCACTTACAGCAAAACACCAAATCAGCATCAAGAGCCCTGGGAGTGGAGAGCTGGCCAGGCCCTCACCCCGGCAGGATCCTCTTCCCCCTCCTTTAGCTGATGGCAGACAGACAAGACACCTCCCAAGAGGTGTCCAGCCCTCTCTCTCAACCACTCATGAGTACAAAAGCCCAGCCTCTACTCACCCACCCCGCCTCCCAAAACCCCACCAGCAGCCCCTGGTCCCAGCTGAACAGCAGCCAGTGCTGAAGATCTGGCTCGTGTTGTCGGACACAACCTTCCCATGGATGTCTGGGCCCCTGAGCAGTTTCCAGGGGTGGGAGGGCGCAGTCCTGATTACAGGGAGGTCCCTGTCCCAAGGGGGACATTTTCTTCCTCCTCACTCCTGACTCGCAGCTCCATCACCTTCCTCCTCTTCTTTCTTGATCCCTCCTGACTCGCAGCTCTACCACCGTCATCTTCTTTCTTGATCCCTGTTGACTTGCAGATGCACTCCAATCCTCTTTCTTGATCGCTCTTCCTCGTAGGTTCACCACCTTCCTCTTCTTTCTTGCTTTCGCCTTTGCGAGCTGCTCCACCCGAACAGAGATGCACAGAAAACAAAAATATACCCACCCCAGGCCCGTACAGTCACACGAGGGGGCGAGTCCGGTCGCTGACACATCCCCACACCCCACCACAAGGCCACCTTGCCTTGGCCCCGGCCCCCCGCACAGGCCTTCCCACCAACCCAGCCCCTCCGTAGCAGCACAGTTTCCCAGCATGCACCCCACAAAGACTTTCTTTGCCAGTCACCCCTGGCACTTACAGCAACACACCACACCAGCATCAAGAGCCCTGGGAGTGGAGAGCTGGCCAGGCCCTCACCCCGGCAGGATCCTCTTCCCCCTCCTTTACCTGCTGGCAGACAGACACCTCCCAAGGGATGACCACCCTGCTCCCTTAACTGCTCCCAAGTCCAAGAGCCCAGCCCCTGCTCACCACCCCCACCTCCCAAAACACAGCCAACAGCCCCTGCTCCCATTTTACCACTTTACCCCCGAGCACGGTTTCTAGGGGTGGGAGGGGGACGCACTAATCACAGATCGTTCCCTGTGCTTAAGGATACATTCTCCTTCTCGCTGGCTCAGGCTGCCCATCTTCCTCCTCACTCTTGACTCGTAGCTCCATCACCTGTCTCCTCTTTTGTCCCCTCCTGACTCACAGGTCCACCACTGTCATCTTCTTTCTTGACTCTGCTTGACTCACAGGTGCGCTCCAATCCTCTTTCGTGATCGCTCTTCTGTGTCAGTACACGGAAGACCGGGCACATGAGAAACTGCAAGAGTCACCAGCATGAGAACAAGCATTAGTGGAAAAATACAAGAACAAAGGACTGTATGCTATGTGATACATCAAGGACAGAGGAGTTGATACAGGATTGATGCATCAAGGACAGAGGGACAGCTTGTGATAGACAAAAAAGGTGTTGATGGCAGTGACTTTGGTGGGAACACAAAACACATCACTTATGTAATGACTAACTTAGCTAATCAACAAATGCTTGAGCAAGCATCATAGCGAGTATAAACGCAAGCCTGAATTTGTAATAAACATCTCTCATTGCACCTTAAAAGAGAGTCCGTACCGCATTCGCTACAAATGGCGCCCTGGAACAGGGACTTTCAGCGTGCCTATAAAGGCAGTAGCCGCTCTGGTAGCGAAGCCCAATCGAACCAGGAAACAGGACTGGGAACCAGGACAGTGCGCGCCCACCACCAACGAAAGGTGAGCGATTGGGAACCATGGGAGGGAAGTTATCCCTTAAGCAAAGACAAACCCTGGATGTCCTTCAACATGCGCTACAAACGCAAAATCAGGATGTATCAGGGGTCTGATTGGTGAGTTTATTAGAATGGATTGCTAATCACGTGCTAGACTTTCCTACAACTGGTACATTTCAGTTGGAGACATGGCACAAAGATGAATGAGAATTATATGAACAGGTAACGACTGGAGATAAAGCTGCTTGCAAAATATTCATCTACTTGGGGAAAAATTATGACTACTAAGATACAGGATACAGGACTGATACATCAGGGACAGAGGGACAGCTTACTATAGAAAAAAATGCGTATATGGCAGTTACATCGCTCATGTAATGTCTAACTTAGCTAAAGAGCAAATGCTTGAGCAAGCATCATAGCGAGTATAAATGCAAACCTGAGTTTGTAATAAATGTCTCTCATGGCACCTTACCGTGAGTCCACGCCAGATTCGCTACACTCTTCCTCATAGGTTCACCACCTTCCTCTCCTTCCTTGCTTTTCCTTTGCACGCTGCTCCACCTGAAGAGAAACACACAGAGGACTGAGCTACACCAGCCCAAGGGCACTACAATCAGACAGGGGCTGAGTCCGGGGGCTGACACCTCCCCACACCCCACAACGAGCCCACCTTGCCTTGGCCCCGGCCCCTCGCACATGCCTTAGAGATATCATAGCTCAGTACAAATCCCCACAGTCCTCACCTGCTGTTTGGTGCTTGCGGAGGGTCACACTCCCTGTGCCCCAGGGCACTGGCCCTACACGGCCAAGCTCGGCAGCGGGACTGTCTGGAGCTGCCGCTGGCTGGTTCTCCAGCTTTAGGGTCACCCGCAGAAGCCCGCTCTCCTCAGCTCTGCACACCCATCCAGTTGCGCCGCCCAGGCAAAGTCAGCTTCACCCTCTGCTCTACACCTCACCTGCAAACAACCAACTCTTCAACTGACAACTGTCCAAAACCCACCGACAAACTCTCCACACCTCAGCCTTTCGTTTGCAACTGCTGCCTCTAGTGCATCTCACAGACAAGCCTTCAAAATCCCCTCATCCTGCAATAACACTCCAGCACTGATCACCTGCGGGAACAACTACCACAATACCATGCAAACACCAACCAGTTCTGGCACGGAAATATCACTTTCTCCTCAAGATTCCACCCTACACCAACTGCTGACAAACACACGCTGTCCTCACCAAAGCCAAACGCTGCAACAACCAGCGACAACTCAAATTTGCGTGGGCGGTGCAAAATTGCAGGGGTGAGCTAACGCAGAGCTGGGCTTGAAAGCTGCAGAGTGTGCACCCTGTGGTATAACGTGGCGAGCTACTGCCATTCTGCCTTCTCCCTGGGAGAAGCGCGTGAGCAGAGGCTGCTTCAAGGCACGATGGGAACGGTTTGGTTCTCCGGGTCTCTCAGGGCGAGAGCGATGAATGTGATCTGTGTCGTGGCGCAGGAACTTCCCGTACACTTGCTCCTCCATTCGGTCTCGGGTGCTGCAAGAGAGGGAGCGAGAGATTCAGGGCAAGATTGACAACCTCGGCGTCCCCGTCCCAGCCACGGGTCACCCAAACCTGCAGACATCCCGGGAGGCCCCCTAAGATTTACACTCCCCTATGCCCCACCCTTGAAGCCTGGACATCGCCAGAACCATAGAGCAAGTATTTCTTGAGGAGGCACCCAAAGGCTCCGTGTTCTCTTTCAGGCAGATGCTAGCGCAAGATTGCAAATCATCTCACAGCTACCAGGAAGGTAAAAAATAACGTCTTGAAATGGGAAAGGAACAGGTATTGTTTCTCTTCATCACCTCCCTCATTGCCACGTTATCAAGGTCTCCCGCAATGTTCCACAGGAAACTTGAAGCTTGGAATTCCTGGTATTCTGAACCTGGGCAAGAAAGGAAGAAAAGCATGAGACTGATCATAAAGAGGGTGGCTGCTCGTAACATGGAAAGAGCAGTAACAAGGTAAAAAGATATCACTTTTCCTTAGAGAGCTCTCAAAGCTGCCTGTTAAGGACAAGAAAAACAAACTTGTGACGGACCATTACTTAAAATCCAAGGCCCAGGAAGCGATCTAATGTACATTGAAACGCGGGCCACGAGACAGTGGAAGTGCCACGAGCTGAGACTGAAGGGACAGAGGATGAATTTCCAAAGAAGTTTAGGTTTCGATGTCAAAACGGAAAATTCTACGTCATTAAAATATAATGCAAAAGTCAGTGTAAAATCAAGTAAGGCAACGACTCCAAATGAACTCCCAGGCGCTTCAGTCACTCAGCAGATCAAAAATGCGGATCATTTCTCACCTGCCCACCTCCCAAACCCCAGCCTATGTCCCCTGCTTCCAGCTTACCTGAGCCCAGATTAAAGGAGGATTTCAGAGGCCATGCCAAGTTCTGCTGCTCCTCGTTCGGGTTGCCAGTCTTCCTCCTCGCTCTGGAATTGCAGGTCAACCGCCTTCCTGTTCTTCTTTGATTGACGCTGAGCTGCCGCGTTACCCGCTGCCGTCTGAGCGGATCTCAGGGAGCCTCTGGAACCGCCAGAGCGCTCCCCCCACCAACATTCTCTTGCCTTGTTTTCGGGGTTCCTCTTCACCAGCTGAGGCGCCCTCCCACCCCCCGCCGCCCTCTTACCTTTTTCTAGAGGTCGCTTGAGCCACCAGCAAGCTCCCCCGCACCTTCCCTCAGCGATCTTGGCCCGCCAGAGGCCTGCCCCTCGTCAGCCTCCTCCCCTTTTCCTGGGTGCTGCCTGAACCACTGGTGGGCTCCCCTCCACCATCCTCTCGTCCTTTGTAGGGGAGTCTCGTGACTCACCAGAGCGCTCTCCGCCGTTGCCTTGCTGGGGTTATTGACACCGCTTGACTTGCCAGAGCGCTCCCCCTCGCAGTTCTCTTGTTGGATTTCTTGGGACCTTTTGAACCATTGGAACAACGGGAATGCTCCCCCCCACTGTGACCTTGCCTTTCTTCAGTGCGATCTTGACGTGCTGGAGCACTTCCCCGCGCCGTCCTCTTGCCTTTTACTGGGGAGTCTCTTGAATATCCACAGCACTCCCCCCTGCCATCCTTTACCAGATTTTTTGACACTTCTTGACATCTCGGAGTGCTCTCACTCACCCTTGTCTTGCCTATTTTCAGGGCGCTCCTGTCCCGCTGGATGCTCCTCCCTGCTGTCCTATTGCCAGATTGAGAATTCTCGACCTGTCCCAGCGCTACCCCACCGTCCTTCTGCCTTCTACCTGGGAAGTCACTTGAAGAACTGGAGCGCTCTCCCCCGCTGTCCTCTTGCCTTTCCTCAGTGGGATTTTGGCCTGCTAAAGAGCTCCTCCCTGTTGTCCTCTTGCTGGATTTCTTGGGACCTCTTGACCCACTGGGTTTCTCCTCCTGCTGTCCTTTTGCCTTTCTTTAGTACAATCTCAGCCTGCTGGAGCGCTCCCCCTCGCCGTCCTCCTGCTGGATTTCTTGGAACCTCTTGACCCCTTAGGGCGTTCCCCCTGCCACCCTCTTGTGGTTTTTGGGGGAGTCTTGTGATCAACCAGGCCGTTTCCCCCTACCATCCTCTTCCCCTTTTTTTCCTGGGTGCTTCTTGATCCACCAGAGTGCTCTCAAAGCTGCCTGTTACCATCCTCTAACCATTCTCTTGCCTTTTTTGGTGGAGTCTTGTGACTCACCGGAGCGTTCTCCACCATTGTCTGGCTGGATTTGTTGACATCGCTTGACCTGCCGGAGCGCTCCCCCTCACAGTTCTCTTCCTGGATATCTTGGGACATTTTGAACCACTGGGGGGCTCCCACCCGCCATCCTCTTACCGCATTTATTGAGACGTCCTGATCTGCCAGAGCGTTCCCCCTCGCCGTCCTTTTGCTGGATTTCTTGGGATGCCTTAAACAACTGTGGGGCTCCCACCCACCATCCTCTAACTGCATTTATCGAGATTTCCTGATCTGCTGGAGCGCTCCCCCTTGCCGTCCTCTTGCTGGATTTCTTGGGATCTCTTGGACCACTGGGGGGGCTCCCACCCGCCATCCTCTTACCGCATTTATTGAGACTTCCTGATCTGCTGGATTGCTCTCCCCCTGGCCTTCCTCTTGCACTTTTTTGGGGGAGTCTTCTTCACACATCCGAGCGCTCTCCCTCACCCTTGTCTTGCCTCTAGTCAGGGCGCTCTTCTCCCGCTGGAACGCTCCTCCCCGCCATCCTATTGCCAGACTGAGAATTCTTGACCTGCCGCAGTCCTGCCCCGCCATGCTCCTGCCTTCTGCCTGGGAAGTCACTTGAAGAACTGGAGCGCTCTCCCCCGCTGTCCTCTTGCCTTTCCTCAGTGGGATTTTGGCCTGCTAAAGAGCTCCTCCCTGTCGTCCTCTTGCTGGATTTCTCGGTACCTCTTGACCCACTGGGTCTCTCCTCCTGCCGTCCTTTTGCCTTTCCTTAGTACATTCTTGGTCTGCTGGAGTGCTCCCCCCCACCATCCTCTTGCTGGATTTCTCGGGACCCCTTGTCCCATATAGGACATTCCCCCCCACCACCATCCTGTTGTGTTTTTTAGGAGAGTCTTGTGATCGACCAGAGCGCTCCCCCCTTGACATCCTCTTCCCCTTTTTCTGGGTGACTTTTGAACCACTGGTGAACTCTCCCCCATCATCCTCTTGCCACATATATTGAGACTTGTTGATCCGCCAGAGCGCTTCCCCCACTGTCCTCTTGCCAGATTTACTGATACCTCTTGTCCTGTCAGAGCACTCCCTCTCGCAGTCCTCTTTGTTCAGTTTGTAGGGTAGGAGGGGGGATCTCTGATTACAGAAAGGTCCCTTTGTTCTAGGAGACATTCCCTTGCTCCATGCTTCAGGTTGCCCATCTTCCCTCTCATTTTCAATATGCACGTCCATCACCTTCCTCCTCTTCTTTCTTGATCCCTCGACTCCCGGATGAACTCAAATCCTCTTTCTTGATCACTCTTTCTCGTAAGTTCACAACCTTACTTTCCTTTCTTGCTTTCGCCTTT